>NC_077237.1:53498022-54140522 GCF_947179165.1 Solanum dulcamara | reverse complement strand
CTTGTAACAGATGGTCCTACCGATATACAATCCTAACTTTTTCCTGCACAGTTCTTGTGATTCTCAAATCTTCAAAGATGGTTGTTTAGTTATTTCATCCTTGAATTTATTTTGTAAGAATTTAGTTGTACACATTTTGTTCTTATTTGATAGAGAACACTTATGTACATGGTAGTAAATCTTAATCATGAAGTTATCAGAATCTCTATCAATTACATCATAGCACAACCATTTGCATTTCTCTTTGAATTTATATTTAACCCTTACTCTACGAGCTTCATTAGGCCTTAACTTAATCTGATATTTGTATTCTACCGCATATGTTTTCAAAGCCTTTCTAAATTCCTTAGCACTCTCATAAATTATTCCAAGTTCAAAAATAGTAACTTCACATTCATCATCACACCTGACCTTTTTACTTTTTCATCGTTTTGGTTGATCAATGCCCCTAACAACTTTTACATCTGGCACATGTGTATTATCATCACTGTCACATTCTGAGCTATCAATATATTGCTCATCTCCTCCTAATCTGCCAACATAACTATTCTTCTTATTTCTTTCAATATCTTTGAAACCTCTATCAATACCAACTTCACCTACTGATATTTTTCAGATATTGTTTTCCCTATGATTAGAATTTCTTTTATTTCTCCTTTCAGCCCTAAAGGATCTCAATTCTTCATCAACATCTGAACCATCTTCACCTAGAATATCATTTACTTTTGAGTCACTATTAGGCAGATTTGTATTAGCCTCATTCAGATCTGAATCGGCCTCATTTACATATGAAACAACCCCATTCTCCACAATTTCATCAGTATTTATACGCGCAAATTCATCAACAGGGTTTGACCATACTAAAAGACCAGTTGTAGTTAACAATTCATTCAACTCATCAATTTCATGGACCACATACACATGAAGCTCATCACTACCTATTAAGTCTTTCACAGAGACTAAGAATTGAATAGTAAATTGAACAAATTCATTGTTATTTTCATTTTGACAATAAAATTTCCTCTCATTTGTGTAGCCAAGGTCTTTAGTGTATGAAAGAAACACGACAAGACTAAAATGATTTTTATCAATGACAAAAACAAATACATTTACTTCTCCTTTGTAAATAGGGTTAGGGTCTCTGATGACAATATTTCCGTGATGAAAATATGTCTAAATATAGTTGTCCATTTCCTAAAAAGAAGACCCCCCCAACACTAGGAAATACCCAAAAAGCCCTTACTTTATCGGTGAAATTTACAAAAAACAATTACAGAAAGATAATAATGAAAGTGGAAACAACAAAGAAAATACACCTTCTTCAGGAATAAAACATACGAACACAAGAAAATTTTGATAGAACCTTTAATTTCTCCAATGTCATAAAGCCCGACAAAATAATAATCTTTAATATTTGATTGCAACCTTTAAACCTGAAAAATGTCGATATAAATTATGATAATAGCTAATACTAAATACGAATTGAATGAAAATTAAAGTAAAATTAAACAAGTTATAAGAGAAATCTACCTACAATTTTAATCGGGTGAAGTCGAAGAAGAAAGGAAAATAGGAGTTAAAAGATCAATTGACCTTTAAATTTAGAGCCAATATGACGTAAAAATTTTAATGAATTGGCATGATATAATTGATCAATGTGTACACGATTGTACCACACGACTAATTAATTCCTATAGAACTATGCTTATCTATGCACTATTCAATGTGCAAAAAGCATTATGGATCAGAATTGGGTCATAATCCCTTAAAGTCAAAGAAAAAAAATAATTTTAAGTGTTAGTTATATTCAAAGAAAAATAAATATTTTAAGGAAAAAAAGAATTTATATTTAAATCTATCATTTTCATCAAGTTTCAAATTTGTCTTACTTTTCGAATTTAACGTTGTAAGAATATAACGGTAAACATCAAGCGTGCTCATATGTCTCTCTTACCAAAGCCTTTGCAATCTCACTTCCCCTCCAAATCTTTCAATAACTAATCTTGCAGCCCAATTCAATACAGATTGAATTCTGAATATTCCTTGTATAAGGGCCTTTGGGAACCTATCCTTGAAGTATTCACCAACGACTTTTGTTGTGACATGTGGGTTATGACTCGTGAGATGTTATAAAAAATCGTGGCATGTGGGTTATGACTCGTGAGATGTTGCGAACCACATGTATGCATTTTTCATATTTTTTGATATAAAATCTATTAGAACTTTCAAGCTGCCACCACTTGCATTCGGGATGTACATATTTGACACAAACACGATGCCTGAGTTGATCACTTTTTTCATTCTAAAATCTTTTTTCACACAGGCAATTGTCAAAGCAGTATCTAGCTTTTGCTTATTCTTGAATGACATAGCTATGTAAAAATCAGTTTCATCAGATTGAGTATGATTATATGACTGTGCAGTTTTCAGTGTATTATGGTCAAATTCAGGAGCAGGAGCAGAAGTAGGAATAGAAATAGAAGGAGTATGTTCATCGGTACTTTATTTTTCTAGAAGATCACTTAACATTTCTTTGATCTTGACAGTTCTCAATTAATGTTTCACTCACATATACCCTTAAAATGGGTCTACCTTCATCTTCTAAATTGGTTTTTCTTTGACTTTCAGGTATTACAACCCAATTCTGATATATAATGCTTGTTAGCATGGTTATACATTACTTAATTAATCGACTGAAGTATTTCATCAACAAACGAGCTAGAAATCAAACTTTTGGAATAGCTTCCCCTATACACTGGGGGAGAAACAAATTAATGCACAATCCTTCTTGTTTAAAAAATTGAAATATTGTCCATGTAATTGCAACGATAACAATTTATATTATCCACAGAATTGCCCCTTACATTTTTGTGAAAATTTTCTAAATGTCATAATTAATATGATAGATTTTGAGTTTTGATAGTAATTTATAAGTTTCAGGTTCTAACAGTGAAAAAACTATCAAACTATAACAAATTTTAAAATACTATGCATAATTAAAGTATTAATAAACTAAATACAGAAAAATATAAAAAATTAACCAAAATGGTAATAAATATATTAATGATAATACAAAATTAGCATTCAATTAGGACTCTAATAATTGATTTTGAAATTAAATTTATTTATTTTCTCAATCAGTTGAAAATCTGATAAGATAACTTCCAAACTGAAAATATTTTTTAAATTTTTGTCTCCAACGTATTCTCTTTTCCCTCTGTGCAACGACTTTTCATTATTTTTGAAAGAAAATTGATTGGTATTATCATGGAAAGTGAAAGATTTTTATCAATGCTTGTTCAACATAGTGATAGATGGGATTGTACAGGTACATTATTTAGTGATTTAGTTTCGTTATTCAGACCCCACTAGTCGAATTTAATTGGGTATGTTGTTGTTGTTATTGTTTTATAAAAAAAGTTTGTCTTGTGTTAAATAATTTCATTCGTTTTTAATGAAGGTATACTTTTGATTGTTCGTTATTTGTAATATAATGTTAAACTCATTTAAACGTGTCATGAATTTTGTACTAATACAGTGTATGTAAGAATTAATAATGAAAGAACATTTTCGACATAACATTAGTAGTAGCCAAATTTTCGATAATCCTATTCGGAACAACATGATCTGAAACAAACTCGCTGTCGGCTCCACATTTGAGACGAGTAACAACTGAAAATTCCTTTATGCCAAATCAAAGTTCGGTACCATTTATACTGATAAACTTTTCCATTCTTCTAAAAATTTCGATAAAAATGGGGGATTTTTCACTAGTCATCCCTATCGTTATCAGTCTCGAATAGTAAAAGATGTCGTAATAGTTGTGGTTGCACCTTCATGAAAGTATGTCATTGAAAAATCCGAATGGAGTTTGAAAAAACTCGTGGAACTGCTCATCCGTTAGGAATATTTTAAGATCATCAAACACCTTCATGTTGGTGCATGATTGCCAATGTGTGTATCTCTTTCTTTCCTGAAATAAGATCGTATACACATGTCATACCAGTTAAAATAAAAATACACACAAAAATATGAACAAAATGCTAGAAAATGCTAGAAAAAGCCAACAGAAATGGAAATAGAAAAGAAAGTCAAAGTTGCCAAAAGCAACTTTTGACAGAAAAATAGCAATAACTGGCAACACATTTTGGCAACTTTTGACAGGAAAAATAGCTGGCAACACGTTTACAAAGCGCGTAAAATTTCTTTTACGCGTTTTGTTCTCCTTATAAATAGAGGGCCTAATGCCCTCATTTAGATCATCCCAGAAAGAGAGAGAGTAAAAATACAAAAAGAGTTATACACCAAGATAAATATTGTAGTCTTGAGTGTCCTCTTTAGTAGTTGTTCCTTTTACAAGAGAGAAGTGTTAGTTGTTGTTTTCTCCTTGTATTTGAGAACAGTGTACTCCATATTTTATAGTGAGATCCTTCTACCCCGTGGTTTTTCCCTTCTATCAGTTAGAGGGGTTTTCACGTAAAATTCTCGTGTCCAATTTATTTTCATATTATTTGTCATATTAAACTTTAGTTGTGGTGCTTCCTTCATACAACAGTGGTATCAGAGCCCTCGGTTATTCTGTCTATTTTATGCGAAGGTACTATTCGTGAATAGTAAATTTTTGTGAATAGTAAAATTCGGTGAATAGTACTATTCACGTGAATAGTAAATTTCGGTGACGGTATAGTTTATCATGATTGTTCACAAAAATATTCAGAAATAATATAGAAGGGTGTGAAGCAAATAACAATATCGAGTACAACTACGTTTGACGTTGAAAAGTTCAATGGAACTAATTTCTCATTGTGGAAAAATAAAAATAAAAGCGATATTGAGAAAAGACAATTGCTTAGCTGCAATTGAAGGCAGGCCCACAGACTTTGTTGATGACAGCAAGTGGAACGACATAGACAGCAACACAGTTGCTGATCTACACTTGGCACTAGCTGATCAAGTATTGTCTAGTGTGGCGGAAAAACGGACGGCGAAGGAAATATGGGATACTCTTACAAGGTTGTATGAGGCCAAGTCTTTGCATAATAAAATCTTCTTAAAAAGAAGATTGTATACTCTTCGAATGGCAGATTCCATGTCAGTTACTGAACATATCAATACTTTGAATACTCTGTTTTCGCAACTTACAACAATAGGTTGCAAAATAGAGGGAACTGAACATGCGGAGCTTCTACTTCAAAGTCTGCTTGACTCGTATGATCAACTCATCATCAACCTGATGAATAATACAGACAGTCTAGTTTTCGAAGAAAATCGGCGCAAAAATAAGGAAGAAAGACAACCAAGTTCGCAACAAGCTGAAGCTTTGATGATGGTGGAGGAAGACCAACGGAACGTGGCCCTAGTGGGAGTCACAATCATGGCAGATCTCAATCAAGAAGTAAGAAGAATATCAAGTGCTACAACTCTGGCAAGAAAGGGCACTTCAAGAAAGATTGTCGGTTCAAGAAGAAGAGTGAACACCCTGAGCCATCAAATGCTCAAGGGAATGTTGCATATACCTCGGATGATGGCGATATTTTATGTAGTGAGGCAATATCAAATAATGAATGTAGAAAACATTTCTCTGATGTCTAGATCATGGACACAGGAGCAACATGGCACATGACTTCCCGGAGAGAATGGTCCCATCAATATAATCCTATCTCAAGATGGTCTGTGTTCATGGAAAACGATCATGCTTTGGATGTTATTGGTATTGGGTCTATCAAAATAAAGATGTATGATGTCACGGTTCGCACCATCCAAGAGGTACGACATGTAAAAGACTTGAAGAAGAATCTATTGTCTTTAGGACAACTAGATGATAATGGATGTTCATATCATGAGAATATCCAAAGGAGCGCTTGTAGTGATGAAAGCGGAAAAACTTGCTGCAAACCTATATGTGCTTAAAGGTGAAACACACCAAGAAGAAGAAGCATCAACCACGTTAGCAAGTTCATTTGAAGAATCAATGATGATATGGCATCGTAAGCTTGGCCATATGTCGGAACAAGGTTTGAAGATTCTTGCTGAGCAAAAACTTCTTTCAAGGCTCAAAAAGGTTTCACTACCCTTTTGTGAGCATTGTGTTACCAGCAAGCAAAATAGACTAAAGTTTAGCAGTTTCTCTACTAAAAGCAAAGAAATTTTAGATCTGGTCCACTCTAATGTTTGGCAAGCACCGGTGGAGTCCCTAGGAGGAGAAAAATATTTCGTGTCATTCATCGACAATTACTCTAGGAGAAATTAGGTGTATCCAACCAAGAGAAAGGAAGATGTTTTTTCAGTTTTCAAAGAATTTAAAGCGCGGGTGGAACTTGAATCTGAGAAAAAGATCAAGTGTTTGAGGACAGATAATGGAGGAGAATACACTGGTGATGAATTTAATAACTTCTGTAAACAAAAAGGTATTAAACGGCAGTTCACGGTGGCATATATACTCCACAACAAAATGGAGTAGCAGAGAGGATGAACAGAACCTTGTTGGAACGGACAAGAGCTATGTTGGAAACTGCAGGGTTGGAAAAACCATTCTGGACAGAAGCAGTCAAAACTGCCTGTTATGTGATCAATCGATCACCATCAACCGCAATTGATCTGAAAACGCTAATGGAGATGTGGACAGGAAAACCAGCTGATTATTCTCGCTTACATATATTCGGAAGTCCGACTTATGTTATGTACAATACCCAAGAAAAATCGAAGTTGGATCCAAAATCCAGGGAATGCATTTTCTTAGGGTATGCTGATGGAGTCAAGGGGTATCGCTTGTGGAATCCCACAGCCCGCAAGGTGGTAATCAGCAGGGATGTTGTATTTATTGAAAACAAGATACAAACAAAAGAAGGTAGCACTTTAAAAGAAAAATCAGAGACTACTACAGTTGAAGTTGAAGAAATAGAAGAAGTTCCAGTTTCTTCTGAAGCAGCACTAGAGTACGAAGAACAAGAGCAAGCTGAGATCGAAACTCCACAAATTCGACGGTCAACTAGGGAAAGAAGAGAACCAGCTTGGCACTCAGATTATTCTATGGAGAGTAATATTCCATACTGTCTACTAACAGAAGATGGAGAGCCTTCAACTTTTAACGAGGCTATGAAAGACCAAGAATCATCTCTGTGGGTGGCAACAATGCAAGAAGAAATTGAAGCTCTTCATAAAAATAAAATATGGGATCTTGTTCAATTACCACAAGGAAGGAAGGCCATTGGAAACAAATGGGTCTACAAGATCAAACGCAATGGTAAGGATCAAGTGGAGAAGTATCGTGCAAGATTGGTGGTGAAAGGATTCGCTCAGAAAGGAGGTATAGACTTCAATGAGATATTTTCTCCGGTGGTTCGACTCACAATAATTTGAGTGGTCCTAGCGATGTGTGCTACATTTGACTTGTACTTGGAGAAGTTAGATGTCAAAACTGCATTTCTTCATGGAGAGCTTGAAGAAGAAAATTACATGCTCTAACCAGAAGGTTTTAAAGAATAGGGAAAAGAGAACTTGTTTGCAGGTTAAACAAATTTCTATATGGCCTCAAACAGGCGTCGAGGTATTGGTATAAGAGATTTGATTCCTTCATTATAAGCCTTGGATACAACAGACATAGTTCAGATCCTTGTGTTTATTACAAGAGTTTTGGTGATGAAGATTTTGTTATTTTGCTGTTGTATGTTGATGTCATGTTGGTAGCAGGCCCCAACAAAGATCGTCTTACAAATTTAAAGGCACAGTTGGCTAGGGAGTTTGAAATGAAGGACTTGGGACCAGCAAATAAGATTCTAGGGATGCAAATTCATCGAGATCGAAATAATAAGAAGATTTGGCTTTCTCAAAAGAACTACTTGAAGAAAATCTTGAGACGCTTCAAGATGCAAGACTGTAAGTCAATTTCTACCCCACTTCCTATTAATTTCAAGTTATCCTCAAGTATGAGTCCTAGCAATGAAGAAGAGAGGATGGAGATGTCTCGAGTACCGTATGCATCAACAGTGGGAAGTTTAATGTTCGTCATGGTATGTACAAGACCTGACATTGCACAAGCAATGGGAGTGATCAGTCGATACATGGCTAATCCTGGTAGAGAGCATTGGAATACTGTTAAGAGGATCCTGAGATACATCAAGGGTACCTCAGATGTTGCAATGTGTTATGGAGGATCAGATTTTACTGTTAAAGGTTATGTTGATTCAGATTATGTAGGTGATCTTGATAAAAATAAGTCCACCACAGGTTATGTATTTACTCTTGCTGGAGGAGCTGTAAGCTGGGTTTCAAAACTGCAATCTATCGTGGCTACATCAACGACGGAAGCAGACTATGTAGCAGCTACACAAGCTAGCAAAGAGGCAATATGGATGCAGATGTTACTGGAGGAGCTCGGGCACAAACAAGAGAAGGTTGCTCTGTTTTGTGACAGTCAGAGCGCTTTGCATCTTGCAAAGAATTTAGCATTTCATTCAAGGACAAAGCACATACGAGTTCAGTATCACTTTGTTCGTGAGAAGGTGGAAGAAGACAGTGTGGATATTCAGAAAATTCACACTGATGACAACCTAGCAGATATGTTTACGAAGCCGATCAACAGTAACAAATTCATATGGTGTCGATCTTCTATTGGCCTAGCAGAAGCGTAACATTGCAGTAATTGGGTAGAAAGGATAGTGTGAAGACTTAATTGATTCTCAATTAAACTTCAAGTGGGAGAATGCTAGAAAATGCTAGAAAAAGCTAACAGAAATGGAAAAAGAAAAGAAAGTCAAAGTTGCCAAAAGCAACTTTTGACAGAAAAAATAGCAATAGCTGGCAACACGTTTTGGCAACTTTTGACAGGAAAAATAGCTGGCAACACGTTTACAAAGCGCGTAAAATTTCTTTTACGCGTTTTGTTCTCCTTATAAATAGAGGGCCTAATGCCCTCATTTAGATCATCCCAGAAAGAGAGAGAGTAAAAATACAAAAAGAGTTATACACCAAGATAAATATTGTAGTCTTGAGTGTCCTCTTTAGTAGTTGTTCCTTTTACAAGAGAGAAGTGTTAGTTGTTGTTTTCTCCTTGTATTTGAAAACAGTGTACTCCATATTTTATAGTGAGATCCTTCTACCCCGTGGTTTTTCCCTTCTATCAGTTAGAGGGGTTTCCACGTAAAATTCTCGTGTCCAATTTATTTTCATTTTATTTGTCATATTAAACTTTAGTTGTGGTGCTTCCTCCATACAACAAAAAATTCAAAGTCAAAGATATAATTGTTATGCCAAATTCATCTCAGTTATATTTATGTTTCATACCAGTTATACTCAAAATGCACACCAATTATGTACAAAATTCAAACCAAAAAAAATTGATATACCAAATATATGTCAATTATATTTATATCTCATACCAGTTATATTACAATTGCACACCAATCATGTACAAAAAATGCAAATCAAGGCATTTATATTAATCTCAGTTGCATGTCATTTATAATGGTACACATTCCAAGCCACTTATATGACAACTACAAAACTCGTGTCAATATCATGAGAAATACCAAAAAGTAACAAAGTTATCACAATTTCAACCCAACTATATATTACATTATATCAAATGTCTGATTTAACACAAAATGAGGTAAAAATAAAACACATAAAAAGACAAGTCTATGCATAAGCATAACAATTTCTTACGCACATGTCATACCAGTTAAACTAAAAAAAAACACAAAATATGAACAAAATTCAAAGTCAAAGGCATAATTACTAGGCCAAATTCATCTCAGTTATATTTATGTTTCATACTAATTATACTCAAAATGCACACCAATTACGTACAAAATTCAAAAAAAAAAATTGATATGCCAAATATATGTCTGATTTAACACAAATTGGGGTAAAAATAAAACACAGAAGGCAAGTCTATGCATAAGCATAACAATTTCATACCACTTTAATATCATTTATATATACAAAGAACACATTGCATATCAGTTTGTGAGACTACAGATTTCATACCAAAATTAAATCTATTTTAAATGCATTTTACACATGTATACTCAAATAAAATACTATTTTTATGTCAGTACATAAGTTTCGACTAAAAAATTAGGTTATATCAGAGTCATGTTCATATAAAAATTAACCAAGTAGGCAAAAAAAAAAATTAAAGAATACCTTTACAACAGTCTTGACTTTTTTTGACTTAGGAATTTTTGAATCCTCTGAGACTTGAACTGGGTCTTTTTTTGGAGAGTTTTGAGGGCTCATCCTTGAAAATTGACTTGACTTTTTGGATTGTTTTTCACTAACAAAATCAGAATCTAAGTCTGAACATTTAGCGGAAGAGGATTCCACCATCTTCTCCTTTCGTTTTGCCCCTTTGCCAGGGTTTCTTTTCTTTTTACTGGGCTTTGTTTCTTCTTCAAAGGGGTTAGTTTCTTCATCACGGTGGTGATATTTCTTTTAACGGTTGATACATTTTTTTTTGACTGGTGTTTGGGTCAATATACTAAAATTTGCTGGCTCAATCTCTACCGTCGTTTCATCCTCTGTAAATCGGGTACTCTTTCGAGGTGTATGATCAAACTTTTGTGCTTTCTTCATCCTACGGAAACTCCTCTATACACGAACTGAAAATGGCGGTCTTGAAAATCGTGGGGGCTATAGAAATTTTATGGAAGACGGACGGTTTTTTCTTTAACTATCGTTGAAACAAATTGAAGAAAGAGGAATTACAAAGAAGTCGACGGAAGTTATTGTATTAGAGATGTGGGGGATGGGAGGTATGTGTCAGTGGGAAAGGAAAAGTGATCCCTTAATTGTAGTGGATATTATTACACATAATTAATCAGTTGTTTTTTCTCTCTTTCTTATTAATTGTGACAAATTTTAATTTAATTTAAATAATTGAATTAAACAAAAATTGTTAAAGCCCACAATTAAAAGTTAATAAGTAGTAATTGCACAAAAATTCATTTATAAGCTGTAATATTAACTATTAAATAGATGTGTGGTGTGATTTTTCCTACATTTTATTTGAGAGGTTTCTGGATATTCGCCTAAAGTTGAAAATAGAATGGTAATAAGTAGGGAAGAAATTTCAAAGAATATGTGGTGGGTACGTCTTTAAATTGATTGAGTATCTTGTTACTGAAAATTCATCGTTTGTATTGCCCGAAGGTAAAACACTATCTTGAGTAATTATATTCTTCTTCTTGGTTGCAGATATTGTGGATATGGAGCGTGTTGGCAAACCACTTCTAATGGGAAAAGTATGTAAATTAGTTAAATTAGGTCCCTTCATCTAGTTGTGGATAATTTTTGCTACTTGTTTTTGACTTTATTAGAAGTTTTTTGTTTGTCTTAATTTCAACTAGCTAAATCAGGTTCGTTTATCTAGTTGTGAATAGTTTTTGAATGGTGTTGTTCCTTATTTTTGGATTTGTCATTAGTCTCAAATTTTATAATATGCTAGATTTAGTAGACACCATCATTGCCAATTTGTATTTTTAATGATTATTTGGCTCATTTGAAGCCCTAAAAGATTGCATATTGCCCTCTTTTAGGAATGTGGAGCTTGTTTCATATGCTGCTGCTCGTCGTTTTAAGCTTAAAGAAACCATTTTATGTAACTTATTTTTCAATATAGAACTACTTGTCTAATTGAGTTCATCAAAAGGGTAATATCCATAAAACGCAACATGCAACCTTATGGCCTAAAAGATGTAGTACATTATTGAAACATAAGTTTCATTAAATGGTTTCGTTGAGTTTGAAACTGTAACAAGAAGCATATGAAACGTCTCATTTCAAGCTCCGTATTTATAAAAGAAGGCAATATGCAATTTTATGGGGCTTCAAATAATCATTAAGAATACAAACTGGCCTACAAGATATTGTTTATTAAATCTAGCATATTATCCAATCTATGAGATTAATTAGGGGTGCTTATCGGGCGGATCGGACGGATTATTATGCTTAACGGTTTGACTTAACGGTTATCGGCTTTTAAAATTACTAATCCACTAGCCAACCTATAAGATATCGGTTGGTTCGGTATCGGATTAGCAATTATCAGACGGTTATCGGGCGGTGTATCGGTGGTATGGTAACATGTAAAGGAAAGACAAACAACAAAAAGTAGTCAAATGAAAATGACATACACAAGGGTTGCCAACAAATTCTTAAACAGTGAATGAAATCAATTCAAATAAATTAAGGAAAATTAACTATGAACCAAGTGGAGCAGCAATACAAATCCAACGTTGTTAAAAAAAACATCACATATATTCATATATCTTAAATGCAGAAACAAAAGCTAATCTAAATAGATCACCAACACGTGATTTTTAGAAGATAAAATGATAGAAAATAATATCATGAAATAATGGAGGACAAGATCAGTGAGAAACCAATAATAAAAGAATAAAGACAATTTAACAATGCATAACTTATTTGAAGATTAAAAAAAATTAGTAAACTAGTCACTGAAAATAGACTTGGACAAAAATAATAAAATTAAACTATAACAAATATAATCCAGAATATCTAGATAAACACAAATCTTAGAAAATAAATACATATTTATAATATCTACCAAACGAAAAAAAAAAGAATTTAGAAAGAAGATACCTGACCCATCTAGTTGTTTTGTGGTGTAACAGGCACGGGTGGGCAGCAACGGCGCATAGCCTGTTGTTCGCCGGAGTTTGGAGCCACAACGTTTCTGTTGACATCTTGGAGACCAATCAATGCTCAAGCAACATCGAACAAGTTTAAATTATTTCAAGCCACCATGGCAGTCAAGAAGAGTACACAGTATACACAACTTAACACTACACTGAGCTTTGAGAGAGAATGAGAGAATAGAGATGAGACAGAGGGCAACTGGCAAAGTGGCACTCTGAATCTCTTATACTCTTATTTAGGTTCAGGGAAAATTATGTTTAGTAATTAGTTGCTGAGTATACTTTAAATGGGCTTGGCCTGTTTAATTAAATGAGTTTGGCCTATTGAGGCTTATTTTAGATTTATAAATTATAATTATCATACATATTTTATATGTTTAGGGATAAAAATATAGTAAAATATAATAAATTCTTAACGGTTTTAACGGTTTACCCAATAACAAAATTGAGTAATCCGTTCCCCACACCGATAAGCCGTTAATTATAAAATTTAAATCCATTCCCCACCCGTTAATCCGATAACTCAATACCAATAAGCCAATAAGCCAATTTTGCGGTTGGGTTATCGGTAGCGGACGGTTTTGAACAGCCCTAAGATTAATCACATAAATTCTAATAAAGGCCGCTGACGATAATAACAACATACCCAGTGAAATCTCACACGTAGGGTTTGAAGAGGGTAGAGTATACACAAACCTTACCACTACCTCATAGAGATAGAGAGACAGTTTCCGAAAGACCCTCAGCTCAAAAGTATCAGTCCCAAGACAAAGAGAACAACAATATACATATATATCATATTGACTAAAACGTGAAGCGATGCAAATTCTACAAGATAAGAACAATACCAATAGCAAAGTAAAATGATAATCAAAGAGCAATACCAACACAACTATACTGGCATGCCATCTAAGACCAACCCTAAACCGTCACAGGGCAGGACAACATTCTACCCTTGGTAGCCTTCTACCCTAATACGCGACCTTCACTCCTTTCTATCTCATGTCCTCAGTGATATGAAGTTGTCTTTCTAATAAAGGAAAAAAAAAACACCATCTTCATTATGAAAATGAAGATTCTAGAGAGACTTGTCCTTTCCACTTTCCTAAAAGTTTTATCAGTGCTAGTTGTACATAAGTTTCTAGTCTTTTTTCTTTTAGTTTTTTTTGTTTTTTGTCTTTGGGTTGGGTCAGTGTTGGGCTACCAGCTGTGTAACGTTGAACTTGTTTAGTTTGTTTAATAAATTTGACCCAATCTTGTTTAATATAATGAATGTTCCAAAGGATGCCTTTCTCTCATAATACTATGTTTCCGAATGATGAAAGAACAATCCCAAAAGAAGACAATGTGCTAAGACTCGAAGAATAGTAAGGATTGTCTCATGGAGGGGGTATTTGATACCATCATTTTGCTTTGAATTTCCCTTTTTAACTATCAAGTTAGTTGTAAAGGTTAGTTAGCAGTCATGTGACACGCACTTGTTAGTTGAAGGTTGTTAGACTGTTAAAGTTAGTTAACAACCCTCAAACCCCATTGTATAAGTAGTAGCCAATTTTCATTGATTGTAATCATCTGGAAGAAATTCAAAGATCAATACAACTCTCTCCCTCTCTTTAGTTTGATTGATTGAGCTCTTTAGAGTTCTTGGGTGAGCAGTTCTTCCTATTTGTTCTGTAGGCAAACTCTCTTTTCTTTCTAATTTTACCTAGATTTACAGACCTACCACCTAAAGTAGGGGAAGTCATTACCCGTATTGTTGTTACAAACGAAATACAGGAATTGAGGAGCGTGCAGACTCTAAAAACTGTCAATACTGAACACAAGTTAAATAACTGAAAAAAATCGGATTAACTTAAATAGCAAAAAATTTCACAGGTGAATCTGTAATGTGTTTGTTGACTTTAACATGTTAATTAAAAATCTCACCTAGGCACAGAAAAGATGAACAAAGTAGGCAGGATCAAAACTAATTCTCACTCAGCGGACAGTGATTTCTTCGTTATAATACAAACATATTTGTGCATTCATTTCGCCACTTCCCGGAAACTCATCAACATCATCACAAGGACAATCTTCTTTTCCTAGCTTATTTGTGGACATGCTGGATCAGCATCATCAGAACTCTCGGGCCGTATGATATGTTGAACAAGCATAAATAATTCATGTATAAAACTTAGTACTGTCGTATAAGTTATTCTGCGATAAAACAATGAAAATGAAAAAAATAACCTAAGATTCCTTAAAACTTTTGTTCTACTAAATAAGGTGGGGAGTGTTTTTATAAACAAACTTAGAAATTATGCAATTCATGTTCACTTTAATTCAACAAATCAATAAAAAATAATACCAGAATAACTAATCTTAGCATGACTTGTCTTTAAACCAAACAACACCTTACACAGATAGTGATACTATATAAAGCTTACAAGTAGGAGAATAAAGACCTATCTAACATACAACGGCAGAAGGCATGCACAACTCTCCTGCCTCATTTTAAAGCTGCTTAATTCGTCAGCTTTGAAATAAAAACAGCAAACAAAATGTTTTTTTTTTGAATAATAACAGCAAACAAAATGCTTTTGCAATTGGAATGTCACTTGTAGACAAACATTTTCTAACGTTCACCAGAGTGCCAAAAGATAAACACCTATAGTTTAGAACATGAACAGCTGTGGCTTTTACTACAAAACATCTTCAATTTCTTTAGCACAACACCTTACCGCCAACCATTTCCCACACTTGGGTATTGCTGACTGCTGTTCTTACTCCTGAACCCAAATTATGCAAACACTGAATATTTGGAAAAAACAGCTTAACCCAACAAAATGAGCTTTGAGCAAAAAGTTACACTAGAGGATGAGGCACTTCTTACACTTAATTGACTCCACGGTAGACTGCACCAGGGCAAAGCTCATCCATCCTATCAATATTCTGATACCCATTATTCTCTCTTAAACATGTCCAACTTCGGTGGGACAAGAAGTCATTAAAATCATCCTCAGAATAAAAGGTTTTATCCTCTGTTTGAACTGGCAAGTCATCGGCCTCCTCAGACATGCAGACTTTTATTTTCAAGCCTGCAATCAAGAATCATATTATATTTTCCTGTTCTTTAATTGAAGGGATGGAATGGAGATGGGTATGGGAATGGGGTGGAAGGGTAAAGAAGCCTTTCAATGGTTGCTCATCTTTAGGATTTGGATCCATTAGTCATTCGATGGGAACTACCCTAGGCCAAGGGGTGCAATCCCCCCAGCAGCTCTTCATACTATGGGGTTATAATCTCCTTGACCTTTCGATTGAGGGTATTCAGCAGTGGGCCTACCTTAAGGTAGGAGGTGATTGAAAAAGGGGAAGCCGGTCCCCTTACGTGCAGGCAGGGGGGACGGCGGGGAGGAACTAATCACTTATGTTGAACGCATTCCAGCTAAATCCCAGAATCTGGGTCTTTGATTAAACAAATTATCCGAAGTGATTGTTAAGAGGATCAGGATCCAGTTTTTTCAGAATAAAATTGAGAGAACCAGTATCTAATTGGAGCAAATAGCCAACATGCTCTTTAGTCTGCACAACATAAATAATTTTCACAAAATGCAAAAGGCTGTTTATTCTGCACAAGGATGATTTTCCTGTCAGAACACTCAGAGAATGCCCAAATATGGCAAGCGGAACTATTTTGAAGCAGCTCTAATAATGTTTACTTTTTTTTTTTATATCTTTTTACATAAGCTAAGTGTGATCTACCAAGAAAACTGGATAACCCAACAACTTTACCAATCAATACTAGTCTAAACAAGTTGAAAAAAAGGTTTTGTGCTAGTCTACTTTGACGTACCTTTTATCTTCTTTTCCATTTTTGGTCTACTTCTGATGAGCTTTTAAACAACCTAAGACAGAAAGCTGCCTGTCTCCTAATGATATGGGGTGTTGGAGTCTAAAATGGGAATAGTGTCACCTTATGGAATTTTCTCTTGCTACCACCAAATTCAAAGCAGGTGGAATGGGGATAAGCCATCCCTGACGATATTTTGTGTACATATCCTAGGGAGTATACATCACTCACAGAAATAAAAAAACAAAATATGGACAACAATTAAAAATTGTTCTACAAGTTAATGGAAAATATCAGATACTCCATGTTTATTTATGGTAGCTTTTGGCTATAGATCACATATTTTTCTCTTAATACTCAACTATGCATATAAAGGGGGCATGGAATTGCAGGACACTATGCAACATTATGTCACTATCAAAGTGGTGAAATAATAGGGAATGGAGATGGGACAGAGTGCAAACAGGGTTATGTCCTAGCACCATTATGTTCTCTATCTCTAACAAAGTTTTTAGTACCACGATATTACCTTCATCAACATGTAGAGTGTAGTTTCTCAATGGCATATCTCTATCAACTGCTCGAACAATACTATTTTCATCTTCCAACCAAAATGGACGTTTTTTCCTCAACATGAAAAAAGATTTAATAGCTTCCTTGATGGTTTCTGCTGTGCCATCAATACCAATTTTTTTGGTTTTATCTCCCCACTTGACTGAGATAATCCTATCCTTAAACGAGTGACTCTGCTCAACTGCAAAAAAGAGAAGAGAAAGTTTGGGAATCCTTATTACAAAGTTAACCTTAGAAGTAACAGGTTTTCATCTGAAAGCTCTACATGGAAAAAAAAAAGAAGAACTAGAGTGGTATGTTCCAAAAGAAAACAAATTTACAAGTTAGAATGTCATAAAAATGAAAGCCTAAGTATTGGAGCATATATGGGAAAAGAAGCGTTAGATATTGGATTTTGAAAGGAATTCCAGAGACTTTTCTTTGTACAATTTATTCAGTGTGCTCACTCCTATATAATTAAAGAATCAAGGAAAAAAGCAACTAACTGAATATCCACAGAAAGGAAAATCCTAAATGTTATTTGATTTAGCCTCAAAACGTTATTTGAAAATATTTTGAACTCTGTATATTTTCATTTTTCCTTATTTGGAGTGTACAATCCTTTTTTTAAGAGAGTAAGGGATCTTCAAACCTGAATTAAAATGCAAAGACCAACCATTCCCAGGCACCTCTCTGCAACTCCGAGGTGAAACCTCATTTACAGATTCTGCATCAGCTGCTGTTATGGCAAGATGATGCCCATCGTGATCCAAACTTCCTTCTAAGTTTTGACTTGGCCTTCCATTCTCTGTACATCAAGAATTCAAATATAGTTTTCTCCCAATGGTAACTTGCAATTGAACCCCAAAAAGATTTTCCTACATGCCTTCTGGGAAAATGGGAAGAGAAAGATTCAGGGAATAAATAATGTCACAGCTATTGTGATCATCCAGAATAATGCTGCCATAATTTAGTCCTATTCAAGGAGATACTAAATTAATATTTGCAGTACCAAATCAGAGCTGATGCATCTGATGGATAAAATCATATTCCTTCTTTTCCTTGTGTGAAATCAGATGGATGTAACTTGCTTCTAGGTTGAGAACAGTTTTATCAATATTAGATCTCACTTTAATCAGCATCAAGTGATTTATTTCAGGCTTGTGCACGTGTTCAAGTCTAAAGACAAATTCTTGCTTCGACTCAAAATAGAAAATTAAGAAATAAAATGTCAGTGTTGTCAAACTGAATAACTTCTAACGATACAAGTAGCTGATCCATATTATTGAAGCTTTCCCACAACAAGCATTTGATGAATACTATATCAAAGTAATTATATACAAGAAAGTAGTTATAGCATTAAGATATGACCATTGTAAAATGGGAGTGCAACAGAGAGACACTTATGGGAAGTTGAACAGAAGAAATTTAAAAACCGAGCAAGCAAAACTGTAAAGAAACTTGTTCCGTAATGAACACATGGTGAATACTCTGTCAAAGTAATACTCATGGCAGCAAGATGATCATGCCTGCTATAGTCTCAAAGGAGAGATACGTAGGCAAAACTTTAAATCTCACCCAGTTATTCACTAATCCTTGGATTCACAATTCAGCCTAACCCAACACAACACCTGATTTTATTTTTTATTTTTTTATTTTTTATTTTATTTTTTGGGTGGGGCAGTTCCCCTACAACTTTCCCCTTCTGTGAGAAAAAAGAGTCTGTATGATGGAGTAAAATTTTCATTTTCTTTGTCTTCTCCTCATTTTTTGCTTCTACCAGCTCATCTGCCAACTCTAACTAGTTCCATTCCAGGATGCCTCCTCCTCCTCTACCACCCCCTTCTCACCTGCCACATCACCCCCACCGCCTTCTTGACAGATATTTGCTTCTGAGGTTTTTATAAGTTGCAGGAACGAAAGGATGACTCTGATAGAGTTACACAAACACCACTTTTGGCATCTAAGAAGATCATCCATTCCAAAGGGGAATGATTTAGAGACACATAAGAGAAGTTTGAAGAGTCATCTAGTCATCCATTTCCAAAACAATCTATATCACAAAGTAGCCTTACTTATGCCAAGAAATTAATGAGGGGAAAAAGATGGAGATACATTAAATATTAAAGGAAGACAATTACTTCAAGAATAGAAGATAGTGAGGTGTGACTGATATCACAGACCTTTGGTTTTGGGATCCATAAGTTGCAGGAAACCAAACGTTGCTTCAAGGTGAAGCTTGTTGCCACTACCTCAAAGCGTTATTGGAAACCAACCCCACCCCACGGCTCAGACAAAGATAAAAAGAAGAAAGTTGGAGTGAAAAGTAGAACTGCTGGCAGATCTCTTTCCAGATACAACAAATACTTATCAGCACCATGCACTAACGACAAAAAAGCAAGACTGGCAGATGTTCAATTAGCCAGCTAGGAACTGATAACAATACTTTCTGCATTAAATAAATTTCCTTAAAGACTATTGAAGGTTGTTTTTGATTTAGGTGTAGTTGATTGAAGGACTATAGATAATAGAAGGTCACCTAAGATTGGCTGTGTCAAACATAGATTCCCAGATGCACCGATTCATAGGTGTGAATAGGATGATGGAAGGCGATAAAAGGGGATGGGGTAGATCTACACATGGGGGAAAGTTGTTTGAGATATGTATAGATTTAGAGAATCCCTATTTTGCACTAGAAGGCAATTATTCAATTGAAATGAAATGGACTTCTATAGAGAAAATTGGATATGGAGGATCCATAGCACCTACTCCAACAAATCTAGGATTGAGGTATACTTGATTGATCAACTATTGATATAGAAAGAGAATCAAGAACGATAAACAGAGTTGTATCTCTTAACAAATGCGAAGATTCAACATACTGGTCTCTATTCATGAAAAATGATTTTTTTAAAAAAAATTAGTCCTTGTCATTACATCAAAAACTCATTTAATCCTTTATATGTAATTATGCAACTCTAAATTCAACTTAATTAGAGAACTTGTATTAGATTAAAATGATCCAGTCAATCATACCATCATAGTACTTACTGCATGATAAAACAAAACAGTTCTACCATAAATTGTGGTTTCAAGCCCTATTCGCATGCATAAACTCAAACAAAGATCACAGTGAAATAAGCACAAGCCACTAGCAGCACCCTATTTGCCTAGGGGCGTGGCATTATACGGTTTAACTGGAAAACCAACAGGTCAAAAATTTCAATTTAATGTTTGGTTTGTATGGTATTTCAACTGATTTCAGTTTTCATTTCTCAAAAAATTCCTTTTTGGTTTGGTTTTCAGTTTTAAGCTGGAAAGAAGAAATAGAAATATAGTTTTATTTATTTTTAAAAATTAAATTTTCTCATAAAATTTTTTAGATTTATTTTTTAAATGCTACTCCCTCCGTTCACTTTTACTTGTCACATTTGGACTTGGCACACCCATTAAAAAATAATGATTGACATGACTATTGTACTAACTATCCCTATTACTTCATGTTTAGTAATAGGTCTCGGAAATGATTTGGGAAATAAGTAATTAATGCTTAAGGTAAAACGTGGAAAAAGATAATTGTCTTTTCTTGATATGTTAAAAGTGACAAGTAAAAGTAAAAATCTATTTTTGGAATAGTGGACAAGTAAAAGTGAACAGAGGGAATATAAGATAATTTTTTTAATTCACAAGAATAGGCCAATTAAATATCTGCAAATAAACAAAAAAATATGACATTTGAAACAATCAACAAAAAGCCCAAAATGGCACAAACAGAAAACCAAACTGAAATAGGGAAAAAAAAATATTCAAATCCAATAAATGATCAGCTTTGCCTATTTATAAACTGGAAAACTAGTCGACCGAACCAACCAAATGCACACTCACGTATTGCCCTTTGTACCTGTGCACAAGCACAAACTAACATTTACATGCAGTATGCATAAGCATCGTGGGGTCCCTTTACCTTTTCATCCTCACCTCTTTAAATGTACTGATAAGTTCTAGTATTGTCTGCTGACAAGCATGCTCTCAATAAATCAACACAGTTTCCGTTGTACTTTCTTTTCCATAAAATTATTACTTTGGTGGGATTCTGATATGGATATGAAATCAATCCCATAAGTCATTCCCTATTCACATATTCCAACTGCTGCTTTTACATATATCCAATTGATTCAAGTATCACCTTTTTACACTGGGTATGTTGTTGTATTCAAGTATAACCTTATTCAATCTTTATCTCCTCATCCATTTTGGAATACGAGAACTGTATCAAATTAAAGTTCATCAAATTTTCTAATGGCAGGGGAAACCTGTTTTTTTTATCTTGATGTTTTTTTAAAACTATATATGGCTGTACCACTGTAGAGCTTTCTGGAATATAAGATACGAGGATCAACCATGTCCTATCACACACCCACAAAGAGCATCAAGGTAAACATAGATTTAGTCCGATCTACACTTTGAATCAGAAAAAAGACACCGATTGTGCCTGAAGAGACGATGTCTAGTCTAATTGAAACACATCAAAGTTGGAATTTGCCAAGACGTAAATTTGAATTGGATCCAAGTTGATCACAGTGACTCTATTTTTCTCAAAGAACTGTGGTGTCTGAGCCACTCTGCGCCCTAGACTAATTCTAGGGGATATCTGCTACCTTCCACAATTAATCTACATTACGTAATATCAAGCAAAGGTATCTCTCTATTTAGAAAACAATCAAGCAAAGATATCTTATCTTGTGTTCAATGAATTCAGGTCAGCAAGGTATGATAAAGCAGTTATTCCTTCTCAAAAAAAAACAAGTAAGACGAAGAAATTATCTACCTTAGTCATCACTCATCATCGCACATGAATCCACGAGAACACTTTGAATCAGTAAGCTTTTGTTTGTAGAAACTAGAACCAACTTGATCAGTTTATCATTAAATTCGGAATTATGAACCATCACCTTTTATATTGGATTTACACTTTCATAAATGTAAATCATCTTTTTTTTTAATAATTGCGGTGTCGGGGCCAGTTTGTACACACCTCGACTAATTCCATGTGATATTGCCACTATCCTTCATCCTTTATCAACAGGTCCAACAATACGATTATCAAAAAAGAAAAAGACGACTTACATTTACAAAAGTGTAAATCCAACATTAGTTATACCATCATATTTTCAGATAAACATTTGGAAGTCAACATCCTTACAACTTGTTTTAACTAAAATTCTGGAGTTGTATTTCGAAATTCTCAAAATATCTTAAGATTATGATGGAAAAGAACTTTTTGTTGGTTTTGATAAGTTGTGATGGAAAATAACTTTACCGAGCTAATAACATTTTAGATTAGGCTATTTCCCTAGTAGGTAACATTTTAGTTTCAATTCTTCAAAAAATTTGAAATTTTTTGGCAATATGCTTTAACTTTTGTACTTTTATCCCCTTTAAAATTTTCTATTACATTACCCCTTTCCCTGCATAAATCCAACCTCCAATCTGACATTCCATCCCAAACAGAGAGTATCTCGATTACTCCAACCAGATTAAATGTAACCAATTGACAATTATATATAAAGTATGTTATGCATTGACAGTGTAAGACCATCAGGTCACTTAAAAGGCAAGTAATTTCTCTATACAAACATCTAATGGTAACGTTAACAAAGGTAACCAATCTTCTATAACAGGTCAAATACACTAATAGTGTAAATATCATTTTACATTGTCAGTGTATATCCCTTCATAAGACCGGCAGCGTCATTAAGCAGGCAAGAAGAACACTTGGGAGGAAACTGGGTAATATTGAAATAGAAATCGGCAAGCACCACTTAGAGAAAGAAAAAGCATCTATTGGAGGTAAAACTGCAGTTACAACTCAGCAATTATGTCTGGTCCAAAAGGTAAAGATTAGAGGATATGCTAAATCCTTGATCAATATTTCAACAGATCCAAAGCCAATTATGCATCATCAATACTTTCATAGTAGGAAAGTTATCCCAAATGACTCCATTACGGGGAAATAGGGACAAACCCAACACCCAAAAAAGAGGGGAAAACAAGAAGATTGAATTTGAATGTAACGCATGCTGCATAGAAGAACTGTTTCCATGATAAAAAAATTAACGTATTAAGAGGTTAATTGCACCTTGTTCTCTTTAGTGCACAAAGAAAGCATATGTCCAAATCTCAATATACAAGTATTAAGTTCAGAAATAGCTCACCGTATTAGCACCAATTTTCCAAAATCTGCAAAATTAGAGTCAAAGTAACATGAATATTCCATCTTTTTTACCAGTAGTTCTTGGATTCTCAGAAAACCATAATCTTTATGGGTAATCGACTTGAAATTTGAGCTGTTCAGAATTGGCACCAAACTGTGATACACTTCTGAATATTGAAGTCAAAAGTGGAAAGAAGTCAAGCTTGCCTAAAGAACAAATGAGAAGAATTGTTCTTGAACAAGCGTACTCAGAACTAGAACATGAGCTCAGATCTGAAAGAGGAGGGAGAGACTAAAATAATTTAAAGTGTTGAGAAAACAAGCGTAACAAAACGTTTGATCCATTAATTTAAAGTTATTTTTGACTTTAAATAACACTAAAAAAAATAATTAAATTTAGTTACCTTAATTTATTTAAAACTGTTTATAATAAGTTAAGTCAAACAAACACTAAAACTCTTGCTATAATTTGAAAAGGTCGATAAGTTTAGCAAAAAGATTGTGAAATTATAAATTTGGAACCCTTTTTATAATTTGGGTTTTTTTTTTGGTTCATTTGGTGATTTATATAATGTGATTATGACTGATTAATATTTTGAGTAAATGATTTTGGATTTTTGATTTGAAAAATTCAATAAGTTTGTGAGATTGTGAAATTGTAAATCTGGAACACTTTTTCTAATTTGAATTTTTTTTAGTTCATTTGGTGATTTATGTAATGTGATTATGAGTGATTAATATTTTGAGTAAATAATTTTGGATTTTTTATTTGAAAAATTCAATAGTGTTAAGAAATATAAATTTAACTTGACAAAAAATTCTAAAGAGAGATAGTGAGGAAAAGAGGAAAGAGGGAAACTGAAGAGTATATTTCTCGTTTTTCTTCCGGTACAAGAATGGCCAAGATTGGCCATTTTAATAAGGAAAGATGGCAAGTGAATCAACTTGCCAATTTGTCATGTCAATTTGTCAATAGTGGGTCCATGAAATGGACATCCACTCCATTTGCTTTTCTAACACTCCTCCTTTGATGTCCATGTAAAATAAAATAAAAACTTTTACAAGAAATAATATACATAATTATTCTGAACACCCATAAATATTGTGTCTCGTTAAAACCTTACTATGAAAAACCAGTGGAAAAAAGCCTAGTGAAGAAAAAAGAGTACACACATCTTGTAATACGCCTTGAGTGCTGCCTCATTAAAAATCTTGTTAGGAAAACCCATGTCACGACCTAACCCCGTAGGCCGTGACTAGTGTCCGAATTGGACACTCGTATACACACCTATTATCTATAGTCAATCGACAATTAAACATGATATAGGATTTTTACGGGCAGCACATCATCTCAAACTGTCACTTATATATATACCAAAATCACCTATCTTGTGGGGAGTCTTAATTGTCAAAAATACGATAACATAATACGTAAGCCGACAAGGCTTCCACTCCGAATGTAAACTTCCAAAAACATAAGCCATACTAGTAAACCGGACAACATCTATACACAACCCACTCATGTGTCTACAGACCTCTAAGAGAATTAACAATAGCATATGACGGGACAGGGCCCCGCCGTACCCTTAAATACACAAATATATACATTATAAGAATTAGTACCAAAAATTCAGGCTCCGAGACAATGGAGCACTTCAAACCCGTTGAGTAGAATCCTAAGCTGACGGCTCTCCAAAATGAGTATCTGTACCTGCGGGCATAAAACGCAGCCTTCCGAAAAAAGGGGGTCAGTACGACACATGTACTGAGTATATAAGCATAAAATACAGTAAGAAAAATCATAGCTAAAGTAGAGGTTTCACGAGACAAGTATGATACTCAAGAAGTCACTGTACTTGTACCTTATGAAATAAAGTCATGCATGCTTATACCATATATCATATCCGGCCCTTTAGGGACTCAGTGAATCGGTCGTATACATATATATCATATTCAGCCCATTATGGGCTCGACACCATCATCATGTCATCATGTCATCATGTCATATCATCATATACATATATATCGTACCCGGCCCTCTATTGAGGGACTCGGTGAATTATGCAGTGAAACTGTGCACAAATACATACCCGGCCTGAGACTCGGTGAAAGATACATTAAGGCATGCACGAGTAGAGTAGTGAGTAACTATATGCATTTAAATCATCATTTGAGACTCAATAGAATAATTCAAATGAACAATCATTTGAAAATCAAGACAATATTCATTTCAAGTAACCTCCGATTGACATTATAAATTATTTCAAATATGAATTATACAGGAGTATGATTTATACTAAAATACGACTTATACCAACTTGGATGGATGGAATCATACATATGAGTCAATACATAACGATATAAATTCTGAAAATTAAGAACATTCGCCATCCTAGTATATCTAAGAATAAGAGCTTCGTTGGAATTTTATACATTCGTCGTCCATTTATTTCATAAGATCATGCCAAAAAAAAGAAATGTTAGCTTTACATACCTTTAGTGTTTATACGAATATGTTGCCCAATATTTTCTCAACCTATATTAAAACGTTAAGCACTATGGTTAAGCTATGGACATAAATAAAACGTATTCTACCATTAGTAGGTTATTTCTAAAAATATTTGGACAGCACCTCCCCTATACCGCTCACTTTTTTCACTTTTAAATCAGCCATATAATCATCAAGTAATATCAACAATCCAAAATATTGACATAAAACAAGATTTATTATTGACAATAAGCCTAGAATGTTGCCACCCGAATTATGTTACCCAAAATAGTAAGTTCGGAAAATCGAGTACCTCAAGTTGTATCCACATTTTGAAATTGAAAACGGCAAAATTGGACTTAATGACCTGATGAAACTTTTAGATCTATGTCTTAAGTTTTCATCCCAAAAGAAATCAATTCAAATCTCATTTTGTACAAAAAGATATCATCAAAACACTAACAGCTATACATGAGGGATTTTTCAATCAAGAATCTGGATAGAACTTGTCTTATGATTCATCCTCTTTTTTTGACATAATTACAGTAGATATAGGCTCCAACATAAACATAAGAGTTGTAGGTACGTGTATTATCTTTTCAAAACATATTTATTTTCTAAAATCAAAGGTCTACACAATGAGATATTCAAGAATTACTACAAGCTACGCAATTCCAAAAATGGATTTGAACACTTACAATCTCCACACACCTTATTCCTCTAAATTCAAGAACAACAACTTATCAAAACATCAAAACAATATCAATCATTATTATACATCATCACTAAGCTAATTTCATCCATTTAATCCACCTAAAACAGCCCCTTAACCCATAAATCTCAACAAATTACCAAACAAGTTCATAACGCTATTTTCTCCGTTCTAATCCGTTAAAACTCTAAATAAACTTGTTAAAAATGAAAAATAGACTTTAATATTACCTCAAGTTTGCAGCAACCACATTAAAGTTTCTCTTTATTGGCTGATATTTAGCTCAAATTGAAGCCAACGCGACGTACAATAATTTTCTCTTCATGAGCTTCGGATTTCGGGACTCGAATTTTGGTCGGATTTGGTATTTCTCTCAAGATCTTCCTCTCTCTCTCTCTGGAAATTTTCTTTTTTGAGGATGAAGATGAAAGCTTAAAACATCCCTTAATAATGTGGTTATTGGACCTGACCCGAGTTGGAATCGGGTTGGGTCGAATCCACTATCTAGCTTGACCCCTCTGTCTTAAAACACACATATCTTCTTATTCCAATATCACCTCTAGACCCACAACCTATGGTTGGAAATATATTTCAATTGTCTACAACTTTTATTTTGAGGGTTTTCCCAAATTACCAAATTATAAAAGGTTTATGGCCTCTCGAAGTCACCTTACCCGAAAACGTGATTTTAAGAAAAAACTTTTTGATGGCTTCTATTTTGATTTGGCTCAAGGGTCCTTTTTGAGATGTTTTTTTTACTCACATAAATTATTCATATAACTTGTCATTTACAACAAATCATGTCATTTAAAAATTCAAAATTAAAAGTCCTTGAATTTATATCCGTTAGCTCACGAATAATACAAGAAGCAAAAATACGAAATATAACAACCCAATGGAACAAAATCTAGACTAAGGAAAAAAGAGTGCAACGCGTATTATACTCCCCTGATGAAGACATCATTTAATATCTCGAAGATGATGCATTCCAATCTTGTATCTCAATTTCTCAAAGGTTGAAGTTGTCAATGTCTTGGTAAACATATCTGCTAAATTATCACTTGAGCGGATTTGTTGAACATCTATTTCACCTTTCTTTTGAAGATCATGGGTAAAGAAGAATTTTGATGAAATATATTTTGTTCTGTCTCTTTTGATGTATCCTCCCTTCAATTGAGCTATACATGCAGCATTGTCTTCATACAATATTGTTGGAACGTCTCTTTTCAAAGAAAGGACACATGTTTCTTGAATATGTTGAGTTATTGATCTTAACCAAACACATTCTCGACTTGCTTCATGAATGATTATTATCTCTCCATGATTTGAAGAAGTGGCAACCATAGTTTGCTTTGTTGAACGCCATGATATAGCTGTACCACCACAAGTAAATAAATAGCCTATCTGCGATCGACTTTTATAGGGATCAGACAAATATCCCGCATCTGCATAACCAATCAATTGTGACAGGGATTCATTCGAGTAAAACAATCCCATATCAATGGTCCCTCGGAGGTATCTGAATATATGCTTAATTCCATTCCAGTGTCTTCGCGTTGGGGAAGAACTAAATCTTGCTAACAAGTTTACTGCAAAAGCTATATCTGATCTAGAATTGTTAGCAAGATACATTAATGCACCAATTACACTAAGATATGGTATTTCAGCACCAACAAGTTCTTTATCATTTTCATGCGGTCGAAATGGATCTTTATTAATATCCAGAGATCTCACAACCATTGGGTACTTAGTGGGTGTGCTTTATCCATGTAAACTCTTCTTAAAATATTTTCTGTATATGTTGATTGATGGACAAATATTTCATTTGCAAAATGTTCAATTTATAGACCAAGACAAATTTTTGTCTTTCCGAGGTCTTTCATTTCAAACTCATTTTTCAGACATTTTACTATCTTTGAAAGTTCTTCAGAAGTTCCGATAATATTCAGATCATCAACATATACTGCTAGTATGACAAATTCAGATCCAGACCTTTTCATAAAGATATAGGGGCAAATTGGATTATTTTTATATTCTTCTTTTAGCAAGTATTCGCTAAGACGATTGTACTACATTCGCCCTAATTGTTTTAGCCCATATAAAGATTTTTGAAGTTTTATTGAACAAGTTTTCCGGGAATCTTTATATATTTCAGGCATTTTAAATTCTTCAGGAATTTTCATAAAGATATCGTTATCTAGAGAACCATATAAATAGGTTATAACGACATCCATCAGATGCATGCCAAGTTTTTCATGAACTGTCAGATTTATAAGATACCTGAAAGTGATTTCATCCACCACAGGAGAATATGTTTCCATATAATCAATGCCGGATCTTTGCGAAAATCCTTGTGCCACAAGTCGTGCTTTATATCTTACGACTTCATTTTTCTCATTTCTTTTTCGCACAAAGACCCATTTATACCCCACTGATTTTATACCTTCAGGTGTTCGGACTATCGATCTGAAAACTTCACGTTTTTCAAGCGAAGCTAATTCAACTTGAATTGCATCTTTCCATTTTGGCCAATCATTCCTCTGTCTACATTCATCGACAGATTTTGGTTCAAGATCCTCATTTTGTTGCATTATTTCCATAGCAACATTATAAGTAAAATTATTGTCGACAATTATATTATTTCGATTTCATATTTTTCCTGATGAGACATAATTTATTGAAATTTCTTTATCATTTTCGTGCGCCTTAATCTCTTCCAATGTTTTATCAATTGTTATGTCTCCCTGCTCTTTTTGAGTAGGTTCTGTTATATCATGACCATCTTGATTATTTGCTCCTTTTCTTTTTCAAGGATTTTTATCTTTGGAATCGATCGATCTACCATGTTTTAAATGTGGTTTAGACTCATTTGCATTATTTAATTATTCTATTAGGACATCAACTCGAATTAGAGCATTAGCAGCTGGGATATGAGATTTAGTAACTCTTGATAGGTCAGTAAATGTGTCTGGCAGTTGATTTGCAATATCTTGCAAATGAATTATCTTTTGAACTTCCAGTTCACATTTATTTGTACGAGGACCTAAATGAGATAGTGGTAATGCATTCCAATCTATTTCCCTTTTCAACTGCTTATTTTCTCACCCTAATGTTGGGTATACTGATTCATCAAAATGACAATCAGCAAACCTTGTGGTGAATAAATCTCCAGTCATAGGTTCTAAATATTTTATGATAGAAGGAGATTCATACCCAACATATATCCTCAATCTTCTTTGGGGTCTCATCTTTGTGCGTTGTGGTGGAGAAATCAGAACATATACTGCACCCCCAAATATTCTAAGATGGGAAATGTTCGGCTCCTGACCAAAAGCCAATTGTAATAGGGAGACTTCATGATAACTTGTGGGTCTGATCCGCACAAGACTTGTTGCATGCAAAATAACATGACCCATAATGAAATGGAAAGTTTTGTTCTCATAAGAATTGGTCTAGCAATTAATTGGAGATGCTTAATCAATGATTCCGCTAGACCATTTTGAGTATGAACATGAGCAACCGGATGCTCAATTGTTATTCCAGTGGACAAACAATAATCATTAAGTGCTTGAGATGTGAACTCACCAGCATTATCAAGACGAATTGCCTTTATTGCATAATCTGGAAATTGTGCTCTTCACTTGATTATTTGAGCAAGTAATCTCGCAAATGTCATATTACGAGTTGATAGTAAGCACACATGTGACCATCTTGTAGATGCATCTATTAAAACCATATAATATTTGAATGGTCCACATGATGGGTGATGAGCCCACATATATCACCTTGTATTCATTCCAGAAATGTTGGGGATTCAATGCCCACTTTGATTATTGATGGTCTAGTAATCAATTTGCCTTGAGAACATGCAGCACAAGAGAATTCTTTAAACTGAAGAATCTTTTGGTTCTTCAAAGAGTGTCCATGTGAACTCTCAATTATTTTGCGCATCATATTAGAACCGGGATGGCCCAACTGGTCATGCCAAATAATAAAATTATTTGAGTTAGTAAACTTTTGATTTACTATGGCATATGTTTCAACCATGCTAATACTTATGAAGTATAAGCCGGATGAAAGAGCGAGTAACTTTTCAAGTATAAACTTTTTGCCCGACATCATTGTAGTAATGTAAAGATATTCATTCTTTTCATCATTTATAGTCTCAATATGATAACCATTTTGACGAATATCTTTGAAACTTAATAAGTTTCTTTGAGACTTACTACAATATAACGTTTTATTAATTATTAAATTTATTCCCCCAACAAGTACAACTTTAGCTTTTTCGGATCCTTCAATTAACCTTGTACTACCAAATATTATATTAATATTAGCTTCTTTCATAATCAAATAAGAGAAATATTTCTTATCTCTTAAAATAGTGTGTGTTGTGGCACTATCAATAGGCCAAACCCATCGGTGGCCCCCTAAAGTTGACACCAACTTTCACTTAGACACCTAAACCAGGAGATGTTCATTTTAGACACCTCAAGTAAGGGTCGAATGTGTCATCTTGATACTTTTTTTATAGTTGGCAACTCGCGTGTTTCCCACCCCTCTGAGGCGCGTAGAAGCTGTTTTTCTTAATTTTTTTTGTTTTGTTCTTCTTCTTCTTCTTCTTCATTTTAACACTCCCCTTTCACCTCCATTATTAGCGGTAGAAGAAGACTAGCAAGTGCCCCTAAAAAAATCCATTCTTTTTTTTCCCTTTCTTTTTCTCTGTGTAACTGCTTTTTTTATATAATATACTAAATCTGTACTCTTCTTATGTGACCGATAATCTGTTGAAATTATTTGAAAAAATCTTTTGCTTTTTTCATCCATAGTTTCAGGTGAGAATTCATCATAGGGATTATGAGAACTACTCGAGCCTATGAAATTTCCATATGAAAATTCACAAAATTGAAAAAGTATGAAAAATGCAAAAACACCTCACAAAATCAGAACCAGCCATAATTTCTATCTGTTGAACTTGTTTGTTCTTGTTTTTTTATTAACTTGGATGTATGTATCATATTGAGTGGGGGAGGGGTTGGGGTTGGAGAAGATGACGACGGGGTGGAGGAGGGGTTGGTGTTAGGGTGGGGGGGAAGATGACAGTGGGGTGGGTAGGGGGTTAATAATGGTTAATTTTTATTTTTTTGGATAAAAAATACCACGTGTCATTAGATTATTGATCATTTTTTTCTATTCAAAAGATATTATTTGATAATTATTTTTTATGCCACGTATTTTTATTTAACTTGCTGCTTTTGACATATCAGGCGAGTGTAATACATACACTTAATATATTTTGGTGATTATCAAAAAAGTATCAAAATGACACATCAGACCCTTACATTAGGTGTCTAAAATGAACATCTCCTGGTTTAGGTGTCTAAGTGAAAGTTGGTGCCAACTTTAAGGGCCCACCGATGGATATGACCCTATCAATAAGACACATATCATCATAATTGATTTTGAATCCAACTGATGATTGGGGAATTTTCATATTCTTCATAAATAAAAGAGATACATTATAAGAACGTGAAAAACTAACAACATAAAAACTTTAAGAAATTGAACTGCTTTAAGAAATATTTTTACGAAGTACAACATAATATCAAACATAATTAAGTAAACAATAACTATTTTATAAGATTTATCCCCCGTTAGATGATCAATTCATCAATCAATACTCATAAAGTCTTCTGCATCCAAATGAGTAATATTTGGAAGATTTCTGAAATCATCATCTTTATAAGCAATATTTGCCTCAATATTTTCATATTTATTTGAGGGGGTTGCTTCATCATCATTATTTCAAAAATTCAAGTGTGCCTCCATATTATTATCTCTTCTTTTGAGAGAGGCTTGATAGAGTTTCACAAAATGATCAGGCGTACGACATTCACGTGCCCAATGACTCTTCATACCACATCGGTGACAAATATTGGATTTACCCCTGGAAGAATTATTTTGAAGAACTTTATTGTTCTCATGTCTATTTCCAACATGATAACGATAATTGTTTCGTCCTCTACCACGTCCTCGCCCATGACCACGGCCACGATCGCGATCGTGATAATTATTTTATTTTGATTCAAACTGATTATGCGCTGCTACAACATTCGCTTCAGGGAATGGAGCAGACCCATTGGGACGGGCTTCATGATTTTTTATCAGCAAAGTATTATTTTGTTCAGCCACAAGTAAGCATGTAATTAATTCAGAATATTTCTTAAATCTCTTTTCACGATATTGTTGTTGTAGCAACACATTTGAAGCGTGTCACGACCCAATTTCGTAGGTCATGATGGCACCTACTATAACCCTCTAGTAGGTAAGCCAACCCGTTAACCCGGAACTTCAAGTAATGTGTTTGAAGGCAAAAACTATATAAGAGCATTGAATTATAAAAGTAAACAGAATGAATAAGCGGAAGTAAACCAAAACATGTTTTAAACAACTAAAGATCCCTCCCAGAACCTGGAAGTCACAAGTACAGAGCTGCTACAAAATAAAATACGAGTACAAGTCCCAAAAGTGGACCGGACATATATATACAACAACTGGCTAGTCTCAAAAGGCAAAAGACGGGCCATCCATTCTGAAGGAGACAGAAGTGATCCAAAAATGCCAAGTTATCACCCTAGTCTCCGAATCTGACTGCAACAAGCTCGATCTATTCGTGACAGTAGCTGGTGCTCGGTCCTGCATCATGAAAGTAGATGCAGAGTGTAGTATGAGTACCAAGACAACCGGTACCCAGTAGGCATCATAGGCCGACTGAGCAGAAAAGGTGAAAACAATATAAAAAAGAGGAATAAGCCTAAATAGGAATCAACACAAGCATCTAAAGTGAAAAGAGTACTATCTACGAGAGCTACAACTAACTATACCCAACTGGGCCCCCATAAGCCCAGTCAGGACACTCGTACGCAAGTTAAATAAAAACCCGAACGAACCCCCATAAGTTCGCCGAGTACACAGAATAGCTACAACTACCAAGGCTAGGAACCAAGAATATGCGATGTCAGGAACCGAAGTACTATATCATTTCCAAAACCCAGAATCTCCAAAAGTCAATCGATCTAGGGGTGACTTAGGGGTCGAGGCTGGGACTGGGACCCAGATGCTCGCCCGAATATTCAAAGTGGCCAAGGCCGGGACTGGGTACCCGGATGCTTGCCATAATACATAAGTGCGGGACTGGGTACCCGGATGCTCGCCGTAATACATCGGTGCGGTCGAGGCCGGGACTGTATACCCGGATGCTCATAGATAATTTATCCCATGGTTTCGAATATATCCTTTCCAACTAATCAACAATAGTACCAAGAATTTCCTCCCCAATGTGTCAACTGATATGCCGCCAAAACTTGAACCGGAGCCGAAGCCAAACGATCATGAATTCTAGTATTGCCAACGCATCTCAAAAGTTATGACTATATCGAGTTATGGGTGAGAGTGTTATTAAGAGCAAGGGTATCGCCTAACTAAGGCCAACTACTAGGCACTAGCCCGCTACACCATTCTACAGGGATCTAAGTCCACCGGAGCGACGCCGGGCATATAAAGCAAGTTTACATCCTATACTAAGGCCAACATACTCCACAGTATCAACAACATGCTCATTCAACTCTCCTTATAATACTAACAAATAACGATAAGATACACATGCTTCTAAATACCTGAAAAACCTAATAACAAGCCTAAAGCATGATTTCTAACACCTATACTAAGGCCAACATACTCCAGAGTATCAACAACATGCTCATTCAATTCTCCTTATAATACTAACAAATAACGATAAGATACACATGCTTCTAAATACCTGAAAAAACCTGATAACAAGCCTAAAGCATGATTTCTAACACCTATACTAAGGCCAACATACTCCACAGTATCAACAACATGCTCATTCAACTCTCCTTATAATACTAACAAATAATGACAAGATACATCTGCTTCTAAATACCCGAAAAACCCGATAACAAGCCTAAAACATGATTTCTAACACCTGAGATATAAAATTAAACTACCCAACCAAAATCCCAACTATTTCAACATGCTTTCACACATTCCAACTCAATCTAAAGAAAGGTAAACCGTAGCCTACCTGTAGGCTAAACACGCGAGCTTCAAATCACTGTGCTGGAGCTTTTCCCTTTCGAACGACCTCGGAACGCTGCCAAACTGTCAAAAATAGAACCACAACGTCGATACGGTCGTTTAGACACTAATTTCATAATTTTTGGAAATGGACCAATTTTTGGGTCGAAAACGGGAATTGTGGGACCCACATACGAAATTCCGGATTTGACCCCCAAAACAGGTTCTAAACGTCACCCCAAGCTCAAAAATCAGATTTATAATACAATTCGGGGTGGGAAATTATGCAAGACGATCAAACAACCAAAACTCGTAAATTCGGACTAAAAGACCAAAAATGGCAGCATCGAAATCAGTAGATTCTGGAAATACGAGACTCTTTCAACCCAAACAAATTGCACTATGATGATCCTTGCGAAAAATCCCACAATCTAGCCTCAAGAATCACTCAAAACGAAGTTATATTGACCAAGATACACTCTTTCAAAATTCAATAAAATTTCATTTCGAAAATCACTAAATCTGCAGCTAAAAATCAATTTATTACCTCGAACGACGTGCCAAAAACAGATTCTGAAACTTCCACGATGTTCTCCTTATATTTCCACGCAAGATAGCCTCTGGAATCACCCAAATCGGATTTATATTGGTCAAGAAATAACTTGTCAAAGTTCTTCAAAAATCCATTCCGAAAATGGATACTGCTGCAAATAAAATCACGTTTTTTACCTGAATCGAATGCTCCAAATCAGTTTTCAATCTCTCCAATGCGTTCTCCACGAAAAACCTCACAATTTTGCCTTTTGAATCACCCAATTTGGAGCTCTAGAACTCAAGAAATGAGGGTTAAAGTTGAGGAGAAAAATCTGAAAATCTGGTGCAAAATCTGCACTATTGCACCAGATTTTTCTGGTTTTCCATTATTTAAAGTCTCCGAATGGACCCTCGGAATTCGTTCGGAATCCGATAAAGATAAACCAGATATGCTACCCTACTAAATTCGATATTTCGGACTCAATGGCGCATTCAGAATTCTCATACGAGGTTATTATAATAAAAAGTGGGTCCACATCCAAGAGTCATTTTAAGTCATATTTCACAGCGGGCCTCGATATTAGTCCGGAAGCCTCAAAAAGCGAACGAAGGGTCGTTCTAGACTAAAATCAATATTCCAGAACTAACCGCGCTGTCAGAATTTTTATTCGAGTGCATTTTCCAAGAATGTTGACCAAAGTCAACTATAGGCTAAGTTTCAAAGTCAAAAGCGCCAAATAGCCCCAAACTCGTATCGATTGACTCGATAGTTATTCCAACAGTGTTACTAGCCTAATTTGGTCATTCCGGAGCTGATGGAACCATCAGAATTTGAATTCGAGATTTCGTTAGCCCAAAACTCAAAAAGTCGCAACTAAACTAATTTAGGCCTTTAAAATACCAAAATGGACTCGGGACCTCTAAAAATTCAACCAACACTTCTTCTAGACCAAAAACCATCTCCTGAATCCAACGGAGTTGTCGGAATTCCATTCCGAGCATCGAAACTCCAAAAGTTGACCAAAGTCAAACCTTGGCTTAAAGTTCTTCAAATTCTCAACTCAAGGCCTCAAATCTTCGTTACAGCTCCAAAACTGATTCCGTAAAGTCTCCTAAGCCTATTTCGACATTTCGAAGCTGCTGGATTCGACGGAATTCCATTCTGAGACCCGTAGCTCTAATTGACCCCAAATACCACTTTTTAACACTTAAAGCTTATGAAACTCAAAATTTCCAAGGACTTAACTTTTCATAGGATTTTCTAAAAATCAACACCCGGTAACAATTAGAAATGACTCGGGGTATCTAAAGGGAGAGGTAAAATGGTCATTTTACAAAAATTCCAAAAATGACCTTGAGGGTCATTACAATATCCACTACTAAAAGAACTTTCGTCCGCGAAAGTAAAAGTACAATCACTCTCTAGAGGCACGAAAGGACGAGGGTTTTGGACCTGCATGCTTTGCCTAAATTTTAGACACCCTCTCGAGTTGAACAACGCCATCACAGAACTTAGGCTGAGAAGAAAATCCTCAATTTCACTTCCAACTCCAAAAACTCCTTCAGTCCTTTCTTGGGCTCCAACTCTCACTCGTTTAGCCCGAACTTGACTCAAAACACTGGATTTCAATTGAGGACAACCAAAATAAACCAAAACCACCGAATTGAGTAATACACGACCATGGCAGATACAACTCACTCAAAATTTCAAGTATTTGTCTTTTGTTTTCAAATTCTTTTCTCCAAGCCACTAAGGGCGTTCTACCAATCCTTACCTATCTCGAAAACCTTCAACGCAATTCGAAAATTGCCTATCGAACCATACAACACCAACCTCTAAGGAGTTACATACTCTACCTGAACATATGAGGATGAAAACAATCAAAACAAAGACACCCCGCGCAAAGCCCCAAATCCCAACCTCAACTTGAAAAACCAGAACTCAAAATGAAACTGATGTTCTGGAACTGAACACTTCTTAAGCTTCCGAAAGCTTGACTCACACTCCTCGGACCACACAAAGGGATCATTCTGGCGAGTCAAATGGATCAATGGTGATGCAATGGTGGAGAAACCCTCGATGAATCATCGATAATACCCAGCCAATCCAACAAAGCTCTGAATCTCTGTAACAGATGTGGGCCTAGCCCAACCACGAATAACCTTAATCCTCGTCGGATCCACCCTGATACCCTCTCTGGATACCACGTGTCCTAGCAAATGCCACAGACTCCAACCAAAACTCGCACTTTGAGAATTTAGCATAAAGTTGCTGGTCTCTCAAGGTCTGGAGCACAACCCTCAAATGTTGCACGTGCTCCTCTCTACTCCGTGAGTATACTAGTATATCATCGATGAGTACAATCACAAAAGAGTCAATATAAGGACTGAATACTCGAGTCATAAGGTCCATAAAAGTTGTTAGGGCATTAGTAAGTCCAAAAGACATCACAAGGAAATCGTAGTGGCCATAGCGAGTCCGAAACGCAGTATTAGGAATGTCGGCTTCTCTAATCCGCAACTGGTGGTAGCTAGACCTCAAGTCAATATTAGAAAACACGGTCGCACCCTGAAACTAGTCGAATAGATCATCGAAACGAGGCATGGGGTAACGGTTTTTCACCGTCACCTTGTTCAGCTGCCTATAATCAACACACATCTGCATAGTCTCATCCTTCTTCTTAACAAATAGGACGGGTGCACCCTACGGCGACACACTCGAGCGAATAAATCTCTTACCTAAAAGATCCTCAAGCTGCACACTGAGCTTCTTGAGCTCTGCGGGGACCATACGGTAAGGTGGTATAGAAATAGGCTTAGTGCCCGGCTTCCAAATCTATGGAAAAGCCAATATCTCTCTCTGGGGGTAGACCAGGTAGGTCAGTAGGGAAGACATCAGTATACTCCCTAACCACAGGAACTGAATCAATAGTAGGGGCCTTACTGGACACATCACGGACACAAGCTAAGTATGCTAAGCACCTGGATGCAACTAGCCGTCGGGCCCGCATAAAGGATATGATCCCAGTCGGTGAGCGACTATAAACACCCTGCCACAAGACCGGGGGAATACCAGGCATTGCTAATGTAACGGTCTTGGCATAATAGTCCAAAACCGCATGATGAGGGGATAGCCAATCCATGCCCAGAATAACATCGAAGTCCAGCATATCAAGTAAAATAAGATCTGCCCGAGTCTCATGCCCCTAAATAGTCACCACACAGGATCTACAAACCTGATCCACTACTAAAGAATCCCCTACCGGGGTCAAAACATGTAACGGGACCTCAAGTGACTCATAAGAAATACCCAAACGTGGAGCAAAATATATAGACACATAGGAATACGTGGAACCTGGATCAAATAAAACTGAAGCAGTCTGCTGACAAATAAGGATAGTACCTATGATAACATCATCTGATGCCTCAGCCTCTGCCCTCGCCGGAGCAGCATAGAAGTGGCCCTGTCGGCCTCCCCCACGAACATTCGCCCTACCACCTGACCTACCTCCCCGGGAACCTCCCCGAATACCCTGCTGACCATCACCGCGGCCGTGACCCCGATCTATACCTCCTGGTGGAGGTGGTGCTACTACCAACGGTCTAGCCCGACCGGGACACTCCCTATCCCAGTGCTCCAGTGAGCCACAATCGAAACATCCTGAAGCTGAGCAGCCCGTGATAACTCATCCACGGTAGGAAGAAAGCGGACCTGATCCCCTCGAGCTTTGCCCTGCGATGGAACCCCCCGAACGGAGTTGACTACCCTCAACTGCTGGCAGGGCAGCCTGAATCGGCCGGCTGGATTGATCCTGCTGGTACCTATCCTGCTGGAATCTCTGGCGGGGCCTGTCATAACTATCATGGCCCCTATATTGGGACCCATTGTAGCTATCCTGATGCCTGGGTCTCTTATCGCTTTCCCCTTGGGCCTGACGATGAATAATATCAATCTTGCGGGCATGATCCACCACATACAGAAAAGAGCAGCCCACAGAAACCAAGTGCTCAATCCCCACCCTCAGGTAAAGTCTCAATCCGCGCAGAAAAACATCATACCTGCTCCTTCTCAGTGGGTAGAATCATAGTGACATGTTGGGAAAGCTGATGAAATCTGGCCTCGTACTCCGTAATTATCATGTGACCCTTCTCCAACCGAGTAAACTGATCCGGGAGTCGGTTCCTAACACTCCTAGGGATGTATAGAGCCAGGAAAGCCTCTGAGAACTGGGCCCATGTCAATAGTGGTGACCCAGCTAGCCTGGACTGTAAATAAGAGCGCCACCACTGTCTAGCTGCCCCTCTGAACTGGTGAGCAGTGAAGTCGGCACCTCTGGACTCCACAAAACCTAAGGAATGGAGCTGCTTCTGACAGGTAGTCAAGAACGCTATGGCATCCTCGCCAATAGCTCCAGAAAATGTCAGGGGAGACAACCTCTGAAATACCCCTAACATCTTCTGATCCTGTAATGACATCATACCATCTAGAACTGCTAGCGGGGGTGCAACAACTGCTGGAGGCGGCTGAACCTCAGGTGCTGGCTAGGTGGATAGATCTCGCGGTACTGGTATGCATGTTATTGGGGTCGGGGCCTGTGGTACAACCCCTATAGCTGTGAGGAGCTGCACAATCGCTGCCTACAGTGCTGGGGTCATAACTGGTGCAGCTGGGGGCTGTGCTGGTGGTGGTGGTCCCTCTGACTGAGTAGGAATAGGAGCGTCCTGATGCTCCTCTACTAGCTTCGGCTCTATCTCCGGGTCGGGAGCTAGTGCTGCTCCCCTACCTACTCTACGGGGCTGGCCTCAAGGCCTACCCAGAACTGGTGGGTCATCATCTCCAATAGTACCGCGCGTACAAACCATTTCGATGAAAGAGCGAAACAAATGAGATTTCAGGAAACCAATAAGACACAAGAATGCACGAAATGAAGCAACATAGAGATCGTTCCTAATGACATTCTGTAGCCTCTCGAAGATAAGTTATGGACGTCTCCGCACCCATCTGTGAGACTCTACTAGACGTTAGCTCTGTACAAGTGAGACCAATGAACCTAGCGCTCTGATACCAACTTGTCACGACCCAATTTCGTAGGTCATGATGGCACCTACTATAACCCTCTAGTAGGTAAGCCAACCCGTTAACCCGGAACTTCAAGTAATGTGTTTGAAGGCAAAAACTATATAAGAGCATTGAATTATAAAAGTAAACAGAATGAATAAGCGGAAGTAAACCAAAACATGTTTTAAACAACTAAAGATCCCTCCCAGAACCTGGAAGTCACAAGTACAGAGCTGCTACAAAATAAAATACGAGTACAAGTCCCAAAAGTGGACCGGACATATATATACAACAACTGGCTAGTCTCAAAAGGCAAAAGACGGGCCATCCATTCTGAAGGAGACAGAAGTGATCCAAAAATGCCAAGTTATCACCCTAGTCTCCGAATCTGACTGCAACAAGCTCGATCTATTCGTGACAGTAGCTGGTGCTCGGTCCTGCATCATGAAAGTAGATGCAGAGTGTAGTATGAGTACCAAGACAACCGGTACCCAGTAGGCATCATAGGCCGACTGAGCAGAAAAGGTGAAAACAATATGAAAAAGAGGAATAAGCCTAAATAGGAATCAACACAAGCATCTAAAGTGAAAAGAGTACTATCTACGAGAGCTACAACTAACTATACCCAACTGGGCCCCCATAAGCCCAGTCAGGACACTCGTACGCAAGTTAAATAAAAACCCGAACGAACCCCCATAAGTTCGCCGAGTACACAGAATAGCTACAACTACCAAGGCTAGGAACCAAGAATATGCGATGTCAGGAACCGAAGTACTATATCATTTCCAAAACCCAGAATCTCCAAAAGTCAATCGATCTAGGGGTGACTTAGGGGTCGAGGCTGGGACTGGGACCCAGATGCTCGCCCGAATATTCAAAGTGGCCAAGGCCGGGACTGGGTACCCGGATGCTTGCCATAATACATAAGTGCGGGACTGGGTACCCGGATGCTCGCCGTAATACATCGGTGCGGTCGAGGCCGGGACTGTATACCCGGATGCTCATAGATAATTTATCCCATGGTTTCGAATATATCCTTTCCAACTAATCAACAATAGTACCAAGAATTTCCTCCCCAATGTGTCAACTGATATGCCGCCAAAACTTGAACCGGAGCCGAAGCCAAACGATCATGAATTCTAGTATTGCCAACGCATCTCAAAAGTTATGACTATATCGAGTTATGGGTGAGAGTGTTATTAAGAGCAAGGGTATCGCCTAACTAAGGCCAACTACTAGGCACTAGCCCGCTACACCATTCTACAGGGATCTAAGTCCACCGGAGCGACGCCGGGCATATAAAGCAAGTTTACATCCTATACTAAGGCCAACATACTCCACAGTATCAACAACATGCTCATTCAACTCTCCTTATAATACTAACAAATAACGATAAGATACACATGCTTCTAAATACCTGAAAAACCTAATAACAAGCCTAAAGCATGATTTCTAACACCTATACTAAGGCCAACATACTCCAGAGTATCAACAACATGCTCATTCAATTCTCCTTATAATACTAACAAATAACGATAAGATACACATGCTTCTAAATACCTGAAAAAACCTGATAACAAGCCTAAAGCATGATTTCTAACACCTATACTAAGGCCAACATACTCCACAGTATCAACAACATGCTCATTCAACTCTCCTTATAATACTAACAAATAATGACAAGATACATCTGCTTCTAAATACCCGAAAAACCCGATAACAAGCCTAAAACATGATTTCTAACACCTGAGATATACAATTAAACTACCCAACCAAAATCCCAACTATTTCAACATGCTTTCACACATTCCAACTCAATCTAAAGAAAGGTAAACCGTAGCCTACCTGTAGGCTAAACACGCGAGCTTCAAATCACTGTGCTGGAGCTTTTCCCTTTCGAACGACCTCGGAACGCTGCCAAACTGTCAAAAATAGAACCACAATGTCGATACGGTCGTTTAGACACTAATTTCATAATTTTTGGAAATGGACCAATTTTTGGGTCGAAAACGGGAATTGTGGGACCCACATACGAAATTCCGGATTTGACCCCCAAAACAGGTTCTAAACGTCACCCCAAGCTCAAAAATCAGATTTATAATACAATTCGGGGTGGGAAATTATGCAAGACGATCAAACAACCAAAACTCGTAAATTCGGACTAAAAGACCAAAAATGGCAGCATCGAAATCAGTAGATTCTGGAAATACGAGACTCTTTCAACCCAAACAAATTGCACTATGATGATCCTTGCGAAAAACCCCACAATCTAGCCTCAAGAATCACTCAAAACGAAGTTATATTGACCAAGATACACTCTTTCAAAATTCAATAAAATTTCATTTCGAAAATCACTAAATCTGCAGCTAAAAATCAATTTATTACCTCGAACGACGTGCCAAAAACAGATTCTGAAACTTCCACGATGTTCTCCTTATATTTCCACGCAAGATAGCCTCTGGAATCACCCAAATCGGATTTATATTGGTCAAGAAATAACTTGTCAAAGTTCTTCAAAAATCCATTCCGAAAATGGATACTGCTGCAAATAAAATCACGTTTTTTACCTGAATCGAATGCTCCAAATCAGTTTTCAATCTCTCCAATGCGTTCTCCACGAAAAACCTCACAATTTTGCCTTTTGAATCACCCAATTTGGAGCTCTAGAACTCAAGAAATGAGGGTTAAAGTTGAGGAGAAAAATCTGAAAATCTGGTGCAAAATCTGCACTATTGCACCAGATTTTTCTGGTTTTCCATTATTTAAAGTCTCCGAATGGACCCTCGGAATTCGTTCGGAATCCGATAAAGATAAACCAGATATGCTACCCTACTAAATTCGATATTTCGGACTCAATGGCGCATTCAGAATTCTCATACGAGGTTATTATAATAAAAAGTGGGTCCACATCCAAGAGTCATTTTAAGTCATATTTCACAGCGGGCCTCGATATTAGTCTGGAAGCCTCAAAAAGCGAACGAAGGGTCGTTCTAGACTAAAATCAATATTCCAGAACTAACCGCGCTGTCAGAATTTTTATTCGAGTGCATTTTCCAAGAATGTTGACCAAAGTCAACTATAGGCTAAGTTTCAAAGTCAAAAGCGCCAAATAGCCCCAAACTCGTATCGATTGACTCGATAGTTATTCCAACAGTGTTACTAGCCTAATTTGGTCATTCCGGAGCTGATGGAACCATCAGAATTTGAATTCGAGATTTCGTTAGCCCAAAACTCAAAAAGTCGCAACTAAACTAATTTAGGCCTTTAAAATACCAAAATGGACTCGGGACCTCTAAAAATTCAACCAACACTTCTTCTAGACCAAAAACCATCTCCTGAATCCAACGGAGTTGTCGGAATTCCATTCCGAGCATCGAAACTCCAAAAGTTGACCAAAGTCAAACCTTGGCTTAAAGTTCTTCAAATTCTCAACTCAAGGCCTCAAATCTTCGTTACAGCTCCAAAACTGATTCCGTAAAGTCTCCTAAGCCTATTTCGACATTTTGAAGCTGCTGGATTCGACGGAATTCCATTCTGAGACTCGTAGCTCTAATTGACCCCAAATACCACTTTTTAACACTTAAAGCTTATGAAACTCAAAATTTCCAAGGACTTAACTTTTCATAGGATTTTCTAAAAATCAACACCCGGTAACAATTAGAAATGACTCGGGGTATCTAAAGGGAGAGGTAAAATGGTCATTTTACAAAAATTCCAAAAATGACCTTGAGGGTCATTACAAAGCGTGAAAAGTGGAAAGAGTTTTCTCAAGTAAGTCATCATTAGTGATAGAATCTCCACATGATTTTAACATGGAACTTACCTTATGGATAGCAGAATTATACTCTGTCACAGTTTTAAAATCTTGAAAGCGAAGGTGAATCCAGTCATATTGGGCTTTTGGTAACACCGTAAGTTTTAGATGGTGATATCGATCCTTTAAATTAGTCCATAATTCAAGAGGGTCTTTCACAGTTAAATATTCAGTTTTTAATCCTTCATGAATATGATGACAGAGAAAAATCATGGCCTTTGCTTTATCTTGACTTGATGCGTTATTATTTAATAGTATCACCAAGACCTTTAGCGTCAAGGTGAATTTCAGCTTCAAGGATCCATGATAAGTAATTTTTTCTAGAAATGTCAAGTGCCACAAACTCAAGTTTTGATAAATTTGACATGATAAAACTGGGATAGAAATTAATTTTAGGAATAGAAAAGACAACTAAAATAAAATTTCTTTAGTAAATATACCTGATATAGAAGTTAATTTATCTGAAGAAAATTAGAGCTTCGTGCTGATAACATGTTAAGAAATATAAATTTAACTTGATAAAAATTTCTAAAAAGAGAGAGTGAGGAAAAGAGGAAAGAGAGAAACTGAAGAGTATATTTCTCGTTTTTCTGCCAGTACAAGAATGGCCAAGATTGGCCATTTTATAATAAAAGATGGCAAGTGATCAACTTGCCAATTTGCGATGCCAATTTGTCAATAGTATCCATGAAATGGACATCCACCCCATTTGCTTTTCTAACAAATAGGCTCTCTTATTACCTTTCTATACAAGTGTCAGTTGTCCTTGGACGACCAAGGGCGTTACTGTCATTTTGCTTCTCATATTCCCTGTTTGGCCTTTTGGGGTCCTTTTTATAAGCCTTTTATTATTCCTATTCCTATGATTCCCTGCTTTTCCAACACTGCTTCACTGATTTGTACCTGCTGCATAATAGTTGTACTAGCGTCCATTAGAATTTATTGAAACAATAGAAATTGATAAGGGCAAACAGAATCCGTTCTGAGTTTGAGGTGTTCCGTCGGAGCTCCGTTAATTCTTTCTGACTGAGTTCGAGTTTCCTTGGGCTCCGTTGTTCACTATTTGTTATCCTGCCTAATTCTAGTTAATAATTTTTTCCATTAATTATTGATGTCCGAGGAGGAACACAGATTGTATACCTCATTTTGCTGCATCGTGTTATTCATGTCATCCTGAAGTTTCTCCATCTTTGCTTGCATCTCCTATCTATTGTTTAGCAAATTTATCTTTTACATATATATTGTTTCATTAGAGAAACATTTTGTAGGTATTTCTCTTTTCTCTTGTTTTCTTATCTTCTTTGCAGGGTTACTTTATTGGTTCCTTGAAGGTGTTCGACGAAATTCCTCAACGAAATACTACTTCATTAAATGCAATCATTTTTGGGTGCTTGGCCCAAGAATTTGTTCAACCCAAGATCTGCTACCCGCACAACTCAAAAATCATTGTGAACATCACCTTGGAAATCAGGTTTATTTCAACTGGAGTTGGTACCTCCGGTTCCCATATCTTCCCCTATTTATTCCTTACTCATACAATTGTAGTTACATTTTGCTAACTTTAAACCTTCGAATAATTTATTAGTTCATACATATTTTCGTGGCTTTGGATAGTGATGGTAGATTAGGGTCATGTTCTCACTCAGGGATAGGGACGAGGACGAGGGTTAGGAGAGGTAAGTGGGTTAAAGGAGCGTCTAGAATGAGAATAGGCTCTTGGAACATTGGGACGTTGACGGAAAAATCCATAGAGCTAGTTAAGATCCTAAAGAAGAGGAAGATTAATATAGCGTGTGTACAAGAGACCAAATGGGTAGGTTCTAAAGCTAAGGAGGTAGACGGGTATAAGCTTTGGTTCTCTGGTAGATCGAAGAATAGGAATGGGGTAGGTATTTTAGTAGACAGTAACTTAAGGGATCAGGTGGTGGAGGTTAGGAGATCCAATGATAGGATGATGTCGATTAAGGTGGTCGTTGAAGGGAACACGTTGAACATTATTAACGCTTATGCGCCACAAGCAGGCTTAAACGAGGAGGATAAGAGGCGTTTTTGGGAGGATTTGGACGAGTTAGTGGGAGGCATACCATCTACTGAGAAGCTTTTCGTGGGAGGGGATTTCAATGGGCACATCGGGTCTACTTCGGGAGGGTATGATGATGTGCATGGAGGCTTCGGCTTCGGGGTCAGGAATGGAGGAGGAGTCTCATTGTTGGATTTTGCAAGAGCTTTTGGGTTGGTGATAGCCAATTCGAGTTTCCCTAAAAAGGAGGATCACTTGATAACCTTCCGGAGTGCGGTGGCTAAGACCCAGATAGACTTTTTACTCCTTAGGAAGGATGATAAAGGTCTGTGCAAAGACTGTAAGGTCATTCCGATCGACAACCTTACGACCCGACATAAGCTCTTGGTGATGGATTTAGGGATCAAGATGATGAGGAAGAAGAGGATCGGGGATGACCGACCTAGGATCAGATGGGGGAGTTTGACCACGACTAGCGCCCTGGAGATGGGGGAGAAATTAAAGGATATGGGGGCCTGGGATAGTAGTGGGGATGCGAACACTATGTGGGATAGGACGGCTAGTTGTATTAGGATTGTAGAAAGGGAAGTGTTGGGAGTCTCGATAGGTAGCTGTGGCCAGCACCGAGGGGACTGGTGGTGGAATGGAGAAGTGCAAGGGAAGGTGGAAGCGAAGAAGATAGCGTATGCGAAGCTGATAGAAAGCAAGGACGAGGTGGAGAAGTGAACGAATAGGGAACTTTATAAGATAGAGAGGAAGGAGGCGAAGTCGGCGGTTTCGACGGCAAAAACAACAGCTTTTGAACGCCTTTATGCTGAACAAGAAGAAAAAGGCGGGGATAGGAAATTATTCAAGCTAGCCAGGATGCAGGAGCGAAGGGCACGCGATGTGGATCAAGTGAAGTGCATTAAGGACGAACATGGAGAAGTATTGGTAGAGGAGACCCTCATTAAACAGAGATGGCAGTCGTACTTCCATAAACTCTTTAACGAAGAAGGAGATAGAGAGATTATGTTAGGAGATTTGGAACATACAGGGAGGCTTCGCGTTGGTGAGTGTTGCAGGAGTATTTCAGTCGAAGAGCCTAAGGGTGCTGTGCGTAGGATGCGCTGTGGAAGAGCGACCGGACCTGACGAGATCCCTGGTGAATTTTGGAAAAGCACGAGCCAGGTAGGTTTGGAGTGGCTGACTAGGTTATTTAATGTCATCTTTAGGACAGCAACGATGCCCGAAGAATGGAGGTCGAGCGTACTAATCCCTCTATACAAAAACAAGGGAGATATCCAGAGTTGCAACAACTATAGGGGTATCAAGCTTCTAAGCCATACTATGAAAGTGTGGGAAAGAGTGGTGGAGATGAGGGTTAGGAGAGGCGTGTCTATTTCAGAAAACCAGTTTGGATTTATGCCGGGACGCTCAACTACTGAAGCTATCCATCTTATGAGGAGACTGGTGGAGCAGTATAGGGAGAGAAAGAGAGACTTGCATATGGTATTCATTGATCTAGAAAAGGCTTACGATAAAGTTCCACGAGAAATACTATGGAGATGTTTGGAGGATAAAGGTATACCGGTGGCGTACATTAGAGTGATCAATGATATGTATGAGGGCGCCAAAACCAGGGTAAGGACAGTAGGAGGAGACTCAGAGCACTTTCCAGTTGTGATGGGGTTACATCAAGGATCAGCCCTTAGTCCGTTTTTATTTGCCTTGGTGATGGATGTATTGACGCGACAAATTCAAGGTGAGGTGCCATGGTGTATGCTTTTTGCGGACGATATAGTCCTGATCGATGAGACTCGTAGCGGAGTTAACGCTAAGCTGGAGGATTGGAGACACACCTTGGAGTCTAAAGGGTTTAAGCTGAGTAGGACCAAGACAGAGTACTTAGAGTGCAAGTTCAGTGAGACACCCCATGAGGTTGGCGCGAAAGTTATGCTTGGTGACCAGGCCATCCAAAAGAAAGGTAGTTTCAAGTACCTAGGGTCTATCATGCAAGGCAGCGGGGAGATTGAAGACGATGTCACACATTGTATTGGGGCAGGGTGGATGAAATGGAGGCTCGCTTCCGGGGTGCTCTGTGACAAGAAGGTGCAACCACAACTTAAGGGCAAGTTCTACAAAGTGGTTGTTAGACCGGCTATGTTATATGGGGCGGAGTGTTGGCCAATTAAGGTCTCTCACGTCCAAAAGATGAAAGTAGCCGAGATGAGAATGTTGAGATGGATGTGTGGGCATACCAGGAGCGACATGATTAGAAACGAGGCTATTCGGGATAAGGTAGGAGTGGCCTCAGTGGAAGACAAGATGCGGGAAATGCGACTTAGGTGGTTTGGGCATGTGAAGAGGAGAGACACAGATGCCCCAGTGAGGAGGTGTGAGAGGTTGGCCATGGATGGATTCAGAAGAGGTAGGGGTAGGCCGAAAAAATATTGGGGAGAGGTGATTAGACAAGACATGATGCAGTTACAGCTTACCGAGGACATGACCTTAGATAGGAGTGTGTGGAGGACCCGCATTCGGATAGAAGACTAATACATAGTCGCGTTATCCTACCCTATTAGTAGGCGCATTAGCGCACTATAATTTCCTTTGTGGAGGACTCAGATTAGGATTAAAGGCTAAGTGATTCATCTTTTGCACCATAGTAGTTGTAGTTCTGCTCATTGTTTATTGCCTTTTGATTTCTGCATTGTATTGCTGTTTATAGTTGTGGCGCCGTTGTACTTTGACTGTCTTATCTATCTTATCTTATCTTATCTTATCTTATTTATTTATTTATTTATTGTAGTTATGCCTCTTTCTTCCCGTACCACTCTACCACGACTTTCCCTTTTGCTATTCCTGTTTTCATCTTGTTTTTTATATGTTTGCCCCTATCTGACCTTTTATCTTATCCTCTCTTAAAGCCGAGGGTCTTTCGAAAACAGCCGCCCTACATTTCAAGGTGGAGGTTAGGTCTGCATACACTCTACCCTCTTCAGACCCCACATTATGGGATTATACTGGGTTTGTTGTTGTTGTTATTCCTATGATTCCCACTTTGTTTTTCCATTCCCGTGAATGAATCCACACGTTGGGTACTTCACGTTGCCATTTGTTCTTCCTTCCAAATTGTTTCTTTGATACCAAATGAAAATATGATTTCTGCTCGTCGCCAAATCTAAAAGATGAAGAGTTTTACTCTGCAAAGCGTTGCTATTTCGGAGAACGACAAAGGTAGGCCTTCTTTTTTCTTTCTTAGATTTGCAAACATTTGTTTCCCTTGATTTGTTGCAGATGTGTGCTTGTTGGGTTCGTTGGATGTGAGAAAAATATGCAATTTTCCTTGAGTTTGTTCTATTGAATAAATTTCTTATTCTATTTTTTACAGTTTTCTCCGTTGAGTATGCATGCCACCTGTTTGCAATAATGCCTAATCCAAATTGATTGCGTTAGAATTGAGATGAATTCATATTTGAACATCCATTAATGAGTATATTGTTTGTTTGATTGTAATCCTCTGTTTGTTTTGCAAAAACTTGGTGAATTTCCATACTGCTGTTGAAGATTTTATGAAAGTTTCAACATATGAAACATAGCACGATATATATAGAAAAAGAATGAGAAGTACCTGTTGTTCTTATTTGATTAAAAAAAGTGAAACACCAAAATCACTTTGTATTGTAATATTCATCTGCTCATGTTAAATATTATTACCAAGGCTATAGCGAGCGAATTCTAACCTCATATCACATGAAAAGTTAAAATTAAAAAGTTCCAAAAAAAAAATAATCTTTTCCGTAAAAATGACTCGCTATAAGCCAAACACCATAAAATATATGTACCTAATGAATTAAAGAATTCCTGAATAAGGAACAAATCTTTTCCCTTAATTGACCCGCTGTAAGGCCAGTCCCATAAATTATATTTACTTAATTACACAACGTCAACCTCCATATTCTGCACCACAACTATACATTAATTTCTCCAGAAAACGCCTACATACTAAGGATATCAAAACCTATCCATTCCATCCCAATATCTCATGCTTATTTTTCTCTTCTTCTGTAGTAGCTCCCAAAGTAGGTTGTCCTCTTTAGCATGATTCTGCTCTTTCACTACAAGCTTTATTACAGAACAACAATTTGCAAATGATAACATAGTCAGAACTCAATAGCACTAAGGGGTCGTTTGGTTTGAACACTAGTTATGATCTGATAAGTTATGCTGGAATTATTTTTTATTGATTGTTTGGTTTGTTGTATTCAAAATAATATGCATTACATAAATTTTAAGAACAAGTTGTTTGTTTACAAAAATACCCTTCACTTTATTTAGTTTTTTATATTTTCTTTGCAAGTTTTAGTTATTCATTCTTAAAAATAAAATTTTCATCTTATTTAGCTTAAATATTTTTGTGTGTGCATTCTCATGATGGTACCATATGTATTTAAAAATAAACATTCATCTTAAATTTATTAAAGTAAAAGAGGATTTATTATTTATATCACTTCATTTAAACACATATCACTCTTAAATTATAAAATAATAAAGTTTTTATTTTTGTTGATATATAAAATACAAGCTTTCAAGTGACTAAAAAAATATATAATTAAAAATATCTAATTTAGTAGAGAAATCAAAATATAAGAAACATAAGAATTAGTCAAATAAAAAATATATTTGTATAGTCTAATTTTTTAATTAAAAATATAAAAAAATTATCATAAAAATAAGAAGTAATTGAGATTGTAAATGTTATTATACATGGTATTAAAAAAATAATGTGAATATATATGAATGTGAAAAGTGATGTATAAAAATGGTTTAAAGAGATATTTTTGTCATTTTCTCTATTTTATCCCAGGAGAAATTATCCCGAGATTACTATACCGCCCAAGAGAAGAGTTAACTTATCCTTGTACTAATTATTAACTCCGGAATAAGTTATTACGGACTACCAACCAAACAACAAATTAAGTGACACTATAATTTAATCCCAGGACTATTTGATGTTATCCTTCACACCAAACGACCCCTAAGGTATAAGTGGTGAGATAAATAATCTTATGGCTGCCTAATACCTCCAACCAAACAGAAAATAAAATAATCCTGATATTATTATTCCTTATACCTCACACCAAATGACTCTTAAAAGAATTAGCAAGTGAGTAGAGATAATATTTTCCAAATACCGATCCTACCCAAACTCAGTAGCACTAAAAGGATTAGCAAGTGAGCAGAGATAATATTTCCCAAATACAGCTCCTACCCAAACCAGTTTATAACAAATTTTCATTTCGACAATTGAAATACAAATTAGAAAAATAGATTTTTATTGAAGTTATAATATTACAAAATATAGAAAGGGTAGAGAAATGGGATTGAGAAAAGCATATGTGAGTGGATGACTATTCTCTATTATAAATTCCACCCATACTAAGATGTTTACTATAACATTTCTTTTAAAGCATATGTACATTCTCAGAAATGTGTATTCTTCAGTCCAAACGATCATTGAATTCGTTAAGTTTGGAAACATAACAATTTTAAATTCCTTCAATAAAGAGATGAAGATCAGAATAGGAAATATAATGAGCTACAAAGATTTTGGCATAAGACCATCAAATCCATACAGTTATAGCAAGTGAGAGTCACCAAATTTAGTAGCATTCTTGACTTGACACATAGTATTCAAAAGTAAGAACACATTTGAATCTTGTAGTCTTAAATTAAAGATCTGTAAAATATATCAAATTGTCTTAATTGCAAAGTTTAAAGAAGAGAAGCGAAGTACCATTAAAGACGTGGAAAATTTGAGGCAAGAATTGATTAGTCACTAAAGCTCTCTATGCTTGTCTCTTGTATTTGTACCCTTTGTGCCATATCTTGCGCTTTTGTCTAACAAATTGTGCTGTTATTATCCTAATATCTCCTTAAATAAAGGCAAGACAATGAACCTTTTAGGTTGAACGATTTATTACTCCTATCAGTTTGATTTCCTTTCTGTTCAAAGGGTGTTACCACGTTAATGAGGAGTTTATTGTTGTTGATTTTCCTACTGCTAACTGACAAAAATTGGAAAAGGACATACTAATTGATACTAACAACCAAACATGCAAGGTTCTTGCAATTTTCAATAAAACAAAGATGTTTTACTATACATGCTTGTTGGACTCTAAATTTTTTCTAATAAATTGCATGTTCAAATTCAATTTCAAATTTCAAAATTTAAATTTTCAAATTTTAAACTTCAAAATTCATAGCCAATAGCTTTTTTTTTACCTTAATTTTTGAATTTTAATTGTTTGTAGTATTAGTTGAAAACTACAATGATGTTAGTAAGCTTAATGTATGATGTACAAGATGATTAAAATTTCTAAACTATGCTTTACTAGAATGATATCGAGAATCTATCAACTGTATCTACATATGATACTGTGAAGAATATATTTGATGATTCCTTTCTGCCTTCCCAATATGTTGATCAGAGCACACCTATTATCTTGAATTTTGTGGCGAGTCTTTGTTAGGTGTTTCTACTGATGTTGTTACTTCTTGGGGTGCCAATGCAAACTGATTTAGAAATCTAAGTTGTAGTTAATATATTTTTTGTTACTTAATATTTTATTGGTAATTATATGAAAACTTTTCATTACCTTGGTTGGATAGGAAAGTGGTATGTTTAATAGTATTATCTATGCTATTCCTCTGAAAGAACTATAGCAGCAAGAAAATCGTGGATGTGTGTCTGCTGCATCAAAACTATATCACTTTGTATTTGTTCTCTATGCATTGGAGCATATATTAACAATTTCCTGACTTAACTCTATATATTAATTGCACCTCAACTAATGCACTAGGTACATTGCTAGAAAGGTCATTTTATGCATCTAAAGGGTGTAAACGACACTTATTTGCACTAGATACTTATCTCTTTGACAACTCAAAAGTTCGAATAATATGATCCTCAATTTTTAAGTGTGTTTTCCCCTTCCATTTCATTCTAAACATATGTCCAATCTTCTTCTCATTCCTGTCAATTAGTATTTGAAACTGTCACGACCCCAACCTGTCGTGACTGACACCCACAATACTTATTCCAGTTGGAAAATCATTTCTACAACCCAACTTATCAATTTAAGAAATAAATATTAAAAATCTTGCAGAAGTATGAATATAACCAAAAAATAGTACTGAGTTTCCATAAACTCAGCCAACAATTTTAATAACTATAAAAATGCAAAAGTCAACACATTCTAGGAACTGAAAGTCGTTTGTACCAAAACTCTAACCAGTGTCAATGTAAAAAAAGGGGAAACACTTCCCAAACAGAAGTCAAAATACTAAACAGTGTCTAAGCATCCGATTCCCGAAAGAAGGACTAGATTAATGGAAAAGTCCACGGTAGCATGATAGAATAGCTAACCCTTGGACTTCGAACAAACTTCTAATCCTCCAACCGAGGTCTCTCCGTAGTCGGTTGAATATGCCCTGTACTCAATGAAAAGGCAGAGCAAGAGTAGTATCAGTACACAAAAAAATGATGTATGGTAGGATCACGCGGTTAGCCAGTAAGCGGATCATGGACAAGTAAATTCAACACAATAGGCATATTCATATACGGAATAAGTCAACCACATCTCAATATCACAACTCAATGTCTTCCATATGCTATAATTTCACACAAGGGTCTTCTCAAGGGACCTACAAACAATCAACTTTATGCCGAAACGTGACACCCGATCCAAGTATGTGTCGGAACGTGACACCCGATCCAAATATATGTCGGAACATGATATCGATCCAAATTATATGTCAGAATGTGACACCTAATCCCAAGATATCACAATCACAAGAACATTCAATGTTTACAATATTTATACCACAAAGAATAGGTTTATCACAATAACAGACCAGCAATTGATCATTTCACACATAATCTAGAATGTTTTCCTATTCATATACACACATGCATATCATGAAGTAATTTAACAAGTATATGAAACACATACGGGAAACTAGACCATCACTTACCTCAAATTTAAGCTTTCACAACTTACAATGTAAGAGCCTTCCTTTTTCGGGTTCGTTCTTCTCGTTCTTGGTCTAGAAAATATTAAATATATATCAAGGATCAATACAATGGCCTAAATATCATAAAATATAACACAATTCACACCGTAGGCCAAACCCATGATCCTAACCCCACCCTAGGGCTATTTTCCATCATAGATTTTCAGTTCAAACCCTCCCCCAATGATTATCACTTATATTTCTAGTTTCTAAGAATCAAAGTATGAATCTAGGGAGTTAAAACCTTACCTTAAGCGTGGAAATTCGTGGAAAATAAATGGAAATTGCCTTAGGTCGCCTCTTGGGGTTTTAAAAACTAAATGTTGCAGAAAAGACCATTTATGCTCTTTTTCACGACTAAGTCGCGACTGTCCCGCTCTTACGGGAATAATCCATCTTTGGTGGGATATGCGGGAACAATGAACTCAGAGTTTGTGCTCTAAGCCCCTATTTTACAACACACCCCTTTCAAAGACGTATTAAAATATATTCTTCATGTCAACTTCGATTTCGGGAGTTTACTCGCCCAAATGCGATTCCGCGATGCCTTAAATGCTCTGTATCGTCTTGGCTATCATCCTTTCAAATAAAATTATAAATTTTACCTCCCATCATTAATGTGATCACCCTAGACTTCACCTAACTCAGAATTCATTATAGTCTGGCCTAGGCTCAAATTTTACAAAGTTACTACACGAAGTTTTTTGGCCCGAAATCCTTCCCCATTGGCCTATCCCTAACGACGGGAACGTGTCATTACAATAGATACCAATTTATCCATCACTCGTCTCCAAGTGACTAACTAGGGAAAATAGGGCTAAAGTAAAGATAGAGTAGTACCTGTTTCGTCGAACAGTTGAGGATACTTCTCTCGCTTGTCTTTCTCAGTCTCCTAAGTAGCTTCCTCTACCGAATGATGTTTCTATTGCACTTTAACCATATTGAGCTCCTTAGTCCTCAATTTCTGGATGACACGATCAAGAATTGCAACTGGCTCTTCCTCATACCGAAGTTCCTTGTCTAATAATATCGAGTTCTATTTAATGATGTATTCTCCATCCCCATGGTACTTTTTCAACATAGAAACATGGAACACCGGGTGTACCCTAGACAAGCTAGGTAGTAAGGCTAACCTATACGCCACTGGCCCTACATAATCAAGAATTTTAAAAGGACCAATATAGCGAGGGTTGAGTTTGCCCTTCTTGCCAAACATCATCACCCCTTTAATGGGTGATACTTTTAGAAGTGCTTGCTCACCAGACTCGAAGGTCATATCCCTCACCTTGCGATCAACATACTCCTTCTGATGACTTTGAGCCTCTAGAAGCTTAGCTTGGATGCTTCTTACTTTATCTTGAGCATCCCTTACTAAGTCAACCCCCAATGGCTCCACTTCCCCAACTTTAAACCACCATATGGGAGACCTGCATCCCCTCCCATATAGGGCTTCGAATGGTGCCATATCAATACTAGCGTGGTAGCTATTGTTGTAGGAGAATTCACACAAGGGAAAGAATTTGTCCCAATGTCCCCCAAAGTCTATCACACATGCCCTCAACATATCTTCCAGCACTTGGATTGTCCTTTCTGACTGCCCGTCCGTCTGTGGATGGGAAGCTGTGTTGAAAGTGAGTTGAGTACCTAACTCTTCATGCAACTTACCCCAAAATGTGGAAGTGAACTGCGTACCACAGTCTGAAATGATAGAAAGGGGCACCCTGTGTAGCCTTACTATCTCCTTCACATAAATTCTGGCAAACTGTTGTATATTGTAATCCACTCTAACCAGAATAAAGTGTGTTGCCTTCGTTAACCTGTCAACCACCACCCAAATAGAGTCATGCTTTTTCAAAGTCTTAGGAAGTCCCACCATGAAATCCATGGCTATTCTCTCCCACTTCCATTTAAGAATGAACATTCTTTGCAACAAACCTATAGGTCTTTGGTGCTCATACTTCACCTGTTGGCAGTTTTGACACTTGGCTACATATTCAGCTATATGTTTCTTTATACCTAGCCACCAATATAGCCGTTTCAAGTCTTGATAAATCTTAGTCACTCCAGGGTGAATAGTGTATCGTGAACTATGAGATTCAAACAAGATCTTTTGAATTAGTCCATCTACCCGGGGAGCACAACTTCTTCCCCAAAAATAAAGCACCCCACCTGCATCTAGTATTGAGTCTGGAGCCCATGAACACCTTCCCTCCAATTTCATTTAAGTATACATCCTCAAACTGCTTGTTCTTGATCTTTTCTATGAAAGTGGGCCTTAGATCAACTCCGACCATTATCCCACCTTTCTCTGAGATGCCTATCCTCATGAATCTGCCCTCCAAAGCCTGAATTTCTCTAGCCAGAGGCCGTTTACGGGCCCCCAAACAAGCTAAACTGCCCATGCTCACCAGCTTCCAACTTAATGCATCTGCTACCACATTAGCCTTGCCTGGATGGTACTGGATAGTGACATCATAGTCCTTAAGCAACTCCATCCACCTTCCCTGTCTCAAATTCAAGTCCTTCTGAGTGAACACGTGTTGTAAGTTGCGGTGATCAGTAAAAACCTCACACTTAACATCGTACAAATAATATCTCCAGATTTTTAGTGCAACCGCTACCGCTGCCAACTCCAAGTCATGATTCGAGGAGTTCCTCTCATGCACCTTTAATTGTCGCGAAGCATATGCTACAACATTCTTATGCTGCATCAACACAACACCCAAACCAAAATGTGAAGCATCACAATAAATAATGAAATCTTTACCTTCGACCAACAGGGTCAAAATTGGTGCTATGGTAAGGAGAGTTTTGAGCTTTTGGAGGCTCTCTTCACACTTGTCAGTCCACTCGAATGGTACTTTCTTTTTAGTCAACCTGGTCAAGTGAGTAGCAATAGAAGCAAAGTTTTTCACGAACCGACGATAGTAACTGGCCAGTCCCACAAAAATTCTAAACTTTATCACAGAACTAGGCCTAGCCCAATTCTTAACTGCCTCAATCTTTTGTGGGTCCACCATTGCTCTTTCTTTTAAAACAACATGGCCTAAAAAGGCAATTAAAGGCAGCCAAAATTCACACTTAGACAATTTCGCATACAACCTTTGTCTTCCTAAAACTCCCAACACAATTCGAAAATGATCTGCATATTCCTATTCACTCTTTGAATACACCAATATATCATCTATAAACACTATCACGAACGAATCCAGGAACGGTTTGAACACCCCATTCATCAAACTCATGAAGGCTGCAGGTGCATTGGTCAACCCAAAGGTCATTACTAAAAATTCATAGTGCCCATACTTGGTCCTAAAAACTGGTTTGGGTACATCCTCAGGTCTAATTTTCAACTGATGATATCCAGACCTAAAATCAATCTTTAAGAAGACTGAAGCACCTTGTAACTAGTCAAATAGGTCATCAATATGAGGCAAATGGATTTATTTCTGATGGTAACCTTATTCAACTGTCGGTAGTCAATGCACATTCTCATACTACCATTCTTTTTCTTGACAAACAACACTAGAGCACCCACTAGGACGAATGACCCCTTATAAAGAAGCTTCTAAATCTGAGCCTTAAGCTTTCTCAACTCTACCAGAGCCATACAATAGGGAGGAATGGAAATTGGACGAGTACCCGGCTCTAAATCAATGCAGAAGTCCATGTCTCGGTCAGGATGCATACCAGGCAAGTCTGAAGGGAAAACCTCTAGAGATTCACACACTACTGGAATAGACTCAATAGAAGGAGACTCTGCCCCACCATTTTTCTAACTTGGAGAAATGATATAACCTTAGTTGGCGTAGGCTTGTACACCCCTTCCTACTCTAACCTTTCCCTCCCCGGGATCTCTAGAGCCATAGTCTTTGAATTGCAATTAAGTATAGAAAATTAAGGGGACAACCAAGTCATGCCTAAGATCACATCAAAATCTGTCATATCTAGGATCACTAAGTCAATCCAAGTCTGGTATCCCATAAACACAACAGAACAAGAACGATACACATGGGCGTCTATGACTAACTCTCCAACAGAGGTAGAAACATGAACAGGGGCATCCAATATATCACACAATGTATCAAAACCCAAGGCATATCTTACAGACACATAGAAATAAGTGGAACCCATATCAAATAAAAAGTAGCCATCCGGTCACAAACAAGTATAGTACCTGTGATAACTGCGTTAGATGCTTCTTCCTCGATCTTGCCTGGAAATGCATAAAACTGAGTCCGGTCATCCTGACGGGCCACCTCCCTGCCTGGATGGACTGTTCCCTGACCTGTACTACTACTGCCCTACCCCTACGGTCTTTCAAATTTCCTTCTCGCCCACTTTATTGACGTCCTCTGCCAGTGTTCCCTCCGGCTGTTAGGACTACCACTCTGGTTTACTGGGGTGCTGAAACTATCATGCGGGGGTGAGGGCACTCCCTCCATATATGACCCGACTCTCCATAGTTAAAACACCGGCAATTAAAAGAAGGGCGGCTACCTGGAAGTGATGCTCTCTGGCCCTCATGGGCCTGATGCTATTGCGAAGTACCTGAAAAGCTGCCAGTGGAAGTGGGCAGTGCTGACTAAATTGGCCGGGTAGCAATCACCGGTCTGCCTGACCCTCTGCAATAAAACCCCTCGAAGCTACCTACACTCTTGAGCTTTTTAGCCAAACCCTTGGCGTACCCATCCATCCTCACACCTTCAGCTTTCTTAACAAAATTTGTGACCTCGTTGAAGCTCCTGCCGGACGAACTCATATGAAGAGAAAGTACCTGCAACTTAGCGTTCAACCCCTTCACGAATAGCCGGATCCTCTCCTCCTCAGTAGTGACCAGCTGAGTAGCATACCTAGACAATGCATGAAATTTGGCCTCGTAAGCAGCCACTAACAACCCTCTCTGTTCAAGGGCCATAAACTCATCCTTCTTTCTGTCCCTCAGGGTACGGGGGCACATACTTCTCTAAAAATAGGGCATGGAATTGATCCCAAGTGAGTGGGGGCGACGCAGACGAACGACACTCCACATAGGCTCTCCACCACTACTTGGCCTCTCCCTGTAGTTGGAAAGTCACAAACTTCACTCCATGCTGATACACTATGCCCAGCTTGTGTAGCCTCTCATAGCAATCAAGAATAAACTCGTAGGCATCCTCATTTTCAGTACCATAGAAAACTAGAGGTTTGAGCTTGAGGAATTTGGTGAGCATGTCATGCTCAGTACCAGTCATCATATGACCCATTAGTGGCCTGAAGAATGTATTTGTGCCTATCACTTCATCTGTTGTCTGATTTGTAGCAGCAAATGGACCATCAATAGGAACTGGTGCTGCGGGCATGATGGGGATGGCGCCAGTGCCAGCTAGCCCACTCAGGAATGCCATGATCTGCTGGGCCAAGATTGGATTCAGAGGGGAGATACCAACAACCTCAGTTTGGGTACCCTCCTCTTGTTTTGCCCTCTTTTGTTCCTCTCTAGCTTCTACCTCTCCCTCAAACTTATTCTGGGGAGCCGCTAGTGCTAGTTAGCCCACTCAGGAATGCCATGATCTGCTGGGCCAAGATTGGATTCAGAGGGGGGATACCAACAGCCTCAGTTTGGGTACCCTCCTCTTGTTTTGCCCTCTCTTGTTCCTCTCTAGCTTCTACCTCTCCCTCAAACTCATTCTGGGGAGCTGAAGGGGCCTCACCTACCAACATCTCCTCATTAGGGACCTCTACTTTGGCAGGTGCTTCCCTCCCTCTGCCCCTGCCTCGCCTACCTCTCCTTCCTCTCCGTATGCCACGCCCTCGAATGACTGGCTCTTCTTCGGGCTTAATTGGATCTACTAGCACGTTGTAACATGTGTTAATCATCTGCGGACAAGAGATTGAAAGCGATTAGATACCAATTTGGATCACCAGATACCAATTGAAATCATGTTATGGCACGAAGGAAGACAATGAAACTTTTCCTAAAATCCTGTAGCCTCTCGAAGAAAAGTACAGACGTCGCCGTACCGTTTTGCAAGACTCTACTAGACTCATTTTGGTATGACGAGATTAACGAACCTAGGCTTTGATACGAACTTAGTCACAACCCCAATCTGCCATTACTGACACCCACAATACTTATTCTAGTGGAAGAACCATTTCTACAGCCTAGTTTATCAACTTAAAAAATAAATATTAAAAATGTAGCAGAAGCAGGAATATAATTAGAAAATAATACTGAGTTCCCATAAACTCAGCCAATAATTTTAATAACTACGAAAATGCGGAAGTCAACATATTCTAGGAATTAGAAGTTGTCCGTACCAAAACTCTAACTAGTGTCAATGTAAAAAAAGGGGAAACACTTCCCAAACAGAAGTCAAACTACTAAACATTGTCTAAACGTTTAAGTCCCGAAAGGACTAGATTAATGGAAAAGTCCATGACAGCATGATAGAATAGCTAACCCTGGACTTCGAACAAACTTCTAATCCTGCAACCGAGGTCTCTCCGCAGTCGGCTGAATATGCCCTGTACTCAACGAAAAGGCAGAGCAAGAGTAGTATCAGTACACAAAAACAATGATGTACTGGTAGAATTGCGCGGTTAGCCAGTAAGCGGATCATAGACAAGTAAATTCAACACAATAGGCATATTCATATACGAAATAAGTCAACCACATCTTAATGTCTTCCACATGCTATAATTTCTCATAAGGATCCTTTCAAGGGACCTACAAACAATCAACTTTGTGTCGAAACGTGACACCCGATCCAAGTATGTGTCGGAACGTGATATCCGATCTAAATATGTGTCGAAATGTGACACCGATCCAAATTATATGTTGGAATGTGACACCTAATCCCAAGATATCACAATCACAAGAACATTCAATGTTTACAATATTTATACCACAAAGAATAGGTTTATCACAATAACAAACCAGCAATTGATCATTTCACACATAATCTAGAATGTTTTCCTATTCATATACACACATGCATATCATGAAGTAATTTAACAAGTATATGAAACACATACGGGAAACTAGACCATCACCTACCTCAAATTTAAGCTTTCACAACCTTACAATGCAAGAGCCTTCCCTTTTCGGGTTCGTTCTTCTCGTTCTTGGTCTAGAAAATATTAAATATATATCAAAGATCAATACAATGGCCTAAATATCATGAAATATAACACATTTCACACCTAGGCCAAACCCATGATCCTTACCCCAACCTAGGGCTATTTTCCACCATAGATTTTTAGTTCAAACTCTCCCCAATGATTATCACCCATACTTCTAGTTTCTAAGAATCAAAATATGAATCTAGGGAGTAAAAACCTTACCTTAAGCATGCAAATCCATGGAAAATCAATAGAAATCACCCTAGGTTGCCTTTTGGGGTTTTAGAAACTTATTGTTGTAGAAATAATCGTTTCTAGTCTTTTTCACGATTTAAGTCGCGATTGTCTTGCTCTAGCGTGATAGATCCTACTCTGGCGCTCTGGCGAGATATGCGGGAATAGTGAGCTCGGAGTTTGTGCTCCAAGGCCCCATTTCACTACACACCCCCTTTCAAAGATGTATTAAAATAAACTCTTCACGCCAACTTCGATTCTGGAAATTTTACTCGCCCGAATGCGATTCCGCGAAGTCGTAAATGCTCCGTATCGTCTTGGCTATCAGCCTGTCAAATCAATTTATAAATTTGAGCTCCCATAATTTACGTGATCATCCTAAACTTCACCTAACTCATAATTCGTCCAAGTCTGGCCTAGACTTAAATTTTTTGAAATTACTACCTGAAGTTTTCTGGCCCGAAATCCTTCTCTATTGGCCTATCCCTAACGACAGAAACAGGTCGTTACAGAAACTTTATGTGCTTTCCATTTTTCCTTATGATCTTTTTAATGGAAAATAAGATATATTAGGAATTTTAATTTGGATATTCATAGTTTGATTTTAAGGTCTTCTGTACCTGCTACTGATTAATTTTCAATGGAATATATATTTTTCTATCTTTCTATATTATAGCTTCGATGAAACGTATATGTTCAACTTTATTTATTTTCAAATAACTTATTACAACATTATGCAATTGACACAGGTGTATCATTAACTACAAAATTCAACACAAAAAGTCAAATTGATCCACCTTATCCACAACGTCAACAACTACAAGAATGGTACTACATTATTTCTTTATATACTCTCATTATCTCTTCCTATGTCTTAATACTCTCAACAACTATCATTTGAATTATGTAAAGGGTCATCGAGAACTGTGGAATGCTTGTTTCCTTTACTTTGAGAAGTACATCCAGATTATGATTTCTCATCTCCAATCCAGTGGATTAAGAAGCAGTACATGATCTTGGGCGTATTTATGCGCCCAATAGTCAACATAATCTATAGTTGTAGCTTAGTTTGAGAATGAATATTCGAAGTTTATTGCATTTTTAGAGTCGTTTGTATGTGCTTGAGCTAACCAACATGATTAGGTGCTTTCAGGGCTAAAACTTGAAGAATGGACCTTAAAAAGGCATCATCAAAGCATGAGATGGAAGTAAGAGTTTTAAGAGTAAAGTTGGGAAGCAAAATTGTAGAATTTGAATTGGCTTAAAGAAAGTTTGCGTCACTCAGATGCTCCATGAATGAAGGCTTGAATTTAATGGAAATCTTCGCTTAACTAGTTGAGTTCGCGCCAGGATGAGCAATGTAATTTCGCCGAGGAGCTAAAGGTTGCAAAATTGTGAAGGAAAGAAATAAGCCCGCGTCGCAGACTTCAGTGTCAGTTGTTGATTTTTGCAAATTTCAAGACTAAAAATAGCATACCTGTAGTTTTTATTATTTACTCAGTCTTTTGTTTTGGAGAACGTCTGGAACAACGAATAATACTTCTTAGGGTTATTATTTCTTACCCTCTTCCTTAATTTCTACTTGTTGAATGGTCATTAAACATGTCTGGTGATTCAAAATATGAGTGGTTAACTTTTCCTATTCTAGGACTGTAGCCACAAGATTATGGTATAATATTACTCTTCTTTGGTTGATAATGGGTTTTTGTTCATGATTACTCCTGCATTTATAATTTTACTATTTTAATGTCTGGCCAACATTAGGATAAATTTGTTGTCTACCTTGAACTCGAAAGACAAATAGAAGATAGAACATGGAATGTGGGGAACATGTTTGTTCTAGGATTAACTAGGATGATTCTTGTATAAGATGCCCGTGACGCATATATATACACCATGTTTGATTATTAAATAGGATGATTACGTTAATGCATTTTTGTTGGTTCACGCTTATCCCCGCTCAACGATGTAGTTAGGTTGTCAACAAAGCTAGACAATTAGAGGTTGGAAGACCATAATTGTAATATTAACCCTGTAAATCAGTAATTTAATGAATCATTAGATACCGAAGTAAGTATTATTATTCCTGGCATCTATAAATTCTCCAACCCTGAAATTCATTTTAAACTGATTAAATCTCTAGTGAAATCATTGAATCTTCTTTAGTAGTAGTTTTTACAATTGTTTGAAATTAGAAGTAACAAAACATCTCAACTATTTACAACACACGCAATTAATTTAGTTTATTTAAAAGTAATTAAAATCCTATTTAAAGTCTTTTGGATTAGACAATCCGGTTCTGAAAAGAGTCACTTTACTACTCTTGAGACCGCACACACTTGTGTGTGCTTTGGTAGCAATAAGTTTTTGGCGCCATAGCCGAAAACTTTAAATTTTGCAATTGATTCTTTTTGAAGTTTCTTTATTATTTATGCTAGTGTTGACATTCAAGCTATGATTTCTTGCAAGTATTCTTAAATAGTACACTGGATAGGAGTGGGAAATTTGTGGATCCGCTGGCTGAACCTGAAAGATTTTTACATTAACAAAGGAGAAGAGCGGCCTTGTAGTACCCTGTGCCACAAATCAACGTGAAATTTGATCAAGGGGCACCCATAGAGAGACCAGCCGAGGTTTCTGTGAATATGGCAGTAAGAACGATTAGGGATGTGGCAACCCCTCGAGCCACAATTGTTACCAATTGCATCCAGAAACCGCCTGCTGTAGGTAGATTGAAACAAAAGCAGAATATGGTGCAACTCTTGCACACTAATGGTTATTTCACTGGATTGCCACATGAGGATCCCCAAGTTCATTTACAAAACTTCTTTGAGATCAATGACACTTATACACCAACTGGAGTGTCACCAAACTATGCAATATTAACCTTGTTTCCCTTTTCTCTGTTGGGGAAGCAAGGAGGTGGCTGAAGTCGAAATCGCCAAACTTAATCACTTCTTGGGATGAGTTGGTCCAAAAGTTTCTGATAAGAGTTCTTCCTATCTGCTAAGAAGTGAAATTTTTAGTTTTAAATAGAAATCTGGGGAAAATTTGTACCAAGCCTTGGACAAGTTTAAATCTGTACTCATTAGTTGTCCTCACCATCATAAGCTAACGAGGTGTTGGTCCATACCTTCATTGAAGGGTTGGAACCCCATACCAAGATTCTTCTTGACTCTGTTGCGGGTGGATAGACTTTGGAGAATACATATGATGAGCTCTATGCACTGCTTAATCACATATCTCAGGGAAATCCTGGGTGGAATGGCGGGAGCTCTAGGCTTGTGGTACAGAAACAGGTAGGGATGTTGGACGTTGATGCTGTGATAGTCTTGACAGCTCAAATTTCAGCAATGCAGAATATGATGACCACACATTTTAACAACTTAGCATTGGGGCAGCAACAAGCTCCAGTAAATGTGGTACAACAGCAACCAACATGATATGAGGTGTGTGGCAGTAGTGAACACATGTCTAAGTATTGTGGAGCAAATCCTGAATTGGTAAGTATTTCTAACTTTTGATATTTTTTAGGGCCCTAAGTAAAGTCCATGACGGGGATTAAAATTCAGCAGTTCTTATTTTAAATATTTTGAGGCGCTTAACAGTTGAGTCTGCGACGTCTCCGCGTTGTAGACTTGAGGTCCAAATTCTGGCATTTCATTACAAAATAGGTTTTAACCCATTTTCACCTAAATTCCCGGCCCCATTCCCCTTTTATTTCCCAAATCCGCCCATATCCCCTAAATTCCTGTCAATACACCCACTATTTTTCCCTCTACCAAAAGCCCTAGTTTTCTTTTCTTCTCTCAAATCCGTATCGCTCCCTCGATTTTCAACAAGTTTTTTCTATCTAGTTATCTAAAATACTCAATGTATGTTTCTCTCTGTTGGTTGAAAATCAGAGGAACTAGCATAAGGGTGCCAAAATTTCACCCTTTATTCTTGAATTTTTGTTGGAAAAGTGTCAAAATTGTCATGTAGAAAGAGATTAGCTCTTTGAATATATTATTGAGTGCCTATGATTTTTGAATCTTGTTGAATTGAAACCCTAAATTGGGAGATTGTTAAAAAATGGGGGAAATTATGCTCATATGCTAAAATCATGTGAATTCTTGAGTAGCATAATTGTTTAAATGTGGGTATGTTGATACATTGTTAATGGGATTGTCTTGAAGTCTTGAGTAGAGACAATAGGATACATTCTAAAGTAATATGTTAAGTGTGGGTTGAGGATATGATTGTACTTAATTGTAATAAAAAAAGAGGAAGCTTGAATACCCTCGTGGGATTATTGATGCATGAAAAGTGATTTTTCCTTGAATTCTTGAGTAGAGGCTCAATTGTACTTATCGAGTGTGATTGTTATTGGCATTTGAGAATGCATGTCGTTAAACTATATTGAAAAAGGAAAGTCTAAGCACCTTAAAATGTTATGCATTCTATGAGAACATCCAAGTGTGGGGTGGTCGGGTATTTATGCATGTCTCTTGTTTGAAGTCATAAATTGGAGGTAATTATGTGGTTTGGTGGTTATATGCAGGTAATCATGTCTTCTACCCATCGACCGGGAAAAGAGCCAACCACCAGCAGTTACAAGAGAGATAGAGGTGTCCTTACAGGACCACCCGCACCTACAGTCCCACGAGGGCGGTCACGCCGTTATGGACTAAAGGCGCTGAACCAAGCTAGAAAAAATTAGTACAAATGCCACATCGAGTCCAAATACTTTCTGGATGTGTCGCTTGAAGATAAAAGCGTAGAAAGAGAGTTTCCATAAATTATACGAAGACTCGTGGAGCTTAACATAGGGTTCCCATTTTTGGATCAAAAGGAGTGCAACTTGCACATAATGAGGGTGTTTTGCGCGAATTTCCAACCAGACACCCAAACTCACTATGTTACAGTGCGAGGAGTTGATGTCCCATTGTCTCCCATGGTCAGTTAAGAGATTTTGATAACCTCCGAGTTTTCTCTGACACACTGACAGGGCTAAACATTTACCCACCATATCAGGATATCAGGCACACCCTCTGCGGGCCTCAATCTATAGCTAAATAGGTACAACACGGGCACAAAGAGTTTTACCTCTTTTGTCCCTATGCTCACAGGAATAAGGAGGCAAAAGTTTGGGTCAAAATTGTGATGCACTCCCTCATATCGGGATGCACTTCACAGAGGTCACAAGGGACCATGTATGCCTTATATATGCCCTAATGAAGGGTGTAGAGATCAATGTTGGAGCTGCCCTAAAGTCCTCCATGAGGAAGGAAAGTGTGCACCTGGGTGGAGGGTATGCCTTCAGTGTTTGATCACTTTGTTGTGCTGAAGATCAGGGGTGCTTGAAGAGACCCTAGATTACATGGCACATCTCACCTCGTAGCCCTTTGATGTCACCAAGACTAAAGGGCCAAACCTCTCTTATGGGCCCACTCTCACTTCAGTAGAGTGGGCAAAGAGAGATGAGTTGATCATGGCCTATATGTATGGGTTAGAAATGCTTCGTCATAGGATTGGGTGCTGACCATCCACCATAGAAGAACTAAGAGAGGTGGAGAACCGATATCCACTCAATGATCATGAAAGTCCTATGCTCGGAATCGTGCCCCAATTCTTCGAGCCTACTTATGATGATGTCCCTACTAATGAGGACAAATAGGAGACTGGGTCCGATGTTGAGTCCAATCTCGAAGGTAAAGAGGTCACCCCTTTGGCCCTTGAGGATCCTAATGCTGCACAGGACATGGATGAGTAAACAGGCAATCTCCTACCTCACTTTTATTTTATGTTGCTATTTTGTCGCACTAAGGACAATGCTGCAATTTTAAGTGTGGGGTGGGGGGTTGATGCTTGTTTAATTATAAATACTCTATCTTATAGTTTTTTTGTTGGGTTTTTTTGTTTATTTTGGGTTCTGGGGCATTTATTTTCGGTTGTTTGGCCATGGATAGTCTTTTTGAACCGTACATAAAAAGGAGATTAGAGTGTCATAGGATTAAGTAAAAGTCATAATTGAGTAACATTTCCCTATGATGGATGAATGACGACTGTCCTAAGGGTATACTTCATCATTGTGTCTGTGTATATAAGGTGTCTTGCTATCTACAAAATTATATAGGGGCAAGCTCAAATTGTGAAAAGCATGACTTGTTAGTGAGTGACTAGTTTGAGACACCCAGGCTCTTTTATTTGATTCAATGAACACATGCTTAATGTAGAATTCATGTCATTATTTTTTTGGGAGTCTATAATTGTCATTCTTGAGTTGGATATGTGCCATGTGTGTTAGGCTTTGATGTTATTCCAAAGACTACTTTTTGATGACTAGAACTTGCCCTGTGTGTTTGTAAAACAAAATAAAAAATATGGACTTGAGGAAGTGATATAGGCATTTCTTTGATAGTCTTGTTCTTATATCCCTCTTTGTTTGTACCTACCTTGAATGCATATCTATAGTTAACCCTGTTGAGCCTTTGACTTATTTGTTTGTAGCCTCATACAAGCTATTTCCTATTCTTTCTTAGACCTTAAACTTGAACCAAAGCTCCTAAGCGTTTTAGGTAAACAAAAGTGGAGAAAAATAAAATAGTAGTTTGGGGCCCCAAAGTAATAATCATGGGTGCTTGAAAAAGCTCAAAATTTTATTGTTAGGAAGTGCAGGAAGAAAACCAAGTTGTGGTTGAAAAAATATTTATAGAATGAGAATGCAAAGTTCAAATCTCCCTACAAAAAATGATTGAGTAGCTTAAAGAAAAGGGGAAAGTGAGGTAAAAGAGGGGCATAAATAAGGTCGTTAAGATAATGTGCGAATATTTTAGACGTAGTATATTAAAGTTGTTGGGAATGAGTTACTATTCATAGCCAAAATGGTATTACCCGTCCCCTAGCCTATATTACAACCCATGAAGTCCTAATTGATCTTGAGCTTCCGCATTCTTAAATTAGTAGCACGTTACACCAAGGTCAAGCCTATGGTTCATCTTAGGTAGCATGAGAAGTTCTTTGTGAGAGTGAGCGACTTGAATTTTTTGTACCCATTGTTGATAAAATTGCATATCTATGAGTGAGCATGGGTAATTTCCTTCTGGTGAGGAAAGATGTTCAATGAAGTATTGGTAACTTGTTGAATCTTAACTGAATAATATGCATGCATTTGCTACTTTGTCGAGTCAATTTTTGAGGTTAGGATGTGTCATACTATTCTGTCTATTGGTAGAAATTTGATAACATGATTATGTGTTGTAAAGCCTATTATGCTAATCTTTGTAGTCAAATTTGATTGCCTTGTATGAAGTCATGTCAAAAGTGTTATATGCATGAGCATGGAAATTCTTTCGAGGACGAATAAAATTATAAGTGTGGGGTGGTGATCTTGGGCGTATTTATGCACCCAATAGACAACATAACCCATAGTTGTAGCATAGTTTAAGAATGAATTCCCTAAGTTTATTGCATTTGTAGAGTCGTTTGTGTGTGTTTGAGCTAACCAACATGATTAGCTTTCAGGGATAAATATTGAAGAATGAATCTTAAAAGGCATCATCGAAGCATGAGATGGAAAGTGGGAGTTTTAAGAGTAAGGTTGGGAAGCAAAAATGCAGAATTTGTACTAGCATGAAGCAGCTTTGCATCGCACAGATGCTCCAGGAGTGAAGGCCTGAATTTACTGGAAATATTCACTTAACTATTTGAGTCTACGCCAGGTGGACGCGGACTTGGTTGATGAGGAATGTAATTTTGTCAAGGAGCTAAAGGTTGCAAAACTGTGAAGGAAAGAAATAAGTCCACGTCGTGGACTTCAGTGTTAGTTATGGATTTTTGCAATTTTGAGACTATAATTATGTGAAACCCCATTTTTTTTGGATAATATACGTAGTGTGATATGGTTATATAAGGTGTATATGAATTAGTATAGTACATCGAGAGAATGATACTGCAAATTTTTGGTAATATTAAGAAACTAAAGTTTTAGGTCAAAGGAATCCCTTAAACAAAGGTTCGTGGTTAGTGAAATGGTTCGGGTAGCTCCCCGCCCATTTGGAAGGTTTAAATTTCACCTTCAGAATAAGGTCAATTGTGTATAATATGCTAAGAATAATGAATTATGAGGTATCATAATAGCACAATGGTCATATGTTAAGTTTTGGAGTCAAGCTAGTTGCAAAATTAAGGTCGGCAAAAGTTATTGTAAGTTTTTCTTATAATTATTTTTAAACTTTGGGTCAAATGTCTAAGATCATTTCTTCCAATATAACCTACCAAATCGAAGGTCTACAAGTCTAGTTTGTAACTAAAAAATTGGCACGTCAATCCGACATTGGAGTAAAACATTATGACTGTTATACTGTAGAAGGTTTGGGATGAAATCGGGCTGGGTCAACAATTTGGTTAAGTCGTCATTTGGACGTTTTAAACCATCAACACATTTCATTTTCGTTCCAAAACAGCGAGAAAGCTGAATATAAGGTTCCATGGTGTTCTTGGGTGGTTAAGCTGAGTTTTTAACAATTTTTACCATTAAAGTTTGCCCCCGTGCCTAAACATGCGATCTCTACGCATGGCAATCATTTATCCCTTATATTAGCTGCGTTTGGAGTTAATTTTGGAAGATAGGACTATGTAAATTGTAGTTTTTTTAAGCTTTATACTTGTTTTACTAAGGTAATCATCTTGGGACTCTTTTATGATCGTTTTTACAAAGTTCTACGGACGTTTTTACAAGTTATAATCCTATGAAAAATCTGCCACTTTAAGCTCAATTATGAACTATTTATAGGTGCGTATAAGTTGGGTATATATAATGTTTGTGCAGCTTAGGACGTACCGAACAAATTTTGTGAAGGAACTACAGGCATTCAGACGTTTGTTGGAAAGGTATGTTAAGGCTAAGCTTCGTCCTTCCTTTTAGCACGAATTCTAAAAAACTCCTAAAACACCCAATGTGATATTTTACTATTATATTGTTAGAAAGACCTTCTGTGAAAGGCAGTGAGATTGCATCTAAAGTATTTTCATGATGCTATTAGGTTGATATTCCACTCGCTCGGGTAACTAGGGTATTCAATATTGATATATATATAATTTTATCGGCTTTCTTGACCATATGTCCATATGTATGAAATCTTATTTGTATTTTGGTGGTGTGACTTAAAAATATTATGAAAGGCATTTTAATATTTGCGATCAGTTCTTCTTCCTCGTTAAAGTGTAATTTAAAAACTTTAAAGTAACCCATCGATTTTTCAAAAATCTCAAATATAATTTTTATGTTTAAACTACTAAAACACTTATTTTTAAAAATACTTTCTTCTTCTAATTATCAAAGGATCAGGTATAAGAACTAAGTGAAATACCTTAAGATCCTTATGGGCATCTTCAAGGTTAAGTTATCTGTCTAAAAAGTCAAGTTAAGTTTTCAAGCTTATTTGGAAAGCATATGAGGTTCCACAAGGCATTTACATGCTATACAAAAGTAATTACAAAATTATGAGAATAAGCGTGCTAATGAGCCAAGATTGGCTAAGTTCTTATTATGGCCTAATATGTGTGTTCAAATTCCGTATCATACATGACATGTTATGCATAGACTCAGAGCTATAATCGGAGGTAAGGGGCCTATTTTCCCAGAAGACTATACATATTGTGCAGATGGCCATAAATTGGCAATATGATGTCAGTTAGCTACTTGAAGAGACCGCCATTGCTACCATTTGATTGGGTATGTCATGCATTTGTGTGTGTGTGTATATATATATGTATTCATGACATACGATTACACGAGCATACTATGCATATTTTATTCCTATGAGGTCAGATGTCGGCCATGGAGGCTATCAGAGTTTCAGTGTCATATGGTATCTTGATTACCCTTTTTATAACAACTATTTATCATTCTACTTTCTACCTTACATACTAGTACATTTGTATTCGTACTGATGTCTCGTTGCCTAGGAACACTGTATTTTTATTTCATGTGTATAGGTCAGGTAGGGATTTCGATTGACCCCTCTACCAGGATTCGGGTTTCAGCTGTGAGTTGGTAAACTACACCTTTTCCTAGAGTTTTCATAGGATGTTTACTTTTGTTGTACAGTTTGGCTATAGTCGAGGCCTTGTCCTGATAGTGCCTGTGACACTCTTAGAGGCTATTGTGGACATAGTATTCTAGGTTTTCTTTTTACAGCTTTCAGTCTCCAGCACATAGGCTTGGCATGTATATATGTGTGTATGCATGTATGTCTGTCGTTCCAGGCTTGTCGACTAGCTAGTACTTTATCATCTTGGCTTATCTACCTTTGATTATATGATTTACTGTTATTCAGGTCATGACCTTAATGGTCTAAGATTAGTATTTCAGACATTGTGCTGCCTGATCTTTTAGGCCCCAGTTTAGTTAGATAGTATGTTCTATGGCTAACTCAATCAATTATGGTATCAAGTGCCAGTTGCACCTCTCCTAATTTGGGGAGTGAAAAACTTGGTATCAGAGTAGATCATATCCCAAGGAGTCCACAGACCATGTCTAGTAATGTCTTGCATATGGGTGTGTTGTGCACCACACTTATAATCAAGAGTCTATGAGGCATTTAGGGATGATTATATTTCTTTTAATAAATAGATCGTGCTATAGAGAGAAGCTATAAGAATATTTGAAATCTAAATCATGCTTTATGTATCTTATCTAACAGGGTACCTACGCTCAAGATATGGAACATCGTGTCAAATAGATCGGGAAGAAAGAGTCTGCCTGACCTTGAGATCTTCGCTTCTCAGTGTTGATAAAACCAAAGGTGCGGACTGTTGATAGCTATAAGCCCTGCTAGTATGCCTCGAGAGCCTGAGCTACTATTTTTTTCCTTACCCTTATATCACAGTTAGTGCCCTCAAAGCCATTGAGTTGCGCTTTCTTAGTACATTGCCTTTCATTACCAATCTGTCGTTAGAGGGGAAGATTAGCAAAGCGGGAAAAGAAAGAATTGAATCAAATGAGGCCTTTTCATTTTCCAAATTGGAACTTAATTAAACTAAAGAGTCACGCTCTTTAAATGTCCCGGCTCCATAGAAGTAAAGATCAGAGTCATCTTATCTTTACTACTCCTTAGAAGACAGAACTCTTAACGATGCTTTGTGTCTGAGTGGGACCTTTCCTCGTGAATTGCCTTCTTCGAGGAACCTTCCCTCTTTCTCTCACTTTGGAAAGATTTTTCCGTATTTTCATTCCAGCAAGAGATCTTACTCTAACAGAACTAGGATCGTCCAAGCCCGGTGAAAAAAAAAGCATAAGAAGAGTCACCCATATTTCAGAATAAAAGAACAAAGACTTGACTTGATCGAGGATTGGAGAGGACAGGTGGAAGAAAAGGCTCCGCCTTTTAAGGCTGGTTACATCTAATGTCTCCTACGAGGTTGCCTTGAAGGTGCCCGTCGTTCCCCACCGGGTCAGAGGGATAGATTTTCCTTGGAGGCACACAGTGAGTCTCTAGTACCTCTAGTACCAAATTTGCTAGCACTTATTGACACTCGAGGAGATGTAGATCCCTAGCCTCACTTGTTCCATGGGTACCTAAGGTAGCTAGGGATAGAGGACCCGCAACACCTATTGTTACCACACCAAAGACTAGGGAGAAGGGGATGAGGGAGGCAGTTCAATTACTAATTAGGATAGTTTTTATGCATGAGCGACAATTAGAGCCGGGAGTAGATGCTCGGAGAGATTGGGATGAAAGCTCGAAGGTATGAGAGTTTCTTCACCTGGACCCTCAATTATTTATGGGATCTAGTACCACTGAGGATCCCAGGACTTTATAGACCATATGTATAGAGTATTAAGGGTAATGCACACCTCCGGCACCGAGACTGTGAAATTGGCTTCTTTTCGGTATGGTATGAGGCATTAGAGAGATCTAGATGACTTGATGCTCCGCCAACAGAGTAGGAGGAATTCTCTAAGGTCTTTCTATCCTATTATCTATCACAACAGGTTCGGGGCCCCCGTCTTGACTAGTTTATCAGCTAGAGGTAGGGAGACATGAGTGTGAGGGATTATAGCCATTGATTTAATTCTTTGGCGAGGTATGCACCTGATATCGTACATAGAATGACGGGCAGAGTTCATCGTTTTATGGATGGTTTGGGGGATCATCTGATCAGAGACTATAGGGTATCATCCCTATCGGATGATGTAAATATTTCCCGCATACAAGCTTTTGGTTTGACTATAGAGGACCTTTCTCCCCGGATTTGTGATACCCGTAGGGATAAAGAGTAGAGTAAGAGGGACCTACTATGGGTCCGTATAGGGAGCCATGGGGTGATTTTAGAGACTTACTACCTTGATATACACCTCAGCCAATAGGTAGTATTCAGTCATAAATTCAGGGTCAGCGGTTCGATTATTATATTCAGTCAGGACTAAGGCAGAGCTCTGGCCAGCCTGAGGGCCGTCGATAGAAGCGTTCTGCACAAATGAGATAGCCTATTCCTCCATGTACACAGTGCGGTAATCCGTACACCTGGTAGTGTTGAAAGGGTTCAGGTGGATGCTATCATTGTGGGCAGACAAGATATTTTATTAGCCAGTGCCCGAGGTTAGGTAGAGGTTCACCATCTCAGCCTTTAGGATCCACAAAAGCCTCTTCACCCTCAGTCCATGCTCCTCGACCAGGTCCATATTTTACTCAGGGTCATGGTAGGGGGAGAGATGGAGGAGACACCTCAGTATCTAGCGGTGGCTAGAACCACTTTTATGAACCTATAGGCCAATAGGATTAGAGGCATCCCAAGAGGTTGTCACAGGTAGATTGACGATACATTCTCATGTATTTTATGCATTGATATATCCGGCTCTAAATTATCATATACTACTCCATTTATTGCTAGTAAGCTTGATATGAGGTATGAGTTGTTGCCGCAATCAGTTGGGGTATCTACACTGGTTGGTGACTCTATTATATCTAGTCATGTCTATCGAGGTTGTACGATGTTAATTAATGACCACCCAACCTCTGCTAATTTAGTTAAATTGATAATTCTAGACTTTGATGTCATTATGGGTATGGATTGGTTGTCAGCTTGTTATGCTAATATTGATTATCGTGCAAAGTTGGTCTAATTTTATTTTCTAGGTGAGCTCATGCTTGAATGGAAAGGTAATGCAGCCACGCCCAAGGGTAAGTTTATTTCATACCTTAGGGCTCAGAAGTTTATAACTAAAGGTTGTATATACCATCTGGTTCATGTCAAGAATATAGATAAGGAGCCAGTGACTCTTCAGTCAGTTCCTATTGTGAATTAATTCTCGATGGTATTCCCTAACAAGCTTCCAGGAATTTCCCTTAAAGGGAAATCGATTTTTCTATAGATTTGCTTCATGAAATGCAGCCTATATCCATTCCTCCTTATAGAATGGTTTCTGTAGAGTTGAGGAAATTAAAGGAACAACTGAAGGACTTGCTCGACAAAGGTTTTATTAGGCCAATTACATCTCCATGGGGTGCTCTAGTGCTCTTTGTTCGAAAGAAAGATGGCTCCTTGCAGATGTTTATTTACTATAGGCAACTAAATAAAGTCACTACGAGAATAAGTATCCTCTTCCATGGATTGATGACTTGTTCGACCAGTTACAAGGTGCCAAATGCTTTTCAAAGATCGACTTGCAATTCCATTACCATCAGCTACGAGTTAGGGATATTGATATCCCAAAAATAACATTTAGGACGAGGTATGATCATTTTGAATTCCTTGTTATGTATTTCGGGCTCACAAATTCCCCAGAAACCTTTATGAATCTTATGAATTGGGTATTCAAACCCTTCTTGGATGAATTTGTGATTGTATTTATTGACGACATCCTGATATATTCACGATCGAAAGCCGAGCATGTGGACCCTTTGTGAGTTGTATTACAGACTCTCCAGGATTACAGGTCATATGCTAAATTTTCTAAATGTATATTTTGGCTAACTTCTATAGCTTTTCTTGGTCATGTTATTACCGATGAGGTATCAAGGTTAATGGCCAAAAGATTGAAGCTGCGATGACTTGGCCAAGGTCCTTGAATTTGATAGAGGTTTATAGCTTTTTAGGCTTGGCAGGGTATTACTGAAAGTTTGTGGAGGGATTTTCCTCTATCTCTGCACCACTAACAAAACTGACACATAAAGGAGATAAGTTTCAATGGACTGGGGCATACGAATAAAGTTTACAAGAACTAAAGAAAAAGCTTACCACAACACCTATTTTGTCTCTTTTGGATGGCACCAAGGGTTATATTGTATATTGTAATGCCTCGAGAATCATTCTAGGTTGTGTTCTTATGTAACATGGTAAGGTTATCACATACACCTTATCACAATATGACCTAGAGCCTAGCTGTAACACCGTGATCGAAACTCCAAAGGGCTCCAACCAAGCCTCTTGACACACGTAAGCATACATAAGGTAAAGTACATGTGGAAATAACATGGAAAGAGTCTAAATCATAACTCATAAAAAGGAATGTAAACTCGACTACATAGACTCTAAATCATATATCCAACAATGCCTCTACTAATTAAGATGTGCAGGGGATAAGACATGTCCCTAGCTCACCCTCAATACGAATATAACAAAGTCTTTAGAAAGGAAATAACTCATAACTAGTCCTTCATAGATGAGGACTCACCACAACTCCGTCGGATGAAAGCTCAACTAGCCACGTGTAGGAATGTGATCCTCAACCCCTACATTATGAGATAATATAGGCAACAATATGCGTTAGTTTATTTGAATGTACTAAGTATGTGGGTAGGACATACCACATAAATCATAGGTTTCAATGATCAATTAGCGTACATGATAAAAAAAATGATTAAAGTCATGAGAAAATCATAATGATCAAGCATGTAAAAGACATGTTGAAATAATAAGAGAACATAAGGAAAGTATACATATGTGGGATAGAACCATAATAGACAATAAGACCATGTGAGCTATAACATGGAATCCCGATGTCTCCCCATACAACGAAAGAAAGGGGAATTTACTTGCCAAGGTAGACTCTACCTCGCTAGGCGGGTCATGTACATATGCTATGTATGAATCCACTAGCTAGGCTAAAAAGGAAATCCTACGGTGGCACATAATTATGAGACAAGAGACTTTATATATGGACCCCATAAGTCAAACCCCCCCTTCAAGTCATCATTCGGTGCTAAGTCAAATCCCATGGAATACATAACATAGTAATCGTGCTTAACATATATGATAAACTTGTTCATAAACTTCATAATTCTTAGAGTAGCTCATTTTCATGTCATACTTGCAATGTGAGTATAAGCCTTTAAATATCACTATATCATACTTGCATAATTCATGTCATTAGGTTCCTAGGTCACCAACATAGGGCCCTAAGTCACATTTCTTTATAATTTGCATGTAATTCATAACTTAAACATAATTATAATCCATGATCATAATTCATACTCAAATTTAGAGTAAAACTCATATGCATAGTCAATTTGGATGAGAACCATGAGAATACTTTGAAATCATTGAACTTCATAATCATACTTCATGTATATCATCATTAAAAATAGCTTCATGCATGAGCATTCATAATTCAACTCAAAATGATGCAATTTTTGTAGAAACATACATATAATGATTATTGATAACAACATAAAACATAATTGAAACAACCCAATGCAATTCGTCAAACTAGGGTTACAAACCCAATGGAAATTAATGAGATTTTGAGTAAAAACATTGGAACTCCATGGGTGAAAGGAATTCATGGATTAATCCCTACATACCTTGAATAAATTTGGACTTGAAATTGAGAAAGGAGACTTGTTCTTGAAGAAACCCTAGAAAAAACTTGAAGAAGATGAATATTTCTTGAGGAACCTTGGAAGAGAAGTCTTAAAAGTGATCTTAGAGTTTATGAGGGAAAAAATAGACTTAGGAGTATTTAGGACAATTACATAATGAATCTAGCCCCCAAAACGTCCACATATATTAATAAAACAATATGGAATGACTAGAATATTCCTTTATTTAACTGAAAACTGGGACCTATCACGAGTCATCACCACTGACCGTAAAAGGAACCACAGTACGTAGTAAGGGACTTGGGAAGGCTGCCCACCATGAGACCCACCACAGCCCATAAAGGGCACCACGATTCGTGGTGGTCTTATGTGGGGGTAGACTTGGACTTGAAATCTCAGGATTTGTAGGGGAAGTTTCAGGACTTTCTCTATGGAGACCTTTATGGTCCGTAGAGGTCTTCGTGGTCCGTAAATTGCGGGCGTGGTGCAGGACCTGCAGGAGAGACCACCACAGTCCATGATGGGCTACACGGCTCATAGTGGTCAAGCATGGTCCCTGCCTTTGAAATTTTTTCAAGGGCCTTAAGGGAGGGATCACCATGGAGGGCAATATGACTCGTGGTGCTCACCACAGCCCGTGGTCCCTTGTCCTGGTCTCTTCCCTATAGGACTGAGGTTTAGAGACTCCACCACGGTGGCACACCACAAGGCGTGATGAAGACCATGGCCCTTGATGTCCTTCGTGGTCATCACATGTGCCAATAACTGTATTTTTCTAGGATTTCACCTTTTGTTCCTTGTTTTACGACTTTCTAATTCCCAGAATCTTACAATATCTTCCCCTTGGGAACATTCGTCCTCGAATGAGACTCAATCTAGCATAAATGGAATAGGAAAGGAATATAACACTCCAACATGAATGTAAAACATGAATATTTAATCTTAAGCAAAAACAAAACTTTGAAACTCATTTCATGAACATGAATGCATATGAAATTATGAGAACAAATGAAACACATGATTTGGGATGATTGGGTCTTGAAGGAACTAAATACCTTAACTAGGCACAAAAGGAAAGAGATGAGGATATTGGGACATCATATCATCTTTGGCTTCCCATGTAGTATCCTCAACCTCTTGGTTCATCCACAACACTTTAACTAAAACTATATTTTTGTTTCTCAACTTTCTAACTTGTCGGTCCAAGATTTCTATCGGAACCTCCTCATACAAAAGAATCTCTTTAATTTCAATACTATCCAATGGAAAAATAGAGCTAGGATCACCAATAAACTTCCTCAATAATGACACATGGAACATTAGATGCACCAATGCCAAATCAGAAGGCAAATCTAACTCATAAGCCACGTTACAAATTCGCCTCAAAATCGGATATGGGCCAACATAGCGAGGACTTAGCTTCCCTTTATTACCAAAATGCATCACACCCTTTATGGGTGAAATTTTCAACTAAACCCAATCATTAAACTCAAATTCAAGTTCCCTTCTTCTCACATACAAACAAGACTTTTATTGGCTTTGGGCCGTTTTCAATCTTTCTTTAATGAGTATAACTTTATTCATAGCCTCAAATACCAACTCAAGTCCTATAAAAGAAACTTAACCTACCTCAAACCAATCGATAGGAGATCTACACCGCCTACCATACAAAGTATTAAATAGAGCCATCTCAATGCTAGAGTAATAACTATTATTATAAGTAAACTCTATCAATGGAAAATGGTCATCCCAATTTCCTTTAAAATAAATCACGCATTCTCTCAACATATCCTCTAATATATGAATGGTACGCTCGGCCTGTCCATCAGTTTGTGGGTGAAAAACTGTACTAAGCTTCACTTGGGCACTAAGACCCTTTTGGAAAGATCTCCAAAACTGATATATAAACTGAGTACCTCGATCTGAAATGATAGAAAATGGAATACCATGAATCTTAACCAACTCCCATATGTACAATCTAGCAAAATCCTCGGCTGTATATGAAGTCTTAACTGGGAGAAAATGAGCTGACTCAGTCATTCGGTCAACAACCACCCAAATGGAATTATGTTTTCTACAAGTACGAGGAAAACCTATAACAAAGTCCATATTGAAGGCTTCCCACTTTCAAGTAGGAATCTCAATGTCTTGATCCAAACCTCCCAGGTTTTGATGCTCAACTTTCACTTTTTGGCAGTTAGGACATTTAGCCACGAATTCCGCAATATTCCTTTTCATGCCATTCCACCAATATACTTCTCGCAAATCTCAATACATCTTTATGGAACCAGGATGAATAGAGTACTGTAAACTATAGGCCTCAGCCAAGATCATATTTTTCAAGCCATCATTATTTGGAACACACATCGCCCTTGATGTCTCTAAATACCATCTTCCCCTTGGGAGAAAACCTTAATGACTTTTTTGTCCACGTCTTTCTTCAGTTTAACCAAATAGGGATCACTATCTTACTTTGCCTTTTCATCCATGAGAAGAGACAATTTGAAACTATTTTGCACATTAACATCACCATATTTGGAATCCACCAGTCGAACACCCAAATGGGCTAATCTATGCACATTGCAAACTAGCTCTTTCTTCTTATCCTCAATATGAGCAACACTGTTCATGGACAGTCTACTAAGAGCATCGACAATCACATTTACCTTACCTGAATGATGTAGCACATTCATGTCATAGTCTTTCAACACCTCAAGCCATCTCCTTTGTCGAAGGTTCAAGTCTTTTTGAGTGAACACTTATTGAAAACTCATTTGATCGGTGAAAACATCTATATGAACACCATAAAGATAGTGTCTCCACAACTTCAAAGCAAATACTATCGCTACCAACTCCAAGTCATGAGTTGGGTAATTCTTCTTATGTGCCTTGAGTTGCCTTGAAGAGAAACCTTCCACAAACAATCTATAATAACTAGCTAAGCCCAAGAAACTCTGAATATCAAAAGGAGTCAATAGTCCTGGCCAATTCTTAACTAACCCAATCTTCTTGGGATCAATCATAATTCCTTCTTTGAAAATATTGTGACCAAGGAACGCAACTAATCTTAACAAAAATTTACACTTGTTGAACTTCACATACAACTGACGGTCCTTGAGAACTTACAACATAATCCTCAAATGATCGACCTGCTCTTCCTCACTCTGTGCATAAATCAAAATGTCATTAATGAAGACGATCACAAACATATCCAAATATTGCTTGAACACTCTTTTCATTAAATCTATAAGACCCCAAAAGTTGGAAAGTTTGAACCAAGAAGAAATTGCCTAAATTATGGACTGACCCCATGATTACAAGTCACTCTACGATTTGTAAGAGTGAGTCATAGAGTGAGTCCCAAGGGTCTACCCAGAACCAACCTTAGAAGACACCCTACGACTCAAGAGAATGAGTCTTAGGAGTGTCTATGATTCATCAAAATGAGTCATTTCAAAAGTATAGAGACCCCAAAACTTAAAAGTTTTTAGACCTGCAGGACAAGTCCAATCAATGACTCATAAACAAGATGAAGAGTAGTAGACACAACTCTTTAACACGACTTCAGAGAATGGAGAGGTTTGGATTTTTAACCCTATAAGACGCGTTGGATTTATGAACTATAGATGAGATTACGAGTCATAATGACGACTCATAGGAAAATTTTAGAGGCTCTATTTTAGGTGTTTTTCAGTCCTACATGATGGGTCATCTTTACGACTCGTCATCTTTCCTACGACTCATAGAGTCATCTCGTAGGGTCAAATATGAGTTTTTAATGAGGGGTATTCATTTCATTTTCCAAGTTCGATTCAATGAACCTAGACACAATTATGGCTAAGTTCAAGCTTATATCTACCCAATCTTTTGAAATTCCCTAATTCTAAAATCACTTTTCAAAATTCTCCTAAGGCAAAGAACTCAGTTCTGTAAGGTTCTTCTTCAAGTTTCAAGCTAGTATTTCAAATTTCACCAAGTTTTCTTCTTCAATTCTAAGTGAATTCAATCAAGGTATGTGCGTATTGATCCATGGTTTCTTTCACCCATGGAATCCCAAAGTTTTCTCAAAGTATCCTTCATTTTTAATGGTTTATAAACCCTAGTTTTGATGATTTGCATTGGGCTGCTTCAATTTTATTTTAGATGATTATCAATGATTTTTATCAACATATTTTCATATGAATTTTATGATTTTAAGTTGAATTATAAATTTCCATGAATGAATCTATTTCCAAGTTATGATTATGAAGTTAAAGATGATTTTCATGAGTCAATTATGAGTTCAATGATGTTTAAAGAAAGTTTTCATGAATAAAGACAAGATTATGATTTAATGATGAAGTTTTGATGATGATCAATTATGATCAAAGAAAGTTATTATGGTGTGATAAGTAATATTCTCAAACAATCATGTTTAAGATGGTGATAAGGTCAATTTTCACCAAAGTTATGGATTCCTATGAATCCCTAAAGTTAATGACCTACTCCTAATATGTTTTAAAAGATGGATTGATAGGTAGTTACTATATTTCCCTATAATGTTATGATCATATTTGTATGAGTTTTCATTGGGATATTGACTTAACACTGAGAGGGATTCTAGGTGGGGTTCGGTTCGGTAACGCAGTTAGTTACCCAAGGGAATCCTAGAAGCAACCTAAAGTCCCTAACTACGTTGAGGCGTGTAGGATTGCCTTCATGTCATAGCTAGTGGATCCACCTATAGAATAATTCAGTTGAGTTGAATACCATAATGGAGTATACCCTGGCAAGGTAGCCTCCCTATTTTCGATGAGGGTTACATCGGATTCCATGTTATAGCTTGATGTACCATGGATTTACAGTACTTTTAATACTTTAAACTTGAGAATTTGCATGTCTCTTAACTGTTTGTTAGCATATTTGATGTTAGTTGTATTTATTTTGCAAGAAACTAAGTTAGAGAATTGATTGAGGAATCACAACACTGAAGGAAGAAGTTTTTTTGCAATTATGGGTCAGTCATATGGCTCATAGTTACTTCTATAGGTCGTAGGTATGAATCATCTAAGCAGAGATAGAGGAATGAAGTTAAAGTGAAGTTGACGGGTACAGTCTACAACTCGTTCTTATTATTATGAGTCATCAAGTGAAGTCGTTAAGTAGAAGTGAAAGAATGAAGGCCAAGTGAAGATGAAGATTCAGTTCTACAGCTTGTGTATATTCCTATGAGTCGTAGAACACACTCATAGCAGAAATCACCGTTGATGAAAGAAATACTGTGTCTACGACTCAAGTTGATGAGCCGTCTTCAGAGTTATGAGCCATATAATCTATCGTGAAGAAGAAGAGTTACTCAGTGCAATGTGATTGATTACGAGTTGGGTATATGACTCATCAAAATAATTACGCCCGTAGAAAAGAGTAGTAGAGCCTAACCGACTTGAAGTTTCTTAATTTTTTCCAAATTCTAATTTAGTTAGAATTAGTTGTCTATAAATACACTTCTTAGGTTTATTTTAGGGGATGCATGTTTTTGGGTTTGAGAATATAATTTGAACTACTTTCGGGATTTTATTCTTGAATTTTGGTTTTTATTATCGATATTTTACGGTCGAATTTTATTGAATATTTTGGATTCTCACAATCTACTGTAAGTTCGTGATTGCTTTTAACCTAAATATTATTGATTTTGATCAGGTAGTTATGAGTAGCTAATTCTACAACTAGGGTTGTGGAAACCATGATGAATTAACGATGTAGAACGTAACAAAAAATAATTCTTGAATAGTGTGCATGCATGTATTGTTTTTCCCTTTGTTTGATTGCTTTTTAATGATGGCTAATGTTAGAACTTGCCTTATCCTTACTTGCCAGATCAAGGAGGTAATGGATGGAAAAAGAGATTAAACAATGAGACTTGGGGCTAATTATCCTCATCTAATTAGCTTGAACGGATTAAGGGATAGCTAAATTTGGGATCATTGGTAAGGGTTAGTGAAGCATACACTTGTAGATGGATCAAGTTGTGTAGTGAAATTCACTTATTTTTTGGATCAAGGACATAGGTGAAATTAACTTACCGATTCTACATGTAATACACTAGGAAAGGGTTACTCAATAAAAAAGGTCTACTTAGTTAAGAATTCTTGGGGAACACATAAAACCCTAGTTTCACTTCATATTGATTTAAACTACATTAAAATGCTACTTTTGTTCGTTGTTGCTTGTTATTTGATTTGTTAATTAGTTTTGTAAAATTCCCCTTTCTTTACAAAAATATATTGATTACTAAATCAAATAATAAATGATTAATCTAAAGTCTAAACCATAATCCTCATGGGATCGACCCTAATCTTTGTTAGGTTCTATATTTGATTGGAAATCGCTTTATACTTCTTTAGGGAGGTGTAATTTGAGCGTATCTAATTTAGGCGCCATTGCCGGGAAATTAGGCTTTTAGATCAGATTAATTTTTATTATTTGATTTATAGTCATTATTTCCTTATTTTACGTTATTTTTCTTTTTGTTTGTGCTGAAACAAGTTTTGATTCCTAGTGCATGCCCAAAATGAGAAGTCAAGGCATTCCCTTAATTCCATCTAATCCCAAAATTGAAAAAACATTACGTAGGATGGAGAACAACAACAATAACAATGATGGACATGAACTTGGCGATGATGCAAAACATCTTGGAGGGCAATAGGACAACGCCCTGCAACATAAACCACAAAATGTCCTTAACAATCCACCAATAACTAGACAACTTCCTCCACCCAGATAACACCCTGAATTCGGCATATAGAACAACTATGGGGTCAACCCTGAGACCAACGGGACTACTGGTCCTATTGTGTTATATCCATTGCCGCCAGGAACCAAGTTTAGCATCACAAGCGAGCTGATTCAAATGCTTTATAGTAGAGGACTGTTTCTTGGATTTCCATCTAAGGACCCAAATATTCATCTCCAGAATGTGGCGCATATTTTCTAGAGTAGTGTTGGTGACCCAGGCCTAACTATGGATGCCATTGAACTGCACATTTTTCCATTATCACTTACTGGCTAAGCTTCAATTTGGCTGTCCGAACTTCCATACAACTCTATCACAACTTGTGATGAATTACACAAGGCATTCATGGAGAAGTATTTCCCATTCTCTAAGAAGTTGAAACTAAAAGACCGAATCAACAACTTCCAACAAATGCCCGGAGAGTCAATTAGTGGAGCTTGGGAGAGATTTGTAAAGTATGAAGCATGCCAAATAATAGAATATTGGATGAGTCACTTCTTAAACTGTTCTACCATGTACTTGATGATAATGGAAAGGCTGTCGTAGACACCATCACTGACAGAAAATTCTTGGCCAACACCTTTTAAGAGGCTGCTGAGAGACTTGATCGTGTTACAAAGACCAACTGAGCTTGGAGCATGAACACATAAACTTCAAAAAGCTCTTTTACTGTTTGTACAAATCAAGCTGTCAACATACAAAATGAAGAGGTACTACATGAGCTTGCTCAATTAAAAACCAAACTCAAACTAGCATTCAAAAGCATGGGACTAGAGAAAATCAATACAATCAACCATCAAGGCAGGACGCCAACTCATGATGATTATGGATATGAGGAAGATGCATATTATGTGAATGATCAAGCGGGTGGTTTTCTAGACTAAAGCATAATCTTATAATCAGGATTCTTGTCGCCAAGGTCAAGGAAATTAAGGTTGGAACTATAACAACTTCAACCGAGAGGGCCATTACAATCGCAACAACAACTACAATCATGAAAGGAACTACAATCACAAGAACAATTACCATCAGAATAGATATAATGATCGCAACCACGGGTAAGACAGAGAAGGTAATTGGGAAAGGAGAGATAACAACAAGAATAATGCATATATCCCTCTCAGAAATTGAGAAGGGGGATCTAGACTTGCAAGAATCGAAGATATGATGACAAAGATGATGAAGAAGTATGACGTAACAAAGGATAATCATAAGAAGATACACAAGATCATTCTCGAAAGAATCAAAAAGTTGAGTCACACTCTACATCTATAAAGCTTATTGAGTAATAATTGGGGCAGATTTTATCGTCTTTGAATTCATGCTAGAAAGGAACTCTCCTAAGTAATACAATTTAAAATATAAAGAATGACGAGCAATGCATGACTGTGACCACCCAAAGTGGCATTCAAATAGTGGATCCACCTATGCCAGAACTTGAGGATGAAGCACACGACTCAGCTATTAATAACGATGAAATAGAAAGCAAAATCGAGGAAGAAGTAGTAGGTGAAGACCTAAGCACAAAACAGCCTGATAAAGCAGATAAAAAGCATAGTGAGAAAGCAAGCAATGCGAAAGATGCTACTCCAACTCCAATTCCAATGCTATGACCTTCTCCGCCCTTTCTGCAAAGATTGAAAAAGAAGGCCAAAGATGGAAAGTTTATTAAGTTTATTTTCATATTGAAACAAATTTTAGTGAATGTTCCATTGATATAGGCACTAGAATAAATGTTGAGATATGCCAAATTTATGAAGGATCTTTGTCACAAAGAAGAGAATAGTAAGTTTTGAACTAGCTGATAACTTGCACTATTATAGCGTAATTGCCACTAGCTCACTTATGAAAAATAAAGAGGACACCATAGGGCTATTCAAATTTTCAAAAGCATTATGCGACTTAGATGCTAGCATTAACATGATGCTCCTAGCAGTGTTCTGCCAATTGGGCTTAGGAGCCCCCAAATCAGTGTCAATGCCTTTTGATGGCAGATTGAACTGTGAAGAAGCCTATGGGCATTATTTATGATGTGTAGTGAAGGTCGAATCATTTATATTCCCTACTGACTTGGTCATTCTTGACTGCGATGTAGACTTTGATGGTCCTATCATTCTGGGAAGACTATTCTTGGCAACTGGACATGCTATAGTGGATATGGAAATAGGCCAGCTGAAGTTTTGACTAAATAATGAAGAAGTGGTCTTCGATGTATGTTGAGCAATGAAGCATCACAATGATATAAGAGTAGTGTTCGTGATTGATGTTTTTAATGGTTTTCAACCAGAAATTCCTACTGAGCAGATATTGGGTGTTGAAGCTCTAGCTGCTGTCATCATGAATTTTGATAAAGATCAAATTGGAGAGTATGATGAGATGGTGTTTGCTGTAAATGTCCTTGGGACCTTCAATTACGCAGTAAAGCGACTTGATTTAGACTTGAAAAATAGAGCAACCCCACATGCAAAACTATCCATCGAAGAACCTTTGATTTTTGAACTTAAAGCGCTGCCATCTCACTTATAATATGCATTCTTGGGGACTAACAACACGCTGCCGATTATTATAGATGTCAATCTTCACCAAACACAAGTGGATGCACTAATATCTATCTTAAGGCATTTCAAATGAGTAGTAGGATGGTCCATAGCTGACATCATAGGAATCCCACCCGGCATATGTGCTCACAAATTCTAACTCATGTCAAATTTCAAATCAAGCATTGAACACCAATGGAGTTTCAACCCACCTATGCAAGAGGTAGTTAAAAAGAATATCATCAAGTTCTTAGATGCTAGAGTTGTTTACCCAATCTCAGATAATAATTAAGTAAGTCCTATCCAATGTGTGCCAAATAAGAGAGGTATGGCAGTGGTGCCAAACGTGAAGAATGAGCTCATTCCAATAAGGTCTGTCACTGGTTGGAGAGTATGCATGGATTATCGCATGCTCAACTCATGGACAAAAAAAGATCACTTTCTAATGCCTTTCATGGATTAGATGTTGGACTATCTCACTGGAAAAAGATGGTACTATTTTCTTGATGGCTATTCGGGTTATAATTAGATTTATATAGCACCCGAAGACTAAGAAAACACAACTTTCACATGCCCATATGGGACCTTCACCTTCAAAAGGATACCTTTCGGATTCTTTAATGTACTGGTAACTTTCAACTTTGCATGATGTCTATCTTTTCAGATATGGTGGAAGATACAATCAAAGTATTCATGGATGATTTTTTAGTAGTTGGTGACTCATTCGACGATTGCTTGGCTTATCTCTAAGATGTAATAAAAAGGTGTGAATAGTGCAACCTTGTGCTAAATTGGGAGAAGTGTCACTTTATGGTGAAAGAGAGCACAGTGTTGGGTCACAAGATTTCAAGCAAAGGCATAGAGATATATCAAGCAAAGATTGAGGTGATCGCAAAGTTAACCCATCCCATCTCTGTCAAAGTCATTCGAAGCTTTTTGGGACACACCAATTTTTATCGTCGATTCATCAAAGATTTATTCAAAATAGCCCATCTTTTATGCAAACTACTAGAGAAGGAGATGAAGTTTATTTTTGATGAGGCCTGTCTAAAAGCATTTGAGGAGTTGAAGAAAATATTAGTATTGGCTCCCATCATCATTACACTAAATTGGAAGAAACCGTTTGAAGTCATGCGTGATGCAAGTGGAGTCACTTGGTGTAGTATTAGGACAAAGGCACAAGAAGATTCTACATCCAATATACTATGCTATAAAGGTCCTTAATGTTTCTCATAGAAACTACACCGTGATCGAATAATAATTTCTTGCCATTGTATTCGCTTTCGAGAAGTTTAGATCCTACTTGCTTCGCACCAAAGTTATTGTACACACTAATCATGCAACATTAAGATATCTCATGGCAAAGAAGGATGCTAAGCCAAGAATTATTCATTGGGTACTATTGCTACTAGAATTTGACTTCAAGGTGAAAAACTAAAAAGGAACTGAAAATTAAGTTGCTGACCATCTTTCTAGGCTTGAAGAAGAGGCATGCCATTCGTCACCCATTGAAGGTCATCTTAGTGGTATCTAGACAGCCTATAAAATTCTGCAATGTGGGCACTACTGTCCAACAATTCTTCAAGACGCTCATAATTTTGCCAAGTTTTGTAATTATTGTAAAAGAGAAGGAGGAATTTCATGGAAACATGAACTCCCACTCACACCCATCCTAGTCATTGTGCTATTTGATGTATGGGCAATTAACTTCATGGGTCCTTTTATGAGTTCGAATGGAATGAAGTACATCCTTGTTGCGGTTGACTATGTATCTAAATGGGTATAAGCTATCGTACTTCCCAACAATAAAGCAAGAAGTGTCACCGCCTTCCTCAAGCAAAACATCTTCTTAAGATTTGGTACACCAAGGGCAATAATCAGCGATGGAGGTTTCCACTTTTGTAATCGATTGTTCAAAGCATTACTTCAAAAATATGGGGTTCGACATAGTGTAGAAACTCCTTATCACCCACAAACTAGTGGAAAAGTTGAGGTCTCAAGCTGTGAAATCAAACAAGTACTTTCAAATACGGTGAGTGAAAATAGAAAGGATTGGTCAAAAAAGCTTGATGATGCTCTATGGGATTACCGCACTGCATTCAAGACTCCCATAGGTATGTCACCGTATCAACTTGTCTTTAGGAAGTCTTGTCATCTGCCCGTAGAGTTGGAACACAAGGATATATGGGCATTAAAGAAATTGAATATGGATTGGGACTCCACATTAAAGCAAAGGATGAACCAAATGAACGAGTTTGATTTATTTCACCTAAATGCATATGAGAGTGCAACCTTGTACAAAGAGAAAATGAAGAAGTACCACGACCAAAAGATTAAAAAGCAAATATTTACACCCGGAGACCCAGTCCTTCTTTTCAACTTAAGGATGAGTTTATTCCTGGGCAAACTCAAGTCAAAGTGGTTAGGACCACTCCGAGTGAGACAAGTTTTTCCATATGGTGCAGACGAGTTAGAGAAGTAGGATGGTACGAAGTTCAAAGTTAATGATCAAAGAATCAAAGCATACAAGGGCATAGAGGATGAAATCAAAACTTTGGAAGCATGGAGGTTTAGTGAAGTCTAAGTAACTAGGCATATCTACGTCTTGACATGACGTTAAATCAAGAGCTACTTGGGAGGCAACCCAATTTACTTTGTTATTAAGTTAGTTTATTTGGTTTTGTCCCTTTTTATTCTCACTTGTTAGTTTTTAGGATAGCATAGACTTTGTTAAGGTTCGTGTCAAATCAGAATCACAACAAGTATAAAAAATAGGCCAACAAACGAGTACATGCCCATGTTGAAAATACTAGAAACTGAATAGAAGAAACAAAGGAAGACGAGTTAGTTATACAGGTTGTTGTAACTTCTACAACTTGTAAACTCTACCCGTCAAACTTCAAAAATGAAACTTGAAGCAGATTTAAATCTACGAGTGTACTCTATGACTCGTAGAAAGTTCTATGACTCATAGGCTACACTCGTGGACTCCAGGTATATTTTCTTTCATTAGTCTAAGTGTTAAGGCAATTTAAGAAGCTAGTTTATGACTCATAATATATATTACAACTCATAACTAACCATTTTTACAGATTTAATAAGCTAACCAAACCGACCCGTGATGAATGCAATAAAAAGAGGAAGTTTAAAAATCACCTCGATTTTTCACTATACATCAACCGACCACTATTAAATGTCCTATTAAAACAACCCCTCTATTTCCATATTCATAATCACCCCATTGAAGCCAAATCACTCACAAGCCCATTACCCTAGACCACCTAGTGTCCCACAGTACTTGCCTAAAATTGAACCCACAAAGATTCACTCTTAAATTTTTGTAAGTTGATCTTTCCATGCTTTTACATTTAGATTTTGTTTTGATTAACTCCTTAGTGTATTGGGATGAAAGGACCAGTAGGGCATTTTTTATGTTATCCCTTACATGATTGAACTGATTCAGACCTCACATGATTACACTGATTTTTTGAATTGGGGAAATTGGGAAGTTATATAAATTATGGTCAAATAAATAAATTGATATTATGGGGTGATTGAAATTGATTGTTGTGCTTCCTTTGTAAGTTCACCCACTAAACTTGATGATTTTTTTCAGTCGGGGGTTTTCTACGAGTCGTAGGTAATTTTACGAGTCGTAGTTACCCCTTGACAAGGAGATCTCAAATTCAGTAGTTGAACCCTCACAAGCAATGAACTGTACGAGTCTAATTATGACTCATAGATTCTTTTACGGCTCATCAATTAGAATCATCAATAGAATAGGTAGGCTTCCAGCACTTGGGTATTTTGACAGTTAAACTTATATAAGTACATCCTATGAGTCGTAGAACTCTCCACATATCGTAGGATTGACTCATACAAGGCAAGTACCTACAATAAGGTCATTTGAGATTTTGATTTTTACTTGTTTAAAGAATATGTGAATTGGAGAACTGGGACTGTGATGCATTTGTTGTTTATAATCAAAGGATTGAATAAATGGGGGTCATTAAAGTTGTTTGTTGTTCTATAATTGTAATGATCATTGATCTTAACGTTTTGTTCAAATAAGGGTTTTTTATGAGTCGTAGAAAAATCTATGAGTCGTAGTTACCCCTCATAAATGACGACCTCAAGATCAGTGGTTCAATCCTCACAAACAAGAAGTGTTACGAGTATATCTTACGAGACATAGACTAATCTACAACTCATAAATTAGACTTGCCAAGCTAAAATGGTCAAATTCCAGTACTTGAGTGTTTTGATATGTAACTTGTATAAGTACATCCTACGATTCGTATACTTCTCTATGAATCATAGAGATCTACGAATCATAAGAGTGATTTGTACAAGTCAAATACCAAAATTTTGTAGAACTGAGTTTACAAATGACCCTTATAATTCGTAGAAACATCTATGAGTCGTATGGTCCACCCTGTAGACAAGATTTAGAGACTAAAACCTGCAGGCCTGACTTTATGAGTTGAGTCTATGAGTCATAGATTATTCTACGACCCGTAGATACCCCCTTGTAGAACCAAAAACATTTATTTCCCAATTGATTTTTTTCTATTCTTGCTTCTTTTTATGAATTTTTATGTACTAACTCTTCCTCCATAGGTAATAATGCCTCCCAAACAAACACTGAAGAAGAGTGGTGGAAAGAAAAAGCCTTCAAGGAAGGAAGCTGCGGATATTTTAAAACGAAGCATCTGGGATGCACCAACAGACGCCGAGCTTAGTGCTTCCGAGGAGGAGTCCTCTCATGACTCTGAGACACCTCTTGTTCAATGTCCCAAATAAACGCACTCCAAACAAATCATCTTGGTGATTAAATTAGGCGGAGGCTCTTCTTTTCCTCATTCATTAGCAATATCTACATCCCAGTTTGAAGAGAGAGATTCAACTGAGGTAGGAGAGATCGATGATAACTCCGTACCTCAATCCGCTTCAGGATCAGTGTCCTCCAAGGAAAAGTCAACACCTGAGCATCCCTCTATACCATTCCACATAGGAGGACAGCCAAAGTGACCGTTTGTCGAAGGGCTACTTGATATTTACAAAATGGAGTAAGAGAGGAACGATTGCCAAAATTTATGGAGGCCCATTACTGAGGAGCCGCATGTGATCACAATCAGATTAGAGCAGTCCCAGAGATTCATGATCTATTTCATCGACACAAACTAGAGTGTATAGGAAAGCACCCTGATAATTACAGTATTAACATGGTGCACAAGTTTTATGCCTCGTACGTGACAACGATAAAAAAAATGGCACCATCAAAAGCAAAGAAGATGGAGAAGCCCATTTTTTTGACCACATTGGTCTGAGAGGTCCCAATTAATTTATTAGAGAAGACATTTTGATAGGTCATCTATGACCCAAACTTTTCACCGGTAGTCCTGACGATCGAGTTTAATCAGAAAATGAAGGTGGTATGAGATAAAAATATCATGAAGGATCTAGTATAGCATGGTGGGTTACTTAGATGGGTTGTTAATTATATAGATGAGCAAGGCATAGCAGTGGATTGGGTATCACACCTAACTCTGATCTAGAAGACATCTTTGAACTTCACCGTAAAATTTTGGTTGGCCATTATCTGACACCGACTCTGCTAGACAAATGCAGACAATCATTTGACTCTGGATTGATCTGTGATTGTAGCTAGCTTTATGGGTGGGTATGAGGCTGATTATGTGAAAATCATCATTTCTGAGATACATGAGTGGGATATTTGGCTGAACACCATAATGTCTTTCCCATGTCTTGTATTTGCATTGTGTTGGGATGCCATAATTCCACTTGATTGCAGGTGTTGACCCGTTGGTTAGAGTGAATAGGACAACAGAACAGGGGATCACTAAAGATGATATAAACCCCATCGAACAACAGCGTATTCCCTATTCAAAAATGCAGCTACCTGAGTTTCAGAGTGTCCAGCCGATTATGCAATCTGATTCAACAGCTGCTCCAAATGACGAGACACCTACATGGGTCGATCTGAGGCTGCTCAGACTGCCTCTGTAGTCCCATCCACTAGTACCTAGCGTCTCCAACACACAGGCTTGGTCATCATATCAGCTGAATACTTACACACCTTGATGCAGTGGCAGACACAGACAGAGGCCCAACTTGGTCAGTTGATTTAGTAGCTCAAGCCATGGGTCTGAAAAGCTATTACTGAATTGAAGAGGCACATAATGGTAAAGTTTGAGGCTTTCTTGGCTGATCAGGAGCGAAAGATACATGTGTACATTGATGCTTTTGAGCTTAGGGTAAATGAGAGGTTAAAGTCCTCTTCTAGTTCTGACATTACTTCCATCCAGACATAGCTTGGAGCCCTATGTTTTGAGGTCACATCTTTCACAACACCTGCTCCGATACCATTTGCTGTGCTAGTTGTCAAGCCATCGATGTTGTTTGATCTGTTTGAAGATGATTAGTCAGAGTTGTCTAGATACAAGGGACCCATACCGAGGATGGCACTTTGGATATGGCTGAGTCTAGGAAAAGAAAGTGAAAGGAGATCCATGATCTTAGAGAGGCCACTCTAGTATTTAGAGCGACCAAGGAGATGCGACGAGAGAAAAAGTGCCAGCATGTTATTAGATCTTTGATCTCACACGTTGATACTCACAATGATACATAAACATCCATGGTATTACATACTACTGCATCGGGATCCACACCTATGGACCCAGATGCCACCATATATAATTCAGCGCTTATGTGCCACAGGTTTATTTTATTCTCCCCCATACTTTTTACCTTTTGTTGTACTGCATTGAGAACAATGCAAGGGTTTATAAGTAGGGATGGGGTGGTTATTAATGCATGAGTATCTAGGTAAAGTCTGAGTACCCCTAGACACTGGATTAAATCATTGGGGTTTTCTTGTCTATATTATTTTTTACCATAGGACCTTTTTAAATTATGTTGAACCGACATGTTTAGGATGTAAATGTGAAATAAGAGTAGGGATTTATGGCATGATGGATAGAAGGTTTTAAACGAAAACAAATAGACCCTTCCAAAAATTACTTGAAATATTGTGACTGTTTCTTTTGATATATTGACTATGTAAGATTTTTGTGTGACATGAGGTAAACTGAGATGATAACACATGCACATAAACCAAAGATTGATAATTGACAATAAAACATAATGCCAAGTGTGTGTGAGGTATTTGTGTATTCTGACTATTTGTGTTAATCTACAACTTGCCCCGTTGGTCGTACTGTTATAATTGAACTGTTGATTAGGAAAGGATTATAGACGATTTTTGAATCAGTCCACTTAACCTTAAAATAACCAACCAAACATTGTTTACCCTTTCAACAAAAGATATGAGCTTTTAAAAGACACTTTTGATCAAATAATGCATGTTTCAAATATCCCTAATCCTAATTGTAATGCTTTATTTTGTCCCTGGTCCCTCCCAGGATAATGTGCACTTCAACTCAGGCCAAAATCCTAAGTTGAGGGTAACTATTATGATAGGAAAGCAAGAAGAGAAGGGGTACGAAAAAAGAAAAACAAGAATTTGAAAAGAGATGTGTGATAAGGAAGAGCAAAAAGAAGAAGAAAAGGGTGCTTGGCTAATATGAATAAATAGCTTAGCAAGAGTTATCAATAAAAAGTATAAATCATAAGAAAAATGTTGTGAGATGTGAAATGAGTTGTGGGTTGTAATATGTGGACTCAAGGTTCATGTAATGTTTGAGGAGGGACAAAACTCACTAAATCCAAATACACCACAGATGTCCCCGGGCCTGTGTTACAAGCCAAAAAAGTCCTATAGTGATCCTAATTCAATGGTTCAAAAGTCTTAGTATTGAAAATAAGTGAAAGCCTATGATATTGTGCATTAAGGTCTGAATTTCTTTTGTGAGCATGAGTGTTTTCCAAATCCCAGAGTTTTAAAGAAAAATTTACAATATGTGTGAAAAAGGGACTTTTTTTAGTGAGATCACAAGTGGCATTGTCTAAATAGTCATGGAAATGGTGAATGTTGTTTTTGCATGTGAATTTGTCTATTGGTGTTGAAGTGTCTATTGTTGATCCACATAAGTTAGTTTGATTTGAAATAATGCTTGCAATTGTATCATGGATGAAAATTGAAAGGGGTCGGGAGTCAGTAGCCTTGTGATTGTTGTACATTCTTGATCTTATATTGCATTATGTCATTTTAGTATGGTAGTGTTTCTTGAGGACAAACAACTATTTTAAGTTAAGAGTGTTGATGTACCATGGATTTACAGTACTTTTAGTACTTTAAACTTGAGAATTTGCATGTCTCTTAAGTGTTTGTTAGCATATTTGATGTTAGTTGTGTTTATTTTGCAGGAAACTGAGTTGGAGAATTGATTGAGGAATAAAAACACTGAAGGAAGGAATTTTTTTTGAGAATACGGGTCAATCCTACGTCTCGTAGTTACTTCTACAGATCGTAGGTATGAATCGTCTAAGCAGAGATAGAGGAATACAATTATCATAAAGTTGACGGGTACAGTCTACGACTTGTTCTTATTATTACGAGTTGTCAAGTGAAGTTGTTAAGTAGAAGTGAAAGGATGAAGACCAAATAAAGATGATAATTCAGTTCTACGGCTTGTGTATATTTCTACAAGTCGTAGAACACACTCGTAGGAGAAATCACTGATGATGAAACAAAGACTGTGTCTACGACTCAAGTTGATGAGCCATCTTCAGAATTATATGCCATATAAATGTGTCGTGAAGAATAACAGTTCCTTAGTGCAATGTGATTGATTACGAGTTGGGTCTACTACTCGTCAAAGTTATTCCGACTCTTAGAAATGAGTCGTAGAGCCCAACCGACTGAAGTTTTTTGATTTTTTCCAAATTCTGATTTAGTTAGGATTAGCTGTCAGAATTATAAGCCATATAAATGTATCGTGAAGAATAACAGTTCCTTAGTGTAATGTGATTGATTACGAGTTGGGTCTATGACTCATCAAAGTTATTCCGACTCTTAGAAATGAGTCGTAGAGCCCAACCGACTTGAAGTTTGTTGATTTTTTCCAAATTCTGATTTAGTTAGGATTAGCTGTCTATAAATACACTTTTTAGGTTTATTTTATGGGATGCACGTTTTGGGTATGAAAATATAGCTTGAACTACTTTTAGGCTTTTATTCTTGAATTTTGGTTTTTGTTATCAATATTTTACGTTCCAATTTTATTGAAGATTTTGGATTCTCACAATTACTATTGTAAGTTCATGATTACTTTTAACCTAAATATTATTGATTGTGATCACGTAGTTATGAGTAGCTAATTCCACCACTAGGGTTCTGGGAACCATGAAGAATTAACGACGTAGAACTTAATAAGAAGTAACTCTTGAATAGTGTGCATGCATGTATTATTTTTCCCTTCGTTTTGATTGCTTTTTAATGGTGGCCAATGTTAGAACTCGTCTTATCCGTATTTGCCAAATCAAGGAGGTAACGGATGGGAAAAGGGATTAAACAATGAGATTTGGAGCTAATCATCCTCATCTACTTAGCTTGAACGAATCAAGGAATAGCTAAATTTGAAATCATTGGTAAGAGTTAGTGAAGCATACACTCGTAGACGGATCAAGTTGCATAGTAAAATTCACTTATTTTCTGGATCAAAGACTTAGGTGAAATTAACTTACCGATTCTATAAGTAATACACGAGGAAAGGATTACTCAATTAAAAAGGTCTACTTAGTTAAGAATTCGTGGGGAACACATAAAACCCTAGTTTCACTTCATATTGATTTAAACCACATTAAATTGCTATTTTTGTTCGTTGATGCTTGTTATTTGATTTTTTAATTAGTTATATAAAATTTCCCCCTTTCTTTATGGAAATAAATTGATTACAAAAGCAAATAATAAACAATTAATCTAAAGTCTAAACCATATTCCTCGTGGGATCGATGCTAACCTTTTTAGGTTCTATATTTGTTCAACGGTAGCTTTATACTTCTTTAGGGAGGTGTAATTTGATCGTATTAAATTTTGGCGCCGTTGCTGGGAAATTTATCTTTTAGATCAGATTAATTTTTATTTGATTTGTTGTCATTATTTTCTTATTTTACGTTATTTTTTTTGTGCTGAAACAGGTTTTGATTCCTAGTGCATGCCAAATATGAGAAATTAAGGCATTGTTTGATTCCATTTAATCCCAAAATTAAAAGAGCATTACGTAGGATGGCAAACAACAATAATAAATAAGATGGTCATGAACTTGGAGATGATGCAGAACATCTTGGAGTGCAACACAACATTGCACTACAACATCAATCATAGAACGTCCTTAACAATCCACCAATAGCAAGACGACGTCCTCCACCCATACAACGCCCTGAATTAGGCATATGGAACAACTATGGGGTCAACCCTGACACTGTCTGGACTACTAGCGTTATTGTGTTAACTTTATTATCGTCGGGAACCAAGTTTAGCATCACAAGCAGGCTGATTTAGATACTTCATAGAAAAGGACTATTTGCTGGATTGCCATCTGAGGACCTATATATTCATCTCCAGAATGTGGCGTACGTTTTCCAGAGTAGTGTTGGCGACCCAGGCCTAACTATGGATGTCATTGGACGATGACTTATTCCATTATCACTTATTGGCAAAGCTTTAATTTGTTTTTTCGAACTTCCATATAACTCCATCAAAACTTAGGATGAATTACACAAGGCATTCATGGAGAAGTATTTCCCATTGTGTAAGAAGTTGGAAACTAACAGACCGAATCAATAATTTCAAATAAATTCCTGGAGAGTCAATTAGTAGAGCTTCGAAGAGATTTGTATAGTATCTACAAAGCGTGCCAAATCATAGAATAGAAGACGAGTCACTTCTTGAACTGTTCTAGCGTGCATTTGATGATAATGGAAAGGCTTTCACAGACACTATCACTAGCGGAGGATTCTTGGACAAGACCTTCTAAGAGGCTGCTGAGAGACTTGATCGTCTTACAAAGACCAACTGATCTTCGAGCACTAGGTACAAAGAAACTTCAAAAAGTTTTTTTACCGTTCGCACAAATCAAGGTCCCAACATACAAAATAAAGTGGTATTATAAGAGTTTGCTCAATTAAAAACAGAACTGAAGTTGGCATTCAAAAGAACAGGACTAGAGAAAATCAATGCAATCGACAATCAAGGCAGGGCGCCAATTCATGATGATTATGGATATGAGGAAGATGCATATATGTAAATGATCATGCGGGGGGTTTCCAGACTAATTCCCAAGAATCCAATTAGGATTCTTGGTGCCAAGGTCAAGAAAATCAAGGTCAACTATAACAACTTCAATCAAGAGGGCTATTACAACTGTGATAATAACTATAATAGTGAAGGTAACTACAGTTGCGAGAAAAAATACAATCGAAGTTGATAGAATGATCGCAACCGCGGGCAAGACAGAGAAGGTGATTGGGGAAGGAGAGATAATAACAAGAGTGGTGCATACATCCCTCCTAAAAATCGAGATAGGGGATCCAGACTTGCAAGAATCGAAGACAAGATGACAAAGATGATGAAGAAGTATGACGCAATAGAGGATAATCTTAAGGAGATACGCAATGATCTTTCTAGAATAAATCAAAAATTGACTCACACTCTACATATATAAAGCTTATTGAGCAATAATTGAGGCAAATTTTATCGTCTTTAAATCCATGCCAGAAAGAAACTTCCCCAAGAAATACAATTCAAAATCCAAAGAATGACAAGCAACGCATGGCTATGACCACACGAAGTAGAATTCAAATAGTGGATCCACCTATGCCAGAACTTAAGGATGAAGCACACGACTCGGCTATTAGTGAGGATCAAACAGAAAGAAAAATCGAGAAAGAAGCAGTAGATGAAGAGCTAAGCACCAAACAACCTAATAAAGGAGATAGAAAGTATGGTGAGAAAGTAGGCAATGTGAAAGATGCTACTCCGACTTCATTTCCAATGCCACGATCTCCTTCGCCCTTTCTTCAAAGATTGAAAAAGAGGGTCGAAGATGGAAAGTTTCTTAAGTTTATTTCCATATTGAAACAACTTTCAGTGAACGTTCCTTTGATAGAGGTACTGCAACAAATGCCGATATATGCCAAGTTTACGAAGGATCTTATCACAAAGAAGAGAACAATAAGTTTTGAACCGGTCGATAACTTGAATCGTTGTAGTGCAATTGCCACTTGCTCACTCGTGTAAAAGAAAGAAGATCTAGGCGCATTCACCATACAATGAACCATAGGGGTATTCAACTTTGCAAAAGCATTGTGCGACTTGGGTGCTAGCATTACCTTGATACCGCTAGCAGTGTTCCGACAATTAGGCTTAGGAGCACCTAAATCGATGTCAATGCATCTCTTGATGGCAGATCGTACTATGAAGAAGCCCATGGGCATTATTTATGATGTTCAAGTGAAGGTAGGATCATTCATATTCCCTGCTAACTTTGTTATTCTTGACTGCGAGGTAGACTTTGATATTTCTATCATTCTGGGAAAACCATTCTTGTAAACTAATCGTGCTTTGGTGGACATAGAAATAGGCTAGTTGAAATTTTGACTAAATAATGAAGAAGTGGTCTTCGACATATGTCGAGCAATAAAACATCACAATGATCTATGATTAGTGTCCGTGATTGATGTTGTTGATTATTTGCAACCATAAATTCCTATTGAGGAGAGATTTTGTGTTGAAGTTCTAGGTTTTGTCATTATGAATTTTGATAAAGATCACATTGGAGAGTATGATGAGATGGTATGTGCTCTAAATAGCCTTGGAACCTTTAATTAAGCAGCAAAACGTCTTGATGTAGACTTGAAGAATAGAGCAAACCCACCTGCAAAACCATCCATCGAGGAACCTCTGACTTTGGAACTGAAAGCACTCTTAGGGCCTAACAACACGCTGCTGGTCACTATAGTTGTCGATCTTCACCAAACAAAAGTGGATAAACTAACATCTGGCTCAAGGCATTTCAAACTAGGAATATGATGGTCCATAGCCGACAACATAGGAATCCCATAGGGAATATGTACTCATAAAATCCAACTTATGCAAGAGTTAGTTAAAAATGAGATCATCTAATGCTTAGATGCTGGAGTTGTTTACCTAATCGCAAATGTCACGATCGTAGCCTAGGGCCTAGATGTGACATGTCGAATAAAGAATCCGAAAGTACCTTAAACAAGCCTCTTAACATTCTTTTAGCCTTTCATAGGTAATAAAAATAAATAAACAAGCAGAAATAATAATAGCAAATCTTCAACTTACATATGTCCAACAATACCTCTAATTTTTTAGATTTAATGGTTCTAAGATAAGTCCCTAACTCACCTCAATCAAAATAGAATGAAATGCCATAGTAAGTGTCTAAAGGTCTCAACATATTATAAGCTAGAAAGATAAAGGAATATCATTCCTGAAATATGGGAACTCACCAAAACTTCAAATAAAATCTCTACTAGCCACGTGGAGGAGAACGAGGAGGAGTACCGGTTCCTACATGGTGATATCATGTAGGTAAAAGTATGAATTAGTACTTTGAATGTACTAAGTATGTAGGCATGCAATACAATGTAAAACATTTAGGAAATTTATAAGGTAAAGTAGATAAATGAGTACTTGCAAGAGAATTCAAGTAGATGACATTTAAAACATACATATGTGGATATATACATGGATGAGTAATCACGTAAATAGCATTTGAAATGTTCATTTGTGGGAATTTGACTATAACCGACATTAACACCATATGAGCTATTACATGGAATCCAACATAACCCCCTATGTTGGCCAGGGAGTCTACTTGCCTAGGTAGAACTCTGTCAACTTTACATTCATTCTTTAACACTAACTGTAAGGACTTTCGTGGATCCATTAGCCTAAGCCTACAAGGGATCCTATGCATAAGTAGAGAAGTTTAATTATGCATAAACATTATGGAATTCATCTATTTAATTATGTTTTAAACAACCCACCATGAATTTCAAGAACCTTTAAAGAACTAAGTAGTGAAAATACTTGCAAACCATCAATCCATACATATAAAATTATTTTACATTAAAATAGACCAATAATTATTAGTTTAACCATGATTCATGCTATTAAGTAGAAATAAGAATTACCCATAACAAAAATCTAACTTGAAATCAAGAGATTTAGTTGAAAGAAGTTTGGACTCCATGGATGGAAGAACCCATGGATAAACACCCACATACCTAAGAATAAATCTTGAACAGAATTGGGTAAATAAATATAATATATCATATAATCAAAATACTTTAAACTTGAGAGTGGAAGGAATACTCTCTTTAAAGCCTTACATACTTGAAATCCGAAGCTTTACTAAGAATAGAAGAGCTCAATGAACACTCTTGAACCCTAGTCTATTCTCCTCGCCGGAGCATTTTGTGTACTACCCGGAGTATATGAATCACCAGAATAGTATTTCTACACTACTAAAAACTAAAAATATATTTAAGAGTGAGTAAAAAAGTGTATAGAGAGAAGAGTTGTTTGAGAAAGCTTGATGAACAAAATGAGGAAATAAGGTGGGTATTTATAGGTGTGAAGGAGGGACCTAATAATAAATAAAATAATCATAAAGAATGATATTGAAAATTCAATGGAGGATTATGATTCCATGGGTGATGTCAAATGGAGGACTATTGATGTCATGGACGATGTCAAATGGATCTAGATCTTCCATGGTTAGTGAGATAATTTTTTTTTTACTGAATATCCTTTTTTGGAGCTATGTTTGAACAATATAACTTCCTAATTAGGATTTGGTGTCTCATATGAATTGTACCTCTAGAAGTTTCCTATCATGTCATTTAAGAATCAATTGATTTAGATCATCCTACAGTGAGATATGAGTTTTCTTCTACAAACACTCTATTTCGTCACAACATCAGGTCTTGCAAAAATTAATTTCTTTGACCTACTGCTTCCAAATATTATGCTATGATCTCACGAAAGTTGTAGAGCTTGATGTCGTAGTTCTTGAGAAACTTAAATCACATAATGTGGACCATCCTATGAAATGTTATGCCAAAAAATAGAAGTAGTATCATTTTCATCGAGTATAACACAAGTTTTAGGGGATGTTACAATATTTCCCCCTTTGGAACATTCGTCCTCGAATGAGACAAGACTTAGCTCTAGAGATTAGAGTGTAAACCAAAAACCCATCATTAATGCAATAGTGCAATTTAAAACATCATTAAAATATATTTCATAATTATGCATGCATATGACAAGAAAAGTTGAAATGCACGGATTTCAAGCAATTGATCAAGGATAACTTAATACCTTAGGCTTGAGTAGAGGGAAAAAGATGAGAGTATCACTTCATCATATCCACTTCCGTCTCCAATGTAGCACTTTTAACTTGTTGATTCCTCCAAAGGACTTTGACGGATGCAACTTTCTTGTTCTTCAACATCTTGACTTGCTGGTCCAGAATTTCAATCGGAACCTCTTCATAGGTCAAGTTTTCTTCAACATTCACTACTTCCAAAGGCAAAATGGAACTTGGATCACCTAACCACTTCCTCAACATAGACATATGGAATACCGGATGAACCATAATCATTTCCAATAGCAACTCCAATTCATATGCAACCTTTAACCTAGGTCCCACATACTTAGGGCTCAACTTTCCCTTCTTGCCAAACCAAACTACACCTTTCATGGGTGAAACCTTCAAGTATATCCAATCATCCACACTAAACTCAAGATCCCTTCTCCTAGTATCGAAATAGGACTTTTGACAACTTTGAGTTGCCTTCAACATTTCTCTAATGACTCTCACCTTTTCCAAAGCATCAAGCACCAAATTGGGACCCAAGAAGGTCATCTCACCTACTTCAAATGAACCAATCAGAGACCTACATCATCTCCCATACAAAGCCTCAAACGGCGCCATCCCAATACTTGAGTGGTAGCTATTATTGTAAGAGACTCAATAAGCAGAAGATGGTCATCCCAACTTCCCTTAAATTCCAAAATAAAATCCCTCAAGATATCCTTTAGTGTTTGAATTATCCGCTTGGCTTGCCCATCGATTTGAGGATGGAAGGCAGTACATAGCTTCACTTTAGTACCACGTCCCCTTTGAAATGATTTCCAAAAATGAGATGTGAATTAGGTGCCACAATCCTAAATAATTGACAATGACACACTATGCAACCTTACCAATTCCCGAATGTACAACTTAGCACAATCCTCAACCCTATAAGAAGTCTTGATCGGTAAAAAGTGAGCCTACTTCTTTATCCTATCAACGACTACCCAAATCGAGTCATGATATTTTTGAGTATGAGGCAATCCTACTACAAAGTCCATGTTCATATCTTCCCACTTCCAAGTGAGGGTTTTAATATCTTGTGCTAGGCCACCCGGATTTTGGTGTTCGGCCATTATCTTTGCTATGTCCTCTTCATACCAACCCACCAATACACCTCCTTTGAATCCCTATACATTTTGGTCGAATCAGAACAAATAGAATATGAAGAATTATGAGCCTCCTTCAAATTCAAACCCCTTAGGCCATCTACGTCCATAACACATAACCAACCTTGGTGATGAAGTACTCCATCTCCCCTTTGTGAAAAGACTTCTACTTTGTTCTCTTTCACCAATTTCTTCAACCCCACTAATGTTGGATAAAAGTCTTGTTTTGACTTAGCATACTACTACAAAAGACTATTCGGACCCATTTTACACACACACGCCACCATCATTGGAACCACTCAACTTCACTCCCAATCTAGTTAACTGGTAAACATCCATAACTAAAACCCTCTTTTCTTTATCAAAATGAGCCACACTCATTATAGACACTCTACTAAGTGCATCAACAATAATATTGGCCTTATTAGGATGATAATGCACACTCATATCATAATTCTTATGGAGTTCAAGCCACCTCTTTTACCTTAGGTTGAGTTCCTTTTGTGTGAACACATATTGGAGACTTTTGTGGTCGATAGATACATCTACATTTGCCCCATAGAGGTAATGCCTCCAGATCTTTAGAGTAAACACAACGGCCACTAACTCAAGATCATGGGTAGGGTAGTTACGCTCATGTACTTTTAATTGCCTAGAAGAATAGGATATAACCTTGCCAATTTGCATCAAAACATAACCCAAACGGACCCTCAAAGCATCATAATATACAATAACCTTTCTATTCCTTCCGGTAGAGTCAATATGGGAGCAGAGGTAAGTCTATCTTTCAAAGTTTGGAAAATCCTCTCACTCTCATCCATCCATAGGAACTTTGCCTTTTTTTGGGTCAATCTCTTCAAAGGAGATGAAATGGAAGACAACCCTTCAACGAACCTTTTATAATACCCGACTAGACCCAAAAAGCTCATATTGTCCGAAAGATACAATGGTCTAGGCCAATTTTGTACCGCCTCCGTCTTCTTATGATCAACCTTGATTCCCGCTAAGAATACTATATGACCAAGCAAAAGCCACTTCTTTCAACTAAAATTTGCACTTTCTAAACTTGACAAATAATTTCCTATCTCTCAAAGTTTGAAGCACAATTCTCAAGTGACCTTTTTGTTTTTCCTCACCCCGAGAGTAAATCAAGATATCGTCAATGAAAACCACTCCAAACGTATCAAGGTAGGAATTGAACACCCTATTCATTAGATCCATAAACACCGCCGGTGCATTCGTCAATCTAAACGACATCACCAAAAAATCAAAGTGACCATACCTTGTTCGAAATACCATCTTAGGAATATCATACTCTATTACTCTTAATTGATGATAACCGGACCGGAGAACAATCTTTGAGAAATGACTTGCCTCTTGCAATTGGTCAAATAAATCATCAATCCTAGAAATTAGATACTTGTTCTTAATAGTCACCTTATTTAATTGACTGTAGTCTATGCACATCTGAAGTGACCCATCCTTCTTTCTCATAAACAACACGAGAGCACCCATGGTGAAATACTTGGCGTTATGAATCCTTTTTCCAACAAGTCCTTTATTGTTCCTTTAACTCCTTCGATTATGCCAGGGTCATTCGATATGGAGGAATAGATATAGGTTGGGTATCGAGGAGGATATCAATATCAAAATCAATTTTCCTTTCGGGAGGGACACCAGGGAGGTCGTCGGGAAAGACATTGAAAAAATCCTTAACCAAAGGGACCGACTCAAGACAAGGACTTTCTGATTCAACATCCCTAATCTTCACAATATGATAAATGCAACCTTAGAAATCAATTTCCGTTCCTGAAGAAAAAGAAATGAACTTACCCTTTACTACTGAATCATGACCCTTCCATTCAAGAATAGGTTCACTTGGGAATTGAAACTTGATTCTATGAGTTCTACAATCTATAGAAGCATATGATGCATGCAACCAATCCATCTCAAGAATAACATCAAAATCTACCATGTCAAGCTCAATAAGATTACAAGGAGCAACTTTGTGCAAGATAAATACGAGATGACCCTTATAGATTTTTCTAGCAACAACTGACTCACCAATGGGGGTAGACAACAAATAGGGCTCCAATAACATTTTGGGTAACACATCAAACCTATTATCAAGAAATGGAGTAACAAATGACAAATTCACACCCGAATCTAATAATGCATGCACATCAAAATCAAAAACCTTTAACATACCATTAAAGACATTAGGTGCTTCTTTAAATTCTTATCTTCCATGCAAAGCATAAAATCGGTTAGTGCATTGGACACTCCCTTGAGCTTTTCAACCTTGAGCAATTTGGCCTTGAGGGTTACTACCATCACTTCTACAATCTCTAGCTTGGTGACCGAGTTTATACACTTGAAGCATGCATTGTAGTCAGCTAAGCATTTCCCTTTGTGATTATTCGCACACTTTTTGCAAAAGGGAAGAGCTTGAGTACCCACATTCTCCCTTGGAACTATAGGATTGTCACTTTTGTCCATCTTGATCCTTGGAAGAGGATTATTGATGAGACCTTTCCCCATGAATCTTTTGCTCACCTTGGTCCTTTCCTCCACCACTATAACTGGACTTTTGGTAAGTGAACCTTCCACCATCACCTCTATCCTTCTAAAACACTCTTGATCTCTCCCTCAATTTATCATCTTCAATTTGTTCCGCATATGTCATAAGTCAGGAGATGTCCATCTCTTTGATCAACATGGCCATCTTGAATTCTTTGGACACCAAACTAGAAACACCGAAGATAAAATTGCTCATTATTTCCCCTGGGTTAGAAACCATAAAAGGAGTATACTTAGAAAATTTGGTGAATTTGATGTCATACTCCCTTACACTCATACTCCCTTGGTGAAGATTGATGAACTCTTGAATCTTTTCCTTTCTTAGCTCCAAAGGAAACAAGCGATCTAAGAAGGCACCCTTGAAATCTTCCTACTCTATGGGTCTCATACCTTCAACCTTCTTAATAACCAATTATTAAAACCAAAATCTTGCTATACCTTTGAGTTGATAGGCCACTAGCCTGGCCTTTTTATTTAGAGGTACTCCAGTATTTCCCATAATTCGATAAATATCTTTAATAAACTCCATTGGATCCTCATCTACCTTGGAGCAATCAAAATCTAGTGGATTCATCCTCTTAAATTCCCAAATCATTATAGCCGGAGTAGGCATTTGATAATGAGGAGGAGCAATATATTGATTATCTTGGTTGTCCACGACTTGGCCAACAAAGTTATGACATTTTGGAGCTCCACATGTGTAACTCCCTTATTATGTGAAGCCTTAGAAATCGAAGTATCTTAGTCCTCGTTGGCATCCATTGCTCTAGGTGGAGGTAACCTTCTTGGAGGAACTATCTATAGAACACAAAATGATTTGTTAGATAAAAGAATTTTAAAAAAAACTCTAAGGTACGACATGAATCATAAAAGAAGGGAAACTTTTCCTAAATGCCTCATAGTCTCCTATTCAAAATTGTGGCGTGCTTCACAACCATGAATAAGGCCCTATTTGATGCGGTATGTTGGACTCTGAGGACTATTCATAACCTTGTGATTTGATACAAAGTTTATCATGACTCAAGCCTAGGGCCTAGATGTGACACGGCGAATGAGGAAACTAAAAGTACCTCAAACAAGCCTCTTAGCATTCTTTTAGCCTTTCATAGGTAATGAAAATAAATAAACAAGCAAAAACCATAATAGTAAATCTTCAACTTACATATGTCTAATAATACCTCTAATTTTTAGATTTAATGGAGCTAAGACAAGTTCCTAGCTCACCCTTAATCAAAACAGAATGAAATGCCATAGTAAATGTCTAAAGGTCTCAACATATCATAAGCTAGAAAGATAAATGAGTATCATTCCTGAAACATGGGAACTCACCAAAAATAGCCGTCAAACAAAATCTCAACTAGCCACATGGAGGAGAACGAGGAGGAGCACCAATTCCTACAAGGTGATATCATGTAGGCAAAAGTATGCGTTAGTACTTTTAATTTACTAAGTATGTAGGCATGAAATACAATGTAAAACATTTAGGACATTTATAAGGTAAAGTACATAAATGAGTGCATGTATGAGAATTCAAGTAGATGAAATTTAAATCATACATATGTGGATATATATATGGATGACTAATCATGTAAATAACATTTGAAACGTTCATTTGTGGGAAGTTGACTATAACCGCCATTAAGACCATATGAGCTATTACATAGAATCCAACATAACTCCCTCCGTTGGCCGGGGAGTCTACTTTCCTAGGGTAGAACTCTATCAACTTTATATTCATTCTTTAACTTTAATATGAAGGTCTTTCATGGATCCATTAGCCTAAGACTACAGGGGCTCCTATTTTGGCACATAGTTAATAAGACAAGGGGTTTGTACTAGGATTCCCTTACTGAATCCCAGTTAAATACCCCATTCGGTGCTAAGTCAATCCCACGGAATAGTTTTAGACTCCATGGGTGGAAGAACCCATGGATAAACACCCACATACCTTAGAATAAAGCTTGAAGAGAATTGGGTAAATAAATATAATTTATCATATAATCAAAATATTTTATGCATGAGAGTGGAAGGAATACTAGGCATAGGCAATAATCCATTCTATAATTCTTTTCATTACCTCTCATGGGAAAAACATCCCACAAAGAAAAGAATTGTATAGTATGACTATTGGTGTGACCCATCTGAAAGAAGTATCTTCCAAATAAATGTGGGAATTTCAATGAATCCCTAATTGTCTTTTGTTTTTCATTGAAGCCTTATATACCTATAATCGGAAGCTTACTAAGAATCGAAGAGCTCAATGAACAATCTTGAACCCTAGCCTTTTCTTCTTGCCTAAGCATTTTGTGTACTATCCGGAGTATATGAATCACCGGAGTAGTATTTCTACACTACTAAAAACTAAAAATATATTTAAGAGTGAGTAAAAAAGTGTATAGAGAGAAGAGTTGCTTGAGAAAGCTTGATGAACAAAATGAGGAAATAAGGTGGGTATTTATAGGTGTGAAGGAGAGACCTAATAATAAATAAAATAATCATAAAGAATGATATTGAAAATTCAATGGAGGATTATGATGCCATGGGTGATGTCAAATGGAGGACTATTGATGTCATGAATGATGTCAAATGGATCTAGATCTTCCATGGTTGGTGAAATCAATTTTCTTTTTACGGAATACCCTTTTTCGGATCTATGTTTGAACAATATAACTTCCTAATTAGGATTTGGTGTCTCATATACAATGTAACTATAGAAGTCTTATTTCATGTCGTTCAAGAATCAACTGATTTAGATATATTTACAGTGAGCTATGATTTTTCTTCTACAAATACTCTATTTCATCACAACATTAGGTCTTGCAAAATTTAATTTATTTGACCTACTTAGCCTTCGAATCATAATCTATGGTCTTCACAAAGTTATAGAGCATGATTTCATGATTATTTTTGGAAACTTGAATTACCTAATTTGGACCACTCTATAAAAGTTATTCTCAAAATACAAAAGCAGTATTATTTTCATCAAGAATACACACATTTTAGGGGGTGTTACAATAGATAGTAATTGGGTAAGTCATGTCCAATGTATGAAAAATAATGGAGGTATTACGGTGGTGCCAAATGCGAAGAACGAGCTCATTCCAATCTGTCACTGGTTGGAGGGTATGCATGGATTATCGCAAGCCCATCTCATGGATAGAAAAAGATCACTTTCCAATGCCTTTCATGGATCAGATGTTGGACTGTCTCATTGGAAAAAAATGGTACTTTTTTCTTGATGGCTATTCGGGTTACAATCAGATTTTTATAGCACCCAAAGACCAAGAGAAGACCACTTTCATATGCCCATATGGGACCTTCTCCTTCAAAAGGATGCCTTTCGGATTGTGTAATGCACCAACAACCTTTCAACATTGTATAATGTTTATCTTTTTAGATATAGTGGAAAATACAATAAAAGTATTCATGGTTGATTTTTCAGTGGTTGGTGACTCATTCGACGATTGCTTGGCTCATCTCCAAGATGTACTAAAAAGGTGTGAAGAGTGCAACCTTATGCTAAATTGAGAGAATTATCACTTTATGGTAAAAAAGGGCATAATACTTGGTCACAAGATTTCTAGGGAGTCTAACATGCTGTGTTAAATAGAGTCTTGTTCATTGGTGTTAAGTGCGCCACATCCATGAATATGAGGGTACGAAATTTCTTAGGAAATCTCACTTTATTCATAATCTATGTCATGCGGTAGAGTGGTCACTATGTCTTTTCCTCTAATGCTTGTTCTTTGTGATTTTAAGAAAATGCCTCCATAAATAAATCCCGCTAGAAGGAATATGGTTGAAGAGGAGCAACAAGCTCCAAATGATCCTTTGAATGACCAAGTCTTTAATGCTGAGTTTTGAGTGGCCTTTCAAGTACTTGCTCAAGCTGTTACGGCTCAAGGAAATCATGAGGTAGTTTCTCCTGTGAACCCGAATGTTGATATGATAGCAACAAGATTTCATGATTTCATGAGGATGAATCCACTGGAGTTTTAGGGTTCTTAGGTGGAAGAGGATCCACAAGAGTTCATTGATAGCATTCACAAGATTGTGGATATTATGGGGGTTAACCCAGTTGAGAGGGCAGAGTTGGCTACATATCAATTGAAGGTTGTTCCTCAAATTTGGTTTTATCAATAGAAGAGTGAAAGGCCTAGAGAGGCAGATCCCATGACTCAGAAGGAGTTCAAAAGAGTATTTTTTGATCACTTTTTCCCATTGGAGTTAAGAGAGGACAAGGTACAAGAATTCATCAACCTTAAACAAAGTGGTATGAGTATGAGGGAGTATGCCCTCAAGTTCACCCAATTGTCGAAATATGCTCCATTCATGGTTTCTGACTCAAGAGCTCATATGAATAAGTTTATTTCAGGTGTATCGTACATGGTTTCTAAGGGGTGTAAGATGGACATGATAATTCGGGAAATGGACATCTCTAGACTTATGACCTATGCATAGCGAATAGAGAGTGAGAAGCTAAAGGAGAAAACTAGGGAGTCTAATAAGGCAAGGACTGATGGTGGTGATTCCTCTCATGGTAAGTCCAGAGGTCGTGGAAGTCCCCATTTTTGCCAAAGGTATTCCGGCTAAGTGTCTGCAAATGACACTACTGCAAGGTTTGATAAAGATAGGGTGCCCAATTCTAAACCTCAAGGAGGTGCTCATATTGGTCAAGTGACCCCCGCATGCAAGAAGTGTGGCAAGAACTACAAGGGTGAGTGTTTAGCAGGTTTGAATATGTACTATCGATGTGGTAAGCCAGGTTATCATGCTAAGAGGTGTAAGGTTAAGGATGGTTGTCCCCAAGGCCAAGTTTCTCAAGGAGCTCAATTTCAACCAAAAGGTGGTCAACGCAATAATTGATTCTACGCTCTTCATGGTATGCAAGAGGTAGAAGATACTCCCGATGTTGTTATCAGTATGTTATGGGTCTTTTAGTATGATGTTTATGCTTTACTTGATACGAGTGTGAATTTGTCTTTTGTTACTCCTTATGTATCCATGAGATTTGATGTTAGCCTAAAACATTTGTTAGAGCCTTTTTTTTATACTCTCATAGGTGAGTCAGTTATGGCTAAAAGAGTCTATAGAAGTTGTTCGATTTTGGTTTTCCATAAAATTACTCTATATGATCTAGTTGAGATTGAAATGACCAAATTTGACGGTATGCTTGGTATGAATTAGTATATGCATATTATTCTTCTGTTGATTGTAGAACCCGAGTGGTTAAGTTCCAATTTCCTAATGACCTGGTCCTAGAGTGGAAGGGTAGTAATTTCGTGTTCAAAGGTCAATTCATTTTGTTCCTTAAAGCTAGGAAAATAATTTCTAAAGGATGCATCTACCATCTTGTGAGGGTTAGGGATGAGAATTTTGATGTCCCTACTTTAGAGTCGGTCCCTATTGTAAATGAGTTTCTAGATGTGTTTCTCGATGATCTATCCTGTGCCCCTCCCTAAAGAGAGATTGATTTTTGTATAGACCTTCTTCTGGGTACTCAACCCATTTCTATTCCTTGTTACCGAATGGCTCCGATGGAGTTAAATGAGTTAAAGCATCAATTGAAAGACTTATTAGACAAAGGTTTCATCACACCAAGTATATCCCCATGGGGTACTCCTATTTTTTTGTTAGAAAGAAGGATGGTTTACTACGTATGTGCATTGACTACCGATAATTAAACAAAGTAACCATGAAGAATAAGTACCCAATTCCGAAGATAGATTATTTGTGTGACCAATCGCAAGGGGTAAGCTATTTCTCTAAGATTGATCTCCATTCCAGCTATCACCAATTAAGGGTGAGGGAGTGATATTCTCAAGATGGCTTTTCAAACAAGGTATGGCCACTATGAGTTCTTAGTTATGTCATTTGGTTTAACCATTGCCACCGCGACATTCATGGACTTGATGAATAGGATGTTCAAAAAATATTTTGATATGTTTGTGATTGTGTTATTGATGATAATTTGGTTTACTTCAGAATGAGGAGGAGTACGATAATCACTTGAGGATTGTTTTGCGAATTCTAAGTGTCATGGCCCGACCTAGGGCCTAGTCATAGCACGACGATCAAAATCCCAAAGGGCTCCAACCAAGCTTCTTGACATATCATATAAAATACATAAGTTAAAATAAAGTAGAACATAGCATAAGACAGAGTCTAACATAGAATGTAAAAGAAATATGATCCGACTACGTAAGACTTTATATGTTTTGTCCAACACATGCCTCTACTAATGATAAATGGGCGAGGGATAAGACACATCCCTAGTTCACCCTCAAAGTGAAATATAAAAAGTCTTTTGAAGTAAGAAATAACAACTCATAACTAGTCCTCCATAGATGAGGATTCACCACAACTCCGCCGATAAGAAAGCTCAACTAGCCATGTGTATGGATATGATCCTCAACCTCAACCCCTACATTATGAGATAATATAGGCAATAATATACATTAGTACATTTGAATGTACTAAGTATGTGGGAATGTCATGAAATGTAAATCATAAGATATAATGATCAAGAATGTACATAGTAAAGAGGATAAGTAAAGCCATGAGGAAAAACCATATTGATCAAAGTATTTAAGAGACATAGTTGAAGATCATAAAATAACATAATAATCATATCCATATGTGGGATAGGAGCCATAACCGATAATAAAACCATTCAAGCTATAACATGGAATCCCGTTGTCTCCCGATATAATGAAGAAAAGAGGAATTTACTTGTCAAGGTAGAATCTACCCCGCTAGGCGGGTAATGTACATACACTATATGTGGATACACTAGCTAAGCCATGAAGGAAACCTATGATGGTACGTAGTTTAAGAAACTTGAGGCTGCTACTAAGGCTTTTGGTAGGGCACCCACCTTAAGTCCACTTGATGCTAAGTCAAATCCCACGGAATACATACATAACATAGAAATGATAATGAATATATATCATAGAAATGATCATATGTTTGAAATTCATAGAGTATCTCATTTCATGACAAAATTGCAATGTGAGATTTGACCTTTCATCATCACAAATCATACTTGCATAATTCTTATCAGGAGGTTTGTAGGTCACCACATAGGGCCCTAAGTCACCTATCTTCATGCTTGCATGAAAATCATAACTTGAACATACTTGTAAATTCATGATCATAATTAATTCTTGAACTTAGGATAAAACTCATATACATAATCAATTTAAATAAAAACCATGATAATACCTTGAAATCATTGAATTCATCATCATACTTCATCATATCATCATTGAAAATAGCTTTATGCATGAGCATCCACATTTCAACTTAAAATCATGCAATTTACATAGAAACATACTTATAATAATCATTCGTAATGATTAAAAATGAAATTGAAACAACCAACATAATTTATCAAAATTGAAGTTTAAAAGTAATGAGAGTTCATGAGATTTTTGAAATCAACCTTGGAATACATAAGTGAAAGGGACTCATGAATCAATAATCACATACTTTAATTGAAATTGGACTTGAATTTGATAAAAAAGAATTGATCTTGAAGAAACCCTAACCACAGCTTGAGGAACTCTTGAGGAACCATGGGAGAGAAGTCTAAAATTTGTTTGGGGAAATAATAAGGGAATAAAAGAGTTTAGGAGTATTAACGATACAATACTTAATGAATCCAGTCCTTAAAAATGTCCACATACATTATTAGAAGGTTAGGAAATACCAAACTACCCCTCATTAACTTTCAAATCGGGTAAGAAGCAGTGATGAGTCATATCCTGCAAGCCTTGAAAAAGGCTTCAGAACAAATCTCTGAAGTTACTTCTACGAGTCATGTTTACGACTTGTCGTTAGGGTTACAAATCATCAAAGTGACTTATCTTACAGGTCTAAAAATCTGCAAGTTTAGACAGTCTCTGAAGTTTCCATACGACTCATTTCTATGAGTTGTAATATTCTCTACGACTCATCCTATTAAGTCGTAGATGAAGTCCTAAGGCTCAATAGTTTGCAGGATATAAGGCCTATACTAGGACTCCTTTCTACGAGTCGTAGATTCTTCCACAAGTCATCATACGATTCATAGACTCTTATTTTGCCTTAGCCAATTTTAAAACCCTAAACTAATATATACGACTCATTTCTACAACCCGTACAAGTCTCTACGAGTTGTAGACCAAATCATAGACTTGGGGTCAATCGACATTTCTTGAGATTTTCCTTTTGTTTGTCTTTTTCATCTTATGGAGTCTTACAGTAAGGGACAAGCAATTATTTTCTAATTTCAACAAGTGTGAGTTTTGGATAAGGGAGGTGGCTTTTCTTGGTCACATTGTGTCCGATGAAGGGATTATGGTTGATCCTAAGAAAATCGAGGCGGTGAAGAATTATCCTAGACCATTGTCCCCTTCATATATTAAAAGTTTCTTTGGCTAGCTGCATATTATAGGAGATTTGTGGAAGGGTTTCATCGATATCGTTACCTTTGACTAAGTTTACTTAAAAGAAGGTGAAGTTCCAATGGCCGGAAGCTTATGAGAAGAGTTTCTAAGAGTTGAAATAGTGTCTCACTACCGCTCCTATTTTAACCTTGCTGGAAGGGTTTGATGGTTTTATTGTATACTGTGATGCTTCAAGGGTTTGTCTTGGTTGTGTTTTGATGCAACATAGTAAGGTGATAGCCTCTACTTCTAGGCAACTTAAGGTTCATGAACCGAACTATCCAACTCATGACTTGGAGCTAGTGGCAGTTGTGTTTCTTTGAAGATTTGGAAACACTATCTTTATAGTGCCCATGTGGATGTGTTCACTGACCATAAGAGTTTAAACTATGTGTTTAAGCAAATGGACTTGAACGTTCAGCAAAGGAGATGGCTTGAATTATTGAAGGACTATAATATTAGTGTGTTATACCATCCGTCAAAGCCAATGTGGTTGCCGATGCACTAAATAGATTGTCCATGAATAGTGTGGCATACGTTAAGGAAGGTAAGAAAGAATTGATCAAAGATGTTCATAGATTTCCATGTTTAGGTGTGCAGTTGGTTGACTCCAGTGATTGAGGTGTTCTTGTTCATAATGGTTCAGAATTGTATCTTGTGGCTGATGTTAAGTCCTATTCAAATGCTAGGAAAAGAGAGCTTGAATTTGATGTAGATGATTGGGTCTATTTGAACGTTTCACCCATGAAGGGTGTAATGCGTTTTGGTAAAAAGGGGGAATTTAGTCCAAGGTACATTGGACCTTATAAAATATTGATACGTATTGAAAAAGTGGCATATGAGTTAAAGTTTCCATTTGAATTAGCTATGGTTCATCTGGTATTTCATGTGTCGATGTTGAGAAAGTTTGTGGGTGATCCAAATTCCATTATATTATTGAAAGTTGTAAGTATTGAAGAGAATTTAACTTATGAGGAAGTTCTGGTGGAAATCTTAGACCGACAAGTGAAGAAGCTAAGAAATAAAGAAGTTGTGTACATCAAAGTATTATGGAGGAATCAACAAGTAGAAAGTGCTACTTGGGAGGCGGACGCAGATATGATGAAAAAAATACCTGTACCTCTCCCCCCTACTCAACCCTAATGTAGTAAGTTGTTCTTATTCAAGTTAATTGTACACTTATGTATTCAGTTCCTCTTATGTCATTCATATTCATGCATGTTCATGAAAGATGATTTAAGCTATGTTTTATGTTATGTTTGAAATTTTCATGTTCTATGCTTTATAAGGTGTCATCATACTCATGTTGGGTTGCTAGTCCTATTTTCGTGTATTTTCTATGATAAGTTAATGTCATTTAAGGACGAATGTTCCCAAGAGAGAGATATTGTAAGACCCAGAAGTAAGAAAATTGGAACCAAGAAGAAATTACCCAAATTGTGGACTGACCTCATGATTACGAGTCACTCTATGACTCATAGAGATTTCTATGACTCGTAAGAGTCAGTCATCATAGAGTGAGTTCAAGGGTATACCCAGAACCAACCTCAAAAGACACCTATGACTCAATAGGATGAATCGTAAGATTATCTACGATTCATCAAAATGAGTTGTTTCAAAACTTCAGAGACTCCAAAACTTGTAGGTTCTTAGACCTAGAGGACGATTCCAATCGACGTCTCATAGATAAGATGAGGAGTTGTAACACAACTCGTCAACATGACTTTAGAGAATAGAGAGGTATGTATTCTTAACCCTGCAAGATGAGTTGGGTTTACGACCCATAGATGAGATTATGAGTCGTAATGATGACTCATAGGAAAAGTTCAAAGGCTCGATTTTCATGTGTTTCTTAGACCTGTATGCTTGACAACTTATCATCATTCCTACGACTCATAGAGTCATCAATTCGAGTTTTTAATAAGGGGTATTCGTGTCATTTCCCAAGTTTGATTCAATGAACCTATACACAATTATGGCTAAGTTCAAGCCTATATCTACCCAATCCTTTGAAATTCCCTCATTCTAAAATCACTCTTCAAAAGAAAAAGAACTCAATTCTCTCAAGGTTCCTCTCCAAGTTTCAAGCTAGGTTTTCAGATTTCACCAAGGTTTCTTTTTCAATTCTAAGTGAATTCAATCAAGGTATGTGGGGATTGATCCGTGGGTTATTTTGACCCATGGAGTCCCAGAGTTTTCTCGAAGTATCCTTCAATTTTCAATTGTTTATGAACCCTAGTTTTGTTAATTTGCATTGGGCCATTTTAATTTCATTTTAAATGATTATCAATGATCTTTATCAGCACTTTTGCATATGAATTACATGATTTTAAGTTGAATTATGAATGCTCATGCATGAAGCTATTTATAAGTTATCATTATGAAGTTAAAGATAATTTTTATGAGTCGATTATGAGTTAAATGATGTTTAAAGAAAGTTTTCATAAATAAAGCTGAGATTATGATTTAATAATGAAGTTATGAGATGATGATAAATTATAATCAAAAATATTTATTATGGTGTGATAAGTATAATTCTCACAAAATTATGTATAAGATGATGATAAGGACAATTCTCACCAAAGTTATGGATTCCTATGAATCACTAAAGTTAATGAGTTATTCCTAATATGTTTTAAAAGATGGATTGATAGGTAGTTACTATCTTTTCCTATTAATTTATGATCATGTTTTTATGAGTTTCCATTGGGATATTGACTAAGCATCGAGATGGCTTCTAGGTGGGGTTCGATTCGATAACACGGTTAGTTACCCAAGAAAATCCTAGTAGTAACCTAAAGTTCCTAACTTCATTGTCCATGTAGGGTTGCCTTCATGGCCTAGCTAGTAGATCCACATATAGCATAGTTGAGTTGAGTTTAGTACCATAACGGAGTATATCCTGGCAAGGTAGCCTCCCTCTTCTTGATGAGGATTACATTGGATTCCATGTTATAGCTCACATGGTCTTAAGATATCGGTTAACGATCTTATCCTACACAAGTTGAATTTCAAGTTATGAGATTTACTATGAAGTTTTATGATACATTGACCATAAGTTTTCATGTGTTTTAAATACTTTTAAAGGCTTATTCACATTCATTATGTTGGTCATGCATCTTATGCCATATTTCTCACATTCCTTTGCTTGTTCACCTATATCTCACATACTTAGTACCTTCTATGTACTAACACATATTTTTCCTACATTGTTTCATAATATAGGGGCAGACGCCGATCATTCCATTCATGGCTAGAGTGCTTAGTATCTCCAAGAAGATAATGAGTCCTCATATCATTAAGCACATAATTTTCTTTCCATATTGTTTCATTGACTTTCTTCTTATTGTTCAGGTGAGCTAGGAGTTTGTCCTAAGCCCCCTTCAGAGTCTAGGCTACATGCATGTTTAGACGATGATTTTGATGTAGTCCATTTGGACATCTATTGAGTATTTCTATCCCTTAGACCCATTACCATGAGTTTCTACTCCCTATTATTTTACTATGTTTCTTTACATTATTTATGCGATATATGGTAAGATGGATTGGTTGGGATACCTCGAAATCCCCATCACCGTGTCCCGACTTGGCCCTAGTTAGGGTCGTGAAAAAATCCATAAAAGATGTAGGGGCATTCGTTAGTCCAAAATACATAACCAAGAATTCAAAGTCACCATACCGAGTTCTAAAGGTCATTTTTGGAATGTCACATTTCCTCACTCGGAGTTGATGATAACCCGATCGAAGATCAATCTTTGAAAAGTAGCTTGCTCCTTCAAGTAGATTGAACAAGTCCTTAATACTTGGAAAGGGATATTTATTCATAATTGTGACATTGTTCAACTGTCGTTAATCAATACACATCAAAAGAGAACTATTCTTCTATCTGACAAAGAGAACCAGAGCATCCCATGGAGATATACTCGGTCTAATAAAGCCCTTATCTAGCAAGTCCTTGAACTGAACCTTTTACTTTTTCAATTTTGTTGGAGACATACGGTAAGGAGGAATAGATATACATTGCGTTTTGGGTAGAGATCAATGCTGAAGTCTATTTCCCTTTCGAGAGGAATACTTGGGAGATCTTGAGGAAAAACTTCCAAAAATTTATTAATAACTGAAACTAACTCAAGAGTAGGAGTCCCGGAGTTAGTATCTCTAACCCAAACTAAATGGTAGATGCAACCTTTGGAAATCATTTTTCGAGCTTTAAGACATGAGGTGAATCGACCCTTAACCACCAAATTATTACCCTTTCATTCAAGAGTAGTCTCATTAGGAAACTGAAACTTGACTCTACGGGTTCTACAATCAATGGATGCATAAGAAGCATTTAACCTATCCATACCAAGAATAATGTTAAAATCGGTCAAGTTTAACGAGATCACAAGAGATAAATTTATGCAAGACCAATACGGGACAATCTCTATAAACTCTCTTCGCTAACACCGAATCAACAATGGGAGTATAAATCGAAAAGGGTTCTAACAAAACTTCGGGGCACAAACCAAATCTCATAGAAAAGTAAGGAGTAACAAAAGACAAGTTGGCACCCGGATCAAGAAATGCATAAACATCAAATTTAAAGACCTGTAACATACCCGTGACCACATCGAGAGTCTCATCCATATCTTGCCTAGCATGAAGAGCATATAATCGATTATTGTGTTGGCCACCCTTTGGTTGGGTTTGGGTACCTTGTTGTACTTTCCCTCTATGAGATACTTGGCCTTGAGGACTACCTCTCTACCTTTGTTGGCCATATGAGGGCACTCAGATTGCTTGTGGACCACCTTTCCATATCCATAGCAAACACCCGTTCCCATCAAACATCTCCCTCCAAGATGTTTCCCACATTTTGCACACTTAGGTAATTAAGGGATACTAGCATTTATACCTCCTACTTGAAACTTAGGTTATGGCACCCTATCCTTATCAAACTTCTTTCCTATGCCCTGGCCTTGTTGAGAATGGCCGCTACTACCACCAGCCCTAGTATTTGAGAACCCACCTTCATACCGGGCCCTCTTAGAGTCTCTCATCCTTATTTCCTTGAGTTTCTCTCCAATTTGCTCAGAAAAAATCTTGAGTCGAGATATGTCCATTTTCTTAACAAGAACAGCAATACCACATTCCTTTGCAACCAAGTTGAATACCCCCAATATGAATTGACTCATCTAGCACATGGATCGACAACCAATGAAGGAGTATACTTGGATAGCTAGGTCAACTTGAGGGAATAATCCCTCATACATATGTTTCTTTATCGAATATTGATGAAATACAACACCTTGGCTTCCTTTAGTTTAAGAGGGAAAAAGTGATCAAGGAAAGCAAGCTTGAAGGCTTCCCAAATAATAGGGTCTTCATCCACCCTTTCTAACTTCCATTTTGTATACCAAACTTGAGAAACACTCTTCAGTTGGTAAGCTGCCAACTATGCTTTCTCTTCTTCTGAAGTCACCCCCATAATACTTACTATCTTATAGATATCTCCAATGAACTCTTGAGGATCCTCATCAACTTTTGAACCATAGAACACGAGAGGGTTCATCCTTTCAAACTCCCTCACTATAGAAGCCGGAGTGGAAATATTAGGAGGAGCAACAACTCCTTGGTTGGCCACAACTTGGGCTAGAATAGTAATAGCAGTTCAGAACTTTGTATTAGTAACTTGTTTGGGTAGGGGAACATTGTCTTGAGGGATTGGAGGAACTTGATCATAATTAGTGTTGACCCCTCTTTGCATAGGTGCTCTTTTTGGAGGCATTTCTGAAAATAGCAAAGGACAATCGTTACGGAAAGGAGGTCTTAGAGTAGACTCTATCGCATGACATAGATCATGAAAAAAGTGAGAATTTCTTAAAATGCCTCATAGCCTCCTATTCATAGATAAGGTGTGCTTTACACCCCTGAATAAAATTCTACTTGATGTGGTATGCTGGACTCCCTAGGACATCTTATATCTCGTGCTCTTGATACCAAGTTTTTCATGACCTGATATAGGGCCTAGATGTAACATGGTGATCAAAATCCCGAAGGACTCCAACCAAGCCTCTAGACATATGTAAGCATGCATAAGGTAAAATACATACGGAAATAACATAGAAAGAGTCTAAATCAAGTCATAAAAAAGAATGTAAACTCAACTACATAGACTCTAAAACATATGTCCAACAATGCCTTTCTTACTTAAGACGGGCGGAGGCTAATACATGTCCCTAGCTCACCCTCTATACGAATATAACAAAGTCTTTAGAAAGGAAACAACTCATAACTAGTCCTCGATAGATGAGTCCTCACCACAACTCCACCGGATGGAAGCTTAACTAGCCACATGTAGGAATGTGATCCTCAACCCCTACAATCTGCATAGCATGCAATGATCAATTAGTATATATGATAAAAGAAAATGATTAAAGTCATGAGAAAACCCTAATGAAGAAGCGTTTAAAAGACATATTGAGATCATATGAGAACATAAGAAAAGTATACATATGCGGGATAAAACCATAACCGATAATAAGACCATGTGAGTTATAACATGAAATTCTGTTGTCTCCTCATACAACGAAAATAACAGGAATCTACTTACCAAGGTAGACTCTATCTTGCTAGGCGAGTTATGTACATATGCTATATATGGATCCATTAGCTAGGCCAAAAAGGAAATCCTACGGTGGCACATAGATATGAGACAAAAGACTTTATATATGGACCCTGTAAGTCAAGCCCCCCCTCAAGTCATCATTTGGTGCTAAGTCAAATCCTACAAAATACATAACACAGTAATCATGCTTAACATATATCATAAACTTGTTCATAAACTTCATAATTCATAGAGTAGAACATTTTCATGTCATACTTGGAATTTGAGTATAAGCCTTTCATCATCACTATATCATACTTGCATAATTCATGTCATTAGGTTCCTAGGTCACCAACATAGGGTCCTAAGTCACCTTTCTTCATAATTTTCATGTTATTCATAACTTAAACATAATTGTAATCCATTATCACAATTCATACTTGAATTTAGAGTAAAACTCATATTTATAGTCAATTTCGATTAGAACCATGAGAATACTTTGAAATCATTGAACTTCATAATCATACTTCATGCATATCATCATTGAAAATAGCTTCACACATGGGCATTCATAATTCAACTCAAAATCATGTAATTTATATAGAAACATACATATAATGATTGTTGATAACAACATAAAACATAATTGAGACAGCCCAATGCAATTTGTCAAACTATGGTTAAAATCCAATTGAAATTAATAAGTTTTTGAGTAGAAACCTTGGGAATCCATGGATTAAAGTAACCCAGATTGATCCCTACATACCTTGAATAAATTTGGACTTGAAATTGAGAGAGGAGACTTATTCTTGAAGAAACCCTAGCCAAAAGTTGAAGAAGATGAAGATCTCTTTAGGAACCGTAGGAGAGAAATCTTAAACGTTATCTTAGAGTTTATGAGGGAAAATAATAGACTTAGAAGTATTTAGGACAATTACATAATGAATCTAGTCTCAAAAATGTCTACATACATTAATGAAAGAATAGAGAATGACCGAAATACATTTTATTTAACTGAAAACTGGGACCCATAATGAGTCATCACCACGAACCCTAAAAAGAACCACATTTAGTGGTACCATTTGTGGTAAGGGACTTGGGAAGGATGCCCACTGTGAGAACCACCATGGCCTACGAAAGGTACCATGGTCTGTGGCAGTCTTCTTTGGGGGTAGACTTCGACTCAAAATCTCAGGGTATGCAGGGAAAGTTTCAAGACTTTTTCCATGGAGACCTTTACGGTCTTTGGAGGTCATCAGGTCTGTGAATCGCAGGCATGGTGTAATACCTGTAGGAGCATCTACAGGATCAACCACCACGGTCTGTGAAGGGCTACACAACTGTGGTCCCTTTTTTTGGAAAATTTTTGAGGGCCTTAAGGGAAGGGTCACCATAGCTCGTGATGCTCACCACAGCCTATGGTCCCTTTCCGTGGTTCCTTCCCTATAGGATTGAGGTTTAGGGACTCCACCACAGTGGCAAACCATGACCCGTGATGACTTTCATGGTCATCACCTGTGCCAAAAACTATATTTTTTGGGGATTTCACCTTTTGTTTCTCGTTTTCTGACTTTTCAACTCATGGGGTCTTACACGCCTCCAGACAATTGTGGAACCATGAACAGAACCATTCTACACAAGATCTTGAGTAAGCTAGAATTCTCTTTGCCTTAAAAGATTAGTGGCATTATCTCTGCGGAGAGCATATTGATATTTTTACCAACCACCAGAGTCTTCGATATTTATTTAAGTTGAGGGAGTTGAACCTATGGCAAAGAAGGTGGCTAGAATTACTAAAGGACTATGATTTTGACATTTTATATCATCTCGACAAAGGAAATATTATTGCTAATGCGCTTAGCCGGAAGTCCATAGGCAGTCTAAGCCATGTTGAAGCTAATAATATCAAAATAACCAAAGATTTATACCATCTCACAAATTTGTAAGTGTTATTAGTAGATGGAGAGGGTGGAGGTGTTGATGTTCAGAATACAACAGAATATTCCTTTGTTACTGAAGTGAGAAAGAGCGACAGCACGAGGATCTTGAGCTTATGAAATTGAAGAAAAGTATTCCATAGCAGCGACAACCTTTGTTTGAGCTAACTGGAGGTGAATTTCTTAGATACCATGGCCTCTTATGAGTCCAACAGTTGGAGAGCTCCGTGCGAAGATTCTTTTAGAGGCCCATTATTCTAGATGTGCATCTCTCCTTGGAGCAACGAAGATGTGATGGAACCTTCGACAAATATTTTGGTGGAATGTCCTGAAAAAAGATATTGTAGAAATGCTAGCCCAATGTCCTAACTTCCAGCAAGTTAAAGCGGAATATCAAAGGCCTAGGGGGCCTAACTTAGTAAATTGACCTTCCATTATGGATATGGGACATGATAAATATGGGTTTTTGGGGTCCACAACCTAGAAAATTGATGGTCTATAAGTTTAGTTTGCAACCAAAAAAAGGGTACGTCAATTTGATACTGGAGTAAAAATTTATGACTGTTTTACCATGGATTGTCTAGGCTGAAATCGAGCTGTGAAATGGGTCCGGTCAACATTTGATTAAGTCAGCATTTGGACGTTTTAACCCATCAAAATATTTTATTTTCCTCCCAAAACAGTGAGCAAGTCGAAGATAAGGTTCCATGGTATTCTTGGTTGATTAAAGTGAGTTTTCAATGATTTCTACCGTTAAAGTTTGCCTCTGTGCCTAGAAACGTGATCTCTATGCGTGGTAATTAATTTCCTCTTCTATTAGCTGCTTTTGGAGCTATTTTTGGAAGATAGAAATTTGTAGTTTGTAGTTTTTTTTCAAACTTAATACTTGTTTTACTAAGGTAATCATCTTGGGACTCTTTTATGATCTTTTTTTATGAAGTTCTATGGACGTTTTTACAAGTTATAATACTATGAAAAATCTGCCAATTTAAGCTCATTTATGAACTTGTTATATGTGCATATAAGTTTTGTATATATTTTTTGTGAAGCTTAGGACGTAACGAACAACTTTTGTGAAGGAACTACGGGCATTCGGGCGTTCGTTGGAAAGGTATGTTAAAGCTAAGCTTCGTCCTTTCTTTTAGCATGAATTCTGGAAAAAAAAACCCTCCTAAAACACCAAATGTAATATTTTACTATTCTATTTTTAGAAAGACCTTCTATCAAAGGCATTGGAATTGCAGCTAAAGTATTTTCATGATGCTATTAGGTTGATATTCCACTCGTTCGGTTAACTAGGGTATTAGATATCGATATATGTAATATTTTCGGCTTTCTTGACCATATTTCCATATGTATGAACTCTTATTTGTCTTTAAGTGGTGTGACATAAAGTGTATTTTAAAAACATTAAAATAACCCATCGATTTTCCAAAAATCTCAAATATAATTTTTATGTTTAAACTACTATAACACTTATTTTTTAAAATATTTTATTTTTCTATTTATCAAGGGATCAGGTATAAGAACTAAGTGAAGTACCTTAAGCTCCTTATGGACATCTTTAAGGTTAAATAAGAGTGCTAATGAGCTAAGATTGGCTAAGTTCTTATTATGGCCTGATATGTGAATTCAAATTTCATATCATACATGGCATGTTATGCATGGACTCCAAGCTATAATTGAAGGTAAGGGGCCTATTTTTTCAGAAGACTATGTATATTGTACAGATGGCCAAAGGCTGGTAATATGAGGCTGGTTAGCTTTCGAAAGAGACCTCCATTGTTAGCATTTGGTTGGATATATATATATATATGTACTCATGACATGTGATTACACGAGCATACCATACATATTTGATTACTATGAGGTCGGATGTCGGCCATGGAGGCTATCAAAGTTTTTTTGTCAAGTGGTATCTCAATTACCCTTTTACCGCAGCTATTTATCATTCTAGTTCTGTCATACATACTAGTATATTTTTAATCGTACTGAGTCCCGTTGCCTAGGGAAACTGCATTTTTATTTCGTGCGTGCAGGTCCAAGTAGGGATTCTGATCGACCCCTCCCAGCTGTGAGTTGATAAGCTCCACCTCTTCTTCCTAGGATATTTACTTTTGTTGTACAATTTGGGTATAGTCAAGGCCTTATCCCAACATTGCTTATGACACTCTTAGAGACTATTGTGGACATAATATTCTAGATTTCCTTTTTGCAGCTTTCAGTCTCCAACACATAGGCTTGACATGTATATGTGTGTGTGTATGCATGTACACTTCAGTTGCAGCCTCATCGTCTAGCTAGTACTTTATCATCTTGGCTTATCTACCTTCGATTATATGATTTTCTATTATTCAGGTCATGACCTTAACGGTCTAGACTTAGTATTTCAGACATTGTGTTGTTCGATCTTTTGGGCCCCCAATTTTTCTTTGCATTTCTCCCTTTTACTTTTATATTCAACGATTACAACTTCATGCCCTTTCCCTCCACTATGCTTTAATTATATTTCTTTGTGATCTTCATTCGTCTTTTGTCTTTAAAGAATGAATAAGTCATTCTCCATAGTCATAAAAGAATAATTAATTCTAATATATCTAATTCAAAAATGAGATCTACAGTCTATGAGGTGATTTGTGACTTCGAAATGATTGTATTTTAAGATATGGGTACAAACTAAACTTTGCATCTGCTACATACATATTTATTACAAATAAATATAGATGTAAAGAGGAATTCTCAAGGATTCTAATGGTCTAGTAATTACTTAATTGACATTGTTTTATCTGTTTAATGCCTATACCATCTACAAGTGATGGTGGAGCATTAGAAGAAAGCATAGAGTTTCCACCAATCGCAAGTACTGTTTTCATTCTTGGTGCTGGTGGTGTCATTGATATTGATACCCCATCCACCAATAATTTAGGTTGATCATCAGCATCTAATTCAAGGATTGGCTTTCTTGGATGAAGGGGCTTCGTGGATTGCATTTTTCACAGGAGGTCAAATGGTACCAATGAGATCTTATGAAAATTGAAAAGTTAGAACAGATAAAACACTTTATTGAACTTTCTTTTTAATTCAATCAATAGAAAGTGTGAATGTGCCACTTATCACCCCTTCTTAGATGATGAAAGCTATCTTGCTCCATCGACAATTGCATTATACAATGATGTATTGAACAAAGTATATTGTTGCTTCTGATATGAGACTGATATTTCATGGTAAAGTAGATATGGTTATCTTTCTGCATAAAATTCACATTCTGAGTGCACTTATCTTCCCTCAGCATATCTTTTATGCATTTTCATTGTTATTTTGATTCAAGAATGGAGGAATACATGTCAAAGCACCTTTTCTATGTTACCAAAAATGCACATATTACTTTAATTCCTAGACCCTCCTCTTCCTTCTTTATTATAACTAGAAAATATCGATATCCAAGATACCCTCTCCTAAAAGTAAAATTTTGCAACTTGAATAAATGAAACAAAAAAGAAGAGAAAAACTCCTCAAGATTTCTCTTTTTTCCTCTTTTTCATTTTTATTTTGTAGCTTGACTTATTCATTATGTTGTTACTTTGTGGCTCCTTCGAAGTTGAATAATATTATTATCATAACAAATGGAAAAAAATCTGATGCTCTGGAAATTGAATGGTCCAACTATATTAGGAATATTAGTGTATAGCAAAGCAAACTTTGTTTATTGGTAACCTTTATTACTTTAGGCCTAAATTTATTCATGCATTTTTTAAAGATATGACTCTGCTAGAAATATTTATCGAAATATGCCATAGGATGATGAATATGAAATGTCATATTTCATTTTTATTTTTATAGGTTATCTGATGTTTTTGAAGTTACTTCTGACTTTTGTGGAGATAAAAACATGTATCACTCGTGACACTCACAACTCTTCAACAAAAATTCAATATTTATTTTTTTCTTCCTCTCTAACTACAATTTTTTCACACTAGCTACCTCACAAGGAAAGGGACTGCAAACTTTTGATTTTTTTACATAAATACATCAAACCCTTTGTACATATAATGCTTGCAAAAACTCTCTACTCATACAAAAAAGGTAGAAAACCTCACTATCTTGCATTTATCCTTCAAAATCTATATTATATGAATACACTTTTTATATCTTAATTCTTCCATTTTTCACACATATAACGGAAGACCTGCATGGAGCAACTAAATTTTGTGAGCTTAATTTCAAAATCTGAGTTCAGAAAGTTTATATGCAACTACAGTGTTAATATTTGTTTTATCCCCTTTCTAGCAAACTCCCTGCACAACATTTCCACAAAACAATTTACGTTAATATTTAATCTAATGATGCCTTCTTCTTTTATATTTCAGGATAAATATTTGCCTGTGCCTTGCACGGACATCACTCTCTTAGTAATTTTAGACTTGTGTGTATGTTTGAATTGAGGACCAAGAATCTAGGTGTGATTTGACACTTTTGGATTAGGAGTTAGAGCTTAAGGTTCATAAATTTGACTTGAGGGTTGACTTTGTGTTTTGAGTCCTTGGCCAAGTTCATATATGGTATGTGTGTGTGTTGGGATGATTTGGTTAGATTCTGATGAGTTTCGAAAATGGGTTTTGATTATATTGCGGTCGTATTTGATGTTTGGATGTCATTTTAAGAATAAAAAGTACCACATGAAGAAAATGAGTTTTAAATTGTATTCTGATCGAATCATTGAACCATATCATGATTTATGAATTTAGAAATCCTAAAATCGTGGATTCGAGTCTCCAAGGGAGCAAAAAGAGGTGGGAGCTCCTAGGGAAGGCCCAAAAAAATCATCAAATTATGAGGGAGTTATAATTATTTTAGCACAATTTTAATGAGTTTGGTTGGTCTGGTGTGACCGCAATTGCAGAGCATAGCTCGTGATTTTTGTCTTTCTTGAACAAGAAACTTTTTATATAAAAATTATTGTGTTGATTTACATATTTTGTATTTTGCCTTTTTCCATAACCGCTCAAAGAACCTGATTCTTTGAGTTAGGTTGCAGCAAAATAACTGTTATGTCTGAAAAAGATGGTTTAAAATTAATTTTAACTTTATAGAGAAATTTTTATTTTTAGAAAAAGAGGAGTCGTCACTTAATTTTTTAAAGAAATTAAGAAAACTTAATTCAAAAGACCCTAACAGATTTAAGTCTTAAAAAATCAGAAAAAAAGATACGAGGTTCTTATTTCCACTTTGAGGAGTTAAGCATTCAAAGTGGCCGCTAACGCGCGGTTATCCGACGATTTGAAAATTATTTGACTAACTTTTAAAAATATTGATTTAAAAGGAAACGAAGACTTTAAAATTATTTTTGGGAAAAAATGATCAAACTTACACATTGAAAATAATAAACATGTATAAAAATGTAAAGTTTACCAAATGCCTAAATAAAGGTAAAAAATCACCCAAAGAGTAAATTAACATGAATTGGATTATCTTTAGGGGAATCTAATTAAGTTAAAACAGATTAAAATTAATATCTAAGCAAACATAAATAACATAAGTGAATAAATTATTACAACCCGAATTAATATAAATAAATAATAAATAACACATTAAAATATTATCTGACACTTAGTTTTTGTACACCTGGTCTAAGTTGTTGGGCCATCTGCATTTTGGGCCTTAAGCACAATTCCACTGTATATCGCAGCTGTATATCAGAATGTATATACACTGTATATAGTATATATAACTTTATTTCTGTATATCAAATTGTATATACATAGTATACCACCTATTTGTTCCCTGTATCTGCTGTATATAACTGTATATCAGATTGTATATATATTGTATATCAGTGTATACAACATTGTTTTCTTGCATATCAGACTATATAGATACTGTATATTAGTGAATACGACACTATTTTCCACATGTATTTCATGTATACAGCCCAATATCAATATATAAATCATGAATATTATTTTTTTTCCATTTATCAACTTTTCAGCAATTCAAACAAGATGATGGGAGACTCAAATCTCAACGATATGCAATGATGTGGTCTAAAGATGGACTCAAATTGATATCACATGCACCAAAATAAAATTACATAAGCATTTACTTATTTTAAGCTAAACCAAGGAACATATCATGATATTTTAAGTTATCAAATTGATGAGCATCCTAGAAGTGACTAACAAAATGCATATATGTGGACAAAGGAAAGAAAAGAAGAAATATATTCAAGTAACTAAAGAACATGGATTTAATATATACGCTATACAAGCTCAAATTTTTAAAAAAGAATTAAATCAATTAGGCCATGAAAGTTCTAATTGAATAATAATTTTAAGCATATTTTTGTTATCTAAATTATGTTAAAAGAAGAAATTAAAAACATAAAAATCTATATTGTCAAAGAAAACTATTTGGAGAAATAATAAACAGAATTAAGATCTTTCATTAAATAATTTTAACAAATGATAACTAATTAATTCTAACACATGCTAACTATAAAAAATTCCTATCATTAATCTAATTATTCTTAATACATGTTAACTAAAAAAAATAAGACTACAAATTAACTAAATATAAAACATAAAATAATTAAGTAAAATAAAGCTGAGGAAAGATTTTACCTCTTTTCGGGCAGCAAAACTGAAGACGACAAGCGGAAGACAACTTCACCAATACCCAAGAGCTTGATGGAACTCCAATCTACAAAAAAAAGATTAAAAATTTAGACTCAAACCTTCGTGGGTTTGATGTTATAAGAACACTGTTTTTAGCCTATATTTTGATTTCAATCTCCTATTTTCTTTGAAGAAAAATATAGATTGGAAGCTGTCACGACCCGAGCCTAGGGCCTAGACGTGACACGACGAATGAGACACCCGGAGGTACCTCACCCAAGCCTCTTAGCATTCATTAAGCATTTTATTGGTAATGGTAAACAATAATAAGCGGAAATAAAAACATTTTCCATTTGTGTCCAAACATACCTCTACTAATAGACTTGGCGGGGGCTAATACATATCACTAGCTCACCCTCATAATAAGTGTCAAGAAATACCTTAATAAAAGTCTTACTATTCTACATAACATAAGCTTAGAATAAAAAGAATGTTGTTCCCGAAATATGGAAACTCACCACAAGCAATTTTCAAACTAATTCGAGTTAGCCACGTGGAGGAGATCGAGGAGCGACGTCGGTTTCTACATGGTGATATCATGTAGGCAAGAGTATGCGTTAGTACTTTGAATGTACTAAGTATGTGAGTATGCTATGAAATGAAGAACATAAGAGAGACATGAGTAAGCAATATGCATAAGTGAATTCATGCATTAGACATCATCATATGAGACTTTAAAATATTCATTTTATGGGAAAGTGACCATAACCGACATTTAAGACCATGGAGCTATTACATTGAATCCAACATAAGCCCCTACGTTGGCACGGGGAGACTACTTGCCAGGTAGAACTCCATTCAGATTACATTTAATTATTTAACATTTGGTGGCTACAAAGGCCTAGCCGACAAGGGCTCCTATGGTGGCACATAGTCAATGCAACATGAGACTTTATTTAAGGACCCCTTAGGTCGAGTCCCCATCTACATGCTACATTCGGTGCTGGTCAAATCCCATGGAATAACGTTTAAAATATCATAATAACATAAGCATTGTATAACTTTAGACATCAAATCATCATTGGTGGAATAGCTCATTAAAACATTTGGTTTATAATATCATCATGACTACCATGCCCTATTTACCGTTCTACTAATGAACCTTGATTTACAAGAAAATTAGGTCTACAATCAGTGATGGCATTCCGGGTACCATGCTAATCGGACCTTCCATTTTGGAAAAATGTTCAAAAGCATTGACGGCCTATAGGGAGGTCAAACATGTCATATCATAACCTTAAACATTTCATTTGATTCAATGTGAGAATTGTCCTTTCACATTGAAACCTTACTTTGTCTAAGAAGCCCTTTCATCAATCAAGCATTTCATAAAGACATTTCATTTAATTCAATGTGAGAATTGTCCTTTCACATTGAAACCTTAATTTGGCTAAGAAGCCCTTTTATCAATCAATCATTCAATCATTTCACAAGACTCCCTTAAACATATGCATTTGATTCATAAACTTTCATTTGGAGTCAAACTTTCAATTCAACTTCATTTCAACATAAGAAGACTAGGTGGGTTCATTTCATATGACTTTCAAATACATTTAAAAGAATACTTGTATGCATGAGAGTGTTATGAATGCATCAAATCAAACATCTTAAAAATAACCCACCATATGCACTTTAAAACTACTTTCAAGACTTCATATAAGTACCTTGATAAACCATCCATTTCATGTAAATAAGAATCAACATAAGTCAATATAGGTAATAAACTTCAAATATTCAAGAATCTATACATTTGGAATCGTTGTATGAAAATCCATAAAATTTTTCATCACTCGAAATTAAGAGTCAATATGCATATATATCAATAGGAGTAAATAAACCTAAAATATACCATAATCTATGCATTTGGAACTATTATGTAAAATACCATAAGATTTCATAATTTAAAATTGATGTACAAAGTTGAGACAACATTTGGGCTCCATGGGTGGAAGAACCCATGGATGAAAACCCACATACCTTAGATTGAAGCTTTTAAGAAAGTTTGATTCTTGCTCTTCAATGAGGAGCCTTGAATCCTTGAGTTTGATAAAAAAAAATTGGAGGGGATTATTTGAGAGAGAAGAGGATGAAGTTTAGGGTTCTTTGGAGAGGTGAAAGGCTGAAAAATGACTCACAAACATGCCCAAGTTCGTATATATTGTTTAGGGAATTGTCCAACTTGCCCTTCATCAAAGAAAATATGGAAAATGGGCCAAAAACTCTGCTGGCGCGCCGCGCCAGCACCCAAACTACTGAGGCTAGTTTCGGGCGCTATAGTGGCGTCGGGCGCCACTGCAGCGCTGGGAAATTTCTGCAGTTATAGTCTGTGGTAAAATGGTCATAACTTTTGACTTGGAACTCCAAAAATTGCAATATTGGTGGCGTTGGAAAGAAGACTCAAAGAACTTTAATTTGATAGGTCATGGTCCACCCAATTAGTTATATAATAATAGATATGGTCATTTGAAGTTGACCCTTATACAAACTCATTCAGAAACTTAGCCGAAACGAATTCTTTGGACTTGGCTTGGTTTTAGGGATCCCTTATGACCCTAAATCACATATAATACCCTTGAATTACTTAGGAATTGATCCTAACTCATGAATGCACTTTAAAGTCGTCGAGTACGATCCTATACGTACATGAAAAATGCTACGAGTCTTGGCGTAGAAATTTTTGGGGTGTTACAGAAGCTAAACATTTTCACAACGTTTAGGCTGGGGACAAGAGTCCAAAATCATAGCCAAGTTAAGAAAATTTCTAATTTTTGGGTGGCTAAAAACCTCCCACTTCTTCTCCCTTCTTAATAAGAATATGAACCTTTATATAAGCTCCATAAACTTCAAATTTTCATACAATTTTCGATGTGGGAGATTGAGGATTTTTTATTTTTTTTAGAAAAAACTAAAATTTTTAAAAATGCAAACTATAATTAAACTAACCTAACTAACATTATATTTAGTTAAAAATAAAATCTTTTTGAGATGATTTTCGAATAACTACATAAATAGTAATCAAAGATATAGTTTATAGAAATATGTATATTATACTAAAATTTATAAAAAAAATAAAAATAGTTAAGAATAATATGAAAATATCTTTGTTTTTATAAAAACTAATTATTTTAAAAATGTTTGAAATTCAAAGAAACTCAATAGTTAATTTGCGTTGTGGAGGGTCAAAATTGAGTGTCAATAATAACAACACCCTTTACCATATTCTTCAGTTTTTCTAGGGCATCATTGACATGATCCTTTCCTTTTTTGGTGCATCTTGAAGTTTCTCAATCTCCAGTCATGCCTTTTCATTATTCAGTGTAAAAATCTAATTCTTCATATTTTCAATGAAAAAGGGTCAAAATGTCCTTAACTATACAAAATTGAATAAAAATAGTATCAATTATTAGCTGCGTCTGAAAATATCTCTGTCATTAATAGTTTGGTCCAAAATGCCCCTATTGTTACTTAATAAGTCAAAAATATTTTTTTTAAAATAAATATATTATTCTATTTCTTTTCAAACACATTTTCTTTCCTAACAATAATTTTTTATTTGCAAATGTTTATTCTACTTTAATTTGAAAAAGATTAAAATACAAATATTTTCTATTTTATTAGATTTTGTTAGTAGTTATTGAAAAGAAATTAATGATAGAGTTATTATGACTTATATATATGACCTACATTATCAATTAAAAAGGTACATGAAATTATTCGATTTTAATTGAGAAAATGAGATTAAGAATGAATAAAGATTATTTTCTACTTATTTATTAGTTAAAGTAATTTTAAATGAAAAGAACAAAAATAAGTTCTTTAAAAGTAATATTTTTATTAGGAATAAAATGTGTTTAAAAAGAAAATTGCAATGACCCTCGAGGTTATTTTTGTGTTTTTACGTGTTTTTACTATTTTGCCCCTTCACTTAGCTTCTTTATAGCATTTATGTGGTGTTGGGATAGGTGGCACGCTTCCTGAGGAGGTTGGATGAGTTTTAAGTGGGCTTGGCCATTTTTGAGGCCTAAGATTTGAAAGAGTTGATTTTAGTCAACATTCACATATTCTGATGTTGAATTAATATTATGTCGATTCCATCAACTCCGGAAGGGTCATTTTGGTCTAGTGTGTTGACTGGTTTGGATTTCGAGGTATTCGAATTGAGTGCAATTAGGTGTTTTAACTTTGGAGTTTTGTCCAACGTTTGACTTTGGTCAACATTCTTGGTAAACTTGATCTACCTTGTCAAGTAGCCTCTCTCTTCTCGATGTGGAAGTTATATCGGATTTTATATTATAGCTCACAAGGTCTTACATGTCGGTTAAGGTTAATATCCCAAATATGTATATGTTGTGTTCTATAAGCTCTTATGATGTTTTATGATGCATTGACCATGTGTTTACGATTTACAATTGCTTTCAAGTTTATTTACTCATGTTTTAAGATATTGGTCATACATCACATGTTCATCTTAACTGCGTCTGATTATCAATGTTCATGCATGCTTCTCACATACTTAGTGAACTCCATGTACTAACGCATACTTTTTTCTACATTGTATCATAATGTAAGATAGGGCGATCTTCGTGCACACTTCACTCGTGGTTAGAGTTTGATACTCTTCCTTCATTGTTGTGAGTCCTCAATATTTGAGGACAAGACATGTATCTTTCATTGCTCCTTATGACGTTTACTTCTATTGTTTTGATGAGTTAGGAGCTTTTCTGATGCCCTTATCTAGATTAGTAGAGACATGTTAGATGTTATAGAGTCTATGTTGTCTTCTTTCTTGGGAGTTCAAATTTGATTCCTCTTATTTCAAGACATCTATGTTTAGACTTCTTTCCACTTTAAGATGATTCTTATTATGTCTTAATTACATTATGTATCCTCATGAATGATATGCTAAGAGGCTTGATTGGAGTCCCTCCGAATTCTAATCATCATGTCAAACCTTGGGCCTAACTTGGGTCAAGACAGATTTACTCAAGGCACGAATACAATGCAAGAACTCAAAAATCAACTCAAGAATAACTACTAAAAACTCAAGAAGGCGCTAATTCTAAGATAGGAATAGGAACATTACCTTCATCATCAACACTAGGAGGAATGAATAGATGCGAGTACTGGGATTTTATATCTTCCTTGGTTTCTCATGTAGCCTCCTCAACAAACTGATTTCTCTAGAAAACTTTGACTGATGTGACCTCTTTGGTCCTCAATTTACGAACCCGGTGATCAAGAATTTTGATAGGAATCTCCTCATAGGAAAAGTTATCTCTCACACTAATGTTTTATGTAGTAACTATGAGTGATGGATCTCCCAAGCATTTCTTAAGAATGAAAATATGAAACACAGGATGCGGATACACGACAGCTAACTCAGATGGTAGCTCTAACTCATAAGCAACATTACCAACTGTCTTGATAATCTGGTAAGGATTACTGTAGTGGGGACTGTTTTCCCTTCTTCCCAAATCTCATAACACCCTTAATGGTCAAAAAATTCAAGAATACCTAATCATTTACTTCAAAATCTAAGTCTTTTCTCCAAACATCAGTGTAGGACTTTTAGCGATTTTGCTCATTTTTCAATCTTTTTTGGATGATTTTCACTTTCTCCATGACTTGATGAACCAAGTCCATATTAACTTAGCTTCACCAACTTCGAACCAATCAATTGGTGATGTTCATCTTCTCCCATAAAGACCTTCATAAGGAGCCATTTGGATACTAAAAAAGAAACTGTTGTTGTAAGCATACTCAATATGAGGCAAGTGATCATCCGAACTACCTTTGAATTCAATGACACAAGCTCTTATCATGTCCTCAAGAGTTTGAATTGTATGCTCTACTTGACTATCTATCTGAGGATGGAAAGCAGTACTAAAATTTACCATTGAACCCAAACCTCTCTGAAATAACTTCCAAAACTTAGTAGTGACTTGGGCACCTCTGTCAAAAAAGATAGACAAGGGGAATGCATGAAGTCAGACTATTTCTCAAATGTATAATCTGACATAATCCTCAGCTGAATCTGTAGTCTGAATGGGTAAGAAGTGGGGTGATTTTATCATCTTATCTACAATCACCCAAATTAAATCATGTTATCTGAGATACTGTGGTAAGTCAGTAATGAAATCCATATTGATCATCTCCTACTTCCATTCATGAATTTCTATATTTTGAGCTACACCACAAGGCCTTTGATACTCACTCTTGACTTGTTGTCAATTCGGGCACTTGGACACAAAGTCTTCTATATCTCTCTTCATTCTATTCCACACCTATTTCAAGTCATGGTACATTTTGGTTGAACCCAGATGAATTGAATATGCCATGATGCTCTTTCAAAGACATCAATACTCGGAACACATAATTTGCCTTGATACTTCAACACTCTATCTCCCCCTTTGGTAAAAGCCATCACTTCTTGTTTGTGAACATCTTCCTTCAACTGAAGTAGAATAAGGGGCCTTGGTATTTCTTTTCCTTAACTTCCACAGCTAGTAACGACTTAAACCCATTCTGAATAATAACACCTCCCTTATCAGAGTCTACAAGATGAACTCCTAAATATGCAAATATATGCACTTCCTTAGCCAACTCTTTCTTTTCTTCCTCAACATGAGCAGGACTTCCTATGGATAACCTGCTAAGAGTATCAACAATAACATTAGCTTTATTTGGATGGTAGAGAATGCTTATGTCATAATCCTTAAGAAACTCAAGCCATCTCCTCTACCTCAGGTTCAACTCTTTCTATCTAAACACATACTGTGAGCTCTTGTGGTTGGTGATTACATCCACATTAATGGTATAAAGATAGTTACATCATATCTTCAAAGCAAATACTACTACTGCGAACTCGAGATCATGAGTCGAATAATTCCTCTCATGAGTCTTAAGCTATCTGGAAGCATAATCTATAATTGTAAATCTCGACATGAAAACAAAACCCAATCCAAATATAGACTGTCACGACCCAAGCCTAGGGCCTAGACGTGACATAGCGAATGAGGAACCCGAAAGTACCTCAAACAAGCCTCTTAGCATTCTTTTAGCCTTTCATAGGTAATGATGATAAATAGACAAGCGGAAATCATAATAATAAATATTCAACTTACATATGTCCAACAATACCTCTAACTATTAGATTTAATGGGGCTAAGACAAGTTCCTAGCTCACCCTCAATCATAATAGAAGAAATGCCATAATAAAATATCTTAACATATCATAAGCTAGAAAGACAAAGGAGTATTGTTCCCGGAACATGGGAACTCACCAAAAGTAGTCTTCGATGGAATATCAACTAGCCACGTGGAGGAGAACGAGGAGGAGCACCGATCCCTACATGGTGATATCATGTAGGCAAAAGAGTATGCGTTAGTACTTTGAATGTACTAAGTATGTAAGGATGCATGAACATTGAGAAAATATTATAACATTTATGTAATATGGAACATAATGTAATATATGCATAATAAATCATATGGATATCCTTTAAAACATTCATTTTGTGGGAAGCTAACCATAACCGACATTTAAGACCATGCGAGCTATTACATGGAATCCAACATAACCCCCTACGTTGGCCGGGGAGACTACTTGCCAGGTAGAACTCCGTCAACTTCATTCATTTCTTTAACTTTAACTTTAAGGGCTATTTATGGATCCATTAGCCTAAGCCTACAAGGGCTCCTATGTTGGCACATAGTTAATGAGACAAGGGGCTGCTACTAGGATTCCCTTACCGAATCCCACCTCAATGCCTCATTCGGTGCTAAGTCAATCCCACGGAATAGTTTAATACTTCAAAATATTTATAGCATATAACTTGAGAATTCAAACATCATATTCGGTAGAATAGCTCATTAAAACATTTGATAATTCAAATATGCAAGAATTGTCCTTATTGCATAAAGAATCCATCATTCATATCATTTCATCATTCTTTCATTTCATAAGACTCCCTTTTTGATCATAGATATTGCTTTCATAAACATTTATTTGGAGTCAAAGTTTTCAAGTCAAACTTTATTAAAAACATAGTAAAACTAGGTGGGATCAAATCACTTCAACTTGCAAATATGTATGTAATTAAATATACATAAATACTTTAAAAATCATTAATTAAAAATCATGCTTTAAACAACCCACCATGAATTTCAAGAACCTTTAAATAGATAAATAGAGGAATTACTTGCAAACTATAAATTCATATATATAAAATTACGTTGTATCAAAATAGAGCAATAATCATTAGTTTAACCATGATTCATACTATTAAGTAAAAATAAGAATTAACATAAGAAAATATTACTTAAAATCAAGATATTTAATTGAAAGAGTTTTTGGACTACATGGATGGAAGAATTCATGGATAAACACCACATAACTTAGAGTAAAGCTTAAAGAAAATAAATATAATTTATCATATAATCAAAATAATTTAGACATGAGAGTGGAAGGAATACTCTCATTGAAACCTTACATACCTGGAAACCAAAGCTTTAGTTGGTACCGGAAGACTTAATGAACACTCTTGAGTCCTAGCTTCTCTCCTTGCCGGAACGTTTTGTGTACTACCCGGAATATATGAATCACCGGAATAGTATTTCTTCACTACTAAGAACTAAAACTATATTTGAGAATGTGTATAGAGAGAAGATTTGCTTGAGAAAGCTTGATGAATAAAATGAGGAAATAAGGTGGGTATTTATAGGTGGGAAAGATGACCTAACAATAAATAAAATAATTATAAATAAAAATCTGAAAATTTAGTGGAATATATTGATGTCATGGATGATGTTAAATGGAGGACAATTTATGTCATGAGTGATGTCAAATGTATCTAGATCTTTCTATGGTAGGTGAAATGAGTTATCTTTGACAGAATACTCTTTTTGGAAGCTGCGTTTGAATAAGATAAATTCCTTATTAGGATTTGGTGTCTTCATAAGAATTGTAGATATGAAAGTCTAGTTTCATATCGTTCAAGAATCAACCAATTTGGATAAACCTACAGTGAGATATGATTTTTATTCTATAAACACTCATTTCCGTAACAGCATCCTACCTTACAAAGATTAATTTATTTGACCTACTTAACCTCCGAATCTTAAAATATGGTCTTCATAAAAGTTGTAGGTAATGATCTTGTGGTTACTCAGAAATTTGAATCACTCAATTTGGATATTTCGATGAAAAGTTATGACCAAAATACAGAGGCTGTATCATGTTTAGGCAAAAATTGAAACATCGTATACAACGTTTTTAGGGGATATTATATAGACGCATCATAATAAATCACAAACCCATTTGTTCCCTTGAGAAAGGACAAAACTAGAGCAATAATCAATCTAGTTTTCAATTCATGAAAATTTTTCCGATGACAAGTATTTGACCATTGAAACTATCATAACCCAATTTGTCAGGTAATGATGGCACCTACTATGATCCACTAGTAGGTAAGCCTAACCCCAAGACCGAAGCCAGAAGCAATGGGCTATCAAGCACAAAATAAATAAATAAATAAATAAATAAATAAAGCGAAAGGTAAATGGTAATGAGAGAAAAGAGAAAAATTGAAATAAAACACAAGGAACCACCCTAAGACCTGACATTAGTTAGTAATTGAGCATATAATCAAATAGGAGTACAAGGCTTTTAAAATACAAATATAATTATAGACAACCTTCGAAAGCAAGTAAAGACTAGTCCTAGCCCAAAATAGATGGAAATCGACAACTCTAGACGTCAGGAGCTCACCCAATATCTGAATCAAAAGTTGTTGCACACCAGTCCAAATCAACGATGATAACTCGTACTATGATCTGCACGATGCAAAAGTATTGTATGAGTACCAAACGAATGGTACTCACTAGGCATAGGTCGACTGTGCTCAACGATAAGGCAACATATTACCAGGAAAATACAACACAAGTAACTAATCAGGAACTAATATAGGGTAGTACGATAGGATACATAGATAAAAGAGTAGAGTCAAGAAACGCACTTGAAAGCGCAAGCCAACAATTTATTTACTGTAAGAAGATATCATATGAGTCAACTAATCAATAGTGGAATACTAACTGTCACCGCTAATCACATAGCCACTTAAGGACTAATCCAACTCAACCTAACTGGAGTAACAACAACAAATCCGGGCTAAGAAACCTGTAGTCCAACTAAAAATCCAATAAGAGATAAGTACAAAGATAATAATATAATAACTAATTGTACGCCCATACCTAGAAGGTACAAACAATGACAAACATACCCCAACCCCCATAAAATTGGGGGACCAAACAACAAACAAGTATGCTAGTGAAAGGCTTTACTAATGAATGCAATTCTATAGTAAAAACTAGTAACATCATTGGTGGCTGTTAGAGATCATCAAAAAGTGTATAGACCTACCCCGGCCCTCGGCCTGCCAAGTGGGACCCATATAACTCCCTCATCCATTTTAGTGGTGCACCGACTAGAGGGGCCCATAAGGGATGCGGGGAGTCTGTATATACTACCTGGGCCTGGAACAGGTTTTATATAAGCATATCGCATCTCCATAGTAACATCAAAGAGTAAGTAGCCAAGATGATGTATAAAAAGGACGACATCGCGCCAGATATCAATGAAAGTCAGTATCTTTTAACCATAAGCACCCTAAATAGGGTCCACCCATCTAGCCAACAAACTCCTAGGGGCATCAACCTTGCTACCAAGAGTAAACTCAAGGGCAGTAAAAATTGAGTATATCCTATATGCCTATAATGTCTCAAGTACAAAAAGGAGTACGTCCTTGATTCCTCATAAGTCTCAAAATCAGTATCTAAGTAATCCAGGTGGTACAACTCCCGTTAAAATCCAGTTTTGAAAATGGTAAAAGAGATAAAGCATACTAAAAAATAATAGTAAAACTCCATGAATAAATTGGTATCGTACCAAAAAACATGTGAAAATGCTCAAACAATGCAAGCATGTCATCACCAACATCCAAACAAGACACACACTACGAAAAGTAACATTGATTCATACCAAACTATCAAGGCAAAGAAACAAACCAGGGATCTAATATCACCTCTAGCCCAACAATAGATAATAGATATAATGGCATCACAAGCCTACCGCTAAACAAGAAACAAAGTAATCGAGAAACAACTCAAAATTAGATAGGGGAGAAAATATCTCTAGGATCGATACCTTACCCAAAATATGCCATCTCAACTCCCAAATGAGCACAGCCAAGCCAAACCTACGGTTACGATGAGATACTAAGGTCTCATGCACTAGCATAAAGGTACACCATTTAAAATAAGCCCTATCAGAAGCTACACATAGCTCTAAAGGAGGTATATCACATGATAAAGCATCTATGGCTCAAACCTATCCTGAGGCCATTAGCACCAGTCCTAAGAAGGATAACCTCACCAATCCATAACACAAGTAAACTCATAAACCTAAAATAAGGATTTCAAGAGATTGCGCTAGTCTAAGGCTCATTCGGAGTCAAGAAAATGGGATAGAAATAGGAAAGCCTTAACCTTAGAAAATACCAACCTAAAATGGAGACTATAGCCAACCTTAAAGTGGATCACGTGCACTCTGAATGCACCAAATTGATGATCTCCACCATCGAATCACCTTCAATTGCTTCCACACTAACAAAATATCGATCACAGCGTCAATAGGAATATTTTGATACCAAATTCATATTTTTTGGAGACAGACCCAAAATCGGGTCTAAAATGGGATTATGGGATTTGCACTGAAAATCATAAAATCAACTTAGTGAAAAGGTTTATTTGAGCTAAGAAACTAACAGGGACAACAGTTTCAACATGGAAATTACCTCAAGTAGAGAGTAGACAGAAATTATAAAATACTCCATTATGTAGCCACGCTAAATGCGAATGCTTGGGACTTCGAATCAACCAAAACGGAGGTCTAGAGCTCAAGATATTAAACTTTGAAGTTTAGAAGAATGGATGAAAATGGGTTTGATTTTCAGTTAAGGGACCTAGAAATATTACTCTCTAGGAATGTGGAAGGCAGGATCATTGGCCTTCGCAAATATAAAAACCAAATTCGTAGGGCCAGCTGTCAGGCCTCCACGAACGTGGGTAGTCCCATGCAAATGCAGAGGCTTGCCAACCTCCTCTTTGTGAACATTGCCAAGAAGGCTTGCAAACGTGAAGGCAAAACTTTCCTGCCCCAGATTTTGGTACATCATTTTTTGGCAAAGTCCAAAATCTCCAACAGGATGCTCAGAATTCATTCAAAACCCCGTGAGTGCAAACAAACTATGCTACCCCACCAAATTTAATGTTTTGGACTCAATAGTGCACTCGGAATTTTAATCTGAAGTTATCTCAACAAAAAATGGGTACCACACTCAAGCACCATTTTAAACTTGGCATTATAGAGCTAATTGCATGGATAAAGTTTCAATCTGAGCCCATTTTCCAAGAATGGTGAAAGTAAATCATAGGCCAAATTTCAAAGGTTAAAGTGCCAAATGGCCCCAAACTCACACTGAATGACTCGATACTTATGTCAATCATGCTACTAGCCTAATTTGACTATTTTGGAGCTGGTGGAACCGTCAGAATTCTGTTATGAGGTTGTTTTCCTAGATTTTTAACTGAAGTCAACTGTTCAGACTCCAAGAGATCCAAAACTAAGAAATAGGCATAAAACCCAAATGAACGACCAGACGAGCAAACTCTCAATGTGATATAGGAAAGCTTTAAATGCTAAAAGGATCAGAAAATATAGGAAATGACCTAGAGGTCATTACAACATCCACTACTAAAAGAACTTTCGTCCGTGAAAGTAGAAGGATAGTTTCAAACTAAAGGCATGATAAGACGAGGGTATCATGCCCGCATGCTATGCCAGACCCTCGGACACCCTCTCGGGTCGAACAACGCTATCACAAAACTCAAGCTGAGAGGAAAACCTTCAAATTCACTTCCAACTCCAAAACTCCTCCAATTTCTTTTTGGGGTCTAACTCTTACTGAAGTCATCCAAACTCGATAAAAAAAACCAGATTTATCTGAGGAAAATAAAAACTATACCAAAATGAGTGAAAGGAGAAACACGGGACTATGGCAGATGCAACTCAACTCATAATTCAGAATACTTGCCTTAAGCTTTCAACCCATCTTTTTTCTAGTCACCAGGGGCATTCTGCTAGTCCTTAGCTATCCTAAAAACCTCTGACACTATTTGAAGCTTGCTTACAAAACCACACCGCACAAACCTCAAAAGAGTCACATATATCAACTGAACCTCAGGTTTGACAACACCCAAAACAAGGGAAGAAACCCAGGGTAATGCCCTAAATTCCACTCTCAACTTCAAAAACCATAATCCAAGATGAAACTCACCTTTTGAAACTGAACACTCCACCCAAAGAGATAATTACCCCACGAACAACAAGGCCGTATTGAGCCTAGATCCAATGACTTGCTCCTATCATAGGAATTCTAAAGAACCAGTACTACATTCCTACAAACCACTCTACCACTTTAAATCTGAGCCTACCATCCTAGTCCAACGAAAGCCAAGCCAGTAGGTGGCATAAAAACATACACAACTGATTGGTAATGGTCCAAGGGAATCAACTCCCACTCACAAACACCGCAATTTACTAAATATACAAAAAGTGAACTTTGCATCCAAAACAATTTCAAAATCATAGATTCCACAAATTACTTGACCCCATCTTATAGATAAACTTTATAAACAACTTCACAACCTCTATTTTAGGCTACATCTAATGCCAACTATGAACACCACTCCTCCATCTCTAACTGATAACCAAAGCCTTAAGAGCTACCAACATAACTGCAGAGAACTAATAACAATAGTAATAAGGCACAATAAGAGATTACACTTCCCAAATTCTCAACCAGCCATAGCCAAGTACCAAAAACTCTCAAAAGAGACAACAAGTTGAATGAGCGGACCACCACTTCGCATCCAAAAATAAGACTAAGGCAAGGGAAATAGACGACCAACTAGGATTTCCACACCACAGAAAGCTATACTACCTTCTCACAACTCCTACATCTACCAATCTCCCAAATACCATTAAACCCAAACACCAAGACAAATACAAGCAACCAACCAGGTATGTAGAGAGCAAACCTCAACTTTCCATCCTTAGGAATGAACCAAACAATGCCAAGAAATGAAGATAGCCATCTTTTCCAAGAAAACAAGAATGGTAGAAGAGAAATACTAATCGAGTTAGGGCTAGCTATGTATAGTAATAAGAGGAACCATTCAACTACTAACCCAATGGGACAATATGAAACTAAGGCAACCCTCAAAGCCAACTAAAACCACCAGCACCACAACTCCCAGAACTAACAAAGCTGGTCTAGCTACCTATCTATCAAGGATTAGTGCCACGACAAAAACAACTGGCAAGGGGGATAAAAGGGAACAACTAACTAGGCCGACCATAAGCTCATATCAAACCACCAAGATAAAGGCATGGGGAGTTTCTCCACCACTACTACTCAATACAAAAACTCGACCTAGTAGATCTAATAAAATAAATCAACTACAACACTAAAATATATACACATAAGTCCAAGTAAGGCTAGTGCCATAGTCATGCGATAACTAACAAATCAGATAAGCAGGTATATGCATGAAAACCCTAAAACCACATAATATAGAGAATAAAGAGTCATACAACAAAATCATGCAATATAACTGATATCTAAATCCTCGTCCTCTAGTCGGCCAGTAAAAACATAGAATGGATCGTTTCCAACCTTAGCATGAACACCAAAAGTACCACTAACAACACTCTGAGCAATACCTCTAGTTGGAGGCGACATAAATCAATGAGACTTACCTAGTTGAGCAAACTACACATGGGTCATACACCGAAGACACACTCTAGATTGATAGCCAAGCTCTCCACAGAGGTAATAAGGTCCAACTTCTCTAGCTTGGGGAGTAGGAGGAGTCTGAAATGCCTAAAATATAAACTTTTTCCTAGGTCACTCTCGATACTAGTGGTTAAACTCCCTATAATCATAGCAACCCCTATGGACCGAAGCCTAGCACAAAAAGTGTAGCGAACTCCTCTAGAGGCCCCTGACAAATTGTGGTCCATCTCCAACACCTAAAGTACCACCCCTAGCTGACTACAATCAAGTCTTATGACGTTCTCTAACAAAGTATCCTTCCCCGCCACACTCATAGCAACCATCACCAATAACAACCAGCTAAAAGCGCCCAATTGGAATATGATGAGCTCCAATACCTGAAGTCCCAATGTGCTCACCCTAAGAAGTTTGACCTAAACCTTATCCGTTGTTAGCTCTATGACTTGCCTCAGAACCTCCTAGAACCTGAGGTGCTACCGCCGATAGACTGATAGGTCGGGAAGAAAGATGACTCTTATTGAATTAATACTCACACTAAAGTAGGATGATGTCACCACTGTACTAATGGTAAGGCCTCTTACCACTATCTCTGTAAGCCTCAAGTCATGCTTGCTCTATGTCTCTCGTATGACCAACAAACTGATAAAAGGTAGACCCAGCCTCTATAAAGTGTTCTAACGCCAAATTGAGTGGCAAAGATAATCCCCTGATAAACTCCCAATTCATATCCCGATCCATAGGGCATGATATGGGTTTATGCCCAACCTATTCATGAAATCTCATAACGTACTCTGATACCGAGTATGAACCCTCCTAAGGGACCATCAACCCATCTCTAGCCTAAGACCCATTTGTCGAAACTCTAGTAGAACCTATCGATGCTCCAACCGTGTCCACCAAGAATCTCAAGCTATCCATCTAAGAGAGAGTAGATTCCATAGGATCAGTTTAAGAAGTTATTCAAAGCAAGGATACACGATAAGGAGTCAAGAACAAAATTTCCTAAAAATGCTCCATAGCCTCTAGAAGATAGGATACAGACGTCTCTACACTAATTTGCAGGACTCTACTAGACATCACCCTCATACCAATGATGTCGCTCAACCTAGAGCTCTGATACCAACTTGACATAACCCAATTTCTCTAGTCATGATGGCACCTACCATAACCCACTCATAAGTAAGCCTAACTTTAAGCCCAAAACCAGAAGCAATGGGCTATCAAGCAAAAATAAATAAATAAATAAAACAGAAGGTAAATGGTAATGAGAAGAAAGAGAACAATTGAAATAATACACAAGGAATGAACCTGGTATCAGTCAATAATCAAGCATCTAATCAAATAGGAGTACAAGGCTTTTAAAATATAAATATAAGTACAGCTAGTCTTCGAAAGCATATAAAGAACTAGTCCTAGCCCAAAATAGATGGACATTGGCAATTAGGACGCCAAGATCTCACCTAATCTCAAAATCAAATGCTGCTCTGCACTAGTCCAAATAAATAATGATAACTCATATTGTGATCTGTAGGATGCAGAAGTGTAGTGTGAGTATCAAATAAATGATACTTAGTAGGCATAGGCCGACTGAGCTCCATAGACAAATCAAGTATAAATAACATATAACTAGGTAAATATAGCACAAGTAACTAATACAGGGTAGTATAGGAAAAAGGCAAAGAGATAGAATACATGGATGAAAGAGTAGAGTCAAGAAATGCACCTAAAAGAGCTAGCCAACAATCTATTTACCATAAAAATATACCACATGAGTCAACTAATCAAGAATACAATACTAACTATCACCACTAATTACATAGCCAACTAAGGACTAATCTAACTCAACCTAACCAGGAGTACCAACAACAAATTCGGGCCAAGACACCCTGTAGACCAACTACAAATACAACAAGAGATAAGTACAAGGATAATCAGATAATAACTGATTGTACGCCCATAACCCCTAAAGGTAAAAACAATGAAAACATACCCCTGGACCTCATAAAATTGGGGGACCAAACAACAAATAATTATGTTGGTGATAGGCGATATTATTTGTAGTAAAAACCAGTAAGATAATCGATGGCTCTCAGAGATCATCAACAAGTATCTAGATCCACCCATACCCTTAACTTTCTAGGTGGGACCTATGTAGCTCCCTCATCAAATTCAGTGGTTCACTAGCCAGAGAGACCCATAAGGAATGCAGAAAGTCAATATACACTACCTGGGACCAAATCAGGTCTCATATAAAGATACAACATCCTCGTAGGGGTACCGGAGAGTGAATAGCCAAGTCAATGTATAAAAAGGGTGATGCCACACCGAATATCAATAAAAGTCAGTAACCTCTAACCGTAAGAACCCTAAAAAAGGCCCGTTCAGCCAACTAGAAAACTCCTAGGGGCATCAGCCTAGCTAGAAAGAGTAAACACTGGGGCATCAACAACACCATCCATATGTAAGAAAGGGTATCGATTTATTGATTAGTCAGGTAAAACTATGTGCATCCTAGATGCCTCTAATGTCTCAAGTAGAAAAAGAAGTATGTCCTCAATGCCTCATAAGTATCATAACCAGTGTCCAAGTAATCTAGGTGGTACAACTTCCATTAAAAACCAGTTTCAACAATGGTAAAAACTTGTCAAAGCCTTCTAAAAAACAGTAGTAAAACTCCATCTATAAATTAGGATCGTACCACAAAACATGTGAAAATGCTCAAACAATGAAAGAATGTCATTACCAACATCATAACAAAACACACATAGTCCAAAAAGTAATATGAGTCATACCATACTATCAAGGCAAAGGAACAAACCTAGGATCCAATCGCTCCTTAAGTAAAGCCTCGGTCCTAACAAAAGATAATATATATAATGGCATCGCAAGCCTACTACTAAACAAAAAGCGAAGTAATCAGGAAATGACTTAAAATTAGATAGGGGAGAAAATATCTCTAGGATCAATGCCTTACCCTAAAATATGCCATCTCATCTCCCAAAGAGCACAACTAAGCCAACCTACGGCTATGATGAGCCACTGAGGTCTCAGTCACTAGCATACAGGTACACCATCCATAATAAGCCCTAAGCAAGCTACGCCTAGCTATAAGGGCGGTATATCACATGATAATATATCTATGGCTCAAAACTATCCTAATTCCATCAACACCAATCCTAAGAAGGATAACCTTACCAATCTATAATGCAAGTAAAGTCATAAGCCTAAAATAAGGATTTCAAGAGACTACATTAGTCTAAGGCTCATTCGGAGTAAGAAAATGGGATAGAAGGAGAAAAAACCTAAAATCGGTAAATACCAACTTAAATCACATGAAATAATACTAAAAAATATCTAATAAAGCTCAGTCAAAGTGGGAGACCGTAGCCTACCTCGAAACCGATCATGCGTGCTCTAAATCCAAGAAATTGATAATCTTCCCCTCTGAATCACCTCCAATTATGCCATGCTAATAAAATATTCATCATGATATCAATACAAATATTTTTACACCTAATTTATAATTTTTGGAGACAGACCCAAAATTAGGTCTAAAATAGGGATTGTGGGACCCATATCAAGAATCTTGAAATTGACTCCGTGAAAAGGTTTATTTGAGTTTACTAAGTGTTCCAAATTATAAAACAATTCGATACTCAAAACTAAAGAAGAACAGCTCATGCAATAAAATGGCTATTAAAGCTAAGAAACTAATAGGGAAAATAGTTTCAGTGGGGAAATTACCTCAAAAAAAAGAACCCAATAGTGCTCGAATACTCTACTACATAGCCATGCCAATTCTGGATACTTAGGACTTTGAATAAGCCAAAACGGAGGTCTAGAGCTCAAGATATTGAACTTTGAAGTTTAGAAGAATGGTTAAAAGTGGGTTTGATTTTCATTTAAAGGGCCTAAATAAATTACTCTCTGCGAACGCGGAGAAGAAGTCCCGCGAACGTAGAAGGCAGGGTCACTGGCCTTCGCAAATGTAAAGACCCTTCTAAAAAACCTTTTGTAAATGCGGCCAAGACGGCCTGCGAACGTGAAGGCAAAACTTGCCTGCACTAGATTTTGCTGCAACATTAGTTGTTGGCAAAGTGCAAAACTCTGATGGGATGATCGAAATTCGTTCAGAACACTGTGCATGCAAACTAACTATGCTACCCCACTAAATACTATATTTTGGACTCGATAGTGCACTAGGAATTTATATCCGAGGTCAGCTCAACAAAAAGTGGGTCCAACATCCAAGTGTCATTTTAAGTCAAAATTTACAAGGAGAGTCGGAATAAGATCGAAAGCCTTGGGAACCTCACGAAAAGTTATTATAGACCAAACTAGACATTCTGCAGCTAACCATACTAGCAAAATTTCAATCCGAGTGTATTTTTCAAGAATGTTGACCAATGTCAACCTTAGGCCAAATTTCAAAGGCTAAAGAACCAAATAACCCCAAACTCGTACTGAATTCCTTGATAGTATACCGACCATGCTACTAACCTTATTTGGTTATTACGAAGCTGATGGAACTGTCAAAATTTTATTATGAGGTTATTTTCCTTGAGTTTTTATCAAAGTCAACCATTCAAACTCCATGAGATCCAAACCAGGGAAGTGGGCATAAAATCCAAATAAATGACCACAAGACCGAACTATTACTGCCAGCAAGTCATGAATGACTTGGGCTATAGGAAAGCTCTAAATGTTGAAAAGATCAAAAAATTAAGGAAGTGACCTGGAGGGTCATTATAGAAACTTTGTCTTCTTCTGAGTCAACTTAGTCAGCGGAGATGATATGGATGAAAATTCCTCAAAAACCCTACTATAATAGCCAGCCAAACCCAAGAAACTTCTTATTTAAGTCGGTGTTGTGGGTCTGAGCCAATTCTTAACAGCTTCAATTTTCTGTGAATCTACTCGAATACTGTCACCAGAAATTATGTGGCCTAGGAATACCACAGATGCAAGCTAAAACTCACACTTTGAAAACCTATCATATAACTCTCGGTCTTTAAGAGTTTGGAGAATAATTCTGAGATGGTTGGCATGCTCCTCCTTATTTCTAGAGTAGATAAGAATTTTGTCAATAAACACGATAATAAATATATCCAGCTACTACTTGAATACTCTATTCATGATGTCCATGAATTCTATAGGAGTGTTAGTCAAATCGAAGGACATAACTACAAACTCATGCTGACTATACCCGGTTCTAAAAGTTATGTTTGGAATATCACTCTCTATCACTTTCGATTGATGATAGCCTGATCAGAGGTCTATCTTAGAGAAACAAGTGGCACACTAAAATTGGTCAAATAGGTCATCGATTCTTTGAAGAATGTACTTATTCTTTATGGTGACCTTATTCAACTAACGGTAGTCTATTCACATTTTCATGGAACCACCTTTCTTTTGCACGAATAGGAAAGGAGTTCCCCAAGGTGAGACACTCGGCCTAATGAAACCATGTTCTAAAAGGTCCATCAACTATTTTTTTAATAGTTTTACATCGTTAGGATCCATTCTATATGGTGGGATAGAGATAGGGTATGTATCAAGAAGATCATCAATTCTTAAGTCTATCTCCCTATAAGGATGTACTTTAGGTATATCCTCTGGTAAGACTTCATGAAACTCACTCACAACTGGAACTAAATAAGAGATGGTGTCTCCATACTATCATCTTTAAGTCAAACAATATGGTAGGGACACCTTAGAGACTAACTTTCTGGCCTTAAGATATGAAACAAATTAAACCTTAGGCACTGCTAGACTACCCTTCCACACTATGACTGACTCATTAGGAAATTGGAATATGATAACTCATGTTCTATAATCAACTAAGGCATAACAGGCATGTAGCCAATCCATGCTAAAAATGACATCAAAATCTACCATGTGTAACTCAACTTAGTTTGTTGAAGTGTCTCTATGATTAGTAGAAACTATTTAATCTCGATAGACTCTTTTCTCTAGAATAGACTCACCAACAAGAGTAAAAATACTGAATGGCTCTAAAAGACATTCAGAAAGATTCCAAACTTAACAGCTATATAAAGAGTCATAAAAGAAAAAGTAGCACCCAGATCAAGTAAAGCATAAACATCATGAGAAAAGGCTCAAAGCATACTAGTGACAATATCCAGTGAGTTCTCTTAGTCTTGGCGACTAGCCATAAAATACTGACAGTTTGAACATCTGTTTGCCCCTTAAGTAGAACCTCTCTGATTACCTCTACCTGATGGTACTGCTGATGAAGATTGGGCTCTGTTATCCCTATTACCCTGCCTGTCTGATAGACATCCTCTCATAAAGTGACCTATATGGACACACTTATAGCAACCATTAGTGCGATAACAACACTCTCCTAAATGTAATATACCACACTTACCATAAGGCGACTTACATGAAGAACTTTGGACCATACTCTATTGAGATTATGAGCCTTCATCTATGAAGTTCTGGTTACCTTGAGGTCTTTGGTCATTTCTATAGTTGGATACCGGTGTACTAGGAACTGATGGTGCATAGCCAGAAGACCTCTTCTGAAAGAATGAATGATTGCCATTACCACTCTTCTGGTGGCTAGACTCATTACTTGTGGATTTGGCTTTCTTACTCTGGTGATCCTCTCTATCCTTTCTATCATTCTTCTCAACCTGTTAAGAATACACCATAAGTATGGAGGTATCCATATCTGAGATCAATAAGGTTGCGTGACACTCTTTCTTCACATGCCTGCTCAGGTCAGAGACAAACTTTTTCATCTTTACTCTCACATGCAAAATCATTTAAAGAGCATACCTGAATAGTTGGATGAACTTGAGGCTATACTCTTTCATAACCAACCCCTCTTGCTTCAGGTTCAAAAATACTCAGCCTTTGCTTTTGTCAGGTCTCATGAAAAGAAGTGGTCTAAGAATGGATTTTCAAACTCATCCCAAACTGTAAGCTCAACATCCTCACCATGACTCTCCTCCCACCGATTATACAACATTTGTGCAACATCATTGAGATGATAGGAAAAATACTCAACTCCCTCGATCTCTATGGTATGCATAGCTTTCAGGATGTTCCATATTTCATAAATGAAGCTCTGAGGGTCTCCTCAACTCCGAATCAAGTGAATACTTGTGGGTTCATTCTTAGAAAATATCTAATCCTCATAGTAGAAGATGTCTCTTGAGGATTAGAGCTAGGAACTAGGGTACTCTAATGACCATACTGAGCAGCCATCAACTATCTGAGCAAAGACATTTCCTCTCTAAACTCAGCCTCAAAAGTAATGGAAGGCTGTGGAACTTCTTGAGTTACATTCTCAACCTCAAGCTTAGCTGCTCGGGCTCAGTTTCTAGATTGAATTCTAGATGGTTTGGGATCTCATTATCAGTAATGTTCCTCTAACTCAAGGTGCGTTTGGAAGGCATAATCTGAAAGTATGAAACACATAAATTAGAATGAGATTTGATAGAGTTAAACTCTATCGCACAAACTAGAGTATGAAAGAAGTTAAACAATTCATAATGTCCTGTAGCCTCCCCACTATAGATGTGGTGCGCTTCACACCAATAAGAAGGGATTTACTAAACTTGGCATTATAGACATTCTAAGACTCTTGAATTCTGTGTTCTGATACTAAATTATCCACACCACGATTCTACACCCTAGAATGGACATCACTTAGAAACCATTGATGGTTATCAAGTGAACCTTTGGCCTATCTATATCACTAAGCAGAAGACTTAACTCATAGAAAAAGTAAATCAGATGGGCACAATAAGAATATACAAACTTAACTTTCTCAATTTAAAGCTCAATACTCAAATATATGAAATATAACTCGGTGTTATACAGAAAATATGAACTCTAAAAAATAACTAAACAAACTATGTCTGTGACTAATCTATGATGTCTTTAATACTGACTCTAAAAATAGGTATAGGGACAGGCCCACGGCTACCTCAAAAGTAATAATAATATTGAAATAAATGAATGAAATAATGACTCAAGAGATCCTCTAAATGCAAAGAGGTCTCACCAAAAAAGAAATGAAATCTGATCTTCAATAATATGCCTATTGAGGATAACTATCACCTATGTTTGCATCATAAAATGATATAGCGCTAAATGTCGTAAGTACATAGAATGTAAGATATGTAAAATAGCTGAAAAGAAAATAACTCAAGAATGCTCAACCCAACATGGTCCGTATAGAAAAATTATGAAAGGATATAGGAAATAGAGACTGGGAAAGTTGAGGTTCACGAGTGTTTATACTGCCTGTGAAAATGTCTATAGGCCGTAGAGTGTGTCATAGGAAGGAGGCCTCTAAGAATAGGAAGGAATTGACTTCACAAAGTCTTCTACGGACCATGGTGGGTTCTACGGACCGTAGGATGGTTCTCCAAGGTTTTCTTCAAGTTCAAGCTAAGGTTCCCAATTTCAAGGTTGTTCAAACACCATTATTTCTAGGGCTTTGATTTTCATGTATGTGGGAATTCACCAATTGATTCCTTCCATCCATTGTGTCCCAAAAGAACTCAAGTCCTCACAATTTCAAAAGAGTTTCATGTCAATTCTTCATGGGTCTTTCACAATTAATTTCAATTAATGTTATTCTTATTCATTATGTATGAATTCACTTTATTATATAATTTTAAATTATTCTCACATGGACCCATGCATTATGTCAATGATTTTCATTATGAAATATGAATCTCTGATCATGCACTTTATGAATGATTTATTTAAAGCTCTGAATTATGTTTTAAGTATGTTTTCAAATATAAATGAACGAATTGTGGAAGGTTTTCTCACAATATAAATAAATTATGCTTTAGATGCTTAGAAAGGTAGGTGTCTATATGAATTATGTTATGATCATAATTTTTAAGGAGCTATTCTTATGATATGCTTTATGATGTGGATATATATTGATTATTGCCTTTCCTATTACATTGATATTAACTAATCACCAAGAGGAATTTATAGCGGAGATTTAGTAAGGGAGTCTCTAGTAGCAACCCTTAGTCTCAAACTATGTTACCTCTGTAGGGTGCCTTGATTAGCCTAGCTAGTGGATCCACATATAGCACATGATGATTATTATTATATGGAGTATACCTTGGCAAGTAGCCTCTCTCTTCTAGATATGAGAGTTACATTAGATTTCATGTTATAGCTCACATGTTCTTAAATGTCAGTTAAGGTTAATATCCCACCAAATGACTATGTATTCTTATAAGCTCTAAAATGAGGTTTTTATGATGCATTGACCTAATTAAATGTTTTCATATTTTACTTCATGCTTTTCAAGATATTTGGGCATGCATCACATGTTCATATTTATTATGTCCACTTATTCATGATTATGCATATATCTCACATATTTAGTATATTTCATGTACTAATGCATACTTTTTCCTACATTGTCTCATAATATAGGATCCGACTCTCATCCTTCAACATATGACTAGTTGGTGAGCTACTCAGATTTAGTTTTCGGGGAGTCCTCATTATTCAAGGGTGAATCCGTCATGTTATTTCTCTATTATTCAAACTTAAGTTCTTTTATGTTTGGTGAGCTAGGGCTTGTTCTATGCTCCGTCTAAACTTAGTAGATGTACATTTATACTTTATGAGTATGTTTAGTATTTTGACTATTATTGTTGAATTCTCCTATATCGAGATTCTATATTTTGAGACTATTTCTGTATTTTAAGTTTATCTTCTATTTCATGTTTTGAATTTTCATGCTATGTATGCTAAGAGGCTTGGTTGGAGTCTTTCAATTTTCTAATCGTTGTATCATGTCTAGGTCTAGCTTGGATCATGACACTTTGATTCTCAAAACAATTTATGAAAGTAAAGGTACAAAAGCTTTCAAATAATTTTTTGCTAATTAGCGTTCATGTGATAAAATAGGCATGAACAATAATTCAAGAAACTAGAAATACATGAATAAATACAATCTCTATGATAATATCCAGAGTTTAATAATGAGGAATAAAGGCACATTCAAAACTCAATAACTTGGGTTAAAAATCATAGGTTTAAATCTTATTGCTTTAATTTAGATGTAAGTCATGAAGACAAACTTAGTCCATCACTATGAATAGCATTACATATATGATTATGAAAGTGTTGGACTGAAAACTGTGGTGGAGACTTATTTTGTCTTGAGCCTGAGTAAGAACACTAGCTCTTTTGGAGGAAATCTTTGGTCTTTGAATCTTGATGCTTGATCTTGAGAAAAGAAACTGTTTTATGGAGTTCTTAGAGTGACATAACTTGGGAAAAGCTTGGATGGAAGACTTCTCTTGATTGTGACATTCCCAAAGCGATCGCTATCCTTTTCTTTCTTTCTTCTTGTCTTGAATTTCTATAGAACGGCTTTATATTAGGAAGAACTGATGAACCTTCGTGAAACCCTCACAAGGGTTTATGCACGATTGAGATTCCACAAGCGGTACTTCCGGATATTGTATTTGAGGCAGTTGTTCGAATTCCTTATGATATGCAACTGAAACAAGCCTGGAGCCTGGAAAAGCAAAGTCCGATCTACGATACGCCATAACCATCCACCCCCATTCTCGCACCCGAGCCTGCAGTTGGTAGGACAAATCCCTCTGAAATTCCCAAACAAGATAGGATCACTTCTAGCAGGACGGAACTCTACAGACTTGATGGACGGGCTTTCCTTTCAAAAGGCCTTTGCCAAGATAACCTTTGAGGTACCTCAAGATCCTATTTCCTATTTAGGGGGTTTCATTACTGTGAGCTCGCAATGAGCTTGGAGGCCTAAGCTCGCGGTGACAGAATGTTGTTATGTCCGTGGAGAGTGCTCCCCCCAGTGGCTTGGGAAATAAGACAACACTTGATGGGAATTGAGGAGTAGTAAGGAATGATGAAGAACCTTTTCATAGAGGAGAGTGATAGGCCGGTTTGAAGAGCAAGCCTCGTGATCGAAGCTGACCCCAGAAGTTGGGTGGCGGTAACTCAAAACTTTTTGGTCTCCATGTTCCGGGTTTGCTCCTGGCCTTACCCGGTGGAACCGGCCGGGGGTATTCGGAAAAAATAGGGTCCAGTCCATGGAACACACCAAGGCCCGTAATGCCAGTCGTGAAACTGTGTCACGCCCCAAGTCTGTAACTTAGGCATGGCCGGCGGCACTCATAAACCATTGTTTGTTCGCAAGTGAACCATTGGCCTGGCTAACTCTCTAAGCGAAAGACTTACTCATCAAAATATACTCATATGGGCTAATAGTTATAAGTAGACTTAATTATCTCAGTTTAAAAGTCAATACTCAAATATATATGATGTATGTAAATCAATTGAAATAACATGAATAAACGCAAAGTCTGTTTGATTAGTCTATGAAAAATCTAAGTACTGACTCTTAATAGGTACCACGACAGGCCCACAGCTACATAAAAATGTCATAATACTACTGAAATGAAAGATTGAAATAAGACTTAAGAACGCCTCTAAATGTAAAGAGGTCTCACCAAAAGTTGGATGGAAACTCGATCTTAAACGATACGTCTATTGAGGATCTCTATCACCTTTGTCTAAATCATAAAATGATGTAGTGCTAATGGCGTCAATAAATGGAATGTACAATATGTAAAATAGCTGAAAGGAAACTTATTCAAAGATACTCAACTCAAGAACTCAACTCTAAAAATAACTCAACTCAATAAAGCATTCAACATATGTAAGAGAATGCTTAATATATATATATATATATATATATATATATAAATAATACAACTCTGTGTATAAAAATATAATACTTTTCACTTGCAGAGTTTCTCTGACCGACAACAATCACTATGAGTCTCGTGATGATACACTATTATGTCCACGTTGCAAGATCCATCCTATACATTGCCAGACCATAGGACAATAACTCAACTATGGATCCATCTAAAAAGTCCTCTTTGGAACTATGAGGAGTTGCCCGAATGAACGGTATGATCCTATCTAGGCTGGCGTCGTAGGTTATGGGGTTGAAATTATCTAAACTCGTATCCAAATCAGTACTCGATACTACTGTCAAAAATATCTTTACTTTACTCATAGCTTAAGTGAGTGTATTTACTCAATTAACTCATTTAGTCTCTTTTAGACTTAGCTCAAAAATTAACTTTTCTCAACTTATCTCTTCTCTTTAAGATAGATATAATCTCAACTCAAGACGCATTTAAAAGTACAATTTAACTTCTTAACTCAATCTTAAAATATATGTTTAAGTGCAATAATACTCAACTCATTTATACTCAAAATAGTCATGCTCAAATTAATAATTACCAGGCTTCTTAAACTTAATTAACTTAACTTAACTCATTCTCAAACTCTTTATCATTTAAAGATGAAAATATGTCTTATGCTCAACCAACACATAAATATTTAATGCAAAAACTCAATTAGGGTTCATGTGAATGTAGACCTGAACATAAATCTCAAGAACTCAACTTATGCAAATCATCAATGTATATTTAAATATATATATATATATATATATATACAATAACTCAATAGAATTTATATAGAAATCTTAATAATTCAACTTTATGGAATTGAAATTCATACTCAAATTCAACTCGACTGAATGAAGATGTAGGGAATATGGACAAACGTAGTCCAACATTCTGATAAGACGTACATACCCAGAATAAAGATTATCTACGCAAACTTTGAATACTTTGCTTGAAAATCTTGAACCCTAGTTCCTCTCCTTCTCCCCAATTCTTGCTCTCAAAAGATTTTAAGTGTTAATGAGAGAACACCCCCATTGGGTACTAATAAGGGACTAATTTTAATCCCACAATGAATTGATTTAAGTTTGGAAATAATGGTAAAAGACCAAACTAACCTTCATTAAAACTGGGTTCTGGTTGCCTACAAACCCTTTTTCAAACTGTAAGACTTCCTACAGACCATGGAAGGTCAATCATAGAAACCAAGTATGAAATTTGGACTTACCAAAATTTTCTCAAGGAGTCTACGACCACCCTTCTACAGGTCGTAGACCCTAAGATTGGTCGTAAAGGGGCCACTCATAGACTCCATTGGAGAATTGGGACTTTGGGACTAAGGCTAGTCCTACCATCCATAGAACTTGCTACGGATAGTTGGACCCTCTCATGTAAAATATGTGCACATTCTAGTAGCTAAGAAATATGGCACTTCGTTCTACAACTGAACCTATGGGTCATAGAACTTTATACGTGTCATGATCCAAGTTAGGCTCTAGGTGCGACACAATGATTAAAATCTTGGAGGACCCTAACCAAACCTATTAGCATATCATTCAAGAGAAAACATAATGTAAATAAGAAAAATAAGCTAAAGCATAGTCTCAAAATACGGAATATCTTCATAAAGGAGAAACAACATCAAAGGACTGTGATAACATAGACTCCATGAACATCTAACATGCCTCTACTAACTTTATGGGGGCATAATGCAAGCTCCTATCTCACCCATGAAAACATAAAAGAATGAATAGTCAAATGAGGCAAAAGTAAATAAAGTGTGTTATCATCGAATCATGAGGACACACCACAAGTGCTAGTCTAGGATCAAGTCTACTCATGAATAGGAAATGCTCGATGATCGTCCATCCCTACATTATGATACATTATAGGCAAAAAGTATGCATTAGTACATGAAATGCACTAAGTATGTGAGAAGTATGCATGAACAATAAACATAGAAAATGATCAATGTGAAACATGGGATGCAAGATTAATATCTTAAAACATGAGTAAAACCTTAAAAATATTTAAACATCATAAAATATTGGTCAATGCATCAAAACATCATCATCATTAGAAGTTTGTAACTTTTCTTTAACTAGTGCAGGATAGGAACTTAACTGACTCTTAAGACCATGTGAGTTTTATATAGAATCCGATGATCCCCACATCGACAAGGAAGAGATTACCTTGCCAGGATATACTCCATCATGGTACTTTCTTTAACTGGGCTATATGTGGATCTACTAGATTTGCCATATTGGCATCTTTAAATCTATGCAGGCAACATAGTTAGGGACTAAAGGTTGCTACTAGAATTCCCTTGGGTAGATACAATGGCTACCCTACCTTAAATTCCTCTCGGTCCTAAGTTTTTATCCCAATGGAACTTTCATGAAAATATAATCATAACATCACTAGGAAAGATAATAATAAATATTAAATCCATCTTTATAAATATATCATAGGAGTATCTCATCTATCATCATCATACTAAAATCATAAGAATATCTCATAACTTGCTTGATTCATAAAGAATCCAAGGATTGGTGAGAAAGTTCCTTTCACCTCTTTGACATGATTGCGTGAGAATTTTCTTTCACACCATAACTTCTTTGCTTATAGCATCATTGAAACATCATTCATAACTTTCTTTGCTTGAAGCATCTTTGAACATACTATTCAAACATTGGAAGATATGTTGAGATCTTATGTAATTGACTTTAAGGGCAATTAGGATGATCATTTGCATTAATCGAGTTTGCTTACAATAATAGCTACCATACTAGTATCCAAATAGCTCCATTTGAGGCTTTATATGGTAGGAGATTTATGTCTCCTATTAGTTGGTTTAAAGTTGGTGAAATTTCCTTGATTGGACCCGTGTTAGTACATGAGACTATGAAAAAAGTTTAGACTTATTAGCAAAAGATTGAAGAGTGCCCAGAGTCGATAAAAGTCCTATCCAAATGTGAGGAGAAAGGAACTTGAATTTGAGGTAGATGATTGGATTTACTTGAAAGTCTCATCCATAAAGGGTATGATGTGTTTGGGCAAGAAGACAAAGCTTAGTCCCTATTATGTAGGTCCATATTAGATTCTAAGGTAGGCTAGCAAGGTGGCATATGAGTTGGACTTACTTTTGGAGTGGCATCGATGCATCCAGTATTTCATGTGTCTTTGTTGAAGAAATATGTTGGTGATCCTAGCTCAATTATGCCTTTAGAAAGTGTTGGAGTAAAGAGGAGTTTATCCTATGAGGAAATTTTGGTTGAGATTCTAGACCGGCAAGTTCAAAAATGAGAAACAAAAAGGTTGCATCCTTTATAGTATTGTGAAGAAAACAAGAGATTAAAGGTTCTACCTGAGAGGCCAAAGTCGATATGATATTATGTTATACTCATTTCTTTCCTTCCATTTCGAGTTGAGGTATTAAGTTCCTTTATGGTCACTCCTTTAAAATTATGTGTTTATGTCATTCTCATATTTCCATAGGCATGCATATTCATGAAATGAGTTTTAAGAATCATGTTTAGCTTAGGAGTTGAATATTCCATGTTTTATACATTTTACCATGTCATTGCATTCATGTTAGGCTGCTATGTCTCTTTTCCTACTCCTTTCATACTAGAGTCCCATTCGAGAATGAATGCTCTCAAGAGGGAGATATTGTGAGGCCCAATCAGTTGAAAAGTTGGAAGTGTTGAGTGTTAAAAAGAAAAACTGAGAAAAAAGAAGCTTGAAGCTCGCTCTATGGACTTGGCAGCTCGTCGAGAGGGCCTTGGTGACTTGCAAAGTGGCAACGAGTTCGCCAATAAGTTCTAAAAAATAAGTTTAGTACGCAGGTAAAATGTCGAGGTAGAGGGATTATTGGCGATAGGTTAAGTTGGATAGGCAAGTTGGGTGATATCACCCAATTATTCAAAACAATTGGCAGAGGAATAGGAATTTTAGGCAAAGGAAAGAATATTTCGGTGACTTGCCAAAAGGATTGGTTAGCTAAACTATCTCGCCAAAATGATTAGAGATTTCTGATCAGGTTGAGGAGAGGATTGTTGAGCTTGGATAGAGGATTGGTGACTCACTAACCTAGAAGGAGATTCAATTGACCTCACAAAGTTGTCCCCATCAGGCTTTTAATGAGGTTAGTTTCATCCTTTTTGACTAGTTTAATCCCTAAGATACATCATTTTAAGCATATTACTAAACCTATAACTACCCATCCTTCAAATTCCCCTTATTCCATCTCTAATCACTGGTTACAATATTTCTCTCTCCGAAATACTCTCCCAAGTACCAATCCTCGAGGCAAGTCTAGGGCTCAAGTATTCAAGTCTCTCTTTTTATATTTTAAGCCTGATTTAATCAAGCTATGTTGGAAATTCATCCATGGATCATTTCCATCCATGGAGTTCCAAAGGTTCTCTCCCTTTTCAATTGATTTCAATTTAATAATTTTAGGGTTTTCATGAGATTGCATTGTGTCAATTCAACTATGATTTCTTTCAATGTTAATAGTTCAATTATGCATGCTTTAAAACTTAATTACATGTTTTGCCCATGCATTATGTTATTTTCAAAGTATGAATTTATGAAGTTATAATCATGGATTGATGAAGGATTTATGAATAAGTTTGTGATGATAATGAATTATAATCTCAAGTATGTTCTCAAGCTAGTAAAAAGGTTGTGAAAGGTTTTCTCACACTCATGTTAAAAGTGGTGATAGGTTTTCTCACTCACTGGCGGATTCATAATGATTAAAAGGTTTTTCTATTCTTGTGTGAATCACTATGTCAATGAGCTACTCGTATGACTATTTTATGATGGTGGATTGGTATTTATTATTCCCTTTCCTAATGATGTTAATTACTATAATCTATGAGTTCCTTGGAATAGTGACTAAGAATCAAGAGGACTTTGAGGTAGGGTTCAGTCTGAAAGCTCAAGAACCAACCCAAGAGAACTCTAGTAGCAACCTCTAGTCCCTAACTATGTGCTCGCGTAGGTTTGCCTTTATGACCTAGCTAGTGGATCCACAAATAGATCAAGTTAAACATGTTATGATTTATGATTTCAAATCTCATGCTTTTAAATTATTCTTGGACTTGCATCACATGTTTTATACTCATTATGCAATCATGTCTACATTACGCATATCTCTCACATACTTAGTACATTCCATATACTAACACATACTTTTGCCTATATTGTATCATAATGTAGGGTCCGATGATAATCATGCTAATCCTCCCGCTCGTGGCTAGAGTTGTCTATTGCTATTTCATTGTTGGTGATTCCTCATATTCCGAGGATGCAACAAATGTTCTTTTCTTATGTTTTCATTATACTTTCACCCTTTATGTTTTGGTAAGCTAGGAACATGTCCTAAGACCCATCTAATAGAAGTAGAGGCATTTTTAGATGGTCATGCTATTGTACTCCCATTATTTTGAGATTTCACTTTGAGACTTATCTTCTATTTTATGCTTTCATTGATGTCTTTACTTATGCCACGACCCAAACACTGAGGTCATGAGGGCACACATCCCAAATCCCATATCGATGTGTAAGACTAAGAGTAAAACCATACGAGACTCCCAAAAAGAAGTCAGGCCACAAATAAACGAAGTAAAAAGGACAACAATGAAATTATTGCAAAACCTGATGTCATAAGTATAAGGGCATCTAATACAAGTTTGAGTATGAATATACAATATAAGAATCCGACCAAAATAAAGACTGAAACTGAAAGATGGAACTAGCGTCTCTCTGGATCCCAAGATCTTATCACTAATTCGATGATAGTATCTCCGCTAGAAATGACCTGCCACGCTAGATACCCTGGCGAGAATCTGCATCAAAAGGGACACAAAAGTAGGTGAGTACAATCCATATATACTCAGTAGGTTTAATAGACTGAGTATAAAGAATTAATCAAACCTATGAAATAAACTAAGGAATGCTTCCACCTGCACACAAAAAAGTCCACACCGGCTACGTTACAACCAATTAATATAGAATGACGTAATTGAAGTAAACACATAAGTACATTTCAATATCACAGTTAATTAGATAAGTCAAGTATGACATATATCAATGCAATGCAATACAATCTGATGATGTGATGATAGGATGGTATGGTAAAATCAAGGTTGTCACACAACCTATGTATACACCTGTCGAGCTAAGACTTCCAAACAAGGATCCATGGGGACTCGCAGTCCATATAGTGTATCACATCTCAAAATCTCGTCAACTTGTCACCTAGCTCGTGTTCAAGGATCAATAAGGTACCATATTTTCTTCTTCTAAAAGACCTTCACAATTCTCCACTTTCCAAAATCAATGTTGTAATGAATGAGGATGAGTGCATCACAATAATTATGGCATGAACGCAATATTCAACTCTACATGTATACACAAGGTTCAAGTCCTCTAAACACAACCTAAGCATGATATTCACCCTAAATAGATAGCAATAGAAAGGAATTTTATTAAAATGAATATTCACCCTCTCTTAGGTACAACTCAGTACTCAATTGTGCTCAAAACCCCCAACTCAACCCCTCAGGTGGGCATCACAAGTAATTAAATAGTCTCAAACTACACTACAACCCATCCCAAAGTCTATAATATACGATTAACTAATTATCCCATCTCAGTCTCAAGAAAGACAGTCAAGCATACCTCAATTGGTGAAATCGCACTTGAACACTTCCACCGGACAAAAGACTCTTAAATTCAACGCCTAGAATAATAACCCACTATCAAAACTGAAAAATACGCGTCATAAAGAGTCCAAAGACACCCATATTAGTAGATTTCGGAAGTAGGGGCAAAATGGTCCAAAAATTAATTAATTTTGAAAAGGGTCGAATTTGAAAATTTCTTGGATAGTCACATTCTACTAGTAATAAGGAACTAATGGTTGAAAAACCCAAAATATAGAGTACAAATCGAGTTCAAAATCACCATTTTTCTTAAATTCGGGTTAGGGAAGAAATATGGAATTTGGGATTGAAGTTTTGAAATTTAGAAGAGAAAATTATGAAATAATGGAAGAAAATCAAAGGTTTTAGTTGAAAAGTACTTAAATGAAATTCCTCAAAAATATCTTTCACAAATCGCCCCTCCAAGCTCTTGAAAATCAAAAATCGGAGAAATGACCCAAAGTCCATATTTGGACTTCTCAAGTGTTGCAAAAACGACATAGGGTCGCTAAAGCGGAGGTTCACTTTCACAAACCTGATTTGCTATTGCGAACCTGGTTTGCTTTTGCGAGCCCTGCTTAACTAATCCCCTTCGTTTAAGCGATGGGTCTCGCTAAAGTGAAGATTCACTTTAGAAAACCTGGTCCGCTTAAGCGGAGCTTGCACCAGCAACACAGTATCAGCTCAAGTCACAAATTCTAAATTTATAATCGGACCCTCGGGATGTGTTTGAATTCCATACACACAAACCATATATGCACTCCTACTAAATTAAAAATTTTGGACCCAATGAAAACATCAGAATTCAAATTTGAGATCTCCTTGACCCAAAATTTGATAAGTCGCAACTAAACTAATATGAATGTCAAAAAGACCAAAATGCCCTCAAAACTTTTGAAAAATATAATGAAGTCTCTCTTAGGCCTAAAATAATATCCTAAAACCAATGGAATCATCAAAAATCCACTTTGAGTCTCCAAATTCGAATTGTTGTCCAAAGTCAAACTTAGATCATTTAAAATTAAACTTTCCAACTTGGGACCTCAAATTCACGATACAACTCCAAATTTGAAAACAAAGACACTCCTAGACTAATAAATTTGGAAAATGATAGATTTCCAAAAAAAATTCGTATTACAGAGCTGATGAAACTGACAGAATCCCATGTCGAGACCCGTAGCTCCAGTTGGTACCAAAAACTACTTTAAAGCAACTTAACTCTTTCAAACTGAAAAACTTGTCAAATTCACAAACTATTAAGACTTTAACAAATTCAACTACACAAAGTGATCAAATAACACTCAGGGGCACTAACTAGAGGGGTAAAATGGTAATTTCACATGAATTTTAAAAAATGACCATCAAGGTCATCACAACATCCACCACTAAAATTGATGTTCGTCCTTGAACATAAGATAAAGGAAAGTACCTGGAGTCTCAAAAACTAAGGGTATAGGGCTCGCATATCAAACTCTAACTCCCAAGTCGTCTCCTCAATAGGACGATGTCACCACTGCACCTTAACTGAAGCGATCTCCTTGGTCCTAAGCCTATGAAGCTGCCTGTCTAAAATAGCGGCCAACTCCTCCTCATAAGTCAAATATGGACCCAACTCCACCGTATCATACAAATCATATGGGACTCATCTGGGATATACTTGTGAAGCAAGGACACATGAAACACTAGGTGGAAATCTGACAACCTAGGGGGGAAAGGCCAACTCATAAGCCACCCTACCCACTCTCCTCAAAATCTCAAATGGGATAACAAACCTCGGGCTAAGCTTTCCCTTTTTCCCGAAGCTCATCACTTTCTTCATGGGTGATATCATGAGCCACACACAATCACCAAGCATGAACTCTAAGGGATGGACCCTCCTATCATCATAGCTCTTCTAACGACTCTGGGCTGTTAATAGTTGACTATGAATCAAGCGTACCCACTCCATAGAATCTTTGAGTAAATTAGTAACCAATGAATCCACCGAAACTGAATTAAACCACCAAATAGGTGATCGGCACATACGACCATACAATGCTTCAAATGGTGCCATCTTAATGTTAGAGTGATAACTGTTATTATAGGAAAACTCTGTTAAGGGAAACTGTTGGTCCCATTGGGCATTAAAATCAATCACACAGGCCCTAAGCATATCTTGCAACACCTCAATAGTCAGCTCAACTGGCCATCAGTCTGGGGATGAAATGTTGAACTCATGTCTAATCGCGTACCCAAACCGTGTTGTAATGCTCCCAAAAGTGAAAGGTGAACACTATACCCCGATATGACACAATAGAGATAGGCACCCCATGTAATCTAACAATTTCACGAAGGTAGATCCTAGCTAATTTCTCCACATTATAGCTACTCTTCACCGAAAGGAAATGGGATGATTTGGTCAATCGGTCTACAATCACCCAAATAGAGTCACACTTCCCTAATTCCATGGGTAATCTGGTCACAAAATCCATGGTGATATGTTCCAACTTCCACTCAGGAATGGGCATCCTTTGCTTAAGACCACCCGGTTTTTGATACTCATACTTTACTTATTGGCAATTTAGACACTTACCATAAAATCAACAAGTCCCTCTTCATGCCACACCACCAATTGTGTTGTTTCAAGTCATGAAACATCTTTGTCTCTTCCGGGTGAATAGAATACTTGGAACAATGAGCCTCCTCCAATATCATACGTATGCAATCACCAACCTTGGGCACACAAATGCGACCATTAATCCTTAAAACTCCCTCTGGATCAAGAGAGGCTGATTTATCTTCACCTCTCAACACTTTTTCTCGAATGTCCCTCAACTTGTCATCCTCAAACTGGTGTGTACAAATCTGATCCATCAAAGTAGACCTAGCCTCCACAAAGGCCAAAATGCTATGATGCATAGAAATATCCAATCGGACCAACTACCTAGCCAATGACTGAACTGCTAAAGCGAAAGGCCTCTCATCCTCCTTGTGGACGACCAAACTACCCATACTAGATGCCTTGCGACTCAGGGCACCCGCTACACATTAGCTTTGTCCGAATGGTAAATAATAGTGATGTCATAGTCTTTTAATAACTCCAACCACCTACGCTGCCTCATGCTCAGATTCGGCTGAGAAAAGATATACTTAAGGCTACGTGATCAGTAAAGACCTCACAATGCACACTATAGAGATAGTGCCTCCACAACTTCCGAACAAATACCACTACCACCAACTCTAAGTTATGGGGTAGGATAGTTCTTCTCATGTACCTTAAATTGTCGAGAAGCATAAGCTATAACTCTACCTTTTTGCATTAATACACCACCCAAGCCGACTCTCAAAGCATCACAAAATACAATAAAGGTCACACCCTCCTCAGGTAAGGCTAGAATAGGTGTTGAAGTCAATAACTCCCTGAGATTTTGAAAGCTCGCCTCACACTCATCATTCCACTGAAATTCCATGGTCGTTTGAGTTAGCCTAGTTAATAGGGCTACAATAGACAAGAAACCCTAAACAAATCATCAATAATAGCCTACCAACCTAATAAAACTCCAAATCTCGGTAATTGAATTAGGCCTACCGCAATAAAAAATAACTGCAACTTTGGCTGAATCGACCATAATACCATTATTGGTCACCACATGATCCAAGAATGCCACGGACTCAAGCCAAAACTCACACTTGGAGAATTTTGCATACAACTTCTCCTCTCCCAATCTCTGAAGGACGGTCCTCAAGTGACTAATGCGGTCCGCCTCATTCTTGGAATAAACTAAGATATCATCAATAAACACAATCATGAAAGAGTCCAAATTAGGCCGGAACACCCGATTCATCAACTCCATAAAAAAAGCCGGGGCATTAGTCAACCCAAAGAATATAACCACAAATCATATGCCCATAATGAGTCCTGAATGCAGTCTTCAGGATATCCAATTCCTGAACCCTCAACTGATGGTAACCCGACCTCAAATCAATCTTTGAGAATACCGATGCACCTTGATGTTGATTAAATAAGTCATTAATGCGAGGGAGAGGATACTTGTTCTTGATGGTGACTTTATTTAACTGTCAATAATCGATACACATCCTCATAGTACCATCCTTCTTCTTTACAAATAAGATCGGTGCACCCCACTGTGATACACTATGTCGAATAAACCCCTTCTTCAACAAATCTTCCAATTTTCCTTCAACTCTTTCAATTCTGCCAGAGCCATCCGATAAGAAGAAATGGAGATGGGCTTAGTGCCTGGCTCCAAATCAATTTCAAAATCGATATCAAGGTCAAGAGGAACACCCGGCAAGTCTATAGGAAACACATCCATAAACTCTCTCACCACCCTGGTAGTCTTTAAAGGAGATGAGTCCTTAGTGAGATCACGTACATGAGCGAAATAAGACAACAACCCTTATCCATCAAACGACGAGCATGAATATAAGATATCACCCACTTAGGATACGAACTCGAATTACCCTTCCACACCAAGCTAGGCAAATTGGGATAAGCTAAGCTCATGGTCTTTGCATAATAATCTAATATAGCATGATAGGGAGATAACCAGTCCATACCCAATATCATATTAAAATCAAGCTAGTCTAATGAAATCAAGTTTGTACGGGTCTCTCTACTCGAAAATATCACTAAGAAACCCCGATATAGCTGATCCACCACTAAAGACTTACCTACCAGAGTAGAAAAAGTAATAGGCACCGTAAGAGGCTCACATACATAATTACTACCCATATCAAAATAGGTCAACACATAAAAATAGATAGACCCTGGATCAAATAATACTGAAGTAGGATAATGGCAAACTGGAATAATACTTGTAGTAACTGCATCAGAGGACTCTACCTCAGATCTACCTGGTATAGCATAGCATAGCTGACGGTCACCCCTAGCCTCCGAACCACCACAAGTACCACCTCCATCTCCACCTTTCGAACCCTTGGTGCCACTTCTAGTACTCTATGAAGCACCTCGAACAGTTGGAGGGGGAGTAGAACGAACAACCGGTGTCTTAGGCAGTCCAGTAGAAGGAACATGTCTATGGAAATCTTGAGACTTATGCCCAAACTCATCACACACAAAGCAGCCTCAAGGTCCTAAACTCCATAGAAGATAACCAGAAGTGTCCACACGTCCATTGGAGTCCGACGAACCGCTACAACTAGTCTGGCCTGATCTGTCTCCATCTGTACCATTTGTGCCTTAGATAGCTACTTGAACTGGTCTTCCTTGATAACCATGGGCGCCCGAACCCAAATACTCTCTGCCTCTAGAGGAATGACCACTGAATTGAACTTGTCGACGGAACCTCTTGGTCCCACCCAGTCTAGTATGTTGAATGCTCTCTATCATCCTGGAGTGGTCAGTAATACTCTGAAAGGTACCACCAGATAGCACAAGGGAGGTTGTAGCTTCCTGAAGATAACCAACGAATCCCTTCACCAGCTTGCGAATCTGCTCAAACTCAATGGGAATACTTAGTATAGCATAACGAGACAACTCATGAAAGCAAGACTCATACTCAGATATGGATAGGGATCCCTTCTCCAAACTGTTAAATTCATACTTATGTTGATCACGAAGGCTATAAGGCACGAACCTCTCAAGAAACACCTCTGAAAATTGCTCCCAACTCATCATAGAGGAACTAGAAGGCCTTTGAGCAAGGACCGATCTCCACCACTCCTTATCCACCCATGTAAACTAATACGAGGTATAAGATACTCCATGTGCCTATAGAATACCCAGATTGAACAACCTATCTAAGCACTCAGTCAGAAAGTCATAGGCCTTCTCTCCGATCGTACCATCAAATCTGGGAGGTGCCAATCGAACAAACCTCTCAAAGCTCTTTTGTTCAACTACTGACATAGCAGCACTAGTAGAAACTGGCGGAGCTACAAATCTCAGAGGCACGATAGAAGGCATTGACGAAGAACCCAGAGTTTGAAATCCAATAATAGGCCCTTGAACTGGTGGTGCAGCACCAACTGCGATAGGAGAGCCTGAAGAACCTGGAAGAACACTAGGAGTCCGAGCACCATCCTACCTAGCCAAAAGTCTTACTATTAACCTGAAGTATCAGAGCACTATCAGGAACTACAAGAGGCTGGGCTGGCCTCTACTCCTCAGTCTGCTGCTCATAAACATCCTCGTGCTCATACACAGGCTTAGGTGATGGCTTTCTAGCTCAGCCGCGAGCAGGTGCTGCTCTCTTCACTCCACCTTGTCTCTTGACTCCACCACGTTCTCTGCCTCACCCGCGAACTGGGGCTTGGGTAGTAGGTGCAGCCTTACCCTAGATAACTCTGGCTCTATTCCTCACTATCTGCACAGAAGGAATAGATTAGAGGTATACAATACTTGATATAAATAGTTTGCACGAAAGGAATCAAAAGAAGGAATTTATCTTAACAAGTATCTTGTAGCCTCTTAAAGATATGTATGGACATCTACGTATCGATCCTCAAGACTCTACTAAACACTTTGCTCTTTAACTTATGAGACTAGTGAACCTAGTGCTCTAATATCAACTTTTCACAGCCCAAAAACTGACTTCATGATGGCACACATCCCAAACCCATTCCAATGTGTAAGCCTAAAAGTAAAACCATACGAGACTCCCAAAGGGAAGTTAGGCCACAAATAAATGAAGTAAAGAGGACAACAATGAAATTATCTCAAATCCTGGCGTTATAAATATAAGTGCATCTAATACAACTTTGATTCTGAATATATAATATAAGTCTCCAAACTAAATAAAGAATGGAACTGAAAGAGAGAACTAGCGGTGATCTGGATCCCAAGATCTCACCACTAATCTGATGATAGTATCTTCGCTAGAAATCAACCGGTGCGCTAGATACCCTGGCTAGAATCTCCATCAAAAGGGACAAACAAGTAGGGGTGAGTAAAATCCATATGTACTAAGTAGGTTTAACAGACTGAGTATAAAGAATTAATCAAACCTATAAAATAAACTAAGGAACGCTTCCACCTGCACACAAAAAAGTCCCACACCAGCTACGTTGCAACCAATTAATATAGAATGACGCAATTGAAGTAAACACATAAGTACATTTCAATATCACAGTTAATTAGATAAGTCAAGTATGACATATATCAATACAATGCAATACAATCTGATGATGTGATGATATGATGGTACGGTGAAATCAAGGTTGTCTCACAACTTATGTATACACCTGTCGAGCTAAGACTTCCAAACAAGGATTCATGGGGACTCGCAGTCCATATAGTGTATCACATCTCAAAATCTCGTCAACTTGCCACCTAGCTCATGGTCAAGGATCAATAAGGTACCACATTTTCTTTATCTAAAAGACCTTCACAATTCTCTACTTTCCAAAATCAATATTGTAATGAATGAGGATGAGTGCATCACAATAATTATGGCATGAACGCAATATTCAACTCTACATGTATACACAAGGTTCAAGTCCTCTAAACTCAACCTAAGCATGATACTCACCCTAAATAGATAGCAATAGAAAGGAATTTTATTAAAATGAATATTCAGCCTCTCTTAGATACAACTCAGTACTCAATTGTGCTCAAAACCCCCAACTCAACCCCTCAGGTGGGCATTTCAAATCAAATAACCTTTTCACATCTCTAACACGGTTAAGTCATGGGTTACACAGTCCCAACACAGATAAAACAGCAATTAAGGCCACCACACAGGCATCAAAAGAAATTAAATAGTCTCAAACTCCACTACAACCCATCACAAAGTCTACAACATAGGATTAACTAATTACCCCATCTCAATCTCAAGAAAGACAGTCAAACATACCTCAATTGGCGAAATTGCACTTGAACACTTCCACCAGACAAAAGACTCTTAAATTCAACGCCTAGAATGACAACCCACTATCAAGAATAAAAAATACGCATCATAAAGAGTCCAAAGACACCCATATTAGTAGATTTCGGAAGCAGGGGCAAAATGGTCCAAAAATTAATTAATTTCAAAAAGGGTCCAATTTGAAAATTTCTTGTATAGTCATATTCTACTAGTAATAAGGAACTAATGGTTGAAAAACCCAAAATATAGAGTACAAATCGAGTTCAAAATCACCATTTTTCTTAAATTCGAGTTAGGGAAGAAACATAGAATTTGGGATTGAAATTTAGAAGTCAAAATCGTAAAATAATGGAAGAAAATCAAAGGTTTTAGTTGAAAAGTACTTACCCAAATGAAATTCCTCAAAAATATCTTTCACAAATCGCCCCTCCAAGCTCTTGGAATTCAAAAATTGGTGAAACGACCCAAAGTCCATTTTTGGACTTCTCAAGTGTCACAAAAATGAAATAGGATCGCTAAAGCGGAGGTTTGCTTTCGCGAACCTGATTTGCTTTTGTAGGCCCTGCTTAACTGAGCCCCTTCGTTTAAGCGACGTGTCTCGCTAAAGTGAAGATTCGCTTTAGGAAACCTGGTCCGCTTAAGCGGAGCTTGCACCAGCAACACAGTATCAGCTCAAGTTCCAAATTCTAAATCTCCAATCGGACCCTCAGGATTTGTTCAGAATACCGTGAGTACCAACCATATATGCACTCCTATTAAATTTGACGTTTTGGACCCAATGGCACCATCAGAATTCAAATTCGAGGTCTTGTTGATCCAAAACTCGATAAGTCACAACTAAACTAATATGAACCTCAAAAAGACTAAAATTCCCCCGGAACTTTCGAAAAATATAACGAAGCCTCTCTTAGGCCTAAGATCACCTTCCAAAACTAATGGACTCATCAGAAATTCAATCCGAGTCTCGGAACTCAAATTGTTGACCAAAGTTAAACTTAGCTCATTTAAAACCAAACTTTCCAACTTGGGAGCTCAATTTCACGATACAACTCTAAATTCGAAAACGAAGATACTCATACATAAATTTCCATATTTCGGAGCTGATGGAACTGACAGAATCCCATTTCGAGACCCGTAGCTCCGGTTGGTATTGAAAACCACTTTTAAGCAACTTAACTCTTTAAACCTCAAAAACTTGCCCAATTCACAAACTATTAAAACTTCAACAAATTCAACTACAAAAATTGATCAAATAACACTCGGGGGCACTAACGAGAGGGGTAAAATAGTAATTTCTCGAGAATTTCCAAAAATGACACTTAAGTTCATTACAACTTACTTTATGTATACGATGTATGCTAAGAGGCTTGGTAAGAGTTCCTCGAGATTCTGATCGTCGTGTAACGCCTAAAGTCTAACTTGGATCGTAACACTAATACAAACTTGTACTCTGTCAAGAGATCGAAATGAAGAAGCATGGAAGCAACACTTTCTTCTCCACCGCTGCTTTGACTGACAACAAATAAAGGATGATTAATTTTCAATAAAAAGGAGCGCAAATCAAAATGAGAAGGAAGAGGAACCTACTGAAATCTACGAAATTGAGCTACATGGTTCGAATCCCAAATCGAGTTTATCCCAGGCTCATATACCTTTGCTGAAATACACAGTTGCAAAAAAAAATCCCGATAGTCAGAATGGGAAGTCATTCATATCAAAAACAAAGGATGATAGTTACTTAATTCTGTGAGCCGATGATAAAGAGCAACACCCTCTGGTGAAGTATGTCGAGGTAGCTTGACTTGAAATGGAATTTAAGAAAGAGAAAAGATTTTTGACACTTTTGGTTTAAAATAAGTTTTATATGTTTATGTGGTTATAAATCATTTCATTAAGAATTAAACGAGCAATTTAAAGTTAAATTGTTATTAAATATAAAAATGTGTCATTTGTTTTTAGACTAACCAAAAGAAAAAGTGAATCATATAAATTGAGATAAATAAAGTATTTATTTTGTGCTTATTGTTATTTCTATTTGTTTCGGATTTGGGCTAATCCATTTTGAGCTATTAGTCTTTTTGATTCCTATTAGTAAAGAGGACCTTGTGTCCAAAAATTAAATTTAAAAATAAAATAAAAATTGTTACAATGAATTAAAATAACAGAGTCCTTCTCGTAAATTGATTTCCTCAGTTCAAATACGGATGTCGCCAAATCATTAAAAAACTTGAAATCTTTTTTTTCTTCTGTTGATATAATCCGTCGAATATCTTTATAGAATCAATTTACATTTATGATAATATGCAATCTGATAGTTTGCTTTTAAATAATGTTATGGTACCAAAACAAATCTCACTGGTCTCAACAATATTAAACCCTCTAATGTCTAATGTCTCCGCAATATTTTATGTGATGATAATTTAATTTCAAAAGAGTATTTTTGTATTTTAAAAATCTAGTCATATATAACTACTTAATTTATATGACCCGTTTCACTTTTTACTAGTCCAAAAAAAGAAGATATATTTCTATATTTGACAAATATTTAATGACACTGTCAATATTTTTAACCATGTTAGTCCACTTATTTGACAAGTTTTAAAATTTATTAACTTTAAGGATACTTTTATAATATTACAAAATAATTTCATATTTTTAAATTTTCATATCCAATCACATTACATTACACAAATTGAAAATAAATAATTATTTTTAATTTTTTATTTCTCGCAAAAGATAATAGATAAATTATTAAATACGGTCAACAAAAGTTACATTACATATAGGGGCCCTTTTTTCATGCAGCCAATAGAACACGATACTATTAACTATTTTATGGGAAAATTTTAAAATAATTAAATCTTTCAGTAGGATGAAATGAAACCATCCGTAATAGATTTATTTTACGTAGAAAAATTACTATTAATTGAATGGAGAAGAAAAATATAAAAATAGTCCAATATGTATATCGAGTGTTTAAGCGAGAAAATAGAGTCCAAAAGGAGGGAATTCCATTCCCGCCACGCCTTTTACCGTAATACAAGTAAAGAGATAGTCACCGGACACGTGTCGGTTTTAGTTTTGACTCTCCCAATTCAATACACAATTTCTCCCAAAATTTCCCCTTACCCTCAAACCCCACCCCGAAATAGATACCCTTAGATTTTCTCTCTTATTTTCTTTCTCTTCAACTCCTCCTCCACCTCCTGTTACTACTCAATTTCTTTGTATTTTCCTATTTTTGCTCTCTTTGAGCTCGATCGGCAGATTTCCAATCTCCATTTCTTCTTTTGGTGAAATTGATTTCGGAGGAATTTCAATTCCCCGTTTTTTCATCTGCTCTAATCGATGATTCCTGCCTTTTCTCTGTCGATTGTATTCTTCGCTGAGTAAATTAGGATTTTAACGCTCAATCAGGTTCCGTTGTCTCCTACTTATCTGTTTTTCTTTTGTTCCTTACAATTTTATTCTTTTCCACATTCTTTTGCAAACCCTAGCTTGTTAAGTTTTCCTATTCTGCCAAATAATCATTGATGCTTTTTATTTGATTTGTATAGTACTAATTTTGAAAAAAAAAGTGAGGTGTCGTTTCGCTGATTTTGTATTATTTAGATTTTTCTTACAAGAGGCTCTATGAGATTTTAGGTGTGTTGTCTTTTAGTTTACCATCCTAAATTGAGGGTTTTCTTGTTGAATCTAATAAGCTTTGCGTCACCATATTACACACCAAAAAGAGAGAAAAAACACAAAACCAAAAAGAAGAAAAAGAAAAAGAAAAAAGAAAAAAAATCCTCCTTTTAGGTGTCTAGAGTATTCCTTGTAGTTATCTTTAGAGTTGTTCCAAATCATAAATGGCATTAAATTTTTCGCATCGGCCTATATTTCCGGCACATATATCTGAGGATAATTTGGTATCACCCATGAGAATTGTAAATGGGTGTTTAGTGGAGGGTGTTTCGGAGAAGAATGTGGAGAATTTTTCTTGGTCGTGGCGTGTTTGTCGAGAACCGCACGAGGGATTTGATTATGGTTATGGAGGAAAAAGAGTAGACAAGTGTGATTATTCGGAGTCGGTATCGGAGGATATCATTGACCTTCTCCCTACTGATCCATTTGGGATGGATATAAGCACCACTATCACAGCCATTACTGGTTGGCTTGAGGATCTGGAAGTTGATTATGGAGGATGTAGGAGAAACCATGTTGGTCCAAGTAATGAGGACTATGATTTATTTGCAGGTTTTAATTTTATTTGGAATGATTCTATGAGGTTCCAATCATTCCCTAATAGTCACGTTCGGTCTGATGACAACCTGAATAAAGGTGATCCAGTGAATTGGATTATTGGGGAGAGAGATATGAGGGATGCCTTGGTCCATGTTGGTCTTGGCTCAGCTTGCAATGTGGGGGACACTGCAGGCTTCAATAATGTAGGTTCAAGCAGTGTTCTGCCCCAGACCATGGAAACAGGGGCTGGTGCGACGTCTTGCTCTGGTAAAGATGAAGGAGCCCCTCATGAGGCTTTATCTTTTGCTCTTTGTTACCTTGGAGTGAAGGATCTTTTGGTGGTAGAAAGTGTTTGTAGGTCCTTGCGGCTTACTGTAAAAAATGATCCTTTATTATGGAAGAGCATTCACATTGAAAATCCATTGACAGAGATCAGTGACGATGTCCTCTTGCAATTGACTAGCAGGGCTCAAGGAAACTTACAATTCTTGAGTTTGTTTGAGTGTACCCGCATCACAGATGACGGTTTGAGGCGGGTACTTGACTCTAATCCACATTTGACAAAGGTTAGCTATTTATCTTCATTTTACCTTATGTTTCTTAATATTTTTGTGTTGTTTGTGGTCCTAACTATGATGATATGGTTTTTGTATGCTTGTTGATGTTAACAAGATGCTCTTTAACAAATTCTAATGATCTGCTTTTGTTTGTGGAGTAATAAATGTTGCATTTTAGTTATTTATTCTTGACTATTATGTGAAAGACTGAAATGTTGGTCAGACGAATGACATAAATTGCTTACTGTTGTCTGTCACACTACAACTTGAATATTTTTTAGAGTTAACTTGAAATTCCTAAATGAACTCTTTTTCATGGAACCTTGATGGATTATATTTTTTGTGTATGTAATTTAATACATGATTTATACATGTTTTGTCTAATGACTCTGATCTCAGTCTGGATGTAGTTCTATGATTCTATCATCATCATTCCCTTATTTTAAATTGTAAGCAGAATCTGAACTTTTGATGGTCATTGTATTGTTTTCATTACCTAACTGAGGAGACTAAAGCCATGTTTTAGCAGTTTTTATTTTTTACTTATAGAAGTTTGAATTGTTTATAGACACGTTAGATTGTTAGATTGATGCCCTTGATTTTCCTGTTGGTTGCTCGCAGATTGCATGTTAGGCTATTTGGTTGTGTCCTCTCCTAATTTTTCAGTTTTTTGTTTCTAGGGATAACTACTTTTGCAAGACATACCTGTTGAGTGCAGGATCAATACCCTTTTGCTGCAATAGTTTTCTTCGGTACAAGGTCTTTTTTGCAAGTAGTAGTGTGTGCGTTTTCTATAATGTTGTGCTTATTAATCTTGTTTTTATTTCATGTAGTTATTTGTTCCTGCATGTACAAGACTCAGTATTGAGGGCATTGTAAATATGTTAAAGTCTTTTAACTATCAAAGAGGTAAAATGGGGGTAAAGCACCTTTGGATTGGCGGTCTTTATGGAGTGATGCATGAACATTTTGAAGAGCTGAAATTCCTTCTAGGTGCAGATAGCCAGATGAGGCAAAATGTTTACAAACCCCATTTCTTTTCTCGGAGGAATATTTATCGTTTAGCTGATGACAGTCAGGCTATTGATGTTCAAATATGCCCTATATGTGAAAAAATAAGGTTGGTATATGATTGTCCTGCAGAGGGTTGCCAGGTGAAAGATCAAGCTACTCAAAAATGTAGGGCCTGCTCACTTTGCATCTTACGGTGTAGTGAATGTGGAAGATGTATAAATAACACTGAATATGTGGAGACTTTTTGTTTGGAATTGCTTTGCTCTGATTGTTCTAAGCATCCTTTGGAGTGCAAAGATGAGCAGAAGTGCAGCCTTTGAAATGCCAAGATGAGCAGGATGGAGGGAGGGGCTGGTTCCTGTGAAGGATATCGAAGTGTGACTGCCGAGGAGTAAATCTATGTGCTATCTACGTGTTTAATTGGATTAATATCGATAAAGAATGTTAAGCAGCCAATTGACTGCTATCAATTTGTGCAAGACTTGTCGAAATAGCTGAATTTATTATGTTTGTTTGAAATGCTGTAAGCAAAATAACGTACTTCACTCATTGTTCGAATTTCACTTGAATTTTTAGTGTTTTAAATGAAGTAAAAAGTTGTTCTTTAAAGAAATAGGTGTAATATGTTCTAGAGACGTGTTGAAACATTGATTTTTCTTAATGAACGTTCATTAAATTTGGCACATGGAGTGATTGAAGCATGAAAGCGAACTTCTGTATTAGTTCTTTGGTTTTTGTTATCATTCATCTGAATATAAAAATTGACTTGCAATTTTGGTGAAATTGCATCTAAAATGAAATATATTCCTATCGAGGTTACCGTGAATAATTATGTAGTATTTAATTGAAATATTAGTTCAGGAGATTTATGGGTTTTCTATTTAGCGGAAGTAAATTTGCAGCAATTACAACTCGTATCACCTGTAATACAATTCATATTAGTGGTTGTCAGAGATCTTCATGACACATGAATTTTCCTTGAGCACAACCTAGATATTTCTCTAAAAAAAGCAAAGCAAATTCATTGTAAACCTAGTCATCATATTATATATGGTAGAAAAAGTGTCTTTTTCCACACCAATAATGATATACTTATAATGGTATATCAAAGAATTGAATTAGATTGAATCAAATCAAATCAAAGTTTGAAAGAGCATATTTATCTTAAGAAAACACAACACATTCATTGTAAATCCTAATCGTCATATTATATATGGTGGAAAAGTTCATCTTTTTTCAGCACCAATAATGATGTATTCATAATGATATATCGAAGAATTGAATTAGATTGAATTAAATCAAACCGAATCAAAGTTTGAAAGAGCATATTTGGAGAATCGAACGACCACCCCTAAGACTAAGTAGCTCATCAAGGCTCTTGGAACACATCGTTTCAGACAGAGAATCGACAAGGCTCTCTAGTTCTAGGATCTGCATCAAAAGATGCACCATGAGTGTATGTGTACGATAACACAGGTAATTAATAGGCATCATATTATGTTTCAAAGGTGTGAATGGGAAATAATGGGTTGTGATCCTTACGAAAGATTGTGCCTTTTCTAAAGGATTACGATGAGCTCACCAATTACATCAAAGATTTCCTCCTAAGAAACACCAAAGGTTAGCGAGCTGAGGCTGGGATTGGTGATTGGCCAACTAAGTTGGCGAGCACGACCTAACTTGCCTACTTGGTCCTCAATTGTTATTTTAAAAGGTATTTTGGTCAATTCTGACTCATTTAATTTCTAGACTACGTTGTCTTAAGCCTAAGACCTAAGACTATAACTACCCAAACCCTTTGAATTCTCCTCATTCACTCCCCAATCATCTATTGCAAGAATCTTCTCTCTAAAACATTCACCCAAAGGTTTCATCTTCAATCAAGTTAGGGTTCAAGGATTCTAAGACTCCAAGTCTCCATGACTTTTGCACTAAGGCTCCATTGCTCAAGGTGTGTGGGAAATTCACCAATGGATCCCATCCATCCATTAGGTCCCAAAAGATCTCAAACCTCTCAATTTAATTTCACCCAATTTATAAGGGTTTCATGTCAATTCTTTATGGGTCCTTCTTGTTTGATTTCAATCAATTTTATTCTTCATTACCATGCATGAATTCATTATAATATATAATTTCCAATTTCTTTCACATGGACTCATGCATTGAGTTATGATTTTCAATTGTAAATGTTTAATTTGTGAAACTATGATCTTTAATTTTGATGATGTTTTTTTTATGAAAAGCTATAACTATGATGAATTGTATTCCAATGATGTTTCAAGCAAGATATTAAGATTGTGAAAGATTTTCTCACAACTCATGTTTAAGAGGGGAAATGTTTTCCTTATCGACTCATGGATTCCTATGGATCACTCATGTAATGAGCTATTCTTTTGATTATTTTTATAATTATGTTGTGATAATATTTTAATTAGTTCCCTGACTAAGCACCTAGAATACTTTTAGGTGGAGTTTGGTTCGGAATCCAAAATATACCCAAGGGAATCCTAATAGAAACCTATAGTCCCTAACTACGTTGCCATCGTAGGTTGCCTTTATGGCTTAGCTAGTGGATCCACGTATAGGTTATGATGTTAAGAATTGTTCACACAGAGTCTACCTTGGAAAGTAGCCTCTCTCTTCTCGATGTGAGAGTTACATCAAATTTCATGTTATAGATCGCATGGTCTTAAGTGTCATTTAAGGTCCTATCCCATACAAAGATATACGATATGATATAATCTCTTATGTTGATTATATGATGCATTGACCACATGATTACATTATTTTAAATGTTTGCATGTTTTACTCATGTGTTCAAAGGGGTCATGCATCTCACGTTCATGTTGCTTATGTCCTATTATTATTGTTCATGCATCTCACGTTCATGTTGCTTATGTCCTATTATTATTGTTCATGCATGTTTCTCACATACTTAGTGCATGTTTAGGCGTCTATGAATTGTAGCTCTGTTTATTCAGGCATGTTGTTGAGCCTTCTTTATGTTCAAGATTCTTATTGAGACTTATCTTCTGCTTATGCTTATACTGGTGTACTTAGCTTACTTATAAATGCGATGAATTCTAAGAGGCTTGGTTGGAGTTCCTCGAGATTTCGATCATCGTGTCAAGCCTAGGGACTAGCTTGGGTTGTGGCAAATTTGGTATAAAAGCATGAGGTTTAGAGTGTTCTAGTGAGTCTAACATGCCGCTTCTAGTAGAGTCTTGTTTATCAGTGTGAAGTGTGCAACATCTATGAATTGGAGGCTATAAGGCGTTTTTCTAAAATTCCACTTCTTTCATGATCTTATCGTGTGATAGGGTTGAACTCTAAGGCTTTTCTTCTAACGCTTTCTCTTTGTTATATCAGAATGATGCCTCCATGAAGAAATCTAGTTCTAAGGAACATTAAAGAAGAGCAACAAGCTCTAAATAATCCCTTGAATGATCAATTCTCTCATGCATAGTTTTGAGCCGCATTCTAAGTACTTGTTCAAGTGGTGGTGACTAAAGCCAAGCGAGAGGTTGCTTCTCCATGAACCCAAATGTGGGTATGGCGGCGACAAGGGTACGTGATTTCATGAGGTTGAGTCTCATGGAGTTTCATGGGTCCAAGATTGAAGAGGATCCATAAGAGTTCGTTGAAAGCATTCATATGATTGTGGAAATTATGGGGATTAGTTAGGTGGAAATAACAAAGTTAGACCTGTATCAATTTAAAGGGGTTGCTAGGATTTGGTTTGACAAATGGATGGTGGAACAAGCTAGGGAGGTGTATTCTATTATTTGGGATGAGTTCCAACATGTTTTTCTTGACTGTTTCTTTCCTATGAAGCTAAGGGACGCAAATATCCAAGAGTTCATCTACTTGCGGTAAGGTAGCATGAGTGTGAGGAAGTATGCCCTCAAGTTCATCCAATTGTCAAAGTATATATCATTCATGGTAGACGACTCAAGAACCCGAATGAGTAAGTTTATGTTGGGTGTTTCAGAATTGGTATCTAAGGAGTGTGAAACGCCATGCTAATTAGGAAGATGGATATCTTGTGGCTTATGATCTATGTTGAGCAAATTGAGGATGAGAAACTAAGGGAGAGGAAAAGAGAGTCCAAGAGGGTAAGGACCGATGGTGGTAAGCCCAAAATACTTCAAATATTGCAGCTCCAAAGTTTGAGAAAGAGAGCGTGTCTAATCCTAAGGTTAAGAAGGAGATCCGAGTGGCCAAGTAATTCCTCCATGCAAGAAATGTGAGAGAAACCATAAGAGACAATGCTTAATAGGTTCGAATGCATGCTTTTGGTATGGGAAGCCGGATCATCAAGGTAAGGATTGTAGAGGTGATGGTTGACCTCAGGCTCAAACTTAGGATACAGTCCATCTGGTCCAGCAGGGTGCTACAGGTGCCGGTGGCGGTCAGCGCAAAACTAATTCTATGCTCTTCAGACTAGGCAAGATTTGGAAGAGTCTCTGGATGTTGTGACGGGTATGATAAAAATCTTTGACTTTGATGTTTATGGTTTACTAGATCTGGGTGCTACTCTATCTTTTGTTACTACCTATTTTGCTATGAGATTTATTATTGATCCCGAGATATTTGTAGAGCCTTTTTTGGTTTATACTCTGGTTGGTGATTCAGTTATGGCAAAAAGAGTCTATAGAGATTGTCCATTCTCGGTTTTTCATAAAGTTGCCCCATGTGATCTTATAAAGCTTGATATGATTAATTTTGATGTTATTATTGGTATGGATTGGCTTCATGCATGTTATGCTTTCATATGTTGTAGAACCCATGTGGTCAAATTTTGGTTCCATAATGAGCCAGTCTTAGAATTAAAGGGAGTAATTCTGTGTTTAAAAGTCAATTCATCTCGTGATTTAAAGATCAAAAAATAATTTCCATGGATTGCATCTATCATCTAGAGCAGGGTAGGGATACAAATTTCAAGGCTCTTAGTCTTGAGTCAATTTCAATTATGAGTGAGTTTCCAGAAGTTTTTCTCGATGATCTCCCAAGTTTCCTTCCCAAAAGGAAAATAGACTTCAGTATTTATCTTCTCCCTGATATCCAACCTATCTCTATTCCTCCTTTCCATATGGCCCCGATAAAAATTAAGGAATTAAAAGATCAATTAAAGGACTTGTTGGATAAGGATTTCATTAGACCGAGTATCTCTCCTTGGGGTACTATGGTTCTCTTTGTGAGGAAGATAGATGGTTCTCTTCGCATGTGCATTGACTATCGGCAATTGAACAAGGTCATTATTAAGAATAAGTATCCTATTCTTAGGATTAATTACTTGTTCGACCAACTTCAAGGAGTGAGTTACTTTTCAAAGATTGACCTTCGATCATGTTACCATCAACTCCGAGTAAAGAAATGCGACATTTTGAAGACGACTTTTAGAACTCGGTATGGTCACTTTGAATTCTTGATTATGTCTTTTGGACTAACAAAGGCTCCTGTAGCTTTTATGGATTTGATGAATCGAGTGTTCAAGAAATATTTGGATATGTTTGTTATTGTCTTTATCGAAGATATTTTGGTCTACTTTCGGAGTGAACAAGAGTAGTCTAATTATTTGAGGATTGTGTTACAAGTCCTCAAGACCGACAGTTGTTTGCTAAGTTTAGCAAGTTTGAATTTTGGTTGAGGTTAGTTGCTTTCCTTGGCCATATTGTCTCCGAAGAAGGTATTATGGTTGATACTAATAAGACTAAATCAGATAAGAATTGTCCTAGAAATTTATCTCCTTCCGATATTCAGAGTTTCTTAGGCTTAGCCGGTTATTTTAGACGGTTTGTGGAAGGCTTCTCTTTCATTGCATCACCCTTGACTACCTTGGCTCAAAACAAGGTGAGATTCCAATGGTTTGAGGTCTGTGAGAAAAGCTTCCAAGAGTTAAAGGATAGGATTACTTCCGCTCAAGTGTTGACCTTGCCAGAAGGTTCGGATGGGTTCGTCATATATTTTGATGCTTCAAGAGTTGGTCTTGGTTGCATTTAATGCAAAATGATAAAGTGATAGCCTATGCTTCTAGGAAACTCAAGTTGCATAGAAGAACTACCCAACCCATGACTTGGAGTTAGAAGTAGTGGTTTTCGCCTTGAAAATTTGGAGGCACTATCTTTATGGTGTCCAAGTTGATGTATTCACTGATCATAAGAGCTTGCAATATGTGTTCAACCAAATGGACTTGAACCTTCGGCCAACAGGTGGCTTGAATTGTTGAAAGACTATGATATGAGAGTGTTTTACCATCTTGTTAAGGTGAATGTTGTTGCCGATTCTCTTGGTAGGTTGTCTATGAATAATGTTGCTCATATTGAGGATGAGAAGAAGGTATTGGTACATAATGTTCCTAGACTAGCTCATTTGGGTGTTCGCTTGGTAGATTCGGAGGATGGAGGCATTGTTGTTGAAAATGGTTCTAAATCATCTCTTGTGGAGGAGGTTAAGGAAAAACAAAATAATGACCATACCTTGGTTGAGTTGAAGAGTGTGGTTTCCACAAAAACCATTAAGGCTTTCTAACAAGGGAGAGATGGTGTATTGAGATATCAAAGTCGGTTGTGTGTCCCCAACATTGATGTATTAAGGGAAATGATATTTTTTGAAGTTCATATTTCATGGTATTCTATTCATTCGAGTTTCATAAAAAGTGTATAGAGATCTGAGAGAAATGTATTGGTGGAATGGCATGAAGAAGAATATTGTGGAGTCTGTGGCCAAATGTCCTAGTTGTAAATAAGTGAAGTTTGAGCATAACAAACCGGGAGGTTTAGCTTAGGATATTGAGATTCCTACTTGGAAGTGGACAGCTGTGAATATCGACTTCATTATAGATTTGCCTCGTACTCATAGATAGCATGATTTGATTTGGGTTGTTGTTGACCGAATGACTAAGCCGGTGCATTTTCTTCCCTTTAAGACTTTCTATTCAGTTGAGGATTATGCGAGAATATATGTTTGAGAGTTAGTTAAGCTTCATGGTATTCCTTTTGTCTATCATTTTGAATCGAGGCACACAATTTACATTCAAGTTTTGGAGGCCTTTCTAAAAGGGCCTTGGTACTAAAGTCAAGCTATACCATTTTTCGCGCTCAAACCGATGGTCAAGCCAAAAGGATAATCCAAACCTTGGAAGAAATTTTGAGGGCGTGTGTTATCAATTTTAAGGGAAATTAGGATGAGCATCTACCATTGATTGAGTTTTCCTACAATAATAGTTACCATTCTAGCATCCAAATGGCTTAATTTGAAGCCTTGTATGGTAGGAGATGTAGGTCCCCTATAGGGTGGTTTGAAGTTGGGGAGTTGCTTTGATAGGTCCAGAGTTGGTGCATGAGGCTATAAAAGTTAGACTTTTTAATAAATGATTGAAGACTGCTCAAAGTCGACAAAAGTCCTATTCGAATGTAAGGAGAAGGAAACTTGAGTTTGAGGTTAATGATTGGTTCTATTTGAAAATTTCCTCCATGAAAGGTGTGATATTTTTTGTAAAGAAGGGGAATCTTAGTCACCGGCATGTACGCCCGTATTAAATTTTGAGAAAGTTTGACAAGGTGGCATATGAATTGGACTTGCTCTCAGACTTGGCATCGGTGCATCCAGTGTTTCATGTGCCTTTATTGAAGAAGTGTGTTGGCGATCTTAGCTCAATTGTGGCTTTAGATAGTGTAGGTGGGAAGGAAAGTTTATCCTATGAAAAAGTTTGTTTGAGATTCTACACCAACAAGTATGAAAGTTGAGGAATAAGGAAATTGTATACGTTAAGGTGTTGTAGAGTAACCAAGAGGTTGAAGGTGCGACATGGGAGGCCGAAGCTGAAATAATGTCATGATATCCTCATCTCTTTCCATCTGTTTCTAGTTGAGGTACTAAATTCCTTACATGATCAGTCCTTTGAAGTCAAGTGTCTAAGTCATTTTCATGTTTCTCATATGCATGGATGCTTATGAAATTTATGTTAAATCTATGATTTATGTTAAGATTAAAATTTTCATGGTTTATGCATTTCAAATATCATGTTGCATTCATGATTGGGATACTATGTTTCTTTTTTCTTACTCCGTTCATGCTAATTGAGTAACATTCGAGGATAAATGTTTCCAAAAGGGAGATATTATGAGGACCCGAAGTTGAAAAGTTGGAATTTTGAGTTAAAAAGGAGAAATAGTGAAACTTGTAGCTTAAAGCTCACCTAATAGGATTGGCGTCTCACCAAGTGGGTTGGGCGACTCGCCCTTTTCCCTATAAACTCACCAAGTTTGCTTCAAAGGAAGGCTCAGGGGGTTTGGGAGTTAGGTGAGCAAGGAGCGAACTCGGTGACTCACCAAGTTGACTAGGCGAGCAAGCCTAACTCACCTATAGGTACAGAGAACTTGGCAGGATTGAGGCTAAATTGGAAGATGTGAGGGATCGATTGGCGACACGCCGAATGGGAATGGTGAGCAAGCCTAATTCGCATAAAGCTTCAAGAAAGTTGGCAGTTCTGGAGGAAATTGGGCGAGAGAGGATCAAGACTATGATTCACCGACCAGGAAAGCGAGCTACAACGAGCTCACCAATTACATCACAGATTTTCTCCTAATAAACACCTAGGTTAGTGTGCTGAGACTAGGATTGGTGACTTGCCAATTGGGTCAGCGAGCATGACCCATTTCTCCTCCTTGCTCCTCGACAGTTATTTGTAAGGATATTTTGGTTAATTACAGCTCATTTAATTCCTAGACTATGTTATTTTAAGCCCAATACCTAAGACTATAACTATCCAAACCCTTTGAATTCCCCTCATTCACACCCCAATCATCTATTGCAAGAATCTTCAATCTAAAACATTCACCCAAAGGCTTCATCTCCAATCAAGTTAGGGTTCAAATTCTAAGGCTTTAAGTCTCCATAAACTTTGCACTAAGGCTCCATTACTCAAGGTATGTGGGAAATTCACCAATGCATCCCGTCCATCCATTAGGTCCCAAAAGATCTCAAACCTCTCAATTCAATTTAACCCAATTTATGAGGATTTCATGTAAATTCTTTATGGATCCTTGTTATTTGATTTCAATCAATGTTATTCTTCATTATCATGCATGAATTTATTATAGTATATGATTTCCAATTTTTTTGACATGGACCTATGCATTGAGCTATGATTTTCAATTGTAAATGTTGAACTTATGAAACTATGATGTTGAATTTTGGTGATGTATTTTATGAAAAGATACCACTATGATGAATTATATTCCAATGATGTTTCAAGAAAGATATTAAGATTGTGAAAGGTTTTTTCACAACTTATGTTTAAGAGGTGAGGGGCGTTTTTCATTGACTCATGGATTCTTATGAATCACTTATATAATGAGCTACTCTTATGATTATTTTTATGATGATGTTATGATAAGATTTTAATGAACTCTATTGGGATAATGACTAACCACCGAGAAGACTTTTAGGTAGGGTTTAGTTTGGTATCCAATGTAGCTACCTAAGAGAATACTAGTAGCAACCTATAGTCCGTAACTATGTTGCCACCGTAGATTGCCTTTATGGCTTAGCTAGTCGATCTGCGTATAGCTCATGATGTTAAGAATGGTTCTCACAGATTCTACCTTGGAAAGTAGCCTCTTTATTCTCAATGTAGGAGTTACATCTAATTTCATGATATAGCTCGCATGATCTTAAGTGTCAGTTAAGGTCCTATCCCACATGAAGATATATGTTATGATATAATCTCTTATTTTGATTTTCTGATGCAATGACCAAATGATTGCATTATTTTAAATGTTTGCACATTTTACTCATGTGTTCAAAGTAATTGGTCATGCATCTCACATTCATATTGCTTATGTCCTATTATTATTGTTCATGCATGTTTCTCGCATATTTAGTGCATTTCATGTACTAATGCATATTTTTGCCTACATTGTGTCATAATGCAGGGTATGACGATCACGCTCCTCCTGCTCATGGATAAAGTGTTTGTTAGATTATCATTGGTGGTGATTCCTCATGTTCCGTGGATGTGAAATAGATGATTTTTCCTTCTATGATTTTATTCTTATGTTTTGGTGATATAGAAACATGTTCTAAGCCCCACCTAGACTTAGTAGATGCATGTTTAGATGTTTATGAATTGTAGATCTGCTTATTAGGACAGGTTGTTGAGCCTTCTTTATTTTTAATATTTTTATTGAGACTTATCTTCCTCTTATGTTTCTATTTGTGTACTTTGCTTACCTTATAAATGTGATAAATGCTAAGAGGATTGGTTGGAGTTTCTCAGGATTTTGATCACTGTGTCACGCCTAAGGCATAGCTTGGGTCATGATAAATTAGGATAGGGTGCCTAACCCTAAGGTTCAAGGAGGAGCTTCGAGTGGTTAAGTCATTTCCCCATGCTAGAGGTATGGAAGAAACCATAGAAGAGAGTTCTTGGTGAGAACATGTGCATGTTATAGGTGCGTTAAGCCAGGTCATCATGTGAAGGATTATTGAGGTGGTGTTCGACCCTAGGCTCAGGCTCAGGCTCAGGCTCAGACTCAGGCTATAGGCCATCCGATTTAGCAGGATACCACTACGAGGTTAGGTGGCGATCAACATCAAAACCAATTTTATGCTCTTCAAACTAGGCAGGATTAAGAGGAGTTTTCCAATGTTATGACAGGTATGTCAAACGTCTTTGACTTTGATATTTATGCATTATTAGATACGGATGCTACGCTATTATTTGTTACTCCTTATCTTTCTATGAACTTTGTTGTTAATCTCGAGATCTTGTTACAGCCTTTTTTCAATCTATACTCCGGTTGGTGATTTAGTCTTGGCCAAAAGAGTCTGTAGAAACTATCCAATTTTAGTTTTCAATAAAATCTCCTCAGTTGATCTTGTAGAGCTTGATATGATTGATTATGATATTATTCTTGGTATGGATTTGCTTCATGCATGTTATGTTTCTATATGTTGTAGAACACGTACGATCAAGTTTCAATTTCCTAATGAGCTAGTCCTAGAATGGTAAGGTAGTAATTCCATGTTTAAAGTTTAATTCATTTCATGCCTTAAAACTCGAAAAATGATTTCCAAAAGTTGTATTTATTATCTATTTTGGGTTAAAGATATAAATTTTAAAGCTCCTACCCTTGAGTCAGTTTCATTTATTAATGAGTTTCCAGAAGTATTTCCCGATGATCTCCTAGACATCCCTTCTGAAATGGAGATAGACTTTGGTATTGATCTTCTCCTCGATACCCAACCTATCTCTATTTCTCCTTATTGCATAGCCCTGATAGAACGGAAAAATTTAAAGGATAAGTTGAAGGATTTGTAGGATAAGGGTTTCATTAGACCGAGTATCTATCCATGGGGTTTTCCGATTCTCTTTATTAGAAAGAAGGATGATTCTCTCTGTATGTGTATTAATTCTTAGCAGTTGAACAAGGTCACAATTAAGAACAGACATCCCATTCCAAAGATTGATTACTTATTCGATTAACTTCAAGGAGCAAGCTACTTTTCAAAGATCGATTTTCAATCAAGTTATCATCAACTTTGAGTGAGAGAATGTGACATTCCAAAGATGGAGTTTAGAACTCGATATGGTTATTTTGAATTCTTAGTTATGTCTTTTGGACTAAAAAATGCTCCTATAGCTTTTATAGATTGATGAACAGGGTGTTCAAGCAATATTTGGATATATTCCATATTTGTTTTCATTAATAATATGTTAATCTATTCTTGAAGTGAGAATGAGCATCTTGATCATTTGAAGATGGTCTTGCAAATTATCAAAGACTGTCAAATATTTGCTAAGTTTAGCAAGTGTGAGTTTTTTGGTTGAGGTCAGTTTCTTTCCTTGTCCATATTGACTCGATGAAGGTATGGTGGATCCTGAGAAAACTAAAGCGGTTAAGAATTGTCCTAGACCTTTGTCCCCTTATGATATTCAAAGTTCCTTGGTCTTAACAGGTTATTATAGATTGTTTGTGGAGGGATTCTCTTTCATTGCAGCGCCCTTGAATACTTTGACTCAAAAGAAGGTGAGATTCCAGTGGTCCGAGGCATGTGAGAAAAGCTTCCAAGAGTTGAAAGATTGTCTTACCTCTCCTCTGTTGTTGACTTTACCAGAAGGATCTGATGGCTTTGTTGTTTATTTTGATGCTTCAAGGGTTGGTCTTGGTTGTGATTTGATACAAAATGGTAAGGTGATAGTCTATGCTTCTAGAAAACTCAAGGTTCATGAAAAGAACTATCCGACTCACAACTTGGAATTAACGGCACTTGTGTTTACTTTAAATATTTGGAGACACTATCTCTATGGTATCCATGTTGATGTATTCACCAACCATAAGAGTTTGGAATATGTGTTCAACCAAAAGGACTTAAACCTTCAACAAATGAGATATATTGAGTTGTTGAAGGACTATAATATGAGTGTGCTTTACCATCTAGGTAAGGCGAATGTGGTTGCTTATGGTATCAGTAGATTGTCCTTGAGCAGTTTTTCCCATGTTGAGGAAGAAAAGAAGGAGTTGGTTCGAGATGTTCATAGACTAGCTCGTTTGGTGTTCGCTTGGTTAATTTGGAGGATAGTGGTCTAGTTGTACAAAATGGTTCCAAATCATCTCTTGTGGCGGATGTTAAGAAAAAATAAGATAGTGATCCAACCTGGGTTGAGTTGAAGAAAGCGGTTGCGGAAAAAGCCATTGAGGGATTTCTCCCAAGGGAGAGACGGTGTGTCAGATATCATGGTCATTTGTGTGTTTCCAATGTGGATGGCTTAAGGGAAATGATATTGCTCGAGTCTTATAGTTCACAATATTCTACTTATCCAGGTTCCACGAAGATGTATAGATATTTGAGGGAAGTGTATTAGTGAAATGACATGCAGAAGAATATTGCAGAGTTTGTAGCCAAAGGTCCTAACTATCAAGAAGTGAAGGTTGAGCATAGAAAAATGGGAGGTTTAGCTAAAGATATTGAGATTTCTGCTTGAAAGTGGAAAGGCTTAAATATGGACTTTATTACAGGTTGGCCTCGTATGCATAAGCAATATGATTCAATATGGATGGTTATTGACCGAATGACTAAGTTGACATATTTTCTTTCTGTTAAGACTTCTTATTTAGCCAAGGATTATGCTAGAATTTATATTTGTGAGTTGGTTAAGCTTTATGGTGTTCCATTGTCTATCATTTTAGATCGATGTACTCAGTTCATGTCTCAGTTTTGGAGGTCTTTCCAAAAGGGTCTTGGTACTCAAGTTAAACTTAACACAACTTTTCACCCTTATACAGATGGTCAAGCTAACCATACCATTCAAACCTTAGAGGACATATTGAGAGCTTGTGTCATTGACTTCAAGGTTAATAGGGATGATCATTTGCCATTGATCGAGTTTGCTTGGAATAATAACTACCATTCTAGCATTCTGATAGCTCTATTTTAGGCCTTATGTGGTAGGAGATTTAGGTCTCTTATTGGTTGGTTTGAATTGGCAAAGTTTCCTTGATTAGACCCGAGTTGGTGCATGAGGCCATGGATAAGGTGAGACTCATTAGAGAAAGATTGAAGACTTCTAAGAGCTGACAAAGTCCTATTCAGATGTAAGAAGAAGGGAACTTGAGTTTGAGGTAGATGACTGAGTTTACTTGAAAATCTAACCCATGAAGGGTGTGATGCCTTTTGGAAAGAGGGGAAAGCTTATTCCCTACTACGTAGGTCGATATCATATTTTAAGGTGGATTGGCAAGGTGGCATATGAGTTGGATTTGCCCTCAGAATTGGCATTGGTGCATTCGATGTTTCATGTGTCATTGTTGAAGAAGTGTGTGGGTGATGCTAGATCTATTGTGCCCTTGGACAGCGTTGGTGTGAAGGAGAGTTTATCCTATGAAGAGGTTCCGATTGAGATTCTAGATCATCAAGTTAGGAGGTTGAGGAACAATGGAGTAACTTATGTTAAGGTGTTATGGAGGAAGCAAGAGGTTGAATGTGCTAGGCTGAGGCTGATATGATAACACAATATCCCAATCTCTTTCTTTCCGTTCCTAGTTGAGGTATTAAGTTCCTTCATGATTCACTCATTCAAATGCATGCATTTCAGTTATTCTCGTGTTTTCATATGTATGCATGTTCATGAAATGAGTTTTAAAGTCATGTTTTATATTGGGATTAAATATGTCATGTTTTTATGCATTTTGATGTGTTATTGCATTCATGTCAGGCTGTTATGTCTCTTTTCTATTCCATTCAAGCTAGTTTGAGATCCATTCTAGGATGAATTTTCCCAAGGGGAGATATTGTAAGACCCTAAAGTTGAAAAGTTAGAAAACAAAGTTTAAAAGACAATTTCTCAAAGGTTACAACTTTTTGGGGTGTCACCAACCCCTTTGACGGGCCGTAGTGCTTTTCACGGGCTGTGGAAAGGCACTGTGGAAGTGAACAGGTAAGAGGGAAAAGCGAGGAAAGTCCTTGAAAGGGTATATTGATTGTGGTGTGCACCAGGGACCATAGACTCATCTGTGAACCTAATCCCCAAGATCCCAAACTCAATTGAAGACCACGATCGGTTCCACGATCTGTGGAGCACTTCATGGATAAGAGTGGTCTCCGTGGAAATCCAACTCTCAGAGGCTTGTTTAGGTCACCCATGATGTAGCTCCCCACAACCCGTGGAGCTTTTCACAAGCCATGATGGGGTCCTTAGAAGTTGACCCCTCAAGCCCAGTCCAACCCCTCTAGTCCACGACCACCTCCACGGACCATGGTGGGTTTCACGAGCCATGAAGAGGGTCCATCCTAGGCCTCCGATTAGTGTTTCAGTAAGGGTGATTTGTATTTTTTCCCTATTATTTCATTAATGTATTTGGAAGGTTTTTGGGTACAAATTCTATTCTAATAACTACCTCAAACCCTCCTAAATCCCTTATTCACTCCCTTACACCCTAAACACAAATCTTCTCTCTAGAATATTTTCTTAAGTTCATCTTCTTCCTAGAGCAACGTTTTAAGGAATTTAAAGTTTAAGTCTCCAATTCAAGTGCATTTGGGGCTTATACAGTCTAAGTTTTGTAGGAAGTTCATCCATTGATCCTTTCATTCATAGAGTCCCAAAGGCTTTTACTCTTCCATGATAATCTTCTATAATTTCATGAAATTCATTAGATCATCTCAATTATAATTTATTTTATTATTTTTGGTATAATTATGCATGATTTAAGTTAAATTGCATGATTTCAAGTTGATTTTCATGGACATTATTTTCAAGTTTGATCTTAAGGAATTATGATCATGATTGATAAAGGATTTTTATGAATGATTATCAAGAACTTAGGTATGACTCATGAAGGTAATGAATGGTGATGAATTATGATTTCAATGATGTTTCAAGAAAGTATAAAGGTTGTAAAAAGTTTTTCTCAGACATTCATTTTTAAAATGGTGAAAGATTTTTTCATTGACTCACGAATTCATAAGGATTAAAAGGTTTTATTATTCTTTTATGAATCAATCATGTTAATGAGCTATTCTTAGGATTATTTTATGATGAGGATTAGTATTTATTATAGCCCTTCTTAATGATGTTAATGACTATGATTTATCACTTTCTATTGGGATAATGACTAAGCACCGAGAGGACTTTGAGGTGGGGTTTGGTACGTAAGCTCAAAGTGCGGCCCAAGGGAATCCTAGTAGTAACCTCTAGTCCCTAACTACGTCACCCATAGGTTTGTCTCTATGTCCTAGCTAGTGGATTCACAAATAACTCAAGTTTAAGATGTTCTCACGGAGTCTACCTTAACAAGTAGCCTATTGCTTCTCGATGTGGGAGTTACATCGGATTTCATGTTATAGATCGCATGGTCTTATATGTCAGTTAAAGGTCCTACCCCACAAATGTATATGAAATGATGTAAGTTCTCATGATGTTTATGATTCATTAACTACATGATTATGATATTCAAATATTTTTAAGTCTTACTCTTGTTTAATATATTGGGCATGCATCCCATATTCATGTTGTATATTTCTTATTATTATTGTTCATGCATGGTTCTCACATACTTAGTACATTTCATGTACTAACGCTTATTGTTTGCTTACGTGGTATCATAATTAGGGTCTGACGAGCATCACTCACCTCCCACTTGTGGCTAGAGTTTGAGTACATTTCTCCTAGTGTTGGTGAGTCTTCATGATTCGAGGACGAGATATTTATACTTTTATTGTTCTTTATGACTTTTATATCTTTTATTTTGGGTGAGCTAGGAGCTTGTCTTATGCCTTAATCTACACTAATAAAGGCATGCTAGATTTTCATGGAGTCTATATTATATTCTTTCAGAGTTATATTCTCCTTTATTGAGATTGTCGTGTTTAGACTTTATTTTCACATCTATAATTTAGTCTTATTGCTTCGTTACCTTGTGTATGCTCATGAATGATAGGCTAAGAAGTTTGTTTGGGATACTTCAGGATTCTAATCATCATGACACGTCTAAGCCTATCTTGGATCGTGACAATTCATCAAACAACAACCCCTTACTCGCCACAATCAAATGGAATTGCAAAAAGGAAAAATAGAACACCTAAGGAGATGATAAATGCCTTGTTGATAAGTTCTGGTTTACCCTAGAACTTGTGGGAGGAATCTATTCTTACAGCTAGTTGAATACTCAATCGAGTTCCCTATTGTAAAACACAATCTATTTCATATAAAAAATGGAAAGGAAGAAAGTCTAACCTTGAATACTTGAAAGTGTGGGGGGGTTTGACAAAGGTGCAAGTTCCTAAACTTAAAAGGGTAAAAATAGAATTTCAAATAGTTGATTGTGTATTCATAAGATATAATACGAATAGTAAAGCATATCGATTTTTGGTTCATAAATTAGAAAATCCCGACATTCACATTAATATAGTAATTGAATCATATAATATTAAATTCTTTGAAATCATATACCCATATAAAAGAGACTGTGAATCGTCTAATAAAGGAAATAAATGATCCCAAGAAGAAATAAAGAAAAATCATCATAAGGAGGAAAATCCAAGATGTAGAAAACGTCAAAGGACCTCGACTTCCTTGGCGCCAGAATTGCTAACATTTTTATTAGAAAATGAGACTCAAACTTTCAAAGAATCCATGACTTCTTCGGAAGCTCAATATTGGAAAGAGACAGTCAACAGTGAGATTGAATCCATAAAAAATAATCATACGTGGGAATTGGTTGATCTTCCTCCTGGGAAACAAATCCTTAGGTCTCAAATGGATTTTCAAAAGAAAAATGAAAGATGATAATACTATTAATAAATATAAAGCAAGACTTGACATTAAAGGATTTAAACAAACATAAGGGTCTTGATTATTTTGATACATACTCACCGATAACTAGAATTACATCAATTCGAATTCTAATAGTGTTAGCTTTCGTGTATAGTCTGGAGATCCATCAAATGGATGTCAAAACAACCTTCTTAAATGGAGATTTGAAAGAAAAAATCTATATTGAACAACCGAAAGAGTTCATGATTCCTGGAAATAAAAGGAAGGTGTACCGACTTCTTAAATCATTGTATGTACAAAAACAAGCGTCTAAACAATGGTATGTAAAGTTTGAACAAACAATGTTGTCAAATGGTTTTAAAATTAATGAGTGTGACATATGTTTTTATATTAAGAACGCTCCAAATAAGATTTTTATTGTTTGTTTATATGTGGATGATATGCTGATATGAATAACGACATTACTAACATATATGTTACTAGGTGTATGCTTGCTAGTAAGTTTGACATGAAATATCTAAGAGTTATATCAATTGATGTGAACCTTGATCTTGCGAAGAATAAAGGTGAAAGTAAGTCTCAATTGGATTATGCCAAATTATTGGGAAGTTTGATATACATCATGAATTATACACGACCATACATAGCTTGTGCTATAATTTAATTGAATTGATACACAAGTAAGCCCAACCAAAATCATTAGATGGCACTTAAATGAGTTTTGAGGTATTTAGAACACACTCAAAACTTTGCTTTGCATTATAATAAATGTCCAACAGTTATTGAAGGATATAGTGATGCAAATTGAATTATTGGGTCAATCGAACCTAAGTGCACAAGTGGATACGTTTTCACTTGGTGAAGGAGCAATATCGTGGAAATCATCTAAACAAACATGTATAGCTTGCTCTACAATGGAGTCTGAATTCATAGCCTTAGACAAGGCTAGTACAGAAGCTGAATGGCTCTATAATTTCTTAGAAGATATTTCATTTTGTCCCAAACCAATGGATCCTATATGTAGACATTGTGATAGTCAAGTTGCAATAGGAAGAGCTGGGAGCATTATGCATAATGGTAAGTTTCGTAGAAGACATAGTACTATTAGAGAAATACTCTCTAGTAGAATTATAACAATTGACTATGTAAAGACAACGGATAATGTGTCGGATCCACTTATAAAAGGCCTTAACTAGAGAGGGAGTTGAGAGATTATCAACGAAAATGAGACTATGGATGAGCACAAATCGTCATGGAGGTAACTCTACCTAGAAGATGGAAGATCTCAAGATATAGGTTTAAAGAGATCAAATAAAGTCATTGATGATGGTTTAACATTGTGTCAATAATTTATTTTTATTTTTTATTATCTGTTCTCATGAAGAGACAATATTGAGTAGCAAAGATAAGACACTAGGACCTTTTAATGACTTCTAAGTTTGATATAGGATATATCAATTGTGTGTCTACGGGATGACATATTTAGAAATCACCTATGTAAGTATGAAGTGTAAGACGCTTCAAGGAGAATTCGGTAAGGCCTGTTCTCTAGGCACTTATGAACCAGAAAGTGTTTGTGGCTGAAATGAACAAAATAATGAGAATATAAAACAGAAAAAGGATTAATTGTGTAACTTATGTTGTCTAGGTATACAACAAAACTCGATGGTTTAAAGATATCAAATCTACCGATTGACCAAGTATATTCGATAAATGTTCACTATAGAATGCTTAGATCGCATTTGCTTTCCCTTACTCCGAAGTTCAAAGAGAAACCTACTTATCCAAATGCAATTAATCTTTATTTACGAATTACATAATTTTTTTATGCATATATTTTAACAATAGTCATTCCCCATTCATGTGGGGAATTATTGTATTTTAAAGGCGTGAATGAGAAATAAAGGATTATGATATTTCTGAAAGGTTGTGCCTTTTCCAAAGGGTTGTGATCTTTCTGAAAACATTGTGACGTTTTTGAAGGGTTGTAACATTTCCAAAAATTTGTAACTATTTTGAAGAGTTGCGACTTTTCTAAAAGGTTGTGACTGTTGCAAAGGGTTGTGAATTTTTCAAAGAGTTGTGACCCATAACATCAAAGGTCGATCGAGCAAAAAGTAATTAACTATATCACAAAAAGTATGAAATGAATCTTTGTAGCGCCCCTAAGAATATAAGATAGTATTCACACTTCGATGGAACACTCCTTAGTAAATATATTATGTTTTACTCACTTTTTATGAACTTGAAATTTTGGGTGATTTTAAAATTTGCTTACCATAGATTGCGATTGTAGTTTAGGGGATCATATTGGGAAATTTATGTAAACTACTAATTAGAATTACCCTTAAAATAAAAAGGATATTATATATATATATATCCTTTTTATTAGGAGATGCCAAGTGGTAAATGTCACCTCTGAAGACTTCTTTTACATCTCCTCTCACAATTTTGTTTTCATCAAGTTAAGTAAAGACTTTGAACCCTCTCTTCAGTATAATCTCTCACAAATTAACAAAGAGGACTTGTCCTTTCAACTAGAACCCAAAGCAATCCCTTTCTTGTGGTAAGTGTTCAAATCCGTTTTTGAGACTGTGTAGCTAGTAGTAATTCTTGAATATCTCATTGTTTAGACCTTTGAATTTAGTGAATAAGTATGTTTTGGAAAGATAAAACATGTACCTACAACTCTTATGATTATGTTGGAGAATAGATCTGCTGTTATTAAGTCGAAAAAAGAGCATGAAACAAAGGACAAGTTATGTCCAGATTCTTGATTTCAAAATCCCTCATGTATAACTGTGAGTGTGTTGATGATATCTTTTGATACAAAATTTGTTTTTTGATGGTTGTTTTTGGGTTGCAAACTTAAGACATAGATCTAAAAGTTTCATGAAGAACATAAAGTCCAGCTTTGTCATTTTTTATTTGGATAATTTATTTACAACCTGAGGTACTAGGCTTTTCGAATTTACTGTTTTGGTAACATAACTCGGTTTAAAATATTCTAGACTTATTTTTAATAATAAATCTTATTTTATAGCAATATTATAGTATTCTAGAAATTAAAGAGGGCATCTAATGATATTTTCAAGGTTGTTTATATCGTGTATAAGTTGAGAAACTTGAGACATTGGTTGGTCTACGATTTGAACTCTTGAAGTCGTGTTGGATTGTTGTATGCTAAAAGTATGATGTTTGTGTATAAACTTGTACTTATATTCTTGTTACCTGTTAGTATATTTGAAATCCTATCTTGGTACGTTATTTATTTCTTTAAATTTTGAATTGTCGTGTTGGTATCTTTGGAGATTTGCAAGATACTTGTTTGACTCGCCCAATTGTACGAATTACTCGATCACTTGACATTCTTGTGTACTTTCTCCTTCTTGTGGATGTGACTTTGTCACTATTGAAATTCCTCTTGATTTGGACCCTTTTCCATATTGATTATGAATATTAGTTCGTTTTAAGTATGGAAGTTGTCATTTTAGTACGAATTAGGAAGTCATTTTTAACATGGTTCTTGGTTCTTTTGAGTATTGGGTCTTTACCCTTCTTGATACAGGGCTTCGGTCCTTCTTGATACTTGATCATGTATGGTGTGACGGCATGACGTACATATTGGGCAAAACTTGATGCTAAATCTTGTAAATGTGGTTCTATAAATTATTGACACTTAAACTTTTAAATATAGAACTTGATACTCGTGATATATTTATTGTCTTGATTTATTTATTATGTGTACATTTGTACAACTCATGACTTGAGAAAATAAATTGGAAAACCTAAAGGCTTCAAACTTGTAGTTTTGCACCACTTAGCTTTATGCTTAGCGATAGTTGTTTCTATCGTAGGAAATGTCCGAGTAGATGGTTGAAGTTGGCCATTGGAGATAATGTTTTTGGGAGCTTTAAGGAAGATCACATTTGCATATAGGCATCTATATTTTGTAGTAGTTTTTGGGACATGTATATGATCAATGGGGTGCTTGTGTATATGTATTTATGTATTTATTTGTGAGATTTGATCCATCCATGACACCATGGGTTGTAACTTAAAGTTGGTTGCTTGTTTTGTTATTTTGGGGCATGTAAATTCCAAGTTTTATGATGTACTAAATTTATCGCTGGAGTTGAAATATTTGTATGAAGCATGAATTAGTTAACTTTGGTATGTATACGTTGGTAATAGTTTATAGCATGAATTGTAGTGATATGGAATAATACATGGATATCTCAAAAGTTATTTTTTAAAATTATTTTGAAAACTCGCCCCATCCTAAATTGGAACCTTTATTTGATTTAATAAGATAAAAAAAAATTAAAATGGCTAAAATCTTATATCTTTAACTATTTTTAAATGGGCTAAATTTTACTACTAGGTTACATAAATATGTCTTACGGATTTTTTTTTAAATGTTACGAGTATTATATATGGTCTCTTTTAAAGTAGTAACATCCTCCCAGGAGGGTCGCTACAAGTGTTGGTATCAGAGCCTAGGTTTGTGGTTCTAGGTCTTTTATTGTGATTTGCTTGCATACTTATTTTTTTTGAAGGTTTGAACTATATTATTTGATCACTATATGGTAAAAAGTATATTTAATGCATATAAATTTCATATGCATAATATCCATGTCCCTAATGCAATGTGATCTTCACTTTTGAAGGAGTTAAGTTATGGCCTCTTCTTCTCATAGACCTATGGAAGTTGCTCGTGAAGGTACCAGTGACTCTTATTCCAAACCTCATACACTAGAAGGGTTGGCGAACAGTCCTCGGTTAATATATTCTCCATATTAGTGGGTATGGTGTGGAAAATCAACAAGGAGTAAGAGTTGGTCCATATTCTCAGATGAACCTTAGTACTCAAGTTATGAATCCTCCTTTTCAACAGATGGTTGTATTCTTCCACCGTATGGCTGAAACGATTCATGATCCCAATGGGTTAAACTTTGAAAAAATGAGGAAAATGGGTGGAGTTGAGTTTGAAGGCACGGTTTTTCATGACCCAAGCCTTAGGCCTAGACATGACATGACAAATGATGAACCCGAAAGTACCTCAAATAAGCTTTTTAGCATTCTTTTAGCCTTTCATATGTAATAAAAATAAATAAACAATCGGTAATCATAATAGTAAATCTTCAACTTACATATGTCCACCAAAACCTCTAACTTTTAGATTTAACGGGGCTAAGACAAGTCTCTAACTCACCCTCAATCATAATAGAAATAAATGTCATAGTAAGTATCTAAAGATCTCAACATATCATAAGCTAGAAAGATAAAGGAGTATTGTTCTCGGAACATGGGAACTCACCAAAAGTAGTCTTCAAACCAAATCTCAACTAGCCACGTGGAGGAGAACGATCAGGAGCATCAGTCCCTACATGGTGATATCATGTAGGCAAAAGAATATGCGTTAGTATTTTGAATGTACTAAGTATGTAAGCATGCATGAACATTGGGAAAATATTAAAACATTTATGTAATATGAAACATAATACAATGCATGCATAATCAATCATATAGATATCCTTTAAAATATTTATTTTGTGGAAAAATGACCTTAACCGATATTTAAGAACATGCGAGCTATTACATGGAATCCAACATAACCCCCTACATTAGCCGGGGAGACTACTTTACGAAAAGAACTCCGTCAACTTCATTTATTTTTTTAACCTTAACTTTAAGGGCTTTCATGGATTCATTAGCCTAAGCTTACAAGGGCTCCTATGTTGGCGCGTAGTTAATGAGACAAGGGGTTTCTACTTGGATTCCCTTACCAAATCTCACTTCAATGCCCATTCGGTGCTAAGTCAATCCCAGAAAATAGTTTAATACTTTAAAATAGCCATAGTATATAGCTTGAGAATTCAAAATATCACATTCAGTGGAATAGCTCATTAAAAGTTTTAGTGATTCAAATATGCCAGAATTATCCTTATAGCATAAAGAATCCATCATTCATAGAATTTCATCATTCTTGTTTTCATAAGACTCTCTTTTAATCATAGACATTGCTTTCATAAACATTTATTTAGAGTCAAAGCTTTCAAGTCAAACTTCATTGAAAATATAGTTAAACTAGGTGGGTTTGAATCACTTTAACTTGCAAACATGTATGTAAATGAATATGCATAAATACTTTGAAATCCATTAATTAAAACTCATGATTTAAACAACCCACCATGAATTTAAAGAACCTTTAAAGAGATAAATAGAGAAATTACTTATAAACATCAGTTCATACATATGAAATCATGTTGCATCAAAATATACCAATAATCATTAGTTTAACCACGATTTATGCTATTAAGTAAAACTAAGAATTACCCATAAGAAAATATTACTTGAAATCAAGAGATTTAGTTGAAAGAGTTTTGGATTACATGGGTGGAAAATCCATGGATAAACACTCACATAACTTAGAGTAAAACTTAAAGAAAATAAACATAATTTATCATATAATCAACATACTTTAGGAATGAGAGTTGAAGGAATACTCTCATTGAAGCGTTACATACCTGAAATTTGAAAATTTACTCAGAATTGAAGGACTTAATAGAAACTCTTGAATCCTAGCATTTTTTCCTCGCCGGAGCATTTTATGTACTAGTCGGAGTATATGAATCACCAGAATAGCATTTTTACACTACTAAGAACTAAAACTATATTTTGAGAATGAGTAATTGTGTGTATAGAGAGAAGAGTTGCTTGAGAAAACTTGATGAAAAAAATGATGAAATAAGGTGGGTATTTATAGGTGTGAAGGAGAGACCTAACAATACTTAAAATAATTATAAAGAAAAATCTGAAAATTTAATGAAAAAGAATCAACCGATTTAGAGTATCCTACAGTGAGATATGATTTTTTTCTACAAACACTTTATTTCGTTACAGCACCATGACTTGCAATAATTAATTTATTTAACCTCCGAAATATAAAATATGGTCGTCACAAAAGTTGTAGGAAATGATGTTTGGGTTATTTAGAAATTTGAATCACCTAATTTGGATCATCCTATTAAATATTATGCCAAAAATACAGAAGCGATAGTATTTTCATCGAGAATTGGAACATCATATACAATGTTTTTAGGGGGTGTTACATTATCTTCCCCTTGGGAACATTCATCCTCGAATGAGGAAAGACTTAGCTTTAGTCGAGTAGAGTGTAAACCAACAACCCATCATTGATGAAATAGTGTAATTTAAAACATCGTTCAAAACATATTTCATAATTTTGCAAGCATATTACAAGAAAAGTTGAAATGCAATGATTTCAAGTAATTGAGCAAAGACAACTTAATACCTTAGATTTGGGTAGAGGGAAAAAGATGAGGGTATCTCTTAATCATATCCGCTTCCACTTCCCATGTAGCACTTTCGATTTGTCGATTCCTCCAAAGAACCTTAACAAATGCAACTTCTTTGTTATTCAATCTCTTAACTTGCCGGTCCAAAATTTCAATTGGAAATTCTTCATAGGTCTTGTTTTCTTCAACATTCACTACTCTCAAAGGAACAATGGAACTAGGATCAGCCATACATTTTCTCAACATAGACATATGGAACACCAAATGAACCATGGCCGTTTCCAATTCCAACTCATATGCAAACTTGCCAATACGTCTCATGATTCTATAAGGCCCTACATACCTAGGGCTCAATTTCCCTTTATTACCAAACCGAACCACACCCTTCATGGGTGAAACCTTCAGATACACCAATCGTCGACATTAAACTCAAGATCCCTTCTTCTAGTGTCGGAATAGGACTTTTGACAACTTTGAACCATGTTCAACCTTTCTCTAATGATCTTCACCTTCTCTAAAGCATCAAGTACCAAATAGGGACCCAACAAGGTCATCTCACTTAGTTCGAATGAACCAACTGGGGATCTACATCATCTCCCATACAAAGCCTCAAACGACGCCATCTCAATACTTGAATAGTAACTATTATTATAGGCAAACTAAATTAGCGGTAGATGATCATCCCAATTTCCTTTAAACTCCAACATATAAGCCCTTAACATATCCTTTAGTATTTGAATCGTCCTTTTGGCTTGCCCATCGGTTTGAGGATGGAATGCGGTGCCCAATTTTACCTTAGTACCGAGGCACTTTTGTAATGATCTTCAAAAGTGAGAAGTGAATTGGGTACCATGATCCAAAATAATGGATAACGGCACACCATGCAACCTCACCAACTCTCGAATATACAATTTGGCATAGTCTTCGGCACTATAGGAAGTCTTAATCGGTAGAAAGTGAGACAACTTAGTCATTCTATCAACAATTACCCAAATAGAATTATGATGCTTTTGGGTATGAGGAAAACCCACTACAAAATCCATACTCATATTTTTCCACTTCCAAGTAGGGATTTCAATGTCTTGGGCTAGGACACCCGACCTTTGAGTTTGGCCTTCACTTGTTGGCAATTCGGACACGAACCTTGCTATGTCCTTCTTCATGCCACCCCACCAATAGAAATCTTTTAAGTCTTGGCACATTTTTATCAAACCGAAATGAATGGAGTATGTAGAATTATGAGCCTCCATCAAGATCAAACTCCTTAGGCCATTAACATTCGGAACACATAGCTGACCTTAGTAGTATAAAACCTTATCTCCCCCTTGGGAATAGACCTTTATTTTCTTTTTCTTCACCAACTTCTTTAACTCGATAAACGTCGGATCAAGATCTTGCTTTGATTTAACATCCACCATCAAAGAGGATTCAGACCTATTTTGAACAACCATACCACCATCATCAGTACCACACAACTTCACCCCTAATCTAGCCAACTAGTGAACATCTTTCACCAACTCCCTTTTCCCTTCATCCACATGGGCCACACTTCTCATAGACACTCTACTAAGTGCATCGGCAATCACATTGGCTTTACCCGAATGATAGTGCACACTCATATCATAGCCTTTAAAGAGTTCTAGCCACCTTTTTTGCCTTAGATTAAGATCCTTTTTGGTGAACACATATTGAAGACTTTTATGATTGGTATACACATCCACATGCACCCCATAGAGGTAATGCCTCCAAATCTTCAGAGCAAAAACAATGGCTGCCAATTCAAGGTCATGGGTAGGGTAGTTACGCTCATGAACCTTTAATTGTCTAAAGCATAGGCTATGACCTTGCCATTTTGCATTAAGACATAACCTAAACCAATCTTTGAAGCATCACAATAAACTACAAACCCATTTAATCTTTCTGGTAGAGTCAAAATAAGAGTGGAGGTAAGTCGATTTTTCAAGGTCTGGAAACTCTTCTCACAGTTATTCGTCCATATGAATTTGGCTTTCTTTTGGGTCAATTTCATCATAGGAGATGAGATGGAAGAAAACCCTTCGACGAACCTTCTATAGTATCCGGCTAGACCCAAGAAGCTCCTAATGTCTAAAGAAGACAACAGTCTAGGCCAATTCATGACTGCCTCCATTTTTAGAGGATCAACCTTGATCCCATTATCGGACACTATGTGACCATAAAATGTCACCTCTTTCAACCAAAATTCACACTTACTAAATTTTGTAAAAAATTACCTATCCCTCAACGTTTGAAGCACAACTCTCAAGTGATTTTTATATTTTTCCTCATTCCGAGAGTAAATCAAAATATTATCAATGAAGACCACCACAAAAGTATCAAGTTAAGGTTTGAACACCCTATTCATCAAGTCCATGAACCCCATCAGCGCATTCATCAACCCAAAATTCATTATCACAAACTCGAAGTAACCATACCTTATCCGGAAAGCCATTTTGGGAATGTCACACTCCCTCACCAATAATTGGTGATAGCCGAACCGAAGGTCGATCTTAGAGAAGTGACTTGCCTCTTGCAATTGATCAAATAAGTCATCTATTCTAGGGAGTGGGTACTTGTTCTTAATGGTCATATTATTTAATTGCCGGTAGTCTATGCACATTTGAAGTGACCTATCCTTCTTTCTCAAAAATAACATAGGAGCACCCCATAGCGAAATACTTGGTCTTATGAACCCCTTTTCTAACAAGTCCCTTAATTGTTCCTTCAACTCTTTCAATTATTTCGGGGCCATCCGATAAGGAGGAATAGAGATAGGTTGGGTATCGGGGAGGATATCAATACCAGAATCAACTTCCCTTTTAGGAGGGACACCGGGAAGGTCATCGAGAAAGACATCAAGGAACTCATTGATTATGAGAACCGACTCAAGAGGAGGACTTTCAGAGTTAACATCCCTAACCCTCACAATGTGGTAAATACAACCCTTAGAAATCATATTTTGGGCCTTAAGATAAGAAATGAACTTACCCTTCACCACCGAGTCACGACTCTCCCATTCAATAATGAACTCATTTGGAAATTCAAACTTGACTCAATGAGTCCTACAATCTATAGAAGTATAAGATGCATGTAACCAATCCAACCCAAGAATGACATCGAAATCTACCATGCCAAGCTCAATGAGATCACAAGGAATAACTTTATACAGGACAGACACGGGACAACCCCTATAGACCTTTCTAGCAATAACCGACTCACCAATGGGGTAGATACCAACTAGGGCTCTAATAATATTTTGGGTGACACATCAAACCTATTAGCAAGGAATAGAGTAACAAATGATAAATTTTCATCCGGATCTAATAGTGCATACACATTAAAATCAAAGACCTTTAACATACCGGTAAAGACATCGGTTGCGTCCTCAACCTCTCGTCTCCCATGCAAGGCATAAAAGCAGTTGGTGCATTGGACACCTCTTTGGGCTTGTTGACCATTAGAAATTTGGCCTTGAGGCCTACCACCACCATCTCTACAATCCCTAGCATGGTGTCCCATCTTGCCACACTTAAAGCATACATTGGAGCCAGCTAAGCATTCCCCTTTGTGAGTCCTTCCACATTTCTTGCAAGCGGGGAAAGTTTGAGCAGCAACATTCTCTCTTGGAACCATTGGTTTAGCATCCTTATCCTTGTTGAACCTTGGAGTAGGAGTATTGGTGGAACCTTGTCCCACAAACCATTGCCCACTTTGGCCTTTGTCATTGTTACCATAATTGGACCTTTGAGGGTTAAACCCTCTACCATCCACTCTAGCCTTTTTGAATCCCCTTGTTCTCTCTCTCAGCTTCTCTTCTTTAATTTGTTCTGCATAAGTCATTAATCAAGGGACGTCAATCTCCTTGACCAACACGGTCGTTTTTCACTCCTTGGCCACCAAGCTTGAGACACCAGAAATAAGCTTGCCCATCCTAGCTCTTGGGTCGGAGACCATGAAGGGAGCATACTTTGACAACTTAGTGAATTTGAGAGCATACTCCCTCACACTCATACTCCCTTGACTGTGGTTGATGAACTCTTAGATTTTGTCCTACCTTAGCTCCAATGGTAAGAAGCGGTCTAGGAAGGTACCTTTGAACTCTTCCTATTCTATCGGCCCTATTTTTTCATCCCTCTCAACAACCCATTCTTGTACCACACTCGAGTCACACCTTTGAGTTAATAGGCCACTAGCTCAGCCTTCTCATTTGATGGCACACCCATGATAGCCACAATCCGGTAGACCTCATCAATAAACTCTATAGGGTCCTTATATAGTTTAGAACCATCAAACTCGGGTGGATTCATCCTTTGGAAATATCAAATCTTAAAGTCCGGATTTTGTATTTGGGAAAGAGAAACATCTTGATGCCCTTAGTTGTCTAGGACTTGATCTAACAACGTAATGATATTGCAAAACTTGACATGGGTTACCTCTTTCTCATGATGTGGGGCATTGGGAACCGGAGGAGTTTGGTCCTCATCGTCAACCCTTGCTCTTGGAGGTTATCTTCTATGAGTCATTATCTAGAGAATAGGAAATGGGTCATTAGTTAAAGGAAAGCTTAGGACACTCTAAGGCAAGACATGAATTTGAAAGAAGTGAAAATTTTCCTAAACGTCCCATAGTCTCCTATTCATCATTATGGTGTGCTTCACAATAATGAACAAAATCCTATTTGATGTGGCATGTTGGACTCCGAGGACCATTCAAAACCTCAAGCTCTGATACCAAGTTAGTCACGACCCAAGCCTAGGGCCTAGACGTGACATGGCGAATGAGAAACCCGAAAGTACCTCAAACAAGTCTCTTAGCATTATTTAAGCCTTTCATAGGTAATGATAATAAATAAACAAGAGAAAATCATAATAGTAAATCTTTAACTTACATATGTCTAACAATACGTCTAACTTTTATATTTAACAGGGCTAAGAAAAGTCCCTATGCACCCTCAATCATAATAGAAAGAAATGTCATAGTAAGTATCTAAAGATCTCAACATATCATAAGCTAGAAAGATAAAGGAGTATTGTTCTCGGAACATGGGAACTCACCAAAAGTAGTCTTCAAACCAAATCTCAACTAGCCACGTGGAGGAGAACGATCAGGAGCATCAGTCCCTACATGGTGATATCATGTAGGCAAAAGAGTATGCGTTAGTATTTTGAATATACTAAGTATGTAAGCATGCATGAACATTGGGAAAATATTAAAACATTTATGTAATATGAAACATAATACAATGCATACATAATCAATCATATAGATATCCTTTAAAATATTTATTTTGTGGAAAAATGACCATAACCGATATTTAAGACCATGCGAGCTATTACATGGAATCCAACATAACCCCCTACATTAGCCGGGGAGACTACTTTACGAAAAGAACTCCGTCAACTTCATTTATTTTTTTAACTTTAACTTTAAGGGCTTTCATGGATTCATTAGCCTAAGCTTACAAGGGCTCCTATGTTGGCGCATAGTTAATGAGACAAGGGGTTTCTACTTGGATTCCCTTACCAAATCTCACTTCAATGCCCATTTGGTGCTAAGTCAATCTCAGGGAATAGTTTAATACTTTAAAATAGTTATAGTATATAGTTTGAGAATTTAAAACATTACATTCGGTAGAATAGCTCATTAAAATCTTTAGTGATTCAAATATGCAAGAATTGTCCATATAGCATAAAGAATCCATCATTCATAGAATTTCATCATTCTTTTATCTCATAAGACTCCCTTTTGATCATAAACGTTGCTTTCATAAATATTTATTTGGAGCCAAAGCTTTCAAGTCAAACTTCATTGAAAATATAGTAAAATTAGGTGGGTTTAAATCACTTCAACTTACAAATATGTATGTAAATGAATATGCATAAATACTTTGAAATCCATTAATTAAAGATCATACTTTAAATAAACCACCATGAATTTCAAGAACCTTTAAAGAGATAAATAGAGAAATTACTTGCAAACCATCAATTCATACATATGAAATCATGTTGCATCAAAATAGACCAATAATCATTAGTTTAACCATGATTCATGCTATTAAGTAAAACTAAGAATTACCCATAAGAAAATATTACTTGAAATCAAGAGATTTAGTTGAAAGAGTTTTGGATTACATGGGTGGAAAATCCATGGATAAACACTCACATAACTTAGAGTAAAACTTAAAGAAAATAAACATAATTTATCATATAATCAACATACTTTAGGAATGAGAGTTGAAGGAATACTCTCATTGAAGCGTTACATACCTGGAATTTGAAACTTTACTCAGAATTGAAGGACTTAATAGACACTCTTGAATCCTACCATTTTTTCCTCGCCGGAGCATTTTATGTACTACTCGGAGTATATGAATCACCGAAATAGCATTTCTACATTACTAAGAACTAAAACTATATTTTGAGAATGAGTAAAGAAGTTATAGAGAGAAGAGTTTCTTGAAAAAGCTTGATGAACAAAATGATGAAATAAGGTGGGTATTTATATGTGTGAAGGAGGGACCTAACAATAATAAAAATAATTATAAAGAAAAATCTAAAAATTTAATGAAATATTGTGATGTCATGGGTGATTTCAAATGGAGGACTATTAATGTCATGGGTGATGTCAATTGGATCAAGATATTTTCATGATTGGTGAGATAAACCTTCTTTTAATGGAATACCCTTTTTTGAAGTTGCGTTTGAAATAGATACATTACTCATTAGGATTTAGTGTCTTCATATGAATTATTGATCTAGAAGTATAATTTTATTTCATTCAAGAATCAACCGATTTAGAGCATCCTATGGTGATATATGACTTTTCTTCTACAAACACTCTATTTCATCACAACACCATGTCTTGCAACAATTAATCTATTTGACCTACTTTACCTCCAAAAATTAAAATATGCTCATAAGTTGTAGGTAATGATGTTGAGTTATTCAAAAATTTAAATCACCTAATTTGAACTGTCTTATTAAAAGTTCTGCCCAAAATACAGAAGCAATATCATTTTCATCGAGAATTGGAAAATCATATACAACGTTTTTAGGGGGTGTTACACGGTTGATCCCTCTGATGTTCTGAACAATGGCTTGAGAAAATAGAAAGGGTGTTTGAGAAGTTGGAGTGTTCATATGTTGCCAAATTCAAGTATGCTATCTCATTATTATAGAAGGATGTTTATGACTGGTGGGTAAGTATGTCAAATGCAAAAGCAAAACCCCCAGTTCTTTCTTGGGATGATTTTGTTAAAGAATTTCGTATGAAGTATGTCCTGCCTTCTTATTGTGATGCTAAGAAAAAAGATTTTTTGAATCTAAGGCAATAAGGCATGTCTATCGCTGAGTATCAACAAAAGTTTCTTAGACTCTGTTGTTATGATGGAGGCATTATTAATGGTGAAAAAGATAAATGCAAGAGGTTTGAAGATGGCTTGAATGATTCCATTAGAAAGAATATGGCGATCCTGCAACATGAGAACTTTTGTAAACTACTTTCTGCTGCTTTCACTTAGGAAAGACTTGATAAGGGAGAAGCTAGTAGACATGAGAATAGATTTCAGAAGCCTAGGGGTCCATATAAAAAGGGAAAGTTTGATGATTCTAAGGCTGGTAGTGTCAACAAGTCAGCTCAACAGAAGCAAAACAGATCAGATTTTTCTATAACTAGCACTCCAAGTTATAGCCAAGGCAAGAATCACATTCCCACTTGTGCACAATGTGGAAAGAATCATTATGGTACTTGCAGAAGAGGTCTAGTGCATTTTTAATTGTGGTAGCTTTGATCATAAAGTGAAGGATTGTCCTAATCCTAATAATGTTCCCCCATTTCACATTGAGGGCTCAATTTAGAAGTCTTCTAATAATCCTCGTCAAACCAATAGAGGTGCAAGGACTAAAAACAACCAAGTAGGAGGGAAAAGTGGAGCAAGTCTATCTAGCGGGTCAAGAGCTACTACACGAGCTTATGCTATGAAGAAAAAAGATGACCAAGAGGGACAAGACGTGGTAGTCGGTAACTTCCACTTGTTTGGCTTATCTATATTTACACTATTTGGTCCTGGTTCTACATATTCCTATATTTGTTCATCACTTGTTATTTATGAAAATGTGAAATCTATGAGACTTAACTATGATGTACTGGTTGAAAGTCCTTTGGGTCACAAAGTTGGTTGTAATAGAATTTACCAAGCTTGCCACTTCGTGATTCAAAACCTAGACTTTCCTGCTGATTTGATTGAAATGCCTTTCCATGATTTTGATATTATTATCAGTATGGATTGTCTTTATAAATATCATGCAGTAGTGGATTTTAGGTCCAAGCATATGACTTTTAAGGATCCTGCATTTTCACACATTATTGTACAAGGTAAAAGATCATTGACATCTAATATTATTTCTGCGGCCTTAGTAAGAAAGATGATTCGTCAAGGTTATAGTGAATATCTTGCTCACATAATTGATACATGTGTGGAGAGTTCTAGTCTTAAAGATATACCTACTATGTGTCTTTCCTAAAGTATTTCCAGAAAATCTTCTCTGGTTTCCATCGGAAAGAGAAGTTGAATTTCTGATCGAGCTTATTCCTGGATCTACTCCTATTTCTATCACTCCATATAGAATGGCTCTAGCAAAATTAAGGAAATTGAAAACTCAATTGCAAGAACTTCTTGAAAAAGGTTTTATTCGTCCAAGTGTTTCTCTTTGGGGAGCCCTTGTGTTGTTTGTGAAGAAGAAAGATGGCACTCTTAGACTTTGTATTGACTATAGACAATTGAACAAAATAACAATCAAGAACATATATTCACTACCACGGATTGATGATTTATTTGACCATCTAAAGGGTGCCAATTTATTCTCAAAGATTGATTTAAGGACTGAGTATCACCAACTGTGTGTTCGAAAGGAAGATGATCCTAAAACTGTTTTTAGAACTCGATACGGTCATTATGAATTCTTGGTTTTGCCATTCGGATTGACTAATGCTCCTACAATATTCATGAATCTAGTGAATCGAGTATTTAAGCCTTATCTTAATTAATTTGTGGTGGTCTTTATAGATGATATTTTAATATATTACAAGAGTAAAGAAGAGCATGATAAACATCTTTGGATTGTTTTGCAAATTTTGTAGGAGAAAGAACTTTATGCAAAACTTTCAAAGTGTGAATTTTGGCTTAATAAAGTGACTTTTCTAGGACATGTTGTGTCAGCCGAAGGTGTGAAGGTGGATCCTAGTAAAATTAAAGATATTATTGAATGGAAAACCCCCAAAACTCCTATTGAGGTAAGAAGTTTACTTGGGATTACAAGTGCCCAGAGAGCTTTGAAATGCTCAAATCTTTGTTGACACAAGCTTTTATACTTACTCTACCAATGGAGGGAAAAGAGTATGTGATATATAGTGACACTTCTCATCGTGGTTTGGGGTGTGTTTTGATGAAAGAAGGGAAAGTTATTTCTTATGCCTCTCGGAAATTAAAATCACATGAATTGAATTAGCTTACTCATGATCTAGAACTTGCTGCTATAGTGTTCGCCTTAAAGATATGGAGGTATTATTTGTTTGGAGAAAAATGTCATATATTCACTGATTGCAAGAGATTAAAATACTGGTACGTAGAAAGAGCTGAGCTTAAGACAACGCAGATCGCTTGAACTCATCAAAGATTATGACTGCATTATTGACTTTCACCCAGGTAAAGCTAATGTGGTTGCAGACGCCTTAAGTTGCAAATCCTTCACAAGCTTGCATCTGAATCAATTGCCTTTGCTTCCAAAGTTAAGAGCCATGAATGTTCATTTTACACTTGATTTGTATGGTTTGGTGGTTGCTAATTTATAAGTCAAGCCAATATTGCGTGAATAGATGAAAGAATCGTAAAAGTGAGATGAGAAACTCATAAAATTGACCAAAGAAGTTCAATATAGGGAAAAGAAAGATTTTACATTAAAGGAGGATGGTGTCTTGTTATACCAAAATAGGTTATGCATTCCTAATGATGAAAAATTGAGGAGATAAATATTGAATAAAGCACATACTTCACCATATGCAATACATCATGGGAGTACGAAGATGTACCAGACTGTCAAAGAACATTATTGGTGGAATGGTATGAAGAAAGACATTATAGAGTTCATTTCAAAATATTTGGTTTGTCAACAAGTAAAGGCAGAATATTAGGTTCCAGTTGGGTTGCTGCAACCCTTGTCGATACTGGAATGGAAATGACAGAGAATAACTATGGACTTTGTTTCTGGACTTCCTCGCACCCAAAGAAATCATGATGCAAATGGATGATAGTGGATAGACTAACAAAGAGTGCTCATTTCTTGGCAATCACAATGGATTACCCACTTGTGTATTTAGTAGAATTGTATATTAATGAGATTGTAAGACTACATGGGATCCCTATTTCCATTGTAAATGACCGAGACCCAAGATTTACATCTAGATTTTGGGGTAGTTTGCAGGAAGCCTTGGGTATTAAGTTGAAGTTTAACACTTCATTCCACCCCCAAACGGATGGACAGTTGGAAAGAGTGATACAAATTTTGGAGGATATGCTTCGAGTTTGCATTATTGAATTTGAGGATAGTTGGGACAAACACTTGTCTTTGATAGAATTTGCTTACAATAATAGCTACCAGGGAAGTATTGGAATGCCTCCCTATGAAGCCTTATACAGAAGGAAATGTCGGGCCCCGATTTCTTGGAGTGAAGTTAGTGAGAGAAAGCTTATTGGTCCTGAAATTGTGCAACAAATAGAAGAGAAGGTAAAAGTGATCAGGGATCATCTAAAAATTGCTTCTGCTAGACAAAAGTCATATGCTGACCTGAAAAGGCATGATATTGAGCATCAAGTTAGCGATAAAGTATTCTTAAAGGTTTTTTCATGAAAAAAGATTCTGAGATTTGGCCAAAAAGGAAAACTCAGTCCTCGATTTATTGGACCTTATGAGGTACTAGAAAGAGTGGGACCAATTGCATATAAATTAGCTTTGCCTCTTGAATTGGACAAGATCCACAGTGTCTTCCACGTTTTGATGCTCAGAAGTTATCATTTTGATCCATCTAATGTTCTTCCAGTTGAACCTATTGAGGTTAATTCAGATTTGATGTATAACAAAGAACCCAGCTTGATTCAAGCTCGTGAAATGAAGCAACTTAGAAACAAGAGAATCCCCTTAGTAAAGGTACTTTGGAGGAACTATTCTGGAAAAGAAGCCACCTGGGAGCAAGAAGAAGACATGAGGACCTAATATCCATATTTGTTCTGGGACTAAAATAAGGTAAATGTTGAGACGAAATTTCTTAAGGAAAGAGAGTTGTAATGCCCCTAATCATATAAGATAGTATTCACACTTCGATGGAACACTTCTTAGTAAATATATTGTGTTTTACTCACTTTTTAAGAACTTGAAATTTTGCGTGATTTTAAAATTTGCTTACCATAGATTGCAATTGTAGTTTAGGGGATCGTATTGGAAAATTTATGTAAACTACTAATTAGAATTACCCTTAAAATAAAAAGGAGATTATATATAGATATATATGCATTTGGCATCCCGCTATTACTTTTTGGGCAACCACCTTTTTATTAGGAGATGCGAAGTAGTAAATGTCACTTTGGAAGACTTCTTTTACACCTTCTCTCACAATTTTGATTTCTTCAAGATAAGTAAAGACTTGAACCATCTATATAGCATAATCCCTCACAAATTCACCAATAAAACCTTTCCTTTCAACTAGAACCCAAAGACCCCTCTCTTGTGGTAAGTGTTCAAATTCATTTTTGAGACTGTGTAGCAAGTAATAATTCTTGAATATCTCATTGTGTAAACCTTTGATTTTAGTACATAAATATATTTTGGAAAGATAAAATACGTACCTGCAACTCTTATGTTTATGTTGGATCCTAGATCTGCTGTTATTAAGTCGAAAAAAGAGCATGAAACGTAGGACAAGTTCTGTGCAGATTCTTGATTTAAAAATCCCTCATGTATAACTGTTAGTATTTTGATGATATCTTTTTGTAAGAAATGTGTTTTGAGGTGATTGCTTTGGGGATGCAAACTTAATACATATATCTAAAAGTTTCATGAAGAACATAAAGTCCAGTTTTGCCCTTTTTATTTTTAAAATTTAGATACAACATGAGGTACTTGGCTTTCCAAATTTACTTTTTTGGTACTATGACTCGGTTGAAAATATTCTAGGCTTATTTTTAATGATAAATCTTATTTTATGTCAATATTATGGAGATTCTGAAAATTAAAGAGGGACTTTAATGGTATTTTTAAGATTGTTTATATCATGTACAAGTTGAGGAACTTGAGACATTGGTTGGTCTACAGTTTGAAGTCTTGAAGTCATGTTGGATTGTTGTATGCTAAAAGGCTGAGGTTTGTGTATAAAATTGTACTTATACTCTTGTTACCTGTTAGTATATTTGAAATCCTATCTTGGTACGTTTGTTATTTCTTAAAATTTTGAATTGTCATGTTGGTATCTTTGGATATTTGCAAGATACTTGTTTGACTCGTCCAATTGTACGAATTGCTCGATCACTTGACATTCTTTTGAAATTTGTCCTTCTTGTGGCTGTGACTTTTTCACTATTGAAATGCCTCTTGATTCGGACCCATTATCATATTGATTATGGATTTTTAGTTCGTCTTAAGTATGGAAGTTGTCCATTTTGAGTACAAATTAGGAAATCATTTTTAACATGATTCTTGGTTCTCTTGATTATTGGGTCTTTACCCTTCTTCACACAGGGCTTCGATCCTTCTTGATACTTGATCATGTTTGGTGCGACGGCATAACGTACATATTGGGAGAAACTTGGTGCTAAATCTTGTAAATGTGGTTCTATCAATTATTGACACTTAAACTTTTAAATATAGAACTTGATACTCGTGATATATTTGTCGTCTTGATTTATTTATTATGTGTACATTTGTGCTACTCATGACTTGAGAAAATAAATTGGAGAACCTAAAGGCTTCAAACTTGTAGTTTTGCACCACTAAGCTCTATGCTTAGCGATAGTTGTTTCTATCGTAGAAAATTTCCGAGTTGATGCTTGAAGTTGGCCATTGGAGATAAAGTTTTTGGGAGCTTTAAGGAAGATCACATTTGCATATATGCATCTATATTTTGTAGTAGTTTTTGGAACATGTATATGATCCATGGGGTACTTGTGTATATGTATATATGTATTTATTTGTGAGAGTTGATCCATCCATGACATCAAGGGTTGCAACTTAAAGTTGGTTGCTTGTTTTGTTATTTTGGGGTATGTAAATTCCAAGTTTTATGATGTACTAAATTTACCGTTGGAGTTGGAATATTTGTACGAAGCATGAATTAGTTAACTTTGGTACTTATAAGTTGTAATAGTTTATAGCATGAATTGTAGTGATATGGAATGATACATGGATGTCTCGTAAGTTATTTTCTTAAATTATTTTGAAAACTCGCCCCGTTCTAAATTGAAACTTTTATTTGATTTAATTGAGATCAAAAATTTTTAAAGTGGCTAAAATCTTACATCTTTAACTATTTTTAAATAAATCAAATTTTATTACTAAATTATATAAATGTCTTACGAAAATATTTTTCTAAATGTCACAAATATTATATACAGTCTCTTTTTAAGTAGTAGCATCCTCTCAGGAGGATCGCTACAATCTTACTAAGTCATATACCTCGAATTCACTAACTCAGAAAAATGGAAAGAAGATAGCTAACAACAATAATCCCATAGTAAATACAATAATTTCAAGTGAAAAATACAAATAAGGAAAGTGCAAAACAATTTAACATGATATACAGGTAATACAATGACTAGGAAGTAGACTTGCCTAATTAGCTATTATCCTTTGTTTAATTCAGGTACTATTATTTGTTGTATTATGATACTACCATATTATCATAAAATTACTAGTTATATTCTATTGTAATGAAGGTTACATTTCGACATATGATAATGAGATCAGTACTAATGCGTCTATCCACGCGACTTCCAATTATTAAATTTCTCTCTTAGTTTCAATGTCAGATTATTCAAGTTTTAACCAATTAAATTATTAGCACTTAATTTATATATTTTTCTATAATTTTTCATCACTTGAGAGATTTTAGTCTTTTATAATATTTGTGTGGTCTATGTCTAAGTGAAACAACATTTTTATTTTTCTTAAAAACTAAACGAAAGAAAAAATCTTTATTATACTGTAATCATTTAAAATTTATTAAATATATACTTATAAAATAATTCGGATTATATGAAATTCATGAATATATTAGGTCAAATAAATATTATGATTTAATATAATTGGGTTAATTATTTAAGTCCAATAAATATGAATTTAATTAAGGTCCAAATTAATTGATTTGGACTACAATAAATAAGCCCAATTTGCTAAGCTCAATATCATTTCATCTTAGAGATCCAGTGTCACGTGTCAAGTGACATGACATACCAAGTTAAACAAATAAGTCATTAGGATCATGACTTATGTCAAAAAGACAAGTCCACTTTGCTAAAGCCCCATATGTCATGTCATTTAAATTTGATTGGTCAAAGGGAGGCCTATTCTTATCACAACTCCTTTATTTTACAACTATAAATAGGGTTCTCATAGTTCAGAAAAGAGTCTAGAATTCTAACAAGAAGCCAGAGAGAACTCGAGGATTAAATGCCACATATTTCTTTATAAGCTGCAAGTTCTAGAATTCATGCACTGATCAAACATTAAAGTTCAAGAGCAACTCAAGATCAAGAGCACTAAATTCGAGAACAAGCTCAAAAGCCCTTGAATTCAAATATAAGTCAAGATCAAGTTCAATATTCAAGATCAAGCCTACAAAACCCTTGAATTTATATTTGAAAAACGAATTAGAGGATTCATAGAGATTGTAACACTAATATTTTGAAATAACATACTACGATTATTATGATATTTTCCATTCTTAATTATTTTTTTCTCGACGCGAATTTTATTGTCTACATATACATTTTAAAATGCAATTATATTTTTGTACATTTTTTATATGTATACTAGTATCTAATTTTATGGATGTCTTCTATAATTTTTATCTTATTTATTCAGTTTTCCCCCATTTTAAACTTTTTTTATCCTTAACTTTGTCCCTTTTTTTTTAAAAAAATTAACGACCCTTGAGGGGATCAGGGGCTGAGCAACACCCTCATGCCTTAACATAAGCATATAAAATAACAAAATTACATAGAGGGGGACATAAATCTTACCTCCAGTCCCATGGTGGTTCTAAGTCGGCTAACCTAGCTACTAAAGCCGGTCAACTCATCCCCATTATTATAATGAAAACACTTAAGAAGAGAGTACTCCTCTCAAATACATAGTATTTAGGAAATGCATAAATTAGGGAGACTTTCCCTATGTAAGAAAAAGAAAACCCCCTAAACTAACCCTATTCAAAGTAGCTATAATACAAAGGAAAATAGGCAAATTGAAAACTGAAAAGGTTATGATGAGCAAAAGGATACAGAGGAAATCTATATCATACAAAATATAAAGCATCTTACTGACTCAAGGAGATTTCTTAATCCTTTTTAATCTTTTCCTTCTAAAATTTGCCATCCCCATTTTCTCTAAAATGTAGCTTCCTTTTGCTGCTGCTGGTAATTGATTTTGTGTATAAAAGTGTTGTGTTGTATGATTTCATATCTATGGCTCCATTTAGAAAGATAATCACTAGTACTATTAGCTTCCCTGTAGGTGTGTTGACATTGAAAAAAGTCCAGTTGCTTGATATATTTGTGTAGTTCCTGGATATAAGGTTGAACCTTCCAAGGTGGTTCTGTGTCCACCTCCAAAATGATTTGTTTGTTGCCATGTTGAATTTACCAATACACTCCATATGTTGTTGCTTGTATTTCTACCTAGTTGTTTGTGCCATCACCAAGAGGGATGGTAAATGCATAAACCAAGAGACCCTGATCATCTCTAAATATCCCACCTCCTATTTTTTCAGGGCTTTGTAGGCACTACCATTTATATTAAGTTTGTATATGCTGTTGGGGGCTTTAGTCCAGGTAATAGTGATGATTTTCACTTTATGCTTGCATCACCATGGTGTTCAAATCCCTCCCACTGTTAGGCCAAATCAGATAAGGGAAAACCGTGTTGTGGAGCTGAATGATGTTCTCCAGTATTAAAATTTGGACTCTTGAAATATTGGATTGTTTGTCTACGCAATCCCTTTAATGTCTACGTAAACGCTCATTTTCTTTTCAGAAATGTCATTTGTCCTTTCTTCTATAACTTTCGAATAATAAAAGGTTAGTAACCAACAGATAATACTCTGAATTCTCAACCTTAAATTATTAAAGATGATTTTAAAGAAATAGAGTATTAAAATATAGTATATAATATGTAGAATTACAAATATTAATGTTACACAATATTAATTCAACTTTTAGAAAATATGAAAATAATTCAATCAGTAAGAAGCAATAGTCAATTTTACTGAAGAACAAATAATTAGGAATGTGGAAAGAACCAACAAAATATATTTAATTATTTTAGTATTTTTCCTTTTTTGGTCACTAAATATTAATTTAACAAATTCATCTTCGTGTTGGTAGCTGCTTCTGCTTTTTCCATTTTCGTTTTCTCACTTATTTTTGGTCTTTTTAACTGCTCTATATATTGTGATCTATATTGGATGATGATTGTTAGAGTGCAAAGATTAATATAAATTATGTATGGATTTCATTTTTACAATAAATGTTAGGTAAATGGCCATCTTTTATTACAAAGTTAGATTTTGCTTCTGTCTCAAAAATATTAGTTTTACAAATTAGGAAAAGCTACATAATTAGACATATTTCACTATCATATATACTATTATTACCTATGATTTCAAAATATTACGTATCTTATCATTAATTAAGAATGTTCTGTCATATATTGAGAAATATACACTTAGATATATGTATTTTTGCTACCAGTTACACTAAATTAGGGAGAGACACGAGTGAGATTTTGGTATGTATCCTAGATACATGTGAATTACGCTAAATACATGTATCTGGTGTGATTTACATGTATTTGATACCAGATACATAAGAGAGTGGCGAACGAGATTTGTCATGTATCCAGATACATACGGATCCACTTGGATACAATGTATCTAGAACAAATTATAACTAAGTTTGACCCCATATATTCCGAGATACATGTATTTGGACATATATGAGCGCACCAAAATTTGGTAAGATGCGTAATATTGCAAACTAACATTTACCTAAGAAATTAACTCCTAAATTAGTGGAATTTATGTAAATTTCCCTTTAAATTAAAGTATGACAGTTTTTGAACAAATTTAATTAGGGAAAAATATGCTTTGTAAGAAAAACCTAAAACAAACTAAAAATTAGGGAAAACGCATATGAATTAAACATACAATAGTTGCAAACAAATTAAGCAATTTATAAAGAACTACATTTACTTTAATCTATATTTACCTTAAAAACATGAACTCTCAAACTTGAATGTTAAATTACTATAATACCTCTAACTAAAAAGACTCAATTTAGTATATATTCTCTCTTTCTCTTTCTGAATGTCCTTTTAATAATTTTAATATCCTACTTATAAAATTAAAAAAAAATGGCTCCCAAACCAACCATTTGCTTCTTCACTAACAGTCACAAATATTCATTCATTAACATGCGCAACATTACTAACCGCCAGTGTAATAATTATGACGAGGAGATCGATCTCATTCTTAGATTGGTATTCTTTTCAGTGTCGTTCATGGTACTTAGTTAATTGCACAAGGGGCTTTGCCAGCGACTAGAACTAAGTGTGCTTCTGAAGAACTTTGCAACAACATTGTCATTTTGGCTGATTACTTCACCATTTGAGAACACCCTTCATCCCAAGGAGAACACGACACATGATCAGTTTTCCTTCACAACAACTATTTACACTAGCATTATTTGGTACATTTTATGAAGCAGAGAAAGTTTTCACTATGTGATATTAGTGGATCTTATCTTTTACTGTATAACGAAGGAAAAGGTTTCACGCCCTTAAATATGAGTGTACAAAAAAATTACTATCATGAAATCCTCTAAAAGGCTTCGTTCTAATCACGTCATCTTTTGGCCAACTATTATAAATATATGGAACTATGAAAAAATTGGAGTTTCTACATATGGATCTAATGATCACCAGGCATATGACTATATCACGAGTCATAAACTTATCATTCTACTCCCTGAGTCTCAATTTAAAAAATTTTTCATTAAAAAAATCACATTCCCATAAATGGAAACAATTCATCTTTTAAAATTCTTATTTTACTTTCAATGAAAAGATTTACCGTCACACAAATATTTATGATTTATTTCTGTTACAAATTTCAAAAATCTTCCTTTTTTTCTCCCATAAATTTTGTATTAAATCAAATGGTACCACATAAATTGAGACGCAAGAAGTATCTTTTTTTTTTCTTCCAGATTTCATGTTCACTTTTGATTTCAGATCCATTTCGACTTGCATCTTCACACTGCTCCCCATCTAACATAAAATGGTTGATTTGATTGAGTAATAAGGATGACATAGTGATGATCTATAAGAACTATTTAAATAGATGGTTGATGTGACTCCAAATTTCAAGTCTTATGCCTCAATATGTAGATAAGCTTTTCGCAAAATCATTTTCTAATGTATCATTTATATATTGATGAGGATGTTATGCTTCATGACTGGAATCCTTATAAAATTTAATTTTCTTAACCATATTCTCACATTAATAAATATGTTTTATCACTTGTAGTTGTGCTGAACATAATTTGTCCTTTGTGTGGTAAATAAATGTGTTTATGATTTAGTTTCATCGGGTTTTGACTAATTAGATTAAAATCAAAAGTAATTTTATTAATTTGTATTTAAACTATTAAAATCAATCCAAATATTATATAAAGTTATCGATTCTATTGTCGATTTTGGTCGATTTTGCTGAGTTTTAAAATTTTTATTAATTTATCTGTACTAAATAAAGAGTCTTACCAATAGTTAATAATATAATAAAAACAATAATTTGCTAAAGAACAATCTAATGTATAACGAGTGATGCTATGTTTCTATTCCTGTTCTATTTGCTAGAATAAGGTTATAATAGTCAAACAAGGCTTCTACAATGCAAGAACTAACAATACTTTCCAAAAAAAGTGTACCCTCTGTTCTATTTTATGTGGTACCATTTGACTTTGTATGATAAAGACTTTTGAAATTTTTGGTCTAAAATAATTCTTAGATAATTATGTGGTTGTAAATTATTTTATTTTATTATGCTTAAAAGAGAAATTTTAAAATTAAACTATCTCTAATTATAGTAAGGTGACATTCTTTTTGAGTCATACAAAAAAAAAAGGGTTCCACACAAATGAAACGAAGGAAGTACAAAAAAACCTTTGCATAAGTACTATATTAAGATGACTTTAAATGAATATCAACACATTTGACAAGTTAACTCAACAAACAAGCGATCCAAGGAAAGGAAGTATACATGTTGCTTTTGTTGTCTTTCTCAATTATTACCAATATATGTGTTGAGCTCCTTTTTGATACTAAACATTTATAAAATGATAGGCTGACACTCTTGATTACCTTATTAATTGTAATATATATTATATTCGCCATTATAAATTGTAAAAAGAAAGGAGAAAGAAAGTATTAATTTTGTAGATATTATAACATTTGATAAGAGGACTTGCTATGACGTTCTCATCTGTATGGATTCTCTGTCTATATATGATTTAATATTAATATTTTGAAAAAATTAAATCCATCTAAATAATGGCATATAATATGGAGTTGAAATCCAATAAGAAAAAATGTGCAAAGCTTGACAAATTTAGTGACCAAAATTCTTAGAATAAATTTCGAAGATCTTAAAAATTAAATTTTCATGAATGTAATATCTAAGCATATTGTATATTATGCATTTTTGTTGATCGAATTCCCGAAGAGACAAAAGAACATACACTATAATATCATCTATACGAATGATTAATTGAATGTGTTTCATTACATGCTTACATCTCATAAAAATAATAAAAATATGTACTTAAATAAATTCTGAATATTCGTCTTCATGGATTTGAAAAACATCAAATCATTTTGACCCCAAAAAATAAATCTTTGCTTGATGATTCACATAGATCATTCACAGAAAATTGTATTTTATTATTTCATATGTCAGTATTTATTCAAAGCTTTATTATTTATAATGACTCAACATAAACGTGCAACGCACGTACCAAAAAATTAGTATACATAATATGCGGAGAGAATGAGACCAAACAAAAAATTATGTGAATATTAGACTTTTAGACATCACTGATAAGCTTACAGGTCCAGAGGCACTACTTGAATCATAGAGAGTTGAGATTAATTACTCGAGTGTTTAGCCAATTTATAGTTTCTGAAGTTTTCACTTGACTTTAAGTAAATATTTTCTCCTTCAGTACCACAATTCCATAGTCAGACTCCTGAATTTCATTTTTATATCACCGAGTGGTAATAGTCACTGCACCCCACAAGAACCTAAAGTAATAAGTCAACTAAAAATTCAGATAGCCATGCCATAGCAGTCATTTTATTCACTATCATGCTCTCAGGGGCTGTAGCTATACAATATTATCTTTGGAGTAGTAGACCTCATGTTACATCCCAATGCTTTACCAATTTTTGTAGTTATAAAATTTGGACAACTCCATACAACCTATTTGGAGTGATAATTAGACATTTTCAAGGTTCTATATATATAGCCCAAAGAACCATCCAATGCATGCATAGAAATCTCTATGTATTTTACTAGTTTAGCCAATTCCAACTGATTAAGCTCTTTTTCATGTGTTTCTACCTCTAATACATCATTTAATTTCTCCAATGCTAACAAGTACAACTGTTTGCAAGTCTTGTATTTATGATCAGCCATGTATTTCTTATTTCAGAAATAGCACTACCCCTTTCCCTCTTCTCATTGATCTCATCAAGACTCGATGTTTTCTATTCACACCCCTAGAAAATGTGGAGTTGGCCCCATGTATAGGCAATACAGGCTTGCTGCTGTAATTCTTTTGATCCATGAACCTATTAAATTGTGAAGTTGTTGATTAAGATGTTGTTATTTTTGTTTGGAAGAGTCAGTTGAGTTGTTAGTTTGTTAGAAGTGTTGGAATGTTGGCCATAACTTTCATGGGCCATAACTTCCATGGATGTGGCCATAACTTTCGTGGATATGGTCTGTAACTTCCATAACTTCCATGGAAGTTTACAATTATATTCACTATCTCCACTACTCTTTCACTATCTTCACTACTCTTCAACTACTCCACTCTCACTAACTTTCCTCTAATGATAACTACCGCTTCCCACTACTGTTCTTGATGGTAGAAAAATTATAAATAGGACATGTCTAGTTAAAGATTTCTAAGCAGAAATTCTCCTTCTAAACTCCACACCATCTTGAGTGAGATTTGAATGCTTAGAAGACTTATCGGATTGGAAAACCAACGCTGACAGCTTCTACTATTCGTAACATTGACTGGAGGTATGTCGATCTTCTATTTCCGTTGTGCTATTACTTTGTATAATTTACATTTGGTATCAGAGCAATCTTATTACCTCTGCCTTGTTGATTTCTCAGATTTTGCAAAAGAATTTCAAAATCGTTGTTTCAGATCTTGATTATTAGATCTGTCTTTAGAGTTGTCTCTAATTTTGTATTATTATGTTTAGAGCTATGTGAATGTTAGTTCTCTAATTTTGAATATTATATGTTTAAATTATTATATTTACTGTATGTAATCTTTAAGTCTCTTTTCATATATATATTAAGCATATGAAATTTAAGTTTGTTGCATCATGTTCAGCAATAAATCTTGTATACGATTTTGATTTAATATCTAGTGATTCATATAATTTTATTTGATTGAGATTTAGCCACAACAATCTTAATAAATAACATTATATATTATGTTTTGGATCACTTAAAGAAACTAAAGAAATTAAATAAGGATATATGTCTAAGTGAACTATAATTTTATTTAATTAAAGTTTAGCCACAACATCTGTAATTGAATAAAATTTTAAAGTTAAGGATCACATAAAGAAATTTTTAAACATTGAAATTGTGATTAATTATGCATGATATGATAACTTAATTTATTTATTATTGAGTTGCATAATTAATTATGATGAAATATTAAATATTTTTCATAATTACCCACAGGAATTATGATGAGAGTTTAATAGTTTTATGATAAAGATATAATATCATGCTACAAAATTGATAATTTTATCGTAAATATGAATCTAATTGAATTAAAAATTTAGCCCACAGGCAATTTTTATGTCAGCAAATTCAATTTTATATTATTTACCTCAAATTTTTGTTAAGTATGTATGTATATTTTTGCAGTATAGCAATCTGCAAATTTCTCTGATTTTGGTGATATTCCCAAACTGAATGGTGAGAACTATAAGATTTGGAAAGAGAGAATTCTCCTTCACCTAGGGTGTATGGATATTGATTATGCTATTAGAAAGGATGAGCCACCTATTACTAAAATCAGCACTCTATAATGAATTTCTAGGTCATTTTCGTCTTTCTCTGATATTTTCAGCATTTAAAGCTTTTCTATAGCAACTTCAAGCCATTTATGACTTGCTGGCACTGACAGTTTGGTCGCCTGGTCATTCATTTGAGTTTTATGTCAGATTCCCTATTTTGGAGCTCTTAGAATTTGAATGGTTGACTTTGATCAAAACTCTAGAAAAATGACCTTAGAACGGAATTCTGACGGTTCCATCAGCTCCGAAATGGCCAAATTAGGCTAGCAGCATGATCGACACGAGTATCGAAGCAATCAGTGTGAGTTTGAGGCCATTTGATGCTTTAGCCTATGAAATTTTGCCTAAGGTTGACTTTGGTCAATATTCTGGTAAAACGCCTTAGATTGAAATTTCGATAGCGCGGTTATCTTTGGAATATCAAGTTTGGTCTATAACAGCCTTTCATTCGTGTCTCGAGGCTTTTGGTCTCATTTTGAGCCTTATTGTAGAATTAGCAAAAATTATGCTTGGGTATGGGACCCACATTTTTCCTAGACGACTCAGATGGAAATTTCGACTGCGCCATTGAGTTATGAACGTCAAATTTAGTGGGGTAGCATAGTCCGTTTGTGTGCATGGGATTTCGAACACCCCACCAGAGTTGGAAAAATTTCCAAAACCAGCTGATGTGCATCAGCCGGTGCAGACTAATTTTTGTCTTCGTGTTCAAGCCGCCTAGGTCGCATTCACGGAAGCCATAGTTCTTGGTCTCCACGTTCATGGGCAAAGGGTTGTGTTCGCGAAGGTCTAGCAAATTGGCCTCCATGTTCATGAGGTACATGCCGCATTCGCGGAGCATTGAAGTCTTGGCCTCCGTGTTTGCGGAGCTTTTAGGCCGTAGCCAACGCATTCGCAGAGAGCAATTCACTAGGCTTTTAATTAAGACCAATGACGCAAACTCAACCGAACCCCCCATTTTCATTGTTCGATTTTGGGAACTGGGAATCTCCGATTTTGGTGATTTCAAGTGCATTGGGTTCATGGAAGCCGTGGGTACTTATTGGTAGGTTCGAGGAAGTGTGAAGATCATCTATTTAAGGTAATTTCTTTTCCAAAGGGGCTGCCCAAGCTTAGTTAGGGCTTTAATGGAGTTTTTAATTATTGGGATAATTTAGGTCATTTTGAACATCAATTTGTGCCCCATTTTGAGGTACAAGCTCAATAACATGTTTAGAAAATTTTCATGGAGTCATTTTTGAGATTTTCATTGTGGGTCCCACAATACTTTTTAGACCCAATTTTGGGCCCGTCTCCAAAAAATACAAATTTAGTGTCAAAATATTTGTATTGATGAGGTGATCAATATTTTTATAGAGTAGAGGCATTTAGAGTCGTTTTTGAAGCGAAAAGCTAGAGAAAGTGGACTTAGAGCGTGTGTGTTCGGCTTCGAGGTAGGCTATGGTCTCGTTTCTTTTGATTGAGCTTCAATAGGTATTGTTTAGTATAATTTTATGACCCTAAAGGTCATTTTTTCCATATTCAATAAAATTACTATTTTAACCCTCCCATTAGTTTCTCCGAGTGACTTTTGTTTGGGTTTGAAAGTTAGTTTTTGAAAATCTTGTGAAAAGTTGAGATTTTGCATGAAAAATGCATTTTAAAGGCTTAAGTTGTCAAAATTTGACTTTGGGAGTCATTCGAAGTTTTGAGTCTCGGAATAAAATTCCATCGATTCTATCAGCTCTAAATGTGAAAATTGGTCTAGGAGAGCTGTCAGAATCAAATTTGGAATTAAAACATAGAATTTATGTTCGAAGTTGGAAATTGAGTTAAAGTTTTATTCAAGTTTGACTTTGGTGAACAATTGAGGTCTAGGTGCTCGAATTGGACTTCTGTTAGTTTCAATGGTTTTGGAAGGTGATTCTAACTATAGTAATGACTTTGTTATAATTTTTGGAGGTCCCGAGGGTATTTTAGGTATTTCAAGTGCCAAAACAAGTTTAGTTGCGACTTATTAGATTTCAGGCCGAGGAGGCCTCGAATTAGAATTCCAATAATTCCATTGAGTCCGGAACGTCGAATTTAGTAGGGTTGTATATATGGTTTGTGTCCATGAGATTTTGAACTAATCCTGAGGGTCTATTTCGTGACTTTGAGACTTGCCAAAATCTTCTATTTTGTGTTTGGTGAGTTCTTCGCCGCGTTCGTGACACCGTCTTCGTGTTTGCGGAGGACATGCCGCATTTGTAGAGAGTACCAGTCCCTTTCCATTCATGGAAGGTGGTACGCATTCACGGAGTAAGTTATCCGTGTTCGCAGAGAACAAATTCGACTTGAATAGTGTTTTTTCCAAAAAGACGGGGATTAGGGCCAAATTCCTCCATTTTTGACATTCTAAGCTCGGTAGAGGCAAATTTCAAGGGTATACTTCATGGGAAACTATTGGGTAATGTATTTCTAACACTTCTCCTTAATTTTTATTGAATAATTTCGTATTTTAACTTCAAATTGTGGATTTTAAATTGGAGATTTTGGGTTTTTTTGAGCATGAACTTTTGAAATGGAAATGAGGATTTTGAACTCATTTTGACCTCATTTTTTAAACGGATTTTACCATTAGATTCTCGATTGCTTGAGGAATAATTTTATTTAAAAATAATTAGATTTCGAGTTTGGTTTTCGATATGAGATTTTTTTGACCATTTTACCCTTTTCACCCGAATTTCTTAATTTTAGTGTCAATAGATTCAAAATGTGATTGTGAGTCTATATTTTATTCTATTATGGTGATTTGGAGTATCATTGGAGTGGAAAAGCGGGAATTCTTGATTCTTCGTGACTTTTTGGCAAAGGCAAGTGGAATTCTAACCTTTGTTAAGTATGTTGACTCTTGTATTTCCTATGTGAGGTGATTAGGGTGCATTGGGTCATTAGATTGAATTAAATTATATGAGTTGAAGGGTGATAGTGGATTTTGAATAGGGATTAATTGTCTAAGTGTTCTAGATTTCAGGATAGTGATCTATTATTAGATTATGGTTTATATGACATCATTATAAATATTTATCTTGCTTAACTCTTTATTTGTGCATATATTGCATTTTTTATGGCTGAGAAATGATATGAGTAAGGTACTGGACATTGGGACCGAGGTTTCTACCGGTTGAGGTGATTTGCTGAGGTTTCTTCCAGGGATAAGGTCTCTTTCGGCGGATATTATGGTCGAGGTTTTTTTCAGCGGATATTATGGCTGAGGTCTCTTTGGCAGATATTTGTCGAGGTCATTTTTGATGGATACATGGTCTATGTCATGCTCCTATGGGTTTCAGTCTGCGTGATTGTTTATGACCTGAGATTATATGTGTTTGCCTGAGTATAGTGGAGAGAATGTTTTGGTACTTCTATTGTGGAATGTCTAGTATTTTTAGTGCCATTGTGATGTAAACTGTATAGATTGAGATATCTGAGTACAGGTGTGTAGTTATGGAGGATTGTGGTTTGGATGTCAAGAGTACCCGTGTTCCGAATTGCTTAACTTAGGCGTTAGTTTCTATTTTGTTGAGTACCGTGTTATTGATGCTCACCCCTTGCTTCTATATTTGTGTAGGATCTCTACCCGGCACTTTCTGCCCATAGTACTCTTTGACCAGTCCGAACTTCTAGACACTTGAGAGTTAGCAGCTTGTCCTCTTTGGAAGACTCTTGATGTTCATTACTCTATATTTTGTTCTACTTGATAACTAAGACATATATACTTGTATCTTTTCCATTTCTATTTTTTTTTTTTTTTTTTTTTTACCCCCCATTTTGGAGGATTTATAGTGTTTCCACACTTCCCCTCCAATGTGACTCGAACCCAGGACCTACCGGTCGTGGGTGGAGGTGCTTAACCAACTGAGCAAGCCTCACTTGTCTTCCATTTCTATTGAAATAGTGGCTTGTACATGTGACACCAAGTCTTAGGTGGTTTAAAATTTACTCTACGCTTACCTTTATTTATATTATGTTAGCGTTTACATTTTCCCTTAATTAGAATTATTCATACACTTAGGTTGGCTCATCTTGGTAGGTTAGGTGAGTGCTATCACACCCAATTTCGGGTCATCACAAATTGGTATCAGAGCCCCAGATTCATAAGTCTCACATGTGTACAAGCCCAGTCTAGTAGAACCTTGAGGATTAATGTGGAGACGTCTGCTATTTATCATCAAGGGGCTATGAAGACTGTTAGGAAATTCTCTTTTACTTGTTTCAATTATGTCGTGCGTGGGTTCTTGTATAAGTGCTAAGTTATCACGTGTTCTTTCGACATATGGCTAGGACTCGAGCATCAGCTTCTACTGGACAAGGGGAGCCAGCCCCCGATATTGCTACTAAGACCCCTACTCGAGGTAGAGGTAGAGGTAAAGACAAGGCCAGAGGCCGAGGTAGGGGCTGGGGTTGAGGAGCAACACTAGCTAGGGATTATGAGAGGGGCATTTCCCCTGAACCGACGGTAGAGGCCAGAGGAGAGCAGGTTCCTCCTGAGTATGCAGCAGCGCCATTACTACAGGATAATTTATTAAGGGTGTTGGGTGTGCTCGAGAATATGGCACAGACTGGCAGTGCAACAGGCATACCGGGTACATCATAGACGCGAGTGAGGGTCTAAGTCCCAGACTAGTAGCAGGCTCGTAAAGCTCAAAGACAGGCGGGACAGCCGCTAATGGTCCCTATAGGTGAGGTTCATCCAGCGCCAGTTACCGAGGTTCAGGATGCACCAGTAGCTGCATTGACTGAGGATGTACAACGTCATTATGAGAAGTTTAGGAAGATGGACCCACCTCAGTTCCAGGGTGGGAAGGCCGAGGATGTATATGAGTTCTTAACTACCTGTAGGGACTTGGTTAGGACAGTTGGATTGGCTGAGTCCCATGGTGTTTGGTATGTTACTCTTCAGCATCGTGGGTCATCTAGAGAGTGGTGGAGGACATATTATGGATCGTTACCAGTTTGATCTCCTCTAGTGACTTGGGAGGCGTTCACCAGTGCCTTTTATGATTGTTTTGTCCCTTGGTGTGTGAGGGTGAAGAATAGCCTCAGATTTGAGAGCCTAAGCCAGGATGGGATGTCCTTTTCTAAGTATGAGGTTCGTTTTAGCCAGCTATCCAGACATTGCACCACTATTATCCCCGATGAGATTGATAGGGTTCACTGTTTTGTGAGAGGTTTGACTTATTCTATCAGGCAGTTGGTATTCTTGGTTTCTAGAGATAGAGCTTCCTTTTAGTCAGTGGTTAGTTCCTCCAAGGAGGCGGAGTTGATGGAGAAAGAGGAGTTCGAGGATCCTAAGAGGTCCCTAGGTAATTTTTGGGTACCTCATCTGGAGGTAGAGGTTCTTACTGAGGAGGTGGTTCCTTTATACGTAGAGGGCCGGTTAATGCCGATATGCCAGCATTTGAGGGAGGACAGGGTTATCATGGTTCATATAGTTTGGATCAGGGTTTATCTGGTTCATATCATAGGCTTGCAGGTCGAGGTGGTTCTAGTATCCCTTCTATTTCTCCACATTAGCCGTCTATTTCGAGATCATGTTTTGGGTGTGGATCCCCAAATTATATGGTTCGATAGTGCCCCATTCAGAATTATTTAGGTCCACACCGTACTTACACAACAATGCTAACCAGAGGTTCGTCTCCTCCTGTTAGAGGTTCAGCCCCACCGACCTGGGGTCGTAGTAGGGTTTAGCCCGATAGAGGTTTTCATACTGGAGGTAGAGGAGCGGGTGATGCCTTAGCACAATAGGGTAGTAGGGGAGTTTCCTAGATAGGTGGCGAATGGGGAGCTCATTGTTATGCTTTTCCAAGTAGACTTGAGGCTGAGGCCTCTAATGCAGTTATCACAGGTATTGTTCTAGTTTGCCATCGCCCTGCATCTGTGTTATTTGATCCTGGCTCCACTTATTCGTATATGCCAACATATTTCTCTTCTAGATTTGACTTACTATGTGATCGTATGCCTGTGCCCGTGCATGTTTCTACCCTAGTAGGAGAGTCCTTTGTAGTGGATCGGGTGTACGATCCTGTCTTATGTCTTTGGCGGGTTATGAGATGTGGGTAGACATGATTATTCTTGATATGGTAGACTTCGACATCATTTTAGGTATGGATTGGCTATCTCTATATTGTGCTATTCTTGATTGTTATGCCAAGACAGTGATATTAGTTATGCATGGTAGACCGCGAATAAAGTGGAAGGGTTCGAGTGGTTCCTATGCTAGTAGGCTATTTCTTGTATTTGGGCCCAACTATTGATCGATAGGGGGTTTATTGGCGTATTTGGCATTTATTCATGATACTGATGTCGAGCCACCTTCTATGGAGTCTATTCATATGGTTTGAGAGTTGATGGATGTATTTTCTACCGATCTTCTAGGGGTTTTACCTAATAGGGATATTGACTTTGCTACTGTCCTCGAGCCACTACTAAAAAATTATCAAAAAATGATGCAAAAAAGCGACGGACTACGTCGCTTTTTTGGTCAAACTCGACAGAAAAGCGACGCAATCACTTTCGTCGCTTTTTTGTTCGACGCTTTTAATAAAGCGACGGACTGCATCACAAAAAGCGACAGACTGCGTTGCTCCTAAATTTATTTTTTTTAAAACAATATATAAATAAAAAACGACGGACTACGTCATTTTATTTTTAAATTTTTAATTTTTTTTCCATAAAAGCGAGGGAAAAAGGGTCCCTGTCCGTCACTTTTGTTCTTGGTGTTCTTGAAAATTTCCAAAATAGCGACGGACATAGGGTCCCTGTCCATCGCTTTTCTAAATTTTTTTTTTAAAAAAAATACAGAAAAGTGACGGACTAAAGGACCCTGTCCGTTGCTTTTTCTGTAATATTTTTGACAGCAGAAACCTAAAGTTTCTGCTGCCCACCTGCATTTAAAATGTAATTCAATAATAATCAATACAATCCAATCCAACACAACTAACCAACCAATAAAATACACAATATGCATCATAACGAACATAATTTAACACTCAAAACGAATGAAGTCATAATATTTTAAAGTCTTTCAAATTTAACAACTTAAAGATCATATATTATCCTACAATAATTCAACATTTCTAAGTGCAACTTGGATTTTATTAGACAATTAAAGTACAAACTAATTCCAACAAGTAAACCAAAGCAAATCTAAGTGTCAACACTAGATGGACACAAATTGATCTTGCAAGAAAATCAATTTTGTCATCAATAGGATCAACTAATGTTGTCACTTATGCTAAACTAACACTTTAACACTAAATCACACTCTAAAAATTCAAACATATCCTAAGAAATCAAACAAAAACCTAAGCAAAATGCAAGTGTTGTACATTAAATAAAAAAATATAATATATACAATAGTTAAAATTTAAGTGGAAAAAGTACCTCAATTTTTTTCAATTAGGGCTGAGATGGAGGGGTTGGTGGTAGTGGGCTTGACGGCGTCGAATATTGGAATATTAATTAGATTGTACCCCTGCACTAAAAATTTTGTACAAAAATATTCAACCTTAATTAATTATTTCAAGTATCCTAAGTTCAAGTATCTAAAGTTGAGAATTTATACAAACCAAAATAAATTCTAACTACTTAATTAAAAAATCCTAAAGTTCAAGTAAAAAAAATCCTAAAGTTCAAGTTTTAAATTCAAGTTTAAAGTTCACAACTTAAAGTTTACATGCATATCCTTCAAAAATTCAAGAATTCTCAAGTTCAAGTTATTTTTTTTCTAACTTAAAGTACAAACTTTTAAATTTCAAGTATAATTAAAGTTCAAGTATCTAAAGTTGAGAATTTATACAAACCAAAAAAATTCCTAAGTACTTCAAAAATCCTAAAATTCAAGTTCTAAAATCTAAGTTCAAGTTAAAAAATCCTAATATTCAACTTAAAAAACCTTAAATTCTAAGTTCAAAATTTAAGTTGAAAGTTCACAACTTAAAGTTTATATATCCTACAATAATTCAATATTTCTAAAGTTTAAGCTTAATTAAGTCTTAAAAACTACAATTCAAGAAGCCAAAGTTAATAACTTCATGAAAAATACAAATAATTCACAATTTCTAAAGATCACAACATAAATTCAAATAAGTAAATGTTACACCAAAAAAAAAATTGTAAGTTCAACTTAAAAAATCTGACCTAAAGTTCAAGTTCTAAAATCAAGTTCAAAGTTCTAAATTCAATACAAGTTATGATTAAGTTCTAAGTTGTAATCAGAAGCTCTAAATAAGTTCTAAGTTTCTAACTTCTAATTAACTTCTATAATTACTTCTTAAATCTAACTTGTAACTTCAACAACAATTCAATTCAAACTAAAAAATACCCAAATTTACAATCTAATTTAAAAACCCAATTCAACTAAAACCCAAAATTTTTCATTCACTAATTCACAATTAAATATACAAACTAACAATGTTAATAACTTTATTCAAAAACATTTCAATTCCAACTCAATAAAACCCAAATCACAAACTAATTCAAAATACCCCAATTCAAAGTAAAACCCTAAAATCAAAACTATAACTTTTTATTCACTAATTCACAATCAATGTTACAAATTGACTATGTTAACAACATAAATAAAATAAACTAACTAACAATTCAAAGTTTTTTCAATTTACAAAAAAATAAAATCCTAAGTTTAACAAGGAGAGAAAAAGAGAAGAGAGAGAGGGGCGGACGGAGTACCTGAGAGAGAGGGAGGGACGATGATGGCGGAGATGCCTCGAGCTGCGGCGGGGGTGGGGGTGAGCATCAGAGTCGGCTTTTAGGGGAGGGGATCGAAGAGAGAGAGAGAGAGAGAGAGTTAAGAGAGTATAGAAAATAAAAAATGGGAGAAGTTGTGACTGATATTTAGTAGGGGGCGACGAACAGCATTGCAAAGTCCGTCGCTCCATTTAAAAAAATTGACCAAAAAAGCGACGGACTAAGCGACGCCGTCCTTCGCTATTTTTTTTAAAATTATAAATAATAAAATAAAACTTTATAAAAAAATATTATAAATTAAAATTAAAAATAAGCGAAGGAATCCATCGCTTATTTTAAATTAAAAATAATTATTTTTATTGGAAGCAACGGACGGCGTCGCCATTTATATTAAAAAGTTAATTATTAATTAAAAATATTTTTGACACAAAAATCCGCCAAAAAAGCGACGGACATAGAGTCAATGTCTGTCGCTTTTTAAAGTAAAAAATAAAAATAAAAAAATAAAAAATATAAGCGGCAGACGGTTTCCCTTTGTTCGCCACTTTTTACCATTGACGCAGTCCGTCGCTTTTCTTTTCATCATTTTTTCACCCTTTTTTAATAGTGAGCCAGACACCAAGCCTATTTCTATTTCTCCTTATCGTGTGGCTCTAGGTGATTTGAAGGACCTAAATGAGAAGTTTCAGGATCTTTGGAGTAAAGGTTTTATTTGCCCTAGTGTTTCGCCATGGGGTGCCCCAATGTTATTTGTGAAGAATTATGACGGGTCTATGAGGATGTGCATCGACTGTAGGCAGTTGAACCGGTGACTATCAAGAACAAGTACCCTCTTCCCCGTATTGATGATTTATTTGATCATCTCCAAGGAGAGGCCTTATTCTCTAAGATCGATTTGAGATTCGGGTATCATCAATTGAGGATTCGGCCTTCAGATATTCCTAAGACAGCCTTCCGGACCAGTTATGACCACTATGAATTCCTTGTTTTTTGTTTTGGGCTGACTAACACCCCAACAACATTTATGGAGTTGATGAATGGGGTGTTCCGTTCGTATCTGGACTCCTTCATGATTGTCTTCATTGATGATATCTTGGTTTACTCCAAGACTGAGGCAGAACACGTACAACACTTGAGGATTGTGCTCTAGAGGCTTAGAGAGGAGAAACTTTATGCCAAGTTCTCCAAGTGTGAGTTTTGGTTGAGTTTGGTGGTAGTCCTAGGGCATGTGGAGTCCAAGGAGGGAATTAGAGTCGAACCGGCTAAGATCGAGGCAGTCTGAGATGGACTAGACCCACCTCCACTACAGAGATTCACAATTTTGTGGGTTTGGCAGGGTATTAGCGCCGTTTTGTTCAAGGATTCTCCATGATAGCAGCTTCATTGACTAGGCTCACTCAGAAGAATGTGGTGTTTTATTGGTCAGATGAGTTTGAGGAGAGCTTTCAAAAGCTCAACGTATTATTGACTATTGTGCCTGTGTTGACCATGCTTGAGGAGGGTGTTGACTTCACCGTGTATTGTGATGCATCGGGAGTAGGCTTTAGAGTGTTAATGCAAAAGGAGAAGGTGATTGCCTATGCTTCGAGGCAATGGAAGGCTCATGAAAAGAACTATCCCACCCATGATTTAGAGTTGACAACAGTTATCTTTGTTGTAAAGTTATGGCAAGATTATTTTTATAGTGTTCATTATGAGATATTCATCGATAACCAGAGTCTACAGTATATCTTCAGCCAACAGACCTGAATTTGAGGAAAAAAGGTGGGTTGAGCTTCTAAAGGATTATAATTTAACTAGCCTATATCATCCCAGGAAGGACAATATGGTGGCTGATGCTTGGAGCAGGAAGGCTTTTAGCATGGAAAGTCTTGCAGCTATTAGAGCCGAGGTGCGAACCTTGGCTAGAGATGTTTAGAGATTGGCCAATGGGTTGGTGAGATTGCAGCTTTCTAATGAGGGCCAGGTTCTTGTTTTTATACAGGCCCCCTCTTCTTTGATGGATCTGATTCGAGAGAGACAATTTGAGAATGAGAAGTTGTGACTCATCCGAGATAAGGTGATGAGAGGTAAATCTAAGGAAGTTGTGCTGAATTCTGAGGGTATTTTGAGGATGGGGAGTTGCATTTGTATGCCTAAGGTAGGTGAGTTGGTTATATTGATACTTGAGGAGGCCTATTGCACTCAATATTCTATTCATCTGGGGCAACAAAGTTTTACCATGAGTGAAGTAAGTACTTTTGGTGGTGTTGTATGAAGAAGGACATTGTCGAGTTTATGTCCAAGTATTTGACATGCCAGCAGGTTAAGTGTGAGCACCAAAGACCCAGGGGTGAGTTTCAGAGGATGCCCATTCCTACTTGGAAGTGGACGAGGATTACGATGGATTATGTGGTGGGTTTTCCCACTACTGTGGGAGGTTTTGATTCCATTTGGGTTGTGGTGGACCTACTGAACAAATCAGATCATTTCATTCTAGTTAAGGTTTGTTTCACGGCGGTTAAGTTTGTTTCACGGCGGATAGGTTGGCCCAGCTCTATATTAGTCAGTTTGTTAGACTCTATGGAGTTCCTATTTCCATTATATTGGATTGTGGCTCATTCTTCACATCTCACTTCTGAGAGGTTATGATGGGTGGATTGGGTACTCGGTTTGACTAGAGTACCTCACTCTACCCTCAGACAAATGGATAGTCTGAGAGGACTATTCAAGTACTAGAGGATGTGCTATAGGCATGTGTTTTTTATTTTGGTGCTTAGTGGGATCAACACTTGCCCCAAGAGGAGTTTTCTTACAACAATAGTTCCCATTCCAGCATCCAGATGGCCTATTTTGAGGTCTTGTATGGCCGAAGATATAGACCGCCTATTGGCTAGTTTAATTCTGTGGCGGTGGATAGCCTAGACACCAATTTACTCTGAGATACCATGGAGCGAGTTCAGCTGATTCAAGGTAGGTTGTTGACAACTCAAAGTCGCTAGAAGAGCTATTCTGACAAGCGTGTTAGACCATTGGTGTTCATGGTTGGTGACCTGGTATGGTTGAGGGTCTCATCCTTGAAGGGTGTTATGAGGTTCGGATGGCAAGGCAAGTCTGTAGGCCACCTCTACGACTTGATCTAAGATCTCGAAAGGGGTCGCCAGAAGAGCTATGCTGACAAATGTGTTAGACCATTGGTGTTCATGGTTGGTGACCTGGTATGGTTGAGGGTCTCACCCTTGAAGGGTGTCATGAGGTTCGGGAGGAAGGACAAGCTCAGCCCTAGGTTTATTGGCCCTTTCGATATCTTAGATCGAGTTAAAGAGGTGGCCTACTGACTTGCCTTGCCACCTTGTCTGTCTTCTTTACATTCAGTATTTCATGTCTCGATGATACGATGCTACATTCCTGATGAGTCTCATGTAATTTCCCATGATTCAATAAAGTTGAACCTAGATTTGACATATAAGGAGGAGCCTGTGGCTATTTTGGATAGGCAGGTCAGGAAACTGAGGATGAAGGAGGTAGCTTCGGTGAAGGTCTAGTGGTGGCATCAATTTGTGGGGGAGGCTACTTGGGAGTTAGAGTCAGACATGCGGGCCCGTTATCCTCATCTTTTTGAAACTCTAGGTATGTCCTTTGCTTTATCTTCGAGGACGAACATGATTTTTAGTAGTGGATGATGTAATGACCCTAAAGGTCATTTTTGCTATTTTTGATAAAATTACTATTTTACCCCTCTCATTAGTTTCCCTGAGTCAGTTTTGTTTAGGTTTGAAAGTTAATTTTTGAAAATCTTGTGAAAAGTTGAGGTTTTGCTTGAGATATGGATTTTAAAGGTTTAAGTTGTCAAAATTTGAGTTTTAGAATCATTCGGAGTTTTGAGCCTCAAAATAGAATTTCGTGAATTCCATCAGCTCCAAAATGTGGAAATTGGAATAAGAAAGCTTTCGGAATTAGATTTAGAGTTAAAACATGGGATTTAGGTCCGAAGTTGGAAATTGAGTTAAAGTTTAGTTCAAGTTTGACTTTGGTGAACAATTGAGGTTCGGGTATTTGAATTGGATTTCTGTTGGTTCCAATGGTTTCAGGAGGTGATTCGAGCATTAGAAATGACTTCATTATAATTTTTGGAGGTTCTGAGGGTATTTTGGGTATTTCAAGTGCTGAAACTAATTTAGTTGCGACTTATTGGATTTTGGGTCGAGGAGGCCTTGAATTCAAATTTCAATTATTCCATTGAGTCCGAAACGTCGAATTTAGTAGGGTTGCATATATGGTTTGTGTGCACAGGATTCTAAATAAATCTCGAGGGTCTATTTCGTGACTTTGAGACTTTTCAAAATTTGCTATCTGGTGTGTGGTGAGTTCTTCTCCGCGTTCGCGACACCCTCTCTGCATTCGTTGAGTGTGACATTTTCCTTCTCCGTCTTCACGGAGGACAAGCCACGTTCGCGAAAAGTACCAAGTCCCTTCTCCGCATTCGCAGAAGGTGGTCCGCGTTTGTGAAGGTCTGTCTCCACTGTCTCTGCATTCGCGGAGTAAGTTATCCGCATTTGCAGAGAAAAAATTTGACCTGAACAGTGTCTTTTCCAAAAAGACGGTATTAGGGGCAAATTCCTCCATTTTTGACATTCTAAGCTCGATGGAGGCGAAATTTAAGGGGATATTTCATGGGAAACTATTGGGTAATGTATTTCTAACACTTTCCCTTAATTTTCATTGTATAATTTCGTATTTTAACTTCAAATTGGGGATTTTAAATTGGAGATTTTGGGTTTTTTTGAAAATGAAATTTTGAAATGGAAATGGGGATTTTGAACTCATTTTTAAAATGGATTTTACCATTTGATTCTTGATTGCTTGAGGAATATTTTCATTTAAAAATAATTAGATTCCGAGTTTGGTTTCCGATATGAGATTTTCTGACCATTTTAACCTTTTCACTCGAATTTCTTAATTTTAGTGTCAAGAGATTCAAAATGTGATTGTAAGTCTATATTTGATTAGATTAGGATGATTTAGAGTATCGTTGGAGTGGAAAAGTGGCAATTCCGGATTGTTCGTGACTTTTTGGCAAAGACAAATGGAATTATAGCCTTTGTTAAGTATGTTGAACCTTGTATTTCTAATGTAAGGTAATTAGGGTGTGTTGGGTCATTAAATTGAATTGAATTATATGAGTTGAAGAGTGATAGTGGATTTGAATAGGGATTAATCGTCTAAGTGTTCTAGATTTCAGGACAGTGATCTACTGTGTGATTATGGTTTATATGACATCGTTATGAATATTTATCTTGCTTAACTCTTTATTTGTGCATATATTGCATCTGTGATGGATGAGAAATAATATGAGTAAGGTACTGAATACTGGGATTGAGGTTTCTACCGGTCAAGGTGACTTGCCAAGGTTTCTTCCGATGGTCGAGGTCTCTTCCAGCGGATATTATGGCCGAGGTTTCTTCCGGCGGATATTATGGCCAAGGTCTCTTCTAGCAGATATTGACCGAGATTATTTCAGGTGGATACATGATCTATGTGAGGCTCCCATAGGTTCCGGTCTGCGTGATTGATTATGACCTGAGATTATATGTGTTTGCCTGAGTATAGTGGAGAGAATGTTTTGGTGCTTCTATTGTAGACTGTCTTGTATTTTTAGGGCCATTGTGATATGAACTATTTAGATTGAGCTGTCTGAGTGCATGTGTGTAGTTATGGAGGATTGTGGTTTGGATGTCAAGAGTACCCGTGTTCCGAATTGCTTAACTTAGGCATTAGTTTCCACTTTATTGACTACCTTGTTATTGATGCTCACCCTTGCTTCTACATTTGTGTAGGATCTCTGCCCGGCACCTTCTTCTCATAGTACTCTTTGACCGGTCCGAGCTTTTGGACACCTAAGAGTTAGTAGCTTTTCCTCTTTTGCAGACTTATATTTTGTTCTATTTGAGAACTGAGATGTATATACTTGTGTCTTTTCCATTTCTGTTGAAATAGTGGCTTGTACATGTGACACCAAGTCTTGGGTATTTTAGAATTTACTCTCCGCTTCCCCTTATTTATATTATGTTAGCCTTTATATTTTCGATTAATTAGAATTGTCTAGACACATAGGCTGGCTCATCTTGGTGGGTTAGGCGAGAGCCATCACACCCAATTTTGGGTCGTGACAAATATGCTTGTGGTTTGGATTATACGTGATGGGTTAGGCTTGACTCTTAATTTATGGTCTTATTGTCCCGGGATGAACCTTAGGCTAGTTTACCTTTATGAGATTTCCCGTCTAGTTGGTAAGATTGTGGACTATACCTTAGTTTGGCTTTGATTAACGTATTTTATATGATTTGTGCCTTAGACTTGAGTTATGGTTTGACCCTTAGTTGTTGTAGCCGTTGTTGGCCGGATGTTATGAGACTTAGTATCCTTCATTATTATAGCACCTATATTGTAGCCCCGGTGTAGTGATTTCCACCTGGTTGGGCTTGTAAATTACTAATGGATTTCATTTCTTGAGTTATAGCTAAAATTCCCTATGCTATCTTGTTGACGTTTGGCGGGGCTATCTGTTGTTATGAATCTCAGAGTGGATTTCCCTAATGGATCTGGAGGTATTCATTGAATAGTTGAGCACATGTTTTCTCATTCTTCTTGTTGCCCAGTTAGGGTTGAGTTCCTTTTTGTGCCTTATGGTTGAGTTAGAGGAGTAGATTCGAGCTTTAAGCCTTGATTAGAGGTCGGTGGTATTTGTGAGCCTTGTTTGTATGCTCTAGAGGGTAAGATGCTTGTGGAGTCATTATTGTATGTGATTGTGCATGTTGTTTTGGTGCTGGTGATGGCATGCTTTGAATTAGATCATTTTTTTGTCATGGATGTAGTCAACCCCAGTGCATGCATTGGTTCTAGCATTGATTTGAGAAAGTTGGGTTATAACCCAAATTATTTTATACAGATTTTCGAATGGGGGTCGTACTATCTTTATTGCTTCTATTTTTTTTAGACTGGAGTAATCGAGGATGCGCTCATTTTATTATACATGATTCGAGGTATCTAGGATGCACTCATGTTATTATACTGATACGAGGCATCAAGCATGCACATATTTTATTATACTAATTCAAGGCATCGAGGATACGCTCATTTTATGCTATTGATTCAATGCATCAAGGAGGCGCTCATATTATAGATTGATCTAATACCTTGATCGAGACCAAGTGGTATATAGAGGTGTTCCAGAGCCCCCCATGGTGATCCCATAGAGGCACATGGATCCTACTTCTTGACTGGGACTGTAAGTAGGTGTATATATCTTGGAATGAGGTGCTTGGCACAAATGGTACTACTGGTTTTACTGTATTACTTTCATGCTTATATGCATTGTCTCTCACCATCATAGATGTTTGTACTTGTCAGTGGTATGGGATATCGTACGGGTTTATCTGTTTGTGAGTAAACTTCCTGGGCTCATAGGGGTTCGGGAAGTATTGACTTACTATTTACGAAATTGTGGCAGTAAAAAGGGTGGTTTCTTGTTTGAAGGTAGTTACTGCCCTTGTTCTTATTTATCTAACTTTTTGTGCAGGGATTTATTTGATACTGTCCTTTGGGGCCTTTATGTGGTATCTATGATTAGTTTTGTTAGTAGGTTCTCACTTAGTTGTCTTCCTCTATAGTGTATCATCGTGTTTAGGTCTTGGGCTGGCACTACCAGATACATCATTGGTTTCTTTGCTTGTTTCTTACCTACTCTCTCTTTCTTATATCTGATGTTTCTTATTGCAGGCTTCCTTATTATCCTTATTAGTTATTTGTGATATATACTCCTTGCTTACATGTTCTTTATACCTTCTTTATCTTTGGAGCTTAGTCGGCCAATGCCTACTGAGTTCTACTTGGTGGTACTCATACTACACTTTTGCATCTTGCAGATCATAGTACAGGGTTTTACTACTGACCTGGACATCGTGCAGAGCAGCTTTTGTATTTTGGAGACTTAGGTGAGCTCTTGGCGTTCAGAGTTGCCTATGTCCTTCTATTTTGGCCTGGACTAGTTTTTATTTGGTATTCAGAGATAGTCTGTATTACTATTACTATTATTGTATATGTATAAACTTTATACTTCCTTATTTGATCTAGTGGCTTGACTACTGACTGATACCAGTCTTGGGGGTTATCTTGTTATATTGTTATCATTTTCTTTTCTTGTTATTAATCTTATTATTATTCGTTTTCTTTTCTTCCACTTGTGATGGTCCATTATCTATGTTTTCAAACTCTAGGGTTAGGCTTACCTACTGGTGGGTTAATAGTAGGTACCATCATGACTTGAGAAATCGGGTCATGATAAAGTGGTATCAGAACTTAGGTTTATCGGTATCATCGGTGTAAGAGCAAGTGCCTAGTATAGTCCTGTTGATCATTGCAGAGATGTTCGTATCCTATCTTCGAGAGGCTATAGGACATATTAGGGAATCTCCATTCTTGATTCCTGATTGTGTGAAATTTCTTTGATCAACCTCCAAATACTTTCTTGAAATTCATTCCTCCTTAGATAGACAACACGGGCTTTTCAATGGGCGTGGCTGGAGCATCAGCACATACTACCCAGGCTTCGATAGTATTTATGACCATTTCGGCGCCTTTGGATCTAGTATTGGAGATTTAGCATCTTGATGAGCGTACACCACAGACATATATAGTTTTGGGTTCATCGAGCGATTCTTATCCTAGAGCTGGACTGGTAGGTCCTCAGCAGGGTTCTTCATTGGTCTCTAAGTATGTGATGGATTTCCTAGATTGGACAGAGGAGTCTCCTACAATGTTTTCTATGAAGAGATACATAACTTAGCGATTTATTAAGGGATCAATTTTGCCGCTCCGTCCAGCATCACATCACTTGATAAAAGTGGGGTCTACTTTTCCCAGGTGGTCAGTTATATGAGGTCAATGAAGCATGCATGTATGGGGACTTACTGAGGTGGAGATAGGATATTTCGCCATCTGTGCAGTAGAGGTAGCACCCCGCTCCGAGTTAGGCATCATTCTAGTGAAGTTCAACTTCACTCTAGACCTACCATACCCATGGCAAGAGCACCTCAATTTCTAGGCGGTCCTGTGATAGGTTATGGTACCCATGTTGGACAGAGTTCATGATATATATATCAGGGTTTGCTATTTGAGAATTTAGGTTGTTGGGCTCATACTTCAGTAGGTTCATCTCAGTGGGCTGCATTTGGTGGAAAGTTCTATACATGTGGTGAGTTTGGGAATCCAGATAGGGAGTGTCCAACAGTCAAACATCGCCAGCGATAGGCTCGGTAGGATCGGATTCGTAGGGCTCATGGACAGTCAATTAGAGGTGGTAACCCTTATGTTGCGGTTTGTGGTTAAGGAGTGCAGTTTGAGGCTAGGCACATTCTATCCCATGCTTCTGCATGTTAGATAGAGGATGAAGCTCCATATATCAATCGAATTTGTGTGAATATGTTTCTAGGAACTTTCTTCTGTGTAGTGCTTGGGTGTTGGGGTCTTCCTACCCACAAATGATTACTTAACTTGTTAGATTCAGCTTGTGATTTTGGTAATTATTTTACTTGGACTTATGTGAGCATGCTTATTTAGCCTGATTACTTGTCTATTATTATATGACAACTTTATTTAAAACTATGTGTATGCATTTTTCTTCTCTAGGTAATTTTTTTAGTAGTGGATCATTTTGGCTTTGCTGTTATGTGGTAGTAGTGGTAGATTTATACCTTGTGGATGTTGAGCTAGTTGATTTCTCTGGTGGATTTATGTTTAGCCATTCTAGAGTTTTTCTTGATTTAGCCCTTGCCCTTCCTAGTTTCCCTTTCCCTAGTGTGCTTACCTGATGTGAGGTTGCTGTTGAGAGAAAGGTGTATTAGTAGTTGTGGCCTTCATTATCTACTATAGATTTCATTCGTTGATTCTTTCTTTTTTCAATTTCATATTCTTAGTTCCTAAGGTGGCAAAGTTAAGGTTGGCCCTTCAGATTTGGCTGAGTTATCTCTTCGTGGTAAGTTTGATGGTTAAGTCATTAGTTCAGCTAGTTGTGTGTTGTGGTGTCAGATGGCAATGTTGAGTTGGGAAGGTTGAAAATGGAATTTTCCTTGTTCATTCTAAGTATGGTGATGTTTTAGATTGAAGCATCATGTAAAAAAGGTTCTATCTGATTCATGGAAATGGCAATTTTCGTATGCTTATGACCGATCAACAAATAGAGGGAAGGAATGATTGTAGAGAGAGAGAGAGTTCATATATATGTCTTGATTTATCAGAATTTTCTTGGTGTGCACTTGTGATTATGGACTTTGAGGTGGTTAGTTAATGTATTTTGGAAATTTTAGTCACCAACTCATTTTATCTTACAATTAGGACTACCTTCAATCTCGGTGATCCTGTGTTATACCTTGGCTCCATCGGTAAACTACAACAGGGTCTATCGATGGTTCAAAAAGTCAAATTGTTGATTTATGTCTTTTGTTGCAGTGTGCTTTTCATAATTCAGACTCTGGCTCTCATGAGCGAATAGAATTTCTCTTAGAAAGCTCAGCCTCAAGATGGAGTCAAACTAATTCGTGGGGCCATTTTTTGGTTTCTATCAAGGGTGCTAGGTTCATGCGTGTGTGGTGTGCCTTGTCATGGTTCAGATTCATTTGAGTTGTTTTTGTTGTGTTGATATGCTTGTTCACCATCGCCGACCCAGAATTTCTTGAGTTTGAGTGGTTAGCTCAGACTTGCACTGACGGGTTGATTTTTGGTAAATGCTACAATGGTTTGGTTCCATTGGGCCACTTTTGGCAGGTTTAACATGCTAATAAGTTGCTTATTGGTTTGGTTTTGCCTCTGAATTGGTGGGTTTACTCAGATTTTCACTCGTGGAGTGTATATGGATCATGGACTTAGTTCGATTGCTTTTGAGGTTGGATTCTCATATTGGTTCAATTTTTTGGGAGTTCTACTGGCAACAAAGAGACATTGTAGCTAGTCTTAGTGTGATATTTTCTACTCTAGGATTTGGTTGTCCTTTGGAGTAGCCTTTTCAGTTTTGAAAGATAGACTTCAGACTAAAGCTTTTGGTTTTGGGAGTCATTGGGTTGGAACAATGGGTTTGTGCCCTAGGCTATGTTGCTTATTTTAAATTTATGTCGCTCTTTAGTGTTCAGGTGGTTCTTGCAATTCCTTCGTGGTTGTTTGGCAATGATCAGATTGTGTTGGGAGACATTACTGTGGTTTAGGATGGTAGAATACCTATGATGACTGAAGAGTCTTGAGTTGGGAGTATAAAGCAAAGGATTCGACTTGGGAGTTATTTAGAATCTTCTTTGTCTGTGGTCGCCTAATTCTGAGAAATCTCTATGGTTTTGGCTTATCTCGGATGAGTCTATTGCTTTTGGTTGAGATTTATCTTGCTAAATTGAAGTTAGTATCAAAAGAGAGAAATTGGAAATTGGGTTGAGTCAACTTGGAGAAAGGTGAATTTGAGAGTTTTCTCTTAGCCTGAGTTTTGGGTTGATGTTGTCCGACCCGAGAAGGTACTTGTAGGTCAGGCGGAGGTTGCGGGCTTAACTTCTAATCTTCTCGTTCCCTTGGGTTCTTTCTATCCCATGACTTTAGAGGACGGAATTACTTTTAGTAGTGAATGTTGTAATGAACCTCTAAGTCATTTTCATCTTTCTTCGATATTTTCAACATTTAATGATTTCCTATAGAGACCCCATGCCATTTATGACTTGCTGGCACTGATAACTAAGTTGCTTGGTCGTTCGTTTGAGTTTTATGCCTGATTCACTGTTTTAGAGCTCTTGGAGTTTGAATGGTTGACTTAAGTCAAAACTCTAGGAAAATGAACTCAGAATGGAATACTAACAGTTCCATCAGCTCCAGAATGACCAAACTAGGCCAGCAGCATGGTTGGCATGAGTATCGACCGTATCAGAGCGAGTTTGAGGCCATTTGGCACTTTAACCTTTGAAATTTGGCCTAATGTTGACTTTGGTCAACATTCTGATAAAACACGATCGCATTAAAATTCCGACAACTCAGTTAGCTTCAGAATGTCCAGTTTTATCTAAAACGACCTTTCTTTCATGTCCTAAGGCCTTTGATCTCATTTGGAGCCTTCTTGTAGAATTGGAAAATATTATGCTTGGGTGTGGGACCTACATTTTTCCAAGACAACCTCGGATGGAAATTTTGACTGCTTTATTAAGTCCTGAATGTCGAATTTGGTAGGGTAGCATAGTCCGTTTGTGTGCATGGAATTTCGAACAAATTTTGAATACCCCGCCGGAGTTGGAAAAATTTCCAAAACTAGTTGATGTGAATCAGATAGTGCAGACCAATTTTGGTCTTCGCATTTGCAGAATCTATAGTTCTTGGTCTCCACAATTGGGACAAAGGGCTGCGTTGGCGAAGGCCTAGTAGATTGGCCTCCGCGTTCATGAGGACCATGCCGCATTCGCAGAGCCTTGAAGTCTTGGCCTCCACGTTCGCGGTAGTCCCTCCACATTCGCGAAGTTTTGATGACTTAGCCTCCGTGTTTATGGACCTCTTTCTCTGCGTTCGCGAAGAGCTATTTAGTGGTCTTTTAATTAAGACTAGTGACGTGAACTCAGCCCGACCTCCCATTTTCATTCTTTGATTTTGGGAGCTAAGGAACTCCGATTTTGGTGATTTTAAGTGCGTTGTGTTTGTGGAAGTCATGGCTACGTGTTAGTAGGTTTGAGAAGCGAGAAAATTGTCGATTTGAGGTAATTTCTTTGCCAAAGGGGTTACCCAAGCTTAGTTAGGTCTTTAATTGAGTTTTTAATTATTGGGATGATTTAGGTCATTTTCGGCATCGATTTATGCCCTATTTTGGGGTACAATGTCAAAAATACATTTAGAACATTTTCACAAAGTCGTTTTTAGGATTCCCTTTGCAGGCCCCCCAATCCTGTTTTAGACCCAATTTTGGGTCCGCCTCTAAAAAATAAAAATTTATTGTCGAAACTTCCATATTAACGAGGTGATCAACATTTTTATAGCGTGCAGGTATTTTGATTAATTTTTGGAGTGAAAAGCTATTAGGAAGTAGACTTGGAGCACGCATGTTCGGCTTCGAGGTAGGCTATGGTATCCTTTCTTTTGATTGAGCTTCAATAGGTATTTTTAGTATAATTTTCTTGTGGTTTGGTGTACATGAAAATTTAGGCTTGACTCCAAATTTATAGTCTCGTTGTCCTGAGATGAGCCTTAGGCTAGTTTACCATTATGAGATTTCCCGTCTAGTTGGTAAGATTGTGGACTATGCCTTAGTTTGGCTTTGATTAACCTATTTTGTGTGATTTTTTCCTTAGACTTGAGTTATGGCTTGACCCTTATTTGTTGTAGCCTTTTTTGGCTGGATGTTATGAGACTTAGGATCCTTCATTATTATAGCCCCTATCTTGGAGCCTTGGTGCAGTGATTTCCACCCGGTTAGGCTTGTGAATTACTATTGGATTCCATTTCTTAATTTAGAGCTAAAATTCCCTATGCAATCTTGTTACCATTTGGCAGGGCTATCTATGGTGATGAATCTCGAAGTTGTATTTTCCAGATGGATTTGGAGGTATTGATTGACTAGTTGAGCACCTATTTCCTCATTCTTCTTGTTACCCAGTTAGAGTTGAGTTCCCTTTTGGGCATTATGGTTGAGTTAGAAGAGTAGATTCGAGCTTTAGACCTTGATTAGAGGTCGGTGGTATTTGTGAGCCTTGTTTATATGATCTAGAGGGTAAGGTTCCCATGGACATATTATTATATGTGATTGTACGTGTTGTTTGGGTGCTGGTGATGGGATGCTTTGCATTGGATCATTGTTTTCTCACAGATGTAGTCGACCCAGTGCATGCATTGGTTCTAGCCTTGATTTGAGAAAGTTGGGTTGTAACCCAAACAATTTTATAATGATTTTCAAATGGGGGTCGTACTACCTTTATTACTACTATTTTCAGTGGACTAGAGTCATTGAGGATGCGCTCATTTTATTATATATAATTCGAGTCATCGAGGATGCACTCATTTTATTATACTAATTGGAGGCATCGAGGATGCACTCATTTTATTATACTGATTCAAGGCATCGAGGATACACTCATTTTACAGATTGATCTAAAACCTAGATCGAGACCAGGCGGTATATAGGGGCATTTCTGAGCTCCCTATGGTGATCCCATAGAGGTGCATGGGACCTACTTCTAAGACGGGACTGGAAGTAGGTGTATATATCTTGGTATAAGGTGTTTGGCATAAATGGTACTACTTGTTTTGCTGCATTACTTTCATGCATATATGCATTGTCTATCACCAACATAGATGTTTGTACCTGTCGTTTGTATGGGATGATGTACGGTTTACTTATTTATGAGTGAACTTCTTGGGCACAAAGGGGCTCAGAAAGTATTAACTTACTATTTGCGAACCTGTGGCAGTATAAAGGGTGGTCTCTTGTTTGAAGTTAGTTACTGCCCTTGTTCTTATTTATCTAACTTTTTTTAGGGATTCAGTTGATACGGTCCTTAAGGGCCTTTATGTGATTAGTTATGTTAGTAGGTTGTCACTTAGTTTACCTCCTCCATAGTGTGTTGTTGTGCTTAGATCTTGGGCTGGCATCACCAGGTACGTCATTGGTTTATTTGCTTGTTTCTTACCTACTCTCTCTTTCCTATATGTGATGCTTCTTATTGCAGGCTTCCTTATTATACTTATTAGTTACTTGTGATATATACTCCTTTCTTACATATTCTTTATACTTGCTTTATCTTTGGAGCTCAGTCGGCCGATGCCTACTGAGTGCCACTTGTTGGTACTCATAGCACATTTTTGCACCATGCAGATCATAGTACAGGTTTTCACTACTGACTTGGACATCTTGTGAAGAAGCTCTTGCATTTTGGAGACTTGGGTGTGCTCTTCGAGTTTGAAGTTTCCTATCTCCTTCTATTTTGTCTTGGACTAGTCTTTATTTTGTATTCGGAGACAGTCTGTATTACTGTTACTATTATTGTATATGTATAAACCTATTACTTTCTTATTTGATCTAGTGGCTGACTACCGACTGATACCAAGTCTTAGGGGTTATCTTGTTATATTGTTATCATTTTCTTTTCTTGTTATTAATATTATTATTATTCTTTTTTTTTCTTCCTTTTGTAATGGTATGTTGCCTATGGTTCCGATCTTTGGGGTTAGGTTTACCTACTGGTGGGTTGATAGTAGGTACCATCATGACTTGAGAAATCAGGCCATGACACACTCAAGATGAGATTGCTCTACATGAACAGTGGGAATGCGCTAACCATTTGAGTGTTATGTTCATTAAGACTAAAATCTCTGCTGGTATTCATGGTTCTGTCAAAAGTATAACACTGTTAAGGAATTACTACAGGCTATTGATGAACAATTTGAGACTTTATATAAGGCACTTGCCAGCACCTTAATTAGGAAATTCTCATCAATGAGGCTCACCTATGTGACAGATATGCATGAGCACATTATGAAAATATGAGACTTAGAGACTCAACTAAAGATTCTTGAAGTTGAAATGTTTGAGACTTTTCTTTTGCACTATATTTTGAACACTTTGCCTGCACAGTATGATCAAGAGGAAGGCTGACTATAGATGGAAACATGATAAAGTGAATTCATGACAAATCAAGGAAACAACACCAATCAAGCCAATAAGAAGTGGAAAGGAAAGACACCACTTGAAACTGACATCAAGAAAGAATCCAAGTGTTGCTTCTGAGAAAGAATGGCCACATAAGGAAGGATTGTGTCAAGTTTTAACAATGGCTTGTTAAGAAAGGTACTTCAATCTTTCGTGTTTGTTATGAAGCTAATATTATTGGTGTTAATTATAACACTAGGTGGATTGATTCCACTTCTACAATCCATAGCATGAATTCCTTGCAGGATTTAACAAACATTTGGAAGCCAGTGGGAGCTGAACGAAGCATCTATTCTGCAAAACAAGATACAATCGCATGTGGAAGATATTGGGACATGAAATTTAGTATACAATCGCATGTGGAAGATATTGGGACATGAAATTTAGTTCTTAGTAGTGGTTTTATTTTAGAGTTAGAAAAGACCTTTTATGTTCCTAATTTTTCTAGGAATTTAATTTTAGTATCAAGACTTGTACCTTTGGGATATTCCTTCTTTTTAGAAGGTTATTCCAAAATATTTTATAAATCTAAACTTGTTGGATATGGTAGATTGTCTGATGGTATTTCTCTCTTAAATTACAAAATGACTCCACTCATAATGTTATGCATGTCCAAACTGACACTAAACGATGTGTTATGAATGAAGATTTATCTATCTTATGGCATCAGAGAGTGGGACATATCTCTATAGATAAAATTAAGAGATTAGTAAATGATGGAGTACTTATGTCACGACCCAACCCCGTGGGCCGCAACTGGGGTCCGACCTGGACCCCTTCATGCGTATATATCAGTTACCCTTAAGTTGAACCGTGTGTGATGTGATACTATACACAAAAACCCCAATAGTTTAAAACTTTTTCATGTACATGTAGCCTCTTTCATTTATATCATATCATGAAAGGGCACGCGAGCCGACAAGGCTGCTATAACAAAAACATTCACAACATATTGAATAGGCAACATCGAAACTAACTCACAAACAACCCACATATACATATGTCTACAGACCTCTAAGAATAGTAATAACAACATATGGTGGGACAACGCCCCCGCCGTACCCCTGAATGTACAAATATATACATTAAGTGACCATCATCCAAAATTTAGGCTCCAGAACAGTGAAGCACTTCCGACACAGCTGAGAGGAACTCCTAAGCTGACGGATCTCCAGAATGAACATTTGTACTTGCGGGCATGAAACGCAGCCCCCCGAGAAAAGGGGGGTCAGTACGATATATGTACTGAGTATGTAAAGCATAACACATTGTAACTGAGATCATAACTAAAATAGGGATGCAGAGGGAAAGTATAACAATTAACAAATTACTGTACCTGCACTTTAGGACACGTAATCCTATACCTCATCATATACTGTGCCCGGCCCTCTAGTGAACTCGGTGTCATAATCATTACTTCATAATCACATATCATCGTGTCATAATGCATTTCATTTCATCATATCATCATATACGGTATCATACCATCGTATACGGTATCATCTTATCATGTATATCATTGTATTATACCCGGTTCACTACGGGGCTCAGGGTCACAATGTATTGCTTTAATCTCATATGCTTGCCTACATAAAGTATCCGGCCCTTTAGTGAGGGACTCGGTGAATGGAGTGGTGTACGTCTATAGCGTACCATCATAATATACATATGTACCCGGCCCTCTAAGGAGGGACTCGGTGTTCCTTCCTTATTTCACCACATATACTATCATATTACAGCCGGCCCGGGACTCGGTGAATAATCGTATCGTCATAACATATAACATATATCACACCTCACGTACGGCATCGTCTCTTCGTGCGTGGAACTATACACATCCGGCCCGAGATGCGGTGAAAGAAGCAGTAACACTGTGCACGATAACATATCCCAGCCCATCATGGGACTCAAGGAAGGATGGGTTACAGTATGCACGAGTAGAGTAGTGAGAAACCATATGCAACTAAGTCATTATCTAAGACTCGATGAAACAGTCAAGTGAACCGTCACCTGAAGACTGGGGGAGTAATTATCCGAGGTATCCCTTTAGATGTCATTAGGTCTTATATCAGTTGGGGCTTCAGGGATCACAAACATGCATCAAAATAATGCCATATAGTTCATGCAATCAGAAATATAGTCTATGCAATCAGAAACACAATTTATCTAGTCAAAGACTCAACTCATGCAATCAACGACATTTATCATTTCAGAGCCTCTAAAAAGAGGAGCTGATACCTCTACTTTCTATTCATTATATAGCAGGCTCGAGAATAGTAGTTTGACTACTTTCAGACTCTTAATGTTCAGGAGTGACTACAAGTCACGAGTTACAATCAGAGCTCATAAATGGAATTACCTCTAAACCTATATCATATACCATTCCACTTAAAGTTAAGACATTCCAAAGGAAAGAAGAAATAGGCTTTATATGTACTAGTTTTCATCACATAGAAGACAAAAAGGCAATGACTCAGCTATTGCAGAAGTTCTAATACCAAGAAGTAAACAAGAGTCTCGACTCATACTCAGGGCTTTACGAATGGATTGAATCCCAAATATCGTATACATATCATTCATAACTTATATCTAAGACATGCCAAAAGAAAAGAAGAATAGTTCTACATATCTATTCCAAAAACACGCCAAAAGAAAACTTCACATACCTTGTATGGACTTCTCTTAATCACGTCCACATCGTTGTCCTCGAAACCTACTTAACATGGAAGTAATGTAAGTATTAACAACCTTGGACTTTTCAGCAACTTAGACTACCCACGAGTATTCATAACATTCATCCCTTCGCTCGCCTTCTCGGCTAGTTCCTTAACTAGTTAGGATGTTAACGAAAATCGGGCAGCACCTCCCCTATAATGTGCCCTATCCGAATTCCCAACCATGTCCTTAGTACCTGCATCAAACCAACAATGCAACCAGAAGCCCATACATATACATATTACGACCAAAATTACACAATATAAACCCCCGACAATTAACTCGAAACTAAGATACCAAAACTAGAGTCTTTAATCTTTCTTTCGCGAATTCTTTAATTGCAAAGCGGAGGGTCATGTGGCTGAAACCAGAAGCTCCCACACCTAATTTATATAACTTTTAGACCCTGCAACACGCCACAACACAACCAGCAGCAGCCCCTACGCGTACAACACCTTATTTCGACAACAACTTAACTATAGCGATTCCAAATTCGTTTATTCCGAACGCTGAACTTTTCAAACCTTTTCCCCAACTTCCAGCAGATCCTAAGGTGTGTAATACACCATAATTTAACATCATAAACTTCAAATTAGAGGGGAAGAACTTACCTTTCCCGAAATTGTCTAGAACTCGCCGAAATCGCGCCTCAGAATTGTTTTCACGTGCTGAATCGTTGTGGCAGCTTGCTGTACGATTTTTGCTGCACCAAATCCTAATTTTTTACTACTAATACTTCCATATCATCGTAGTATACGCTAATTAATTAATTTACGGAACGAAAACGGGACTTACCTTATTTTTCTCCCAAGCCGTCGCAATTTTCTCCTTAGCTCTTAGGGTTTTCTTTTCTCACGTTGCTGCTGGACATTTGTGACTGAACTGAAGATTTTTGGATACATATCAACTAATATAGGTGGTCCCAAGGTGTGACACGTGTCATCCCCTAAGGATGACACATGTCAAGCCATGATTGGCCACCGTGTCATGCTGCCAATTAGGGGCTGCCACGTGGCAGCGGGGTCCACCTCCCCCAAGCAGCTGAATCACCTACTTGACCCTAAGTAGGTGCATCACCTTCTTGCTTGAGGTGCTGCCACATGTCGCTCCTCCATTGGCTGCCACGCGTCGTCTTTTTCCCTTCATCGCGGGTTCGTAATCTCGTCTTACTTTAAGAGCTCATGTAATCCACACTACGTAAGCTTGGTATATCCTTAAGAAACTTAAGTGTATAAGACTCTTAACTTAGTGTCTTACGTAGGTAAATCGAGTCCTACGACTCATTTCTTAGCCTCCAACTCTTTCCGGATTCTTATGACTCTATCTCCAACCTCCCTTCTCGCGAGGTATCACAATCTTCTTTCCTTAGAGTTGTTTGATAGTGTCGTAGCTTATCCGGCTCACATGATAGTGTCTAAGGAACTTAAGAGACGTTCCGAGCTCAAGAGTGCGGGGTGTAACATCCTTCCCCCCTTTAAAACATTCGTCCCCGAATGTTGAATAAAACTTCCCTTAAGACGTTATACGGATCATAGGGAGATTCCTTTCCACTGGAATGACATACATTTTCATCCAAGTAATTAATATACGAGTTACAGGGCTGGGGCTATCTGTAGACATTGGGAATAGGTACAGACACCTATGTTTCATGTCCTTTTCAACCTCCCAGTTTATGTCTTCACGATTCTTATTCCACCACAATACCTTGACGGAAGCTATGTCCTTAGTTCGCAACCCGTTTAATCTGTTGATCCCGGATGGAGATAGGTTGCCCCTCGTAGGATAACTCCCTGTTACGTGGACCTCCTCCATGGGAAATATTCTGGGAGCGTCGTTCCCATTCTTACGGAGCATTGATCTGTGAAAACTGAATTTATTGTTTCAAATCGGACGGTAGGTCCCACTCATAGGCAACTTTATCTATTCTAAAAATGCTCTGCGAAGGATCAATGTATCCCCTTCTTGTTGACTTTAGGCTGCTAATCGATATCTTGTCCCGGAATAAGCTTTACTTCATCAATAATTTAGTGGATCACATCTGGGCCTATCCCTTAATCGAAGGGGAAAATGTCATACTAAGATTCATCTAGGTTCCTCAATCCCTTTCGAAATGATTTCCAGCAGTTAGCTGTAAATTGAACTTTTCTATCTGAGATAATAGATGTGGGGACTCCGTGAAATCTTATTGTTTCCCTACTACGTCATTTTGTAGAACCCTCAGCTGAATATGCCTTCCTAACTGGAGGGGAACAGGTTGATTCTGTCAGCCCATCTACCATAGCCCGTATGAACTCCCAGTTCCTTAGAATGCGAGGTCAGCTCATACTATAATACATATTAACTGCTTTCCACCTCTGAGTCGGGGTTTCCATTCCCTGAGATAAGCTATTAGACTGCTGATGATTCTTTTAACTTAAGCTATTGTACAACTCCTCTTAATCCAACTTGTAATACCTTAGGTATGCTATCTTTCTCTTTTACTCAGATCTTTTCTCCAGTTTTCTTACCATACATCATATTGTAATCCTTACATAAACGTGTGTACGGACATAGAGCAGTCTAGAAAATTCCTTAGCATTGCTATACTAGTGGCTCACCTCCTTTAGTCGAGGTTAGGGCTCCACTATGGCTCTTGTCCTTAATATCGATTATATCTGAATAGTTCTGCCTCGAACCATCTTACACTTTTCCTGAATAGATTCTAAATATAGCAATCACATTGTTATTACTGACTTTCTTTTATCGAGTAATCATTTGACCTCGCTCTTAGTATGCCAATATTCATAGGTTGCACAACTATTCTTGTGCCATTTTCACGAGGTGCATTGTATTTCAGTCATAATCTTTTCTGCTCTTGGCTTACTCTGTTCTATATGTGTCATTGTACCAACACGCCTTTATAATCTCTTTTTGTCATACTTGTTTTGTTCTCTTTCTCACTTCCCAGGGGGTCACCCATCCCAGTGCTACTCTCATTCGAGCACGCTTAACTTCGGAGTTTTGATGGAATCCGGTGCATCAGTTTGGGTATGATCACGTCCATCCCTTATGGGGTCTCGTTTGACGTTTAAGCGTTTCCACTTACATACGATAGCGTCAGTTGACTTTCTCTTACGCTTGTACTTATCCTGTCCACTTCCCCCCTTTTAGGGTGTACCCATGTCATCCTCCGTTTATTTTCAGCTACTCACACGCGAATGATTCTACTCCAACATATTTAACGTGCTACACCATATCTACATGTTCTGTTAAATCTTCCATACATTAGGTTGCCTTTATAGGAAACCCTAGCATAACCGTAGGGTGTTTTAGTACTCACAATATATCGTATAAAATCTCATTTAACAATTGATACTCGAGTAATATCCGTAATGTAGCAGTACATTCAAAGCCATATTCCATTCATCCCAATCAGTAATTAGCGAGGGCTCATAATTGGTGCAAATTCCCCACTCGATTGTACTTATACTTTAATGACTCGTGTTTCGACCTTCGTCATTATACTAACTTTATTCCAGTGGATACCACTAATCATTAGAGTGGAGTCACGTGTACACCATACTTCTTTACGCCTCCTGAGCTTGCACCTTTGTCGTGTGTCTAAGGCTCATTTCTAATCCTACTTAAAACCACATCAACTTCGTGGTAGTAGTGGCCTTGTCTTAATACTTTTTCATCGTACTATACCTCCAGTTCGTAACTGTCTATTTCTCTTTTTGTTCGATAGTTATACTTAATTAATCGCATCTATCTTGAGTGCCTCTATTAGAACTTCTGTATTATTCCTTCAACTAATTTCCATTTTTGGTTGGGCGTAAGGAATTCCATATTACCCTTTATTTCCTTGCACTAGCCATCCTTTTCGTCATCATATAACCTTTACTCAAAACTTTCCTTATGGAACTTGATAAATCTTCCTTATTTGTTCCATAGCTTGCTTTTCCGTTCCACACCTATCTTTACATTCCATTTACATGGACCACATCATACCTTTTAGTTAATTCCTTACTAAGTTTTGCTTATTCTCATAATGGTTTTTGTTATGTTCACCTAGTACCTTGTTCGCATTCAGACCCATAGTATAATACCGCTTGACTTTCTTCACGATTCTTACTATGGGTTACTTACCCTTCTTAGCTAGTCTTGTCCTTAATGTCTCACAAGCTATCTTATTAAAACTTCATATCTGTCACAATTCTTTTCTCTTTGTACTCTTGTCTTACTCTTGTCTTAACCATACTGTTACTTCCTTCAACTATCACTTGTCATAGTTTATCCCTATGTATCAATTCAGGCAATGCCTTACTATCTCGTTTTATCCCGATCTATCATTCCTCTCTAATTCATTTTCTTTGGCTTATAGGTCCTTTCTAACTTATTCTACTATTCCAGTATCGTCCTCCTAGTTTCTATTGCCATTAACTCAGCAATTAACTTATTTCTCGAGGTCAGCCATACTTGTTTAGTCAAATCTCATCATTGTTGCAAGGACAACCTTTCAAGACATACTATAGCCCTGTATCTCATTCTCCTCTTATTTCTAGGAAAATTTGGGCAGAGTTTCCTCTGTATTTCTTACTATCTCAACACCTGCACGCAGAAAATACCAACAATGCCTCACAGGGCACACATATATACATTCATATTGTATAACATCTCAGCCACACAGGGCACACATATATAGTCATATCATCTCATATCGCAGCCGAACAGGGCGCTCATAATTAACAGTATGGAAATGAACTTACCTGTTATGTCCACTCGAGCTGCACCTGTTATACTTTCCTGTTTACCTTTCCTTTCACTTTTCAATTGTATCTGTCAATCGCATTTCAATACCTTACCTGACATAGGGCTTTCGTGCCTTTGCTTACCTGCGTGCTTCGTAACATCCAATATTGTCAGTTACTTTCTTCTATCGGCGTTTTCTTCCTGCTAAAATCGCAGGTTAGTATGAGGAATTTCATTTCCTATAGATCGGCTCTATCGCACGATCTTAGATATGAAAGAAAGTAACATCCTAAATGTCCTGTAGCCTCTTGTCTATAGATGTGGTGCACAACACACTGATAAACAAGACTCTACTAGACACGGTCTGTAGACACTCCAAGGACGAACTGCTCTGATACCACTTCTGTCACGACCCAACCCCGTAGTCCACGACTGGGGTCCGACCTGGACCCCTTCATGCGTATATATCAGTTACCCTTAAGTTGAACCATGTGTGATGTGATACTATATACAAAAACCCCAATAGTTTAAAACTTTTTCATGTACATGTAGCCTCTTTCATTTATATCATATCATGAAAGGGCACGCGAGCCGACAAGGCTGCTATAACAAAAACATTCACAACATATCGAATAGGCAACATCGAAACTAACTCACAAACAACCAACATATACATATGTCTACAGACCTCTAAGAATAGTAACAACAACATATGGCGGGACAACGCCCCCGCCGTACCCCTGAATGTACAAATATATACATTAAGTGACCAGCATCAAAATTTAGGCTCCAGAACAGTGAAGCACTTCCGACACAGCTGAGAGGAACTCCTAAGCTGACGGATCTCCAGAATGAACATTTGTACCTGCGGGCATGAAACGCAGCCCCCCGAGAAAAGGGGGGTCAGTACGATTTATGTACTGAGTATGTAAAGCATAACACATCGTAATTGAGATCATAACTGAAATAGGGATGCAAGGGGCAAGTATAACAATTAACAAATTACTGTACCTGCACTTTAGGACACGTAATCCTATACCTCATCATATACTGTGCCCGGCCCTCTAGTGAACTCGGTGTCATAATCATTACTTCATAATCACATATCATCGTGTCATAATGTATTTCATTTTATCATATCATTGTATACGGTATCATACCATCGTATACGGTATCATCTTATCATGTATATCATTGTATTATACCCGGTTCACTACGAGGCTCAGGGTCACAATGTATTGCTTTAATCTCATATGCATGCCTACATAAAGTATCCATCCCTTTAGTGAGGGACTTGGTGAATGGAGTGGTGTACGTCTATAGCGTACCATCATAATATACATATGTACCCGACCCTCTAAGGAGGGACTCAGTGTTCCTTCCTTATTTCACCACATATACTATCATATTACAGCCGGCCCGGGACTCGGTGAATAATCGTATCGTCATAACATATAACATATATCACACCTCACGTACGGCATCGTCTCTTTGTGCGTGGAACTATACACATCCGGACCGAGATGCGGTGAAAGAAGCAGTAACACTATGCACGATAACATATCCCAGCCCATCATGGGACTCGAGGAAGGATGGGTTACAGTATGCACGAGTAGAGTAGTGAGAAACCATATGCAACTAAGTCATTATCTAAGACTCGATGAAATAGTCAAGTGAACCGTCACCTGAAGACTGGGGGAGTAATTATCCGAGGTATCCCTTTAGATGTCATTAGGGCTTATATCAGTTGGGGCTTCAGGGATCATAAACATGCATCCAAATAATGCCACATAGTTCATGCAATCAAAAATATAGTCTATGCAATCAGAAACACAATTTATCTAGTCAAAGACTCAACTCATGCAATCAACGACATTTATCATTTCAGAGCCTCTAAAAAGAGGAGCTGGTACCTCTACTTTCTATTCATTATATAGCAGGCTCAAGAATAGTAGTTTGACTACTTTCAAACTCTTAATGTTCAGGAGTGACTACAAGTCACGAGTTACAATCAGAGCTCATAAATGGAATTACCTCTAAACCTATATCATATACCATTCCACTTAAAGTTAAGCCATTCCAAAGGAAAGAAGAAATAGGCTTTATATGTACTAGTTTTCATCACATAGAAGACAAAAAGGCACTGACTCAGCTATTGCAGAAGTTCTAATACCAAGAAGTAAACAAGAGTCTCGACTCATACTCAGGGCTTTACGAATGGATAGAATCACAAATATCGTATACATATCATTCATAACTTATATCTAAGACATGCCAAAAGAAAAGAAGAATAGTTCTACATATCTATTCCAAAAACACGCCAAAGGAAAACTTCACATACCTTGTATGGACTTCTCTTAATCACGTCCACATCGTTGTCCTCGAAACCTATTTAACATGGAAGTAATGTAAGTATTAACAACCTTGGACTTTTCAGCAACTTAGACTACCCACGAGTATTCATAACATTCATCCCTTCGCTCGCCTTCTAGGCTAGTTCCTTAACTAGTTAGGATGTTAACGAAAATCGGGCAGCACCTCCCCTATAATGTGCCCTATCCAAATTCCAAACCATTTCCTTAGCACCTGAATCCAACCAAAAATGCAACCAGCAGCCCATACATATACATATTACGACCAAAATTACACAATATAAACCCCCGACAATTAACTCGAAACTAAGATACCAAAACTAGAGTCTTTAATCTTTCTTTCGCGAATTCTTTAAGTGCAAAGCGGAGGGTAATGTGGCTGCAACCAGAAGCTCCCACACCTCATTTAGATGACTTTTAGACCCTGCAACACGCCACAACACAACCAGCAGCAGCCCCTACGCGTACAACACCTTATTTCGACAACAACTTAACTATAGCGATTCCAAATTCGTTTATTCCGAACGCTGAACTTTTCAAACCTTTTCCCCAACTTCCAGCAGATCCTAAGGTGTGTAATACACCATAATTTAACATCATAAACTTCAAATTAGAGGGGAAGAACTTACCTTTCCCGAAATTGTCTAGAACTCGCCGAAATCGCGCCTCAGAATTGTTTTCACGTGCTGAATCGTTGTGGCAGCTTGCTGTACGATTTTTGCTGCACCAAATCCTAATTTTGTACTACTAATACTTCCATATCATCTTAGTATACGCTAATTAATTAATTTACGGAACGAAAACGGGACTTACCTTATTTTTCTCCCAAGCCGTCGCAATTTTCTCCTTAGCTCTTAGGGTTTTCTTTTCTCACGTTGCTGCTGGACATTTGTGACTGAACTGAAGATTTTTGGATACATATCAACTAATATAGGTGGTCCCAAGGTGTGACACGTGTCATCCCCTAAGGATGACACGTGTCAAGCCATGATTGGCCACCGTGTCATGCTGCCAATTAGGGGCTGCCACGTGGCAGCGGGGTCCACCTCCCCCAAGCAGCTGCATCACCTACTTGACCCTAAGTAGTTGCATCACCTTCTTGCTTGAGGTGCTACCCCATGTCGCTCCTCCATTGGCTGCCACGCGTCGTCGTTTTCCCTTCCTCGCGGGTTCGTAATCTCGTCTTACTTTAAGAGCTCATGTAATCCGCACTACGTAAGCTTGGTATATCCTTAAGAAACTTAAGTGTATAAGACTCTTAACTTAGTGTCTTACGTAGGTAAATCGAGTCCTACGACTCATTTCTTAGCCTACAACTCTTTCTGGATTCTTATGACTCTATCTCCAACCTCCCTTCTCGCGAGGTATCACAATCTTCTTTCCTTAGAGTTGTTTGATAGTGTCGTAGCTTATCCGGCTCACATGATAGTGTCTAAGGAACTTAAGAAGACGTTACGAGCTCAAGAGTGCGGGGTGTAACAACTTAGTACTTTAAATTTTACTGATTTCGATACTTGTGTGGATTGCATTAACGATAAGAAAACTAACAAGTCAAAGAAACATGCCAAGAGGAGTTCAACCACATTAGAAATTATACATTCAAATATATGTTTTCCAGACATGGACACATATGATCAAAAATACTTTATCAATTTTATAGATGATTACTCACGATATATGTATCTCTATATACATCATAATAAAAGCGAAGCATTGGAAGCCTTTAAGGTTTTCAAGGATAAAGTAGAGAAACAATGTAAAAATCAAATTTAGATTGTGAGAACCAATAGAGGTAGTAAGTATTATGGTAGATATACTGAAGATGGAAAAGCATAAGGACTGTTTGCGAAGTTTCTTCAATAAAATGGGATTGTTGCCTAATACACTATGCCTAATTCTCCAAATCAAAATGGTGTAGCTGAAAGAAGAAATGGAACATCATTGGATATGGTGTGTAGTATGTTTAGTATCTCAAATCTACCTAAGTCCTTGTGGATTGAATGTCTTATGACGGTAGTGTATATATTAAAATGAGTTCCAATCAAGGATGTCCCAAAGGCACCTTTTGAATTATTCAAAGGTTGGAATCCTAGTTTGGCCCATATACGTGTATGGGGATGTCCGTCTGAAGTTAGAATTTACAACCCACAAGAAAAAAAACTGGATCCTAGGACCATTAGTGAATATTTAATTGGATATGCCTAAAGTTTAAAGAATATAGATTCTACCGTTCATCTAACAGTACTAGGATTGTGGAATCAAGAAATGCAAAATTTATTGAGAATAACTTAATTAGTGGAAGTGATCAATTTCAAAATACAATTTCTATAAAAGCTCGGCCTTCCATTTTTTTTATTTTATTTTTATTTTTTATTAAACAGACCTAACCCAAGGATCTCATCCCTCATGGCGGTCAGGGGTTGAGCCACACATCGCAAGCCTTAAGATAAATAAAATACAAAAGTACAAGGGATGGGGACATAAACCTTACCTCCAATCCTCGGTGGGTCATAAATCGACTAACCTACTAAGGTCAATCGATTCATACCAAATACTATTTAGAAGTAAACCTAGAAGCTAAGACCCTAAGTGAGAGGAATCCTCTCGATACAAAGCGACTAAGAAAATATAAATAAGGGAGACTCTCCCCTTACACGAGTAAGAAAAGAAAAAAGCCTACACTAGTTCTATTCAAGTAAGCTATAACTTAACAAAAGGCCATATCTAAATTGAAGAAGAAAAAGTATACAATGAAAGGTAAAAAGATATCTTCTAAGCTCCACGAATTGATAGTGCATACTTGGAGGTTTTGAGCCTCTTCATCTTTGTCCTTCTGAGACTTATCATACCAAGTTTTTCCAAAGTGTAGTAGTCTCTAGTCTCTTTTGGTTGTTGTAGGAGGCTATATAACTGATGGATATTATCAACCTTGTGACCATATTTATAGAGATTATCTATCAAAATATAAACCTAGATACTAAGAACCCAAAAAAGAGGACTTCTCTCGATACAAATATCTAGACAAAAATTAAACGAGGGAGACTCTCCCCTTACAATAATAAGAAGAAAATCATAAATCTACGATCTATTCTAAAGATCTTTAACTTACGTAAGAAATAGCTAAGTTGAATAGAAAAGAGTAGACAAAATTAGACATAGGGAATTCTATATCAAGGTCCAAAATACAACAGGTAAAGTCAAGGGAGTTGTTTGATCCTTTTCATTTTCTTTCTCCTGAAACTTGCCATTCCAGCTTTGTCCATTTTGAAGTGACCCTTGGTATCTTGTGGAAGTTGGTGGTAGTTGTAGTAGTGTTGAGTGTGATTTATCAAGTGACTTTGTTTGGAAAGTGTATCTGCAGGGAAGTTAGCTTCCCTGAAGGTGTTTCTATAATGAAATAACTCTAGCAACTTGACCAATCCCTGTAGTTTTGTGATGTAGCTTTGGATGCTCCATGGAGGTTTTATCTCATATTTGAGCAAATTGACCAGTAGCTCTGAGTCTACTTCTAGGATCACCCTTTTGTAGCCATGTTGCAGACACCAAGTAATGCCAAATGATGCTGTCTGAATCTCAGCTTGGTTGTTGGAGCCAATGCCTAAAGGAGTGGCAAATACATAAATCAGAGCACCACTATGATCTCTAAGAATTCCTTCTGCTCCTATTCTTCCAGGATTATCTATAGCACTTCCATCTGTATTAAGTTTAACAATAGAAGGAAGGGGTTTGATCCATTGAACTTTGATTACCTTTATGTCATGCTTGCACTTTTCTATCATAGTAACCAATTCTTTCCAGTTCCCAGGCCAGGAAACATAAGAATACTTAGTAGAAATCATTATATATAAGTCTTTGATAGTTGAGAAGATCACTCTAGTAGTAATGGACTTCTTTCCCCCATATTTGCTAGCACATCTATTCTTCCAAACATTCCAACATATAAAGATGGGAGTATCTTGAAAGATAAGTTGGTGAACAGAGTTGTTAGGCTTAATGGTCCACCATTTCATAAGGATGCTTCTAAGGGAGCCGTCGACATGAAGGATCCCTAATAAGATGGAAAAGTGCTTCCAGATGTGTTTAGCAAAGGTTCCAGATGCAAAAATATAATTAATATTATTTAGGCCAGGTCTGTAGCAACAAGAGTAGACACATGTTCTCTCCCAAAAGTAGTAATTTTTTCATTTGTGGGAAGTTTATACCTGAGAGTTCTCCATAAAAGAAAGGAGACCTTAAAAGGTCCGTTGTTATGCTATGTAAGAGAATCAGTCATAGTTTTATTCTTCTTTCTCCTGACCTATTCCCAAGATGATTTATAAGTAAAGTTTCCATGAGAGTTCAATTTCGAATAAGCCTGATCAGGGGCACTATATTGACAACTAATCTCAGTGTTCAGGATCCTGTGCACCAAGTGATGAGGTGTATGATGCCTCACCTTCTCTTCATTCCAACCTCCATGCACTAGGAACTCAGAGACTGTGTTGTTGTTTATTTAGGGGGTGTTCACTGTTATTAGCTAATGGTCCAACCCCTAACCAATCATCCCACCAAAAGCTACATTCACTAGAGTTGATGAACCACTGTATGTGAGGTTCTATGTCACTTCTATTCTTCATCATATGCTTCCAATTGAGAGATTGTCCAGTGCCCCACTTTTTAATAATAGGATTTTCCCTTTAAAAATATTTGGCTTTGAGAAACTTACCCCATAAGGTCCTCTTAATCCTGAAAGTACACCATTGTTTATATTGGAGAGCAAGGCATACATCCTCTAAATTTTTGACTCTAATACCACCTTCTTCATATGGGTAGCTAAGTGTTTCCTAAGATTCCCAATGGTATTTCCTTTTCTCCTTGTCCCAGCCCTAGAAAAAGTCTTCCATAAGGTATTTGATCTGTTTGAGAGTGGTTTTGGTAGGGGTAATTTCAGATAATAAGTGAATTGGGAGAGACTGCAGAATTGATTTGATAAGAGTGGCTCTTCTTCCATAGCTCAGTAACCTTGTCTTCAAACCTTTGATCTTAGTAATGAATTTAGTAACCATACTAGTGAAATAAATAACTCTTTAAATTTCAATGTACAGTGGGCATCCTAAGTATGTAATGGGACCATTTGTAGAGTTGAACCCTGTGATGGATCTGACCCTCTCAATGATATTAGCAGGAGTGTTAATAGGGATAAGGAATTGACTCTTATCCTTTTAATGAGTTGACCAGAGGTGTCTTGATAAGTCTGTAGGATCTTCATAATAAGCTTTAGAGAAAATTTGGAAGTAGAGGTGAAGATTATTATGTCATTTGGAAAACTCAGATGATTAACTTGAGGGCCTTTTCTCTCTATGTGGAAACTAGTATACAAGTAGTGTTGATGAAGACTATTACACATTCTTAACAATACTTCAGCACCTATAATAAATAAAGCAGGGGAAAGAGTATCTTCCTGCTTGAGGCCTCTTATTGAATGAAAGAAACCATGCCTAGTACCATTTATGATTACTGAATACCAATTGTTAGACATAGTTCTCCACACCATATCAATGAAATATCCCCAAAGTCCATCTTTCTCGTGACTAGACAGATGAAGGACCAAGATACCCTATCATAGGCCTTAGCCATATCAAGTTTTATGACTACATTATCCCCAAGGTTGGGCTTTTTGATGCTATAAATAATTTCTTGGGCTTATGTTTTTAGAGATGCTCCTTCCTTTCACAAATCCTGACTGGTTTTCTGAGATAAGATGAAGAAGAATAGAGGTAAGTCTGAGACACAAGAGTTTGGATATGACTTTGCTGATGAAGTTACTAAGAGATATGGGTCTGAAATCTTTGAGTTTATTATGATGGTCCACTTTTGTGAGTAAGACCAAACATGCATGAGTAATGTATTTGGCAATACTGTGGCTATTAAAGAAGTAATGAATAAGGTTAAGTAGATCATCACTGATTATGTCCCAACAGGAATGGAAAAATTTTCCACTCATTCCATCAGGGCAAGCAACAGATGTAACACTCATAGAGAATATAACCATTTTCATTTCCTCTTTTGTTGTCAAGGTACACAACCGCTAGTTCTGTTGGTCAATAATGGTATTAGGAATACATCTGATAACCTCCTCATTGATCAACTTGTCTTCACCAGTGAAGATCCTTTCATAATAAGTGCAGGCAACCTTTGCTATATCTTTGTCCCCCTGAATAATGTGATCTTACTCATCAGTAATTTTATGTATGAACAACCTTCTTCTTCTTCCTGTTATAATGGCATGAAAGTACTTGGAATTAGCATCTCCATCCTTAAACCATTGTAGCTGAGTCTTCTATTTAAGGATGGATTACTCTACTTTCAGGTGCCTATTATATTGAGCATTGATGAGATTGAGATTGGTTCTGTTTTCCTTAGAGTTATCATTAATGAGAGCCTTCTCAGTATTTTTAACTTTCTCTTAAAAATCTTTGATAGCTGCAAATATGTCTCCATATTATTGCATAGACCAAGTGCTAAGGGTGTGGGAGACTCTTTTCAGTTTCTGATGAAAAACTCTCATATGGTTCCCCTTAATAGGCCTCTCCCATCAGTTTTTCACAGTGTTTAAGAAGGTATCATTATCCACCTAGCAATGTAAAAATTTGAAATACTTGATAGCATTGTCATGTCTAACATTACACTCCAGAAGAAGAGGGCAGTGATCAGAGCCAGTTGAAGCTAGATGAGTAATAGTGGTCAAAGGCATTACTTCCAGCCACTTATCATTCACCATGACCCTATCTATCTAATCTCTTCCATTTCAAGTCAAAGGTTGATTGTCATACATAATACCCCTCAAGTATAATTGGGTGTTGAGCAACCAATCAATGAAATTCCATAAGCTGCTGAAAATATTCTCATAGATCAAAATCTTTCAAGTAATTCCTAAAATTATAGAACAAACAGTTGAATAACATGATCTTCAAGAAAATTTGGTGCAACATTAAGAAGATCTACTAGGGGAAAAATAAGCAATTCCTAGTGACTTTGTTGTATATTGACAAGAATCTGATATTAGAGTCGTAAATGATCCAGAGTCTTTTTCACAAGCCATGAATTGCAAAGAGTCAGAATTGTGGTACAATGCCATGAAACAAGAAATGAATTCTATGAAAAGTAACAAGGTCTGGGATCTTATCGAGTTTCCTAATGGTGTTAAAGCCATTGGATGTAAATGGATCTTTAAAACTAAAAAGAACCCATCAGGAAAAATATAAAGATATAAAGCAAGACATGTTGCTAAAGGATTAACTCAAAATGAAGGAATTTATTACACAAATACCTTTTCTCATGTGTCTAAAAAGTATTCCTTATCACACTTTGACTTAGAATTGCAACAAATGGATGTGAAAACCTCATTTCTCAATGGTGATATAGAGGAAAAGGTTTATATGAGACAGCCTGAAGGATTCTCCTCTAGTAATGGTGAACACTTGGTATGCAAGGTAAAGAAATCCATCTATGGACTAACACAAGGTTTTCGTCAATGTTATTTAAAATTTTATAATGTTATCTCTTCATTAGAATTTGTTGAGAATATTATGGATCAATGTATATACCAAAAGGTTAGTGGGAGTAAATTATGTTTCGTATTTCGATATGTGGATGATATCTTACTTGCATCCAATGATAAGGGAATGATACATGATGTAAAATAATTTTTCTCTAAAAATTTTGATATGAAAGACATGGGTAATGCATCTTACGTTATTGACATTAAGATACATAGAGATAGACATCAAGGTACCTTAGTTCTATCTCAAGAATCCTATATCAATAAAATTTTAGAGAGGTTTTAAATGAAATATTTTTCACCATATGTAGCTTCGATCGTGAAGGGTGACAAGTTCAATTTGAATCAGTTCCCAAAGAACGATCTTGAGAGGGATCAATTGAAGGACATTCCATATGCTTTTTCCATTGGAATCTTGATGTTTGCTCAGATTTGTACAAGATCTGACATAACATTTGTTGTTGGAATATTAGAAAGATATCAGAGTAATCTAGGTCTTCACCACTAGAAAACTGCAAAGAAAGTCTTAAGATATCTTCAAGGGACAAAAGACTACATGCTTATGTAGAAACAATCAGACCACTTGAAAGTTATTAGCTACTCTAATTCAGACTTTACTGGTTGTGTTGATTCACAAAAATCAACTTTAGGAGACATATTTATGTTAGTTGGTGGATCTATATCATGGAAAAGTGCCAAACAGACACTAGTTACTACTTCCACTATAGAGACTGGGTTTGTTTCTTGTTTTGAGGAAACCTCATATGGTGCATGATTGAAGAGTTTCATTTATGGGCTTAGAATTATCGACTCTATATCTAAGCCATTAATATTATATTGTGAAAATTCAGTTGTTGTCTTTGTAGATAAGAATAATAAAAGTGGTTTTCAAAGCAAGCATATCGACATCAAATATCTAGCCATAATAGAACGTGTAAAAGATAAGAAAGTGGTCATTGAAAATGTTAGCACTGAAGTAATATTGATTGATCCTTTAACTAAAGGCACGCCACCGCATAAATTTAAGGATCATGTAGTCACAATGGGACTTAGTACCACTATGTAAAATTTTATTGTAATAATGAATATTCATGAAACTCTATTTTTATGTTATAATTCTTCTTAACAGTGTGCAGATTCAGTTCTATTTTTCAAAATTATCGCTAAAATATGGACCTAGAATAAATATTGAGTTTATTAATTAATTTATATGGGCTAAAGTTTAGAAGCATAATACATAATGATACATGGAAGATACTACTAGCTCCTAAGAGGAACTATCGCCATGATTAATGTATTATATTTCAGTTATGGGATTAGAATAATGCTCAAGTGGGAGAATGTTAGAATATTGGCCATAACTTCCATGGATGTGGCCATAACTTTCATAAATTTCATGGAAGTTTACAACTATATCCACTATCTCCACCACTCTTCCAATATTTATCCTACTCTTCAACTACTCCACTCCTAAAAACTTCCATGGATGTGGTCCATAACTTCCATAAATTCCATGGAAGTTTACAACTATATCCACTATCTCCACCACTCTTCCAATATTTATCCTACTCTTCAACTACTCCACTCCTAAAAAATTTCCACTAATAATAACTACCACTTCTCACTACTGTTCTTGATGGTAGAACAATTATAAATAGGACATGTCTGGTTAAAGGTCCTTAAGTACAAATTCTCCTTCTAAACTTCACACCATCAAGAGTGAGGTTTGAGTGCTTAGAAGATTTATAGGATTGGAAAACCAATACCTACAAACAATGGCTGGAGGTATGTCGATCTTCTATTTTAGCTGCGGTATTTTTCTGTATAATCTTACAAGAAGTTGTTAGAAAAGGCACACAGTAGTCTCGTGAGTTGGTTTGAACTAGTTTGAAGAGAATCATCCTCTATAGGGTGTTCATGGTTCGGTTATTGGTTAAAACCAAAACCAAATCAGTTTAGTGGGTTTTTAAATTTCTAAAACCAAACGAAACTAAATCAAACCAAAAAAAATAACCATTGGTTTGGTTATTATTTATTTGGTTCGGTTTTTTTATTTGAAAATAATAAGTTTGTTGTGGGCATACATATCTCGATAGACACAAATACCTAGTACATAAATAATTAATCCATAAGAAAGCTACTATAGATTCATTTAAGCAATACTAGAGTTATTATTACACCAACACAGTGATTTAGTTAAACAATACTAAAGTCGTTATACACCAAAAATCAAAAGATGAAATCTTTATAGTAAAAAAATAACCACAAGCTCAATCATTGAGGAACTACCGGGGGAGGGGTACAAAAAATTATATACCAAAATTTAAGGTTTGGGCTTGAGGAAATGGTAAAGTTAAAGAATTAAGTTAATTAAAATTTAACAAATTATTTATTTTTTTATTTATGAATAACATATAAATAATTATAAAATTTATATATATAATTTCTCAATTCGGTTTGATTATTTTTGTGGTTTGTTTTTAGTTAAATTAAAACCAAATCAAAATAATATCGATTTTCAAAATTTAAAACCAAGCCTAACCAAACCAAACTAAATGTCGATTTTTTAATCAGTTTGGTTTGGATTGAGTTGTTGTTTGGTTTTTTAACCATAACAATGAACAACCCTAATCCTCTATATATAGAGGTGGGTATGTATTGATTCAGATGAGTTTTGAATGAATGGAGTAATATCAAGTTGAGCTAGAAATGTAGACTCTCCAATTATTCAATAAAAATCCACAGTTTTGTTGTTCTTCTTTGGCAGATATTATAATGTGAATATGGTATGAGAACTCTAATTGAAGGAATAAATCATAGGATTGAAGCTTGTCATCTATATATTATTGAAGCTTCAACAATGGTGGACATACAAAGAGCAGAATTGGAAGAAGATCCGCAAATAAATCATAATCATACGCTTTATTTACAAGGATATGATGCTCCTGGTGTTGCCTTGATTATTATGAAGCTCACAGGACGAGAGAATTATGATTTATGGAGCATATTGATGCATCTAGCACTTCTAGTCAAAACCAAACTGGGATTTGTTGATGGCACATGTTTTAAGAGCTCGTATAAGGAAGATTTAGTAGTTAGATGCGAGTGATGTGATATAGTTGTATTGTCATGGATTAGTGTAATGATGACCTCAGAGTTGTTGACCACCATTGTGTATGCATCAAGATCAAAGAAGATATGGAATGATTTTAAGGAACGTTTTTTACCACAAATTTTCATATTTAGAAAGAGATCAGTATGTTGAATCAAGGTACATACATTGTGACATCCTATTACTCAAAGATAAGAGATATATGGGATGAAATGGATGTGATGGTACTATCACCTTTCTGTGATTGTGTAGAGTCAAGCTCTCATGTTGAGCACATCAAATAACACAGGCTATTATAGTTTTTAATGGAATTGGATGAGAGTTATACACAAGTGGGGAGTTCTAACTTGCTTAGTTCAATTGTTCCCAATGTAAACCAAGCCTATGCAAAGGTTATTCAGGAGGAAAGCCAGAGTAAGTTAGGAATGGTAGAAAGAGGTAAGGAATCTTTAACAACGATGCCAGGAAGAAGTATTCAACCTCACATTTTCCAAACTCAGACTCAAAAGTTTCAAACCAGGAAGGTTTAAGGTAAGAATTCACAAGGAAAGAAGTTGATCTTGATTTGTGAACGTTGTGGATACACAGGCCACACTAAGGACAATTGCTATAAAATTGTAGGTTTTCCTGCTAATTTGAAGAGTAAGAGAAAAGTTTCTGCAAGTGAGGTTGCTACTTTGCATCATGCCGAGATTACCACAGTTGATTCATCAAGCTCAGAAAAGATTGAACAATCAAGATCTCAATTATTTTACCTAGGAAGATATTTCACAAGAGAGAAATATGATCAAGTACTCTAGACGATGGATCCTTCTCCATCAACAGAAACTTGCAAGGCTAATGCAGCAACACATATGAATGTTTTGACTGGTAATATTAGTGATGATGCAGTTCATTGGATTATTGATATTAGAGATACACATCATATAACCTACTGTAAAAGTATACTAAATGAATGTAAATAATTATCAGAATCACATCATAAAAAGTGCAGGTAACAACAGTAAATAAATTCTATGTGGAACATGTTGGAGATTCATTGATTCTAGGGATTTATAGGCTGAAAAATATTCTACATGTACCAGACTTTAAATTCAATTTATTGTAAGTTTCTAAGCTGACTAAGGATATAAAGTGCATAGTGTCATTTTTATCCAAATTTGTGTGTAATGCAGGATCTCTTTACTGGAGAGGTGATTGAGATTAATAATGAAGAAGAAGGTTTGCACATTCTAAAGCGTGATTCAAAGCATGAAGTAACACCTCTAGTTAAAGCAGCCCTTAGAAACAACCACTCAATAGAAAATTAATTGTGGCATCTTAGATTGGGACATCCTTCTATGAAAGTAATGAACCATATTCTAATTTTAAAGAATAATATTGATGAAACAGTGCAAACATATTGTTGATTTGTCCTTTGGCAAAATAATATAGGCTCAAATTACTAAGATGTTTTAACTTGTACATTTAGGTGTTTGTGGACCTCATAAGCATCCCACTTATAATAGAAAACACTATTTCCTGACTATAGTTGATGATTTTGCAGATTTACATGGGTTTCTTTGTTGCAATCAAGAAGGATGTAATAGTTGTATTGAGAAGTTTCATATCCATGATTTGTAACAAGTTTGATTGTGTAATAAAAGTTTTGAGATCTGATAATAGTGCTGATGTCACGACCCGACCTAGGGCATAGTCGTAACATGATGATTAGAATCCTAGAGGACTTCAACCAAGCCTCTTAGCATAATATACATGAGCATACATAAGGAACATGAAATAAATAAACAAGAATCGATGATACGGAAGCATTGTCTCAAATAGAATATAACTCTCCAAACGAGAAAGGAGACAACATAGACTCTTTTTACTATCTAACATGCCTCTAATAACTTGATGGGGCATACGACAAGATCCTAACTCACCCATATATAAAACATAAGAGAACAAATTAGTAACTGTCAAGATAAAAAATAAGGGTTATGTCCTCAAATTGTGAGGACTCATCAACAATAAAGAGCTAACCACAAGTGGGAGGAGGATGGATATGATTGTCAGTCCCTACATTATGATACAATGTAGGCAAAAAGTATGCGTTACTACATGGAATGCACTAAGTATGTGAGAATATGCATGAGCAATAAACATAGGACATAATCAATATGAATCATGAGATGCAAGACCAATATCTTTAAAACATGAATAAACTCATGAAAATATTAAAACATTTATCTCATTGGTCAATGCATCAAAAGAATCTCATAATCATCATAGAAACTCATAACTCGACTGAAACTGTATGGGATAAGACCTTTAAATAACATGTAAGACCATGCGAGCTAATGCATGGAATCTGATGACTCCTGCATCGAGACAGGGGAGGCTACCTTGCCAGGGTATACGTCATTAAGTAACTCATCTCAACTGTGCTTTGTGGATCCACTAGATTCACTATATTGGCATAAGTAAACCTATGCGGGCAATGTAGTTTGGGATTAAAGGTTGCTACTAGGATTTTTTTAGGTAACTAACTGTGTTACCAGAATGAACCCCACATAAAGGTCCTCTCGATGCTTTGTCAATATCCCAACAGAACTTATAAAATATGATCATAAACATCATAGGGAAAGATACTAACTACCTATCATTCCATATTTACAAAATGTCATAAATAGCTCATCTAACATCATCATAGTAAAATCATAAGATTAGCTCATTTATCATATAACTCATGTAATGTGGGTGTAGACCTTCCATTATTGCATATCTTTGATCATAAACATCTTTAGGGACTTAATTTTCCCCTATCTTTAACTTTGTTTGAATCATCATTCACTTCTTTGCATAAAGCATCTTTAATTGATAGCGTAAAGCTTTCATATAATATAACTTGAAAATCATGATTATATTTCATAAATTATACTTGAAACTAGGATATATCATGGGTCATTGAAATTCAATTTGAAATAATCCAATATGATGTGAACTATGCATAATTAGAGTAATAGCATTGAAGGATATCATAATTAAGAAGACCCAAAAATAATCATACAATTAGGGCTTTTAATTGAAGGAATTATAAGAGAATTTGAGAAGAAATCTTTGGGATTCCATGGGTGAAAGGTACCCATGGATGAAGTCCCACATACCTTAACCTTGATGAGCCATAAATTATAGAGATTAAAAGCTTGACCTTGAAGAAACCTTTTGAATTGCTTGAGGTAGAAGAAGTCCTTGAGAAAAAACATAGGAAAGAATGTTTTGGATTTTTGGAGTTATGTTGAGATTGAGAGGGTTAGAAGACTTTAGGGTAGTTTATACGTAGGAACTTGGTCCCAAAAACTATCAACATTCATTAACAAAATATAGGAAAAAGACTAAAATAACCTTTATTTAAACTGGATCCAAAACTATGGATGGACCTTCACCATGGATCGTTAAGGTCACCACGGTCTGTGGTCCTCTCCGTGGTGAGGGACTTAGGATTTCTGAAAAGGGGTTCTAGAAGGTTTCCCACCACGAGACCCACCACGGTCCGTGGTTGTCTTTCATAGTGGTTGACTTGGTCTTTTGAAATTGGGGTTTGTAAGGATGGTTTCAAGACCTCCTACACAGAGAAATTCATGATTTGTGGAGGTGAATATGGTGCATTAACATGGGTCATGGAAGTGACCCTGAAAGGAGGCCTGCAGGGGTATCCACTATGGGAGCCATAACGGTCTATAGTACGAACCACGTCTCGTGGTGGCCCCCGTGGTCCTTACCTTTGAAATCCAATTGATAGGGCATGGACCACGATGGATTTGCATGGACGTGGTGCTCTTCACGGCCCATAATAGGTCTTGTGAAGGCTACCTGGTGCAAAAAACTACATTTTTAGGAATTTCATCTGTTTTTCCTCATTTTCCATCTTTCCAACATCCGGGGTCTTACAATATCTCATCCTTAGTAATGTTCGTCCTCGAATGGGACTCAAGTTAGCATGAATATAATAGAAAAGGAACATAACAGCCCAACACGAATGCAAAATATTTTGATAATGCATAAAACATGAAATCTTTAATCTCAAGCTAAAATATGACTTTGAAACTTATTTCATGAACATGAATGCATATGAAATCATGAGAATAACTAAAACATATAATTTGGGCTGATTGAATCATGTAGGAGCTAAATACCTTAACTAGGCATAGAAGGAAAGAAATGATGATATCGGGACATCATATCGGCTTCGGCCTCCCATGTAGCAGTCTCAACCTCTAGGTTCATCCATAACATTTTAACTGAAGCTATTTCCTTGTTTTTCAACTTTCTAACTTGTCGGTCCAAGATCTCAGTCGGAACCTCCACATATGAAAGACTCTCTATAACCTCAATGATGTCCAATGGAACAATTGATTTAGAATCAGCAATAAACTTCTTCATCGAGGACACATGGAACACCAGATGTACCGATGCCAAGTCGGTAGGTAAATCCAACTCATAAGACACCTTACCAATCCGCCTCAAAATCTGATTGGGCCACCATAGCGAGGAATTAGCTTTTATTTCTTACCATAACACATCACACCCTTTATGGGTAAGATTTTCAAGTAAACTCAATAATTAACCTCTAATTCAAGATCTCTTTTTCTTACATCCGAATAGGACTTTTGTTGGCTTTAGTCCATCTTCATCTTTCTCTAATAAGCCTAACCTTCTCCATGGCCTCAAATACCAACTCGGGTCCTATCAAAACAACTTCTCTAACCTCGAACCAACTGATGGGGTATCTACACCACCTACCATACAAAGCTTCAAATGGAGCCATCTCAATGCTAGAGTGATAATTTTTATTATAAGCAAACTCTCTCAATGGAAAATGATCATACCAATTTCCTTTAAAATCAATGACATATCCTCTCAACATATCCTCTAATGTCTGAATGGTGTGCTCGGATTGAGAATCCGTTTGTGGGTGAAAAAAGGTACTAAGCTTCATTTGAACACCAACACCATTTTGGAAGAATTTCCAAACTGAGATGTAAACTGAGTACCTCAATCCAAGATGATAGACAATGGAATACCATGAAGCTTAACCAACTCTCGGAGATACAACCTAGCATAGTCCTCGGCTGAATTTAAAGTCTTAATTGAAAGAAAATAAGCTGACTTAGTCATTCAATCAACAATCACCCAAATAGAGTCATGTTGCCTACGAGTACGATGCAAAACAGTAACAAAGTCCATATTCAAGGCTTCCCACTTCCAAGTAGGAATCTCAATGTCTTGAGCCAAACCTCCCAGTTTTTGGTGCTGTACTTTTACTTGTTGGAAATTAGAACACTTAGCCACGAATTCCACAATATTCTTTTTCATTCCATTCCACCAATACACTTCCCATAAATATCGATACATCTTTGTGGAATCAGGATGAATAGAATACCACAAACTATGAGTTTCAGAAAATATCATATCTTTCAAGCCATCAACATTTAGAACACACAACCGACTTGATATCTCAATACACCATCTCGCCCTTAGGAGAAAGCCTCAATAGCTTTTTCGGCAATTGCTTTCTTCATTTCAACAAAAGCAGAATCACTATCTTGCTTTGCCTTTACATTTGCCATAAAAGATGATTCGAAACCATTTTGCACAATAACACCACCCTCTTCGAAATCAACCAATCAAACACCCAAATGGGCTAATCTTTGCACATTTCAAACTCTCTTTTTTCTTATCCTCAACATAAGCAAGACTTTTCATGGATAATCTACTAAGAGCATCGGAAACCATATTTGCCTTATCCGGATGGTATAACACACTCATGTCATAATCCTTAAACAACTCCAACCATCTTCTTTATAGCAGGTTCAAGTCCTTTTGAGTGAACACATATTGTAAACTCTTGTGATCGGTGAAAATATCCACATGGACATCATATAAGTAGTGTCTCCATAATTTCAAAGCAAATACTATCGCTGCCAACTCCAAGTCGTGAGTTGGGTAATTCTTCTCATGTGCCTTGAGTTGCCTTGAAGCATAAGATATCACTTGACCATTTTGCATTAGCACACAACAATAGCAACTCGTGAAGCATCACAATACATAACAAATCCATCGAAACCTTCTGGTAAAGTCAATACCAGAGCGGAGGTAAGCCTATCCTTCAACTCTTGGAAGCTTTAGACCATTGAAACTTTACCTTATTTTGAGTCAAAGTAGTCAAGGGTGATGCAATGAAAGAGAAACCTTCTAAAAATCTTCTATAATAACCAGCTAAGTCTAAGAAACTCCAAATATCAGAAGGAGTCAATGGTATCGGCTAATTCTTAACTGTCTTGGTCTTCTTTGGATCAACCACTATTCCTTTTTTGGAAACAATATGACCAAGGAATGAAATTGACCTTAACCAAAATTCACATTTTCTAAACTTTTCATACAACTGACGGTCCTTGAGAATTTGCAACACAATCCCCAAATGTTCGGCATGCTCTTCCACATTCCGAGAATAAATCAAAATATCATCAATGAAGACAATCACAAATATATCAAAGTATTTCTTAAACACCCTGTTCATCAAATCCATAAAAGCTGTAGGGGGATTCGTTAGTGTAAAAGACATAACCAAGAATTCAAAGTGACCATATCAAGTTCTAAAGGCCGTCTTCGATATGTCACATTCCCTTACTCGGAGTTGATGATAACCTAATTGAAGATTGATCTTTGAAAATTAGCTTGATCCTTGAAGTTGATCGAACAAGTTCTCAATCCTTGGAAAAGGATGCTTATTCTTAATTATGACCTTGTTCAACTACCGATAATCAAAGAGAAAAATCATTCTTTCTAACAAAGAGAATTAGAGCACCCCTTGGAGAGATACTCGGTCTTATGAAGACCTTATCAAGCAAATCTTTCAATTGATCCTTTAACTCTTTCAATTTTATCAGAGCTATTTGGTAAGGAAAAATAGAGATAGACTGATTATCAGAAAGGAGGTCAATACCGAAGTCTATTTCTATTTCGGGAGGAATACTTGGGATATCATCGGAGAAAACTTTTGAAAACTCATTAACAATTGAAACTGACTCAAGATTAAGAGTCTCGAAGTTAGTATCTCTAACTTGAACTAGATGATAGATGCATCCTTTGGAAATCATTTTCCAAGATTTAAGGCATGAGATAAATTTACCCTTAAACACGGAATTACTACCTTTCCATTCTTGGATTGTCTCATTAGGAAACTGAAACTTAACCACATAGGTTCTACAACATATAGATGTATAACATGAATAAAGTCAATCCATTCCAAGAATAACATCAAAATCAGTCATATCAAGCTCTACTAAATCAATAAAGGTGAATTTATGAAAAACTGAGACTGGATAATTTTTATAGACTCTTTTAGCCATAACCGAATTACCAATCGAAGTATAGACCGAAAAAGGCTCTAGCAAGATCTCAGGACTAACAATGAATCTCATAGAAATATAAGGAGTATCAAATGATAGAGTGTCACGTGGATCTAATAATGAATAAATATCAAAGTAAAAGACTTTAAACATACCAATCACAACATTGAGCGAATCCTCTAACTCCTGACGAGTCTAAAGGGCATAAAATTTGTTTTGGTGTTGACCGCCACTCGAAGTAGTAGCACGCTGATCTGGATGACTGGTAGCCTGAGATTGAACTTAGGGCCTAGCCCCACTCCTACACTCCTTAGCATGATGACTGAGCTTTCCACACTTGAAACAAACATCCAACCCGACTAAGCATTCTCCTCAATGTTTTTTCCCACACTTCTTACATAGAGGGATAATTTGACAACCCAAAGCTCCACTTTATGCCTTAGAAGTTGGCACTTTGTCCTTCTCAAATTTTGGAGGTGGAGTGTTTGAAGAACCTTGGCCTTGAAACTTTTGGCCTTGTTGGAAACTAACATTACCACCACTAGATTTCTTGTGAGAAAACCCACCTTCACACCGAGCCCTCTTGGAAAACCTTGTATTTCTCTCCTTAATCTTTTTGTAAGACACTGTAAGATGAAAACCCAAACAAAAGGAAGATTTCAAAAGTATTGGATTGACCTAGACCTATGGGTCAAACTATGACTCGTTTAGGTTATTACAAGTTGTAAACTCTACTCATAGAGTTGAACTAAAGCATTGAAAGTTGGGTAAGGCAAAATAAGAGTCTATCGGTCATATGACAACTCGTGAAAGAGTCTACGACTCATAAAAATAAGTTGTAGTATAAAACATATACCCTACAACTATTCCACCCTTAAAACCCACTCTATGACTCAATAGGATGAGTCGTAGAAGATGAGACAACTGGTCAAAATGAGTCAAATAGAAACTTTATAGACCCTCTAAACTTACAGGTTTTCAGACCTACAAGATGAGTCAAATTGATGACTCGTAACTCCAAGGATGAGTCATAATCACAACTCGTAGAAGTAACTTCAAAGTCTTGAATTTTAGGATTTTCGAACACTTGAAGGATGAGTCATAATGATGACTCATCACGACTTTTACAACTCGTAGGAGTCTATTTGTAAGTTCAAATCTCAAAATTTAATGCGGGGTAGTTTGGTATTTTTCCTATAATCTAATAATATATGTGGATATTTTTAAGGACTAGATTCATTAAGTATTATGTTCTAAATACTCCTAAACCCTTTTATTATCTCATTAATTTCCAAATAAATTCTAGACTTGTAACACCCTAATTTTCTTTTATGGTTTTTCCTAAAGGATTGCTAGGTGATCCAAGTTATCTATGAAGTTCTACATAAGCTATTGATTGGGATGTATTACATAGCAAAGCTACTTGAGTACACATCAAGCTTAAGTAGAATTGATTACATAGGTTCTTAAAGTGAGACGAGATTACAAACCCATAAAAGAGGAAAAAAGAGACGTAGCACCTACTCGGAGTGGACCCCATACAACCATGTGGCAACTTTGGATTGGGCGCATGGATGAAGTGGCGCCCTAGGGGCTGGACATGTGTAACCCCTAGGGGTTTCCATGTGTCACACTTCAAGGGAGCATATATATATACATGTAAAGTGATGACTAATTCTTGATAAGTCATCTTTTGCAATTAGAAAGTGAAAGAAAAGAAGAGAGAAACTTAGAGAAAGGAGAAAAAGAGCTATGGGTTTGGCCAATTAAGGTAACCCCTCCAATTTCATTCCATCAATTAATTATCTAAGGTATTCTTCGGTTAAGTAGCAGTGTTTAACAATGTAAAATTTATAGTTGGGGCAGTGAGGAGGTTCTTGTTCTTGGTAGCAAACCCGGTTTGGGATATGACTGCCGTTAGTAATATTAGTATAACTCCTTATATAAAGCTTTGTTTCAAGTGATTCAATATGTTTTGGAAAGATATTTCATAGGTATATAACTTTTATTTAGGCTCGGAAACTCAGTTTTGGTTTAGCTTCTCAAAAAAGGGTAATGAAGTATAGGGGAGGTGCTGTCCAGATTTTATTTTGGAAATCCTACATGGACAGTTGTTTGTATTTTGGACATATCGTTTTGTACAAAATTTATGTAGGGGTGATTCAAAATTGTATACGACCTTAAGACACATTTGTATAACTTTCATGAGGCCACGAAGCCTATTTCCCCCATTTACCCCTTCAAAACTGAGCAACAATACAAGACAGTAGGCTATCCAGAATTCCGGTTTGAATAGTTTGGGTTGATTTTTATTAATTTCATGTTTAGTTTCGATATGATGAGACTCTTAAACTTAAGTAGATATTTGATTATGTATTTAAGTTTTATATGTGCTTATACAAGCTAAGAGAAACTGTTTGACGAAGTGAATTTTGGTTGGTTTATGGTAGAGAGGAATTGAGCTCCTCGAGTTGTGGTAGAACCTGTTGTATGCTAAAATGCCAAGGTTCATATATAGACTTAAACTTGGAATATTTTATTTTCTGAAATTTGAAGTTTTTTAATGGGTTGTTTCCTTACTCCTTGTCTTGTATTATTGTATGACTATTATCTCAAGTACTACAAAACTTTCGCTAAACTGCCCACTTGTACGAATTGCTTGATTATTTTGCATTCCTTTTGGGACTTTGTCCTCTTTTTTACGGTGAATTTTCATCGATATTGGAATGCCTCTTGATTCAGATCTTGCCCATCTTGAATTTGAATTTACATTTTATCTTGACGATGAGATTTTTGTCCATTTTTGAGTATGAGTGGAAAGCCACTTTCAACATGGTTCTTGATTCTCTTGATATTGGGTGATGAACCTTCTTGATATGGGCTTTGGTCCTTCTTGATTTCGGGGCTTCGTTCCATCTTGATATTGATTGTGCTTAGTGTTAAGGCATGATGTACCTATTAGGCAAAATTGACTATTTGACAACTCTTTCAAATTAAATTATAAGTTTCTTGATACTTGAGCCTTCGAATATTGATATTGATTTTGAAATTCTTCAAGGTTTGTATTCGATAATTTGATATACTTTTTCACTTGAGCTTACTTTTACCTTATTGAGCCACATGCGATGAATAAGGGGATTGAAGAATTTAATGGCTCTAAGCCCAAAGTATTTACACCACTAAGCTTTATGCTTAGCGATAGTTGTTTTCTATCGTAGGTAATGTGCGGGATGAGGTATGAAGATATCCATTTGGAGTAGACCTTATGGAGCCCTTTGAAGATCACATATGCATATGCATCTAGTTTTTTGTAAATATTTTGGGAGACTTGTACATGATACATGTGTCTTGTGAAAATAAAACTATATGCTTGTAACTTGAACAGGGTGACTAGTTTTGCTATTTTGGAGTGTGGTTTTAACTCAAGTCATGTCTGTACTGTATTTATATATTGGCTTGTCATTGTGCACAAAGGAGGATAATAATTTTGTAATAACTGCTGGTTCAAGTTTTGTGTGTTTTATGGACCTGCAATGGTGTTGACTATTTGTGATTTAAAAAAAACAAAAAAAAAACTACCTTTTGTTTCGTAAGTAACATCCTCCCAAAGGGGGTACTACAAGACTTCTCTCCCAAGGTTTCTCAAGGGTTCATGATCATCATCAAGCTTTGGGTTAGAATTTCTTTAAGGTCAAGCCTTCTTTCTCAAATTCAAGTCTAATTTCAATCAAAGTATGTGTGGATTTATCCATGGATCCCTTCCACCTATGGATTCCAATGTTTATTTCAAAAATCTCATGAAATCTCATTCCTTTTAAACTTCAATTTTGATGATTTGTATTGGACTGTTCCAATCATGTTCTTAATCATTATTAATGATCATGATAAATGTGTTTCTACAAGAATTTCACAATTTTAAGTTGAATTATGGATGCCCAAGCGTAAAGATATTTTCAATGATAATATTAAGAAGTATGATTATTAATTCAATGATTTCAAGGTATTATCATGGTTTTCATTCAAATTGGCTATGTTTCTACTCTACATTCAAGAAAGAACTAGGATCATGAATTACAAGTATGTTCAAGTTATGATTTTCATGCAAGTTATGAAGAAAGGTGACTTAGGGCCCTTTATGGTGATCTAGGAACCTAATGACATGAATTATACAAGTATGATTTGTATTGATGGAAGGCCAATACCTAGATTGCAATTATGTTATAAAATGAGCTACTCTATGATTTTCTAACCTATGATCATGTCTATGATAGATGTTCATTATGATTTGTAAGCTATGTATGTATTTCGTGGGATTTGACTTAGCATCGAGTGGACTTAATGTGGGGACCTTACTAAAAGCCTTACTAGTATCGTCAAGTTTAATAAACTATGTGCCACCATAGGTCGCCTCATGGATTAGCTAGTGGATCCACATATAACATATGTACATGACCCGCCTAGTGGGGTAGAGTCTACCTTGGCAAGTAGATTTTCTTTTCTTACATTGTATAGGGAGACATCGTGGTTTCATGTTGTAGCTCGCATGGTCTTATTATCGGTTATAGTTCCTATCCCAAATATGTATATGCTTATTATGTTACTTTATGATTTTCAACTATGTCCCTTAAATGCTTTGATCATTATAATTTTCTCAAGGATTAACTTGTCCTATTTATTATATACGTTTATGCTTGTTAAGGAGATGGACATATCTCAGCTCATGACTTTCACCAAACAAATTGAAGGAGAAAATCTCAAGGAAATGAGAATGAGAAATTCTAATAGGGCTCGGTAAGAATATGGGTTCTCCAATGTTAGGACCGGTGGTAATGGTAGTGGCCACTTTTATAAAGGCCAAGGTTCGGGGAAGATATTTTCTAAAGATATGGTTCCATACCGTACAATTCAAGGGGGAGGAGGGGTGAATTATAGTAGGCCTTTTTTTCTAAGTGTGAAAAGTATGGAAAGAATCATGGAGGGAAATACTTAATGGGAATGGATGCATTCTATGGATATGGCAAGATAGGCCATAAGCAACCTGAGTGCCCTCATGTTACCAACAAAGGTGGAGAAGGTCGTCCACAAGGAGGCCAAGTGCAACAAGGTGCCTAAGCTCAACCTAAGGGTGGCCAACGCAATAACCAATTCTATGCTCTTCATGCTAGGTAAGATGTGGATGAGACACCTGATATGGTCATGGGTATGTTACGGGTCTTTAACTTTGATGTTTATGCGGTGCTTGATCCGAGTGACAACTTATGGTTTGTTACTCCTTACCTTGCTATGAGACTTGATGTGTGCCCCGAAGTGTTGTTAGAACATATTTTGGTTTATACTCCTATTGGTGATTTGGTATTAGCCAAGAGAGTTTATAGAAGTTGTCTAGTGTTGGTCTTGCATAAATATATCCCTTGTGATCTTGTTAAACTTGACATGACCGATTTTAATGTCATTCTTGGTATAGATTGGTTACATGCCGCTTATGAATCTATTGATTGTAGAACCCATAGGGTCAAGTTTTAATTTTCTAATGAGCCTACTCTTGAATGGAAGGGTATTGATTCAGTGGTTAAGGTTGGATTCATCTCATGTCTTAAGGCCTCAAAAATTATTTACAAATGGTGAATTCATCATATTATGCGAGTTAGGGATGTTGATTCCGAAACTCCTAGTCTTGAGTCGATCCCTATAGCTAATTAGTTTCCCGATGTATTTCCCGATGAGTTTCTTAGTATTCCTCTTGAAAGAGAAATTGACTTTGGCATAAATCTCCTTTTCGATATACAACCTATTTCTATTCCTCCTTACCGTATGGCTCTAGTGGAACTTAAGGAGTTTCAAGAGAAATTGAAGGATTTTTTGGATAAGGTCTTTATAAGTTGAAGTATTTCACCATGGGGTGCTCTTGTGTTGATTGTTAGGAAGAAGGATAGGTCACTCCAAATGTGTTTATATTATCGAAAATTGAATAAGGTCACCATAAAGAACAAGTATCCAATTCCAAGGATAGATGATTTATTTGATCAAAATCAATGGGCAAGTTAGAGTATGATATTCCCAACACAGCATTTCAGACAAGATATGATCATTTGAATTTTGTAGTTATGTCATTTGGGTTGACTAATGCTCCTGCTATTTCCATAGATTTGATGAATCCTATTTTCAAGACGTACTTGGATATGTTTGCAGTGGTGTTCATTGATGTCATTTTGATTTACTCTCTAAATAAAGAGGACCATATGGTTCACTTGAAAATTATATTGCAAACGTTGAAAGACAAGCAACTATTTGCCAAGTTTAGTAAGTGCAAATATTTGCTAGGAAAAGTTGCATTTCTTGGCCATATGATGTCTGGTGATGGTATTAAGGTTGATCCAAAGAAAATAGAGATGGTAAAGAATTAGCCTAGACCATTATCTCCTTCGGATATTAGACCTTTTTTGGTCTTGGCCGAATACTATAGAAGGTTTGTTGAAGGCTTTCTTCTATTGCTTCACCTTTGACTAAGTTGACTCAAAAGAAGATGAAATTTTAATGGTCGGAAGCATATGAGAAGAGTTTATAAATATTGAAGGATCATCTTACGTTAGCTCCTATTTTGACATTGCCCAATGGTGTGAATGGGTTTGTTGTTTATTATGATGCCTCACGTGTTGGTTTGGGTTGTGTTTTGATGAAAAATGGTAAGGTTATATCCTATGCTTCTAGGCAACTTAAAGTGCATGAAAGGAACTATCCAACCTATAATCGTGAACTTGCGGTGGTTGTGTTTGCTTTGAAAATTTGGCATCATTATCTTTATGGGGTGCATGTTGATGTGTTTACGGACCACAAAATCTTGCAATATGTTTTAGCCAAAGGGACTTGAACCTTAGGCAAAAAAGGTGGCTTGAACTCCTAAAGGACTATGACATGAGTATGTTGTACCATTCAGGTATGGCAAATATTGTAGCCGATGCTCTTAATCGGTTGTTCAGGGATAGTGTTGCATATGTTAAGGAAGATAAGAGGGAGTTAGTTAAATATATTTATAGATTGGCACGTTTAGGGAAGCATTTGGTTGACTCCAATAATGGAGGTGTTCTTGTACATAATGGCTCGGAATCATCTCTTATGGTGGACGTTAAGGCCAAACAAGATGATGATCCGGTGTTGGTTGACTTGAAGAAGTCGGTTGTCAAAAAATCCATAGTGTCTTTCTCCCAAGGGGGAGATCAAGTACTATGTTACCAAGGTCGTTTGTGTGTGCCTTATATGGATGGACTAAGGGAATTAATATTGAATGATGCCCATAGTTCTCGGTATTCAATTCATCCGGAATCTACCAAAATATATCATAATTTGAATTAAGTGTATTGGTGGAATGGAATAAAGAAGGACATACTGGATTTCATGGCTAAGTGTCCGAATTACTATCAAGTGAAAATTGAGCATCCCAAATCGGGAGGTTTATCTCAAGACATTGAGATTCCTACTTGAAAGTGGGAAGATGTGAATATGGACTTTGTGATGGGTTTGCCTCGTACTAGAAGGAAATAAGATTCTATTTGGATTGTTGTGGACTAAATGACTAAGTCGGCATATTTCCCAGCGGTTAAGACTTCCTATAGCCCCGAAGACTATGCTAAGTTGTACATTCGTGAACTTTTGAAACTTCATGGTGTTCCTTTATCGATTATATTGGATAGAGGTACTCAATTTATTTCACAGTTTTGGAAGTCATTTCAAAAAATTCTTGGTACAAAAGTTAAGCTATGTACTGCTTTTCATCCTCAAATCGATGGACAAGCCAAAAGAATAATCCAAACTTTGGAAGATAAGTTAAGGGCGTATGTCATCGATTTGAAAGGAAGTTGGGATGAACATTTTCCATTGATTGAGTTTTCCTATAATAATAGTTATCATTCTAGCATCCAAATGGCTCCTTTTGAAGCCTTATATGAAAAAATATATAGATCCTCGGTGGGATGGTTTGAAGTGGGTGAGATGGCATTGATTGGTCCCGACTTGGTAGTTGATGCAATGGAGAATGTAAGGCTCATAGGAGATAGATTGAAGATGGTTCAAAGTAGTTTAAAGTCCTATTTGGACATTAGAAAGACAGAGCTTGAATTTGATGCGGACAATGGGTGTATTTAAAGGTTTCACCTATAAAGGGTGTAATGCATTTTGGTAGGAAAGGAAAATTGAGTCCTGTATATGTAGGACCTTATAGAATATTGAAGCGTATTGGTAAAGTGGCATATAAGCTAGATTTGCTGAGTTGGCTATGCTTCATCCGGTATTTCATGTGTCAATGTTGAAAAAATTTATGGGTGATCCAAACTCTATTATGCCATTGGAAACTATGAATGTTGAAGATAATTTGACTTATAAGAAGGTTCCGATGGAAATCTTAGACCGGCAAGTGAAGAGGGTAAGGAATAAAGATGTTGTATCCGTCAAAGTATTGTGGAGAAATCAACAAGTAGAGAGTGCTACATGGGAAGTAGAAGTGGACATGATAAAGGGTTATCCGTATATCTTTCCTCCCAATAAAGCCTAAGGCATTAAGTTATTCATGATTCAATCGATTAAACCCTTACGTTTCAGGTCTATATGTCATTCATATGCATGCATGTTCGTAAAAATTGATTTTCAAAGCCATGTTCTATGTTAAGTTTAATGGTTTTATGTTCTATGAATTTTAAGGTGTCCTTATGTTCACGTTGGGTTGCTAATCCTCTTTCCATGTATTTCCTATGCTAGTTGAATCTCATTCAAGGACGAATATTCCCAAGGGGGAGATATTGTAAGCCCCCCTAAGATGAAAAGTCAAATGAAAGAAAAATTTCAAAAGTATTGGAATGACCTAGGCCTACGAGTCAGTCTACGATTCATTTGGGTTATTATGAGTTGTATACTCGACTTGTGGGGGTCAACTAAAGCATTGTAAGTTGGCTAAGGTAAAACGAGAGTCTACGAGTCATATGCCGACTCATGAAAGAGTTTACGACTCATAGAAAAGAGTCATTGTGCAAGCCTTATACCCTGGAACTATTCGACCCTCAAAACCCACTCTATGACTCAACAGGATGAGTCGTAGAGGATGAGACGACTCGTCAAAATGAGTCATATAGAAACTTCAGGGACCCTCTAAACTTGTAGGTTTTCAAGCATGCAAGATGAGTCAAATTGACGACTTATAACTCCAACGATGAGTCAAAATCATGACTCGTAGAAGTAACTTCAGAGTCTTGAATTTTAGGATTTTCTAACACATGCAGGACGAGTCATAATGATAAGTCATTACAACTCTTACGACTCATAGGAGTCCATTTGTAAGTCCAAATCTCAGAATTTAATAAGGGATATTTTGGTATTTTTTCTACATTCAAATAATGTATGTGGATGTTTTTAAGGACTAGATTTATTAAGTAATATGTCCTAAATACTCCTAAACCTTCTTATCCTCTCATTAATTCCCAAACAAATTCTAGACTTCTCTCCCAAGGTTTCTCAAGGGTTCATCATCTTCATCAAGCTTCTGGTTAGGGTTTCTTCAAGATCAAGCCTTGTTTCTCAAATTCAAGTCTAATTTCAATAAAGGTATCTGTGGATTCATCCATGGGTCTCTTCCACCTATGGAGTCTAAGTTTTATTTCAAAAATCTCATTACTTTTAAACTCTAATTTTAATGAATTATGTTGGACTATTTCAATCATGTTTTTAATTATTATTTATGACTATTATAAGTATGTTTCTAGAAGAATTGCATGATTTTAAGTTGAATTATAGATGCTGATGCATAAAGCCATTTTCAATGATGATATTAAGAAGTATGATTATGAATTCAATGATTTCAAGGTATTATCATGATTTTCATTCAAATTGGCTATGTATATGAGTTATACTCAAAATTCAAGAATGAATTATGATCATGAATTACAAGTATGTTCAAAATATGATTTTCATGCAAGTTATGAAGAAAGGTGACTTATGGCCCTATGTGGTGGCCCATGTACCTAATGACATGAATTATGAAAGTATGATTTGTAATGATGGAAGGTCAATACTCATATTGCAATTATGTTATGAAATGAGCTACACTATGATTTTCAAACCTATGATGATGTCTATGATATATGTTTATTATGATTTGTAAGCTATGTATGTATTCTGTGGTATTTGACTTAGCACCAAGTGGACTTGAGGTGAGGGACCTACAAAGAGGCTTAGTAGAAGCCTCAAGTTCTATGAACTATGCGCTACCATAGGTTGCCTTCATAGCTTATTTAGTGGATCCACATATAGCATATGCACATGACCCGCCTAGCGGGATAAAGTCTACCTTGGCAAGTAGATTCCCTTTTCTTCTGTTGTATGGGGAGACATCGGGATTTAATATTATAGCTCACATGGTCTTATTGTTGGTTATGGTTCCTATCCCACATATGCATACTTTTATTATGTTACTTTATGATTTTCAACTATGTCACTTAAATGCTTTGATCATTATGATTTTTTCATGGCTTAACTTGTCCTCTTTATTATGTACGTTCTTTGATCATTGCATCCCATGATTTACATTACATGTCATGCCAACATACTTAGTACATTTAAATGTACTAATGCATATTTGTTGCCTATATTGTCTCAGAATATAGGGGTTGAGGATCACACTCATTTATGTGGCTAGTAGAGTCTCCAATCGGTGAAGTGTTGGTGAGTCTTCATCTCAACGAGGATGAGTTATGACTTTTTTCTATTTTAAAGACTTCTTTATGTTTTGACTTGAGGGTGAGATAGGAACATGTCTTAGCCCCCTCCCTTTTCTTTAGTAGAGGTATTAGTTGGACAAATATTATCATAGATAAGTTACATTCATCTTTTGATCCATGTGTTAGACTCTCTTATGTTATTTCCTCATTACTTTACCTTGTGTATTCTTTATGGTATGTCAAGAGGCTTGGTTGGAGACCTTTGGGGTTTCGATCACTGTGTTATGACTAGTCCCTAGATCGGGTCATGACACTTTTCCCTTTAATTTGCAAGACATAAGTCATGAGCCTAGAGATGTCCATCTCTATGATAAGCACAACGATTTAGCATTCCTTCATAACCAAGTCTGATACTCTCGAAATAAACTTGCTCATTCAAAAACGAGATTTGACTACCAAGGATAAAACATCTTTGGAAAACTTTGTGAACTTACGGGAATACTCCCTCACACTCATTCTTCCTTGCTTGAGGTTGATAAATTCCAAAACATTCGCCTCCTTTAACTCAATTGGGAAGAAGTGATAAGGAAAAGCAACTTTGAACTTTTCCCACCCTGTGGGACCATCTTCAATGATTTTGGCTTTCATTGGTTGTACAAAACTTAAGTGACACCCTTGAGTTGGTAGGCTGCTAATTCCACCCTTTATTTTGAACACACTACCAAATCTCCATAATTTTGTACAATTCACCAACAAAGTCTTGGGGATCCTCATCAACCTTGGATCCATGAAACTCGGGAAGGTTCATCCCTGTAAAATATCTAACCCTTAAAGACAGATTAGTAACAACTTGAGGAGCATCCACCCCTCGATTCACTTGAGTAGTAACAACTTGGGATAGCATTTGGAAATTAGCTCGGAACTCCACATTAGTCACTTTATCATTCAAAGGAGCATTTAGCGCTTTTGGTTCCTCTTGAAAATTTCTTCGAATGGGAGCTTTTCATGGAGGTATGATTCTTTAATCGTATAGAGAGAGCATTAAAGAAGGAAACCTTAGAGTTCAACTCTATAGCATGATGAGATCATGAAAGAAGTGAAGTGTTTCTTAAAATGCTATATAGCCTCCTATTCATAGATATGGTGTGCCGATGAACAAGAATCTACTTGACGTGATATGTTAAACTCCCTAGGACACTTGAACCTTGTGCTCTGACACCAAGTTTGTCATGACCCGACCTAGGGCCTAGTCATAACAGAGCGATTAGAATCCTGGAGGACTCCAACCAAGCCTCTTATCATAATATACATGATCATACATAAGGTACTTGAAATAAATAAACAAGAATCGATGATACGGAAGCATAGTCTCAAATAGAATATAAGTGTCAAAATGAGAAAGGCGACAACATAGACTTTTTTTTTACTATCTAACATTCCTCTAACAACTTGATGGGTGCATAAGATAAGCTCCTAGCTCACCCATATAGACAACATAAGAGAGAAAAGTAACAACTGTTAAGATAAGAAATAAGTGTCATGTCCTCGAACTATGGGGACTCACCAACAGTAATAAGCTAATAGAAAAACTTTAACCACGAGTAGGAGGAGCATAAATGTGATAGTTGGTCCATACATTATGATATAATGTAGGCAAAAAGTATGTGTTAGTACATAAAATGCACTAAGTATGTGAAAATATGCATAAGCAATAAACGTAGGACGTAATCAATATGAATCATCAAATGCAAGACCAATATCTTTAAAACATGAATAAAGTCATTAAAATATTAAAACATTTATCTCATTGGTCAATGCATCAAAAAAATTTCATAATCATCATAAGAACTCATAAGTCAATTGAAACTGTATGGGATAGAACCTTTAACTGACATATAAGACCATGCAAGCTAATACATGGAATCCAATGTCTCTTGCATTGAGATAGGGCAGGCTACCTTGCCAGGGTATACTCTATTAAGTAACTCATCTCAACTGTACTGTGTGGATCCTCTAGCTTAGTTATATTGGCATATGTGAACCTACGCGGACAACGAAGTTTGGGACTAAAGGTTGCTATTCTTTGGGTAACTAACTGCATTATTAGGCCGAATCCCACCTAAATGCCCTCTCTGTGCTTAGTCAATATGCCAATGAAACTCATAAAATATGATCATAAACATCATAGGGAAAGATAGTAACTACCTATCAATCCATCTTTACAAAATATCATAAAATAGCTCATTTAACATCATCATAGTAAAACCATAGGATTAGCTCATCTATCATATAACTCATGCAATATAGGTGTAGGCCTTCCATCATTACATATCTTTGATCATAAACATCTTTAGGGACTTATCTTGCCCTGTCCTTAACTTTGGTTGAATCATTATAAACTTCTTTGCATAAATAATCTTTAATTCATAGCATAAATCTTTCATAGAATATAACTTGAAAACCATGATCATATTTTGTAAATCATACTTGAAACTAGCATATATTATCATTAATTAAAATTTAACTTAAAATCATGCAATATGATATGAATTATGCATAATTAGACTAATAGCATTGAAGAATATCATAATTTAGAATACCTAAAGAAAATCATGCAATTACGGCTTTTAATTAAAGGAATCATAAGAGAAATTTGAGAGAAAATCATTGGAATTCTGTGGGTGAAAGGTACCATGGATTAATTCCCACATACCTTGACTTTGATGAGCCCTAAATTGTAGATATTGAAAGCTTGACCTTGAACAACCCTTTTGAATTGCTTGAGGGAGAATAAGACCTTGAAAAAAACTTGGGAAAGAAGTTTTTTTATTTTAGGAGTTATCTTGAGAATGAGAGGGTTAGAAGACTTTAGAATATAATAGGTAGGAACTTAATTCCAAAAACTGTCCACATTCTTTAATAAAACATAGGAAAAAGACTAAAATAACCCTCATTAAAATTAGAATCGGAACTAAAGACGGACCTTCACCACGGACCGTTAAGGTCACCATGGTCTATGGTACCCTCTGTGGAAAGGGACTTAGGAGTTCGGTAAAGGGGTTCTAGAGGTTTGCCCACCATGAGACCCACTACAGTCCATAGTGGTCTTCAGTGGTGGTTGACTTGGTCTTCAAATCCTAGGGTTTACAGGGATGGTTTTAGGACCTTCTCCACGGAGACCTTCACAGTCCATGGAGGTCAATGGGGTCCATTAACATGGGTCATGAAAGTGACCCTAATAGAAGAGGCCTGTAGGGGTATCCACTATAAGAGCTATAACTGTCAGTGGTATGCACCACGGCTCGTGGTGGCGCCACGTGGTCCTTACTTTTGAAACCCAAATGATAGGGCATGGACCAAGATGGCTTTGCACGACCCTTGGTTCTCTTTACAACCCATAATGGGTCTTGTGAAGGCTACCTGGTGCAAAAAGATATATGTTTTTAGGAATTTTCATCTTTTATTCCTTATTTTTCATCTTTCCAACTTTTGGGGTCTTACAGCTGAGTTCTTCAATGGTGAAGTTACTGATTTGTTGTTATCCTTCAGAATTATACATCAAAGTAGTTGTACTTATACACTGCAACAAAATAGTATTGTTGAAAGAAAACATAGGCATATTCTAGACATAGGAAGACCTTTGAAGTTGCAATCTCATATTCCTAGTAGATTTTGGGGTGACTGTGTGCAAACAACAGTCTACTTGATTAACAGATTGCCTACAATTGTATTAGATGGAAATTCTCTATATGAAAGGTTTTTTTGGGAAGCCTCCTATATTGGAATACATAAGGGTATTTGATTATTTGTGCTTTGATAGTACACTGTCAAGAAGTTGCACATTTAAATCTAGAGCTAAGAGAGTTGTTTTTTGGGTTTCTCTACCATGCAAAAGGGATATAAGTTATATTATTTGGATAATAAAACTGTGTTCATAAATAGAGATGTGGTTTTCAAAGAAGTAATATTTCCTTTTAAGGATATGCAATCACATGATGATAGACTTACTCCCTTTCTCTCCCCTTTTCTAAACCATTCAAATGATGAGTAAACTCAAGACCTAAATATTCAGTTTTCTTCTCAACCTGAAGATGTAAGTCTTGCAGAACACAACATCCCACATATCACTCCATCTAATAAATCTCCCATGTATGTAGCAGAATTAACATTAGATCCAACTACAAACTTAGAATTGCCTCATCAAGAATCCTAAGTGCATATTCAGGTAGAGTCAATTCCTGCAAGTGATCCCATCCATCCAGATGAGTTTTATCTAAACATTGCTGGTCCAAGGAAGACTAACAAAATTAGCAGGCCCCCTTTATAGATCAAGGACTATGTTGTGACTAAAAAATCAAGTCCCCATTCCATCACTAATTATGTTTGTTATGATAATATATCCACATGTTATCATACTTACCTATAGGATTTCTCATCCACTATAGAGCCTCATTCTTTCAATGAGGTATCCCAAGACAAGTTATGGATTGATGCCATGCAGCTGGAAATTCAAGCTTTAGAAGATAACACACTTGGGTCATTGTTAATTTACTTCCAGGCACAAAGACAATTGGTTTAAAATGGATATACAAGATTAAATATAAGTAAAATGGTGAAGTAGATAGATACAAAGCTAGATTGGTTGCTAAAAAATACACTCAAAGGAAACAACTTGATTATTATGATACCTTTTCTCTAGTGGTAAAAGTGGTTATCATCAGAACTATTCTTAGCCTTGCAGCTTCACATAGTTGGGAACTTTTTTAAATAGATATCAATAATATCTTTTTACAAGGTGATTTAGTTGAAGAAATTTATATGAAACTCCCTCTTGGGTTCCAAGGACAAGGGGAGACTAAGGTGTGAAAATTGAGAAAGTCACTATATGGTCTCAAGAAGGATCCAGGCAATAGAAGATCAAGTTCATTGAAGCATTATTGTCAGCAGGCTACTCTAAAAATGTTCATGATCATTCCTTGTTCATTAGAAATGAGGGGACTGATTTAGTTATGATTCTAGTATATGTAGATGATCTCTTAATCGCTGGAAATAGTTCTCATATGATTCAAGAGGCTAAAGCCACACAATATCATAATTTTAAAATGAAATATTTGGGAGATCTCAAATATTTCTTGTGAATAGAAGTTTTGAAATCCAAAGAAGGGATATTACTGAATCAAAGGAAGTATGCCTTGCAACTTATTTTAGAAGTCGTCCTAAGTGGAGAAAAAACTACAAATCCTCTTTTAGAATTTAATCACAAACTAACTAGTGTGGAGTTTGATCAACACATTGGCAATTCTACTAATTCAAAATTGGAGGATATTACATCATATGAAAAGCTAATTGGGAAATTGTTGTACTTGAAAATCACCATACCTGACATTTATTTCAGTGTACAGGTTTAAAGTCAATTTATGAAACATTCTATCTAACACTGGGAGGCTACACGAAGAGTTGTAAGATATTCAAAAAATCTCAAGGACTTCGGATACTGCTTAAAAGGATAACTGGTCCTATAGAGCTAACCAAATATTATGACTCAGATTATCTTCCTTTGCTAATACATGAAGATCAGTCACAGGTACATGGTGAAACTTGGAGATTCGTTAATTTCTTGGAAATAAAAGAAAAAACAAACAATCAGTAGAAGTTTTGCTAAAGTAAAATATAGAAGTTTGGCAGCTCTTGCTGCAGAATTAGTATGGTTGACACGATTGCTTGAGGAATTACACTTTCTAGGTTCTAATCCAATCTTGATATTCAAATATAGTAAATTAGCTATTCAGATAGCTGAAAATCTAGTCTTTTATGAGTGTATAAAGCACATAGATATTGACTGTCACTTTATTCGAGAAAGGGTGAAATCTAACTTTATTAGTCCTAAGTACCTTTTCTCTACCATGCAACCTGCTGATATCTTTACTAAGGGACTTGGTGTTAACCGACATCATCTTCTTTTAACAAAATTTGGTATGTTAGACATCTTCAACCCTTTAGTTTGAAGGGGTATATTGAATTGTGAAGTTGTTATTAAGATGTTGTTATTAATTCTATTTGGAAGAGTTAGTTGAGAGTTTGTCAGCATGTTAGAAGTTGTTAGAAAAGGCACATGGTAGTAATGTGAGTTTGTTTGAGCTAGCTTACAAGAGAGTCATCCTATATATATAGAGGTGAGTATGTACTAATTGAGATAATTTTTGAATGATTAGAGTAATATAAAGTTGAGCTAGAAATGTAGACTCTCCAATTATTCAATAAAAATCCCCAGTTCTATTTTTCTTCTGTGGCCAATATTACAATTTGAATAGAACCTTCTTAAATTCATATGTGGTTGTATATGCACTAATTGTCTAAGTAAGGTAAGCCTAATGCATTATCACATTTTTATAGCACCAATACAGTGATCAAGGATTGGTGATTTTCACAATAATATTCAATTCAAGTTTCAACCCTCCAAGAAAAACTAACACATTTTCTTGTAACTGATTCATCCTATACAAATTCCTTTCAAAAACTTTCAGATATTCCTTTACACTTAATACATGTTTGATCTTCTCAATTTATTCCATGAGATCATCAAAATTATTATCAAATCTCTAAATCTTAGCCATCACATGCTCATTCCAACTAGTTGATAGTAAATACTTGTAAGTCCCCACAAGATGAAAAGTCAAACAAAGGGAATATTTCAAGAAAAGACCACAGACCCCAAATCTACGAGTGGGTCTACAACTTGTAGGGAGGATTACGGCTCATAGAAGAAAGTCGTAGATAAATGGTTTAAGGATGGAAAATTTGTTAAGGCAAAAGGTGGGTTGAAGATCCCATTCACGACTCTTAGGAGGAATTACGACTCGTAGAAATGGGCCATCTAGGCAAGGTATGGTGAACTACATATGTCATCCTCAGGATCCACTCTACGACTCAGCACGATGAGTCATAGAGGAAAAGACGACCCATCGAGAGGAGTCATAACAAAAATTCAGAGGCTACGAACTTGCAGGTTTTTTCAAACCTACAAGACGAGCTATTTTGACGGGCCGTAGAGAGGACGATTAGTTGTAAATACAACCCATAACAAAAGATTAGAGACATAATTGTTATGTCTTTCTCTGGACCTGTAGGTCGAGTCATAATGACGACTCATCATAATGTTTACGACCCGTAGAACCCATCTGTAGAGTTGCCTGATTGGAACTTTAATGAGGGATAGTTTAATATTTTCCCTACTTTCTACTAATGTATGTTGACGTTTTAATGTCTAGATTCATTATGAAGGTTATCCTATATACTCCTAAAACTCTTTATTTTCCCTCATAAATTCCCAAAGAAGATTTAGACTTCTCTCCCAATGATGTGTGGATTGATTCATGAGTCCCTTCCACTCATGGAGTCCAAGGTTAAATTCAAACAAACTCATGAAATGTCATTACTTTTGAACTTCAATTTTGATGAATTATGTTGGAATGATTCAATTTCATGTTTAATCATTATTTATGATCATTATGAGCATGTTTTACGTAAGTCACATGATTTCAAGATGAATAATGAAAGCTCATGCATGAAGCTATTTTCTACGATGAATTTATGAATTTGATTATGGAGTCATATATTTTTCAAGGTATTCTAGTAGCTTTCAATCAAATTGATTATGTACAGGAGTTTTTAATCTAAATTCAAATATGAACTATGACCATAAATCATGAGCATGTTTCAAATTATAATTTTCATGCTAGTTATAAAAAAAGGTGACTTAGGGAACTATTTCACGACCTGAGGCATTATGTAAGTATGATTTGTAATGTGGAAGGACAATACCTTCATTGCACTTAGGTTATAAAATAAGCTACTTCATGAAATACGAACTTATGATCATGTCAATGATATATGTCAACTATGATTACTATGCTAAGTATGTATTCTGTGGGATTTGACTTACCATCAAGTAGAATTCAGGTAGGGCCCCTACCAAAATCCTTAGTAGAAGCCTCATATCCCATAAACTATATGCCACCATAGATTGCCTTTTATGGCGTGGCTAGTGGATCCAGAGATAGCTTATGTATATAACCCACCTAGCGAGGTAGAGTCTACCTTGGCAAGTAGATTTCCCTTTTCTTTATTGTATAGGGAGAGAACAGGATTCCATGCTAAGTTTATATGGTCTTATTGTCAGTTATGGTACCTATATCACATATGTATATGAGTATTATGCTATTTTATGATCTTCAACCATGACTTTTAAATGATTTGATCAACATAGCATTTCTTATGGCTTTACTTAACCTTTTTATCATGTATAACCTTGAACATCACATCTTATGATTCACGTTGCGTGTCATGCCCACATACTTAGTACATTAAAATATACTAACGTGTATTGTTGCCTACATTGACTCATAATATAGGGGTTGAGGTTGAGGTTCATATCCATCCGTGAGGCTAGTGAGCTTTCTACCAGCGAAGTCTTAGTGAGTCCTCATCTATCGAGGAAAACTATGAGTTGGTGTTTCTTATTTTCCAAAGACTTTTGTTATATTTTCATATTGAGGGTGAGATAGGTACATGACTTATCCCCCGCCCATGTTCATGATTAGAGGCATCTAGTTGGATAAATCTTTCAAGTATATGTTTTCATGACATATTCTTCATTTACTATTCATGATTTATATTCTTTTATGTTTCCGCTTTTACTGTACCTTATATATGCTTATGATATGAATATGAGGCTTGGTTGGAACCTTATCGAGGTTTTCATTGTTGTGTTATGACTAGGCCCTAGGTCGAGTTATGACAAACTTGGTAATAGAGCACAAGGTTTAAGGTGTCCAAGGGTGTCCAACATGCCACGTCAAGTAGAGTATTATTCATGGTTGTGAAGTATGCCACTTTTATGAATAGAAGGCTATAATATGTTCTAGGAATTTTTACTTCTTTCATGATCTATGTCATCCGGTATAGTGTGTTCTAATACTTCCTTTCCCTAGCGATTGTTCTTTGCGATTTTCAAAGAAATAGCTCCAAGAAGACCACCATTGCGAAGGGGAAACAATGTTAATGAGGCCCAAGATCCCCTGGATCCTCAAGACAATGGTACCCTACCCAACCATGTGACTAATACGGAGTTATGGATTGCCATTACCATGCTAGTCCTAGTAGTAGGCAACTAAGGGGTTGTGGCTCCTCCTAATATTCCTACTCTGGCCTCAATAGTGAGGGACTTTGCATGAATGAATCCTTCTGAGTTTCATGGCTCAAATTTTGATGATGATTCTCAAGAATTCATAGATGAGGTCTATACGATAGTGAGTATTATGGGGGTATCGTCCAAAGAGAAGGCAGTGTTAGTGGCTTATAAACTTAAGGGTGTTGCACAAGTGTGGTATACACAATGGAAGATAGAAAGGGTGGGTGAAGGTCCTATTGAATGGGAATCTTTCAAACATGTTTTCCTTGATCATTTTTTCCCTCTTGAACTAAGGGAAGCTAAGGTGTTGGAGTTCGTCAATCTTCGACAAGGCAATATGGGAATAAGAGACCATGCCCTCAAGTTTACTAAGCTCTCTAATTTTGGTCCTTCATTGCTTGCCAATCCACGTGCCTGAATGAGTAAATTCATATTGGGGGAGTCCAACTTGGTTTCTAAAGAATGATGCACCGCTATGCTTGTTAAGGAGATGGACATATCTCGGCTCATGGCTTTTGCCGAACAAATTAAAGGAGAAAAGATCAAGGAGATGAGGGTGAGGGAATCTAAGAGGGCTCGATATGAAGGTGGGTTCTCCAATGCTAGGACTAGAGGAGGTAGTAGCGGCCTCTCTCACAAGGCTAAGGTTCGGGGAAGAAGTTTTCTAAGGATAGGGTGCCATACCCTAAGGCTCAAGGAGGAGGATGTGTAAATGCTAGTAACCCTTCTTTTCTTACATATGCAAAGTGTGGAAAGAATTATGAAGGTAGATGCTTGATGGGAACGGGTGCTTGTTATGGATGTGAAAAGGTGGGTCATAAGCAATTTAAGTGCCCTCATGTTGCCAACAAATGGGTAGAAGGTCGTCCTCAAGAAGGCCAAGTGCAAAAAGATGCCCGAGCTTAATCTTAGCGTGGCCAACGCAATAACCTATTCTATGATCTTCAAGTTAGGAAAGATGTAGACGAGACACCCGATGTGGTTACGGGTATGTTACGAGTCTTTAACTTTGATGATTATGCGTTGCTTGATCTGGGTGCCAAATGAGATTTGATGTGTTCCCCTAAATGTTGTTAGAATCTTTTTTTGGTTTATACTCCCGTTGGTGATTCGGTAGTAGCCAAGAGAGATTATAGAAATTATCCCATGTCGGTCTTGCACAAAGTTATTTCATGTGATCTTGTTGAACTTGATATGACAGATTTTGACATCATTATTGGTATGGATTGGTTACATGCCGCTTATGTATCTATATGTTGTAGGAGTTGTGTGGTTAAGTTTCACTTTCCTAATGAGCATATTCTTGAATGGAAGGGTAATGTCATGACCCAACTCTGTAGGCCGTGGATGGTGCCCGAGTTGTGTACCCATACGTACCCTTAGCCCCACTTAGCATGTTAGCAGAATAAATAAAAGTAGAAGTCAAAAAAGGGTTGCTAGAGAGCGCATGAGAACAAATATAGCACAAGAGGGCCGTTAAGGCCATCACGGAACACAAAGCCCAAAACATATATACATAACCCACATCACACGTCTACAGACCTCTACAGAACGATATCCTAGTCATATGATGGGACATGGCCTCATCGTACCCTTAACCAACATGTACAAATGTACAATAGAAAAATTAGTACCAAAATAGGGCTCCGGACAAAGGAGCACTGCCAACCAATAGGGTAGATATTCTAAGCAAGTGGATCAGCAAACCGAGCATCTGTACCTGCGGGTATGTAACGTCTCCCCCGAAGAAAGGGGGTTAGTACGGATAATGTACCGAGTATGTAAAGCATGAACTATAATAGGTAAAGCAATTACCAGAGCAGAAGGTGCAAAAATGAGCAAAATATCTAGAATATCAAAATGTTTTTCATAACCATAGATAATGTAGGCAAAAAAACATATGCCATATCCGGCCCTATTATTGGACTCGATGAACAAATCATGGTGAACGCCCCTTTACTAGCGCCACAGCACATCATAACTCCAGAGTAGGGAATATCTCTACAACAAATCATATTATATCAGATAGTCATATCAGATCATATAATATCATATGTGTATATGGCACATCATAACTCCACAAATCAAACCCATGTACAGGGCGTACCTGGTCCCTCACATCGGGCATGGAGAACGATGCAGAGAAGTACGCATGATAACAAAACCTGAACTAGGCTCGGTGAAGGAAGCATTGAGGCATCCACGAGTGGAGTAGTAAGAAACTAAATCTACTTTAAATTATTTTTGAGACTCGATGGAGTTAACAAAATGAGCTATTGTTCAAAAATTAAGACAAGAGTCGTATCAAGTACCTTTTAAATATCACTATGACTTATATCCAAATAGAACTTTTGGAATCATATACACGTATCTAGGCATGATAAAATATTCCTTGGAAAATCAAGAAGTTGTCCATCCTAGCGGCTCTACGAATAGGAACTTCCTTGGAATCAAGCCCTAAGTGGTGACACATGTCAAGCCCTCATTGTCCCAACACATCCCTTCCTCCAATCAAGGGCTTCCACATAGCATGTGGGGGGTCCACACCCTTTCTCCATATGCTGCCACGTAGCACTCTCTCATGCTGCCATGTGGCAATTTCATTCCCCCCTCGTGGATTCGTAATCTCGTCTTACTTTACGAACCTATATAATCCTTGCTACGTAAGTTTGGTATGTACACAAGTAGATTAAGTATGTAAGATTTCCAAGTTGGTAGCTTATGTAAATAAGTCGAGTCCTACGACTCATTATTTGGTCTCCAATTTCTTCTAGATTTTTATAACTCTATTTCCAATCTTCTCTACTATGGGGTATCACATTCTCCTTTCCTTAGAGTTGTTTGATAGCGTTATAGATTACCCGGATCACATGGTAACTCTTAAGAAGATTAAGAGTTTTTAAGAAGCTTAAGAGTTCTTAAGAAGTCTTAAGAAGCTTTTAGAAGCTTTAAGAAACTTTAGGAAACCTTAAGAAACTTAAGAAGCTTAAGATACATTCAAGAAACTTAAGAACTCGTTCCAAGGTACAAAAGTACGGGGTGTAACATTCTTCCCTACTTTAGAACATTTGTCTTCGAATGTTAACCCATCTTATAGGGTTTTACGTGGATTTTCGGGAGTTCTTTATAACCGTTGTCTTCCAATCCTTTTAGAAGTTTAGACTACCTTTGGATATAGAGAATAAGTACGAATATCTCTTCTCTACCTCTCTGTAACGTATCGTAAATATTATAACTATATTGTCCTTATTGAACCCTTATTCCTTTTACCATGTACTTACTCACTTGGCCCTATACGTAATACATACATATTCATAGGTTGCATAACCCTACCGATACAACTTGTATGAGGTAGACGTAGTCTTTTCATCTCCGGGTTCATTCTGCTTCACCTATCTCATTCACATTGAAACTCACTTGTCCCATCTTATCATACTTCTTTCTTTTCTTTTATTCACTCCTTGCTCTTCTCACTTCCAAACATAAGAGGCTTGCTGTCCCTTTTTCTTGGTTATTCATCTATCGCAACATCATTTGTGACCAATGCTATAGCCAACATCTTGGCTTTTGACCCCGCATGGTATCGTTATCCTTCACATAATCTCTTGAGTTATTCGATACCCTTCCCTGGTCGTACCCTTTTTTTTATACACACCTATCTTCTAATGTTATGTCGTGCAGGGTTTTGCCAAAAATTTCTCGACACCGCCTTAAATACCATTCTAACTTTTAACCCATTATTATTGGCTTTCAGCCCTTCTAACCTGCTTCAGCACTGGATCTTCTTGAAGTTTAAACATCCATGTCGACTATATTGTAATATCCATTATTTCCATCTTGCCCTTGCATTATTCTCACCTGCTTCCTCCCTTAAGGGGGGGGGGGGGGTACTTGTACCTTTGTCCAATCTCAAAACTTATCCAATCTATTTTCCCAATCCGCTTGGTACCATATCATGTCCACCTCTTTCTTCATCCTTTATAACTTGATTCCGTACGTAAGAAACCTTGACTAAGTCACGAAGCGATGAGAACCTTTCCATATATAGTGCAACATCTCATCTATTAATTTGTACTTGTGTAATGTGACCCATGGAACAACTCATCCAAGTCCACACTCCACTTATCTTTATCAAACGTTAATTACCACTTTTAGTCATTCGAATTTCAATTAGGCAATACTTGTATTCCGACGATAATTGTCCAAGGTTCTCTTGTAGGAGTAGCTTTATCCCAACCTATATCCTTTGTTTCTTGGGATGAATGTATATTGCACCATTTATTCCTTAAGTTTACCATCTTTGTCTCTTAAGGATTCCACTATTGTCAGGGCGACATTGTGTGCACGCACCACCCCTTTATACCTTATACCCCTTGCCCTTACTGTGTACACAACACCGTCTTTTAATTTTCTCAACAACATACAAAGTTCGCCTCAATCAGGGCCTTACCTTATAACCATGTAGTCGTATTGCACTTTCAAGTTCATATTGCACGTTCCCCTTTCATTCCGTATCTGCATTCATTTAATCATATCTATCTTGGGTGCTTCCGTAGATTTCTCTTATCATTTATCCCATCTATATCTATCTTTTATTCCGCACAAGAGGGATCTTATACTACCTCTATATTATTCGGAATGTATTACTTCCACATAATCCTTTTTCTCATTTCCAAAACATATTTTGTCCATCCATCTTTATTAGTATCATACCAATCATTCCCTAACACCTATTCTATCTCGTTGCTCATCCTTCTACAACTTGGTCTTTCATAGTTTCATCCCTTTTAGTATTCGTATCTTCGGCTAAACATGTCATGACCTGTTGTTACACTATCATCTCACTTTCTTCTTGCTTACTCCTTTCAGTTACTCTTTCTTTCCTTGTGCTCGCTATCCTTTCTGTTATCGCAAAATCTTTATTCGCAACTTTCCCTATGGAACTTGATAAGTTTTTCTTAATTGTTCCATAGCCCGCTTTTCTATTTCACACTTACCCCTATATTCTTATTACATGAACCATGTCCTATCACTAGCCACTTTCTCACTAGGCTTTACTTATTTTTATAACGATCCTCATTATATTCACATCATATCCTGTCCGTATGCCACCCCATAGTATAACACTTCTTAACTTTTTTCACGATTCTTACTATGGGTTACTTACCCTTCTTAGTTAGTCTTATCCTTACTATCTCCCAAGATGTCCTATTATTACTTCATATCCATCACTTTTTTATTTCCCTTGCACTCTTGTCTTAATCATACTGTTACTCTCTTTTAATTATAGCTCATCACAGTTTATCCATGTGTATCAAGTCCGTCAGTACCTTAATATATCGTTCTATCCAGAACTACCAGTCTTCTCTAAATAATCTCCCTAGGGTCACAAGTCTTTTCCAACTTTGATTTACCATATCAATATCGAACTCCTAGTTTCTATTTCCATCAATTCAGAAATTAACTTATTTCTCAAGGTCATCCATACTCGTGGTTTAGCCAAATATCATCATTATTGTAGGCACGACCTTTCAAGACATGCTACAGCCCTGTATCTCATTCTCTTTTTATTTCTAGGAAAATTTGGGTAGAGTTTCCTCTATATTTCTTACTATCTCAAACCTACACGCAAAAACTATCAGCAGTGCCTCACAGGGCCAACATGTATAAAGATACTTATATAGGTATCATATCACATTATATCTCAGCCACACAGGATGCCCACAATCAACAGTATGAAAATGGACTTACCTCGTACGTCCACTGGAACTTCCCGTGTTACACTTTCCTGTCTACTCTTCCTTTCAATTTATAACTTTACATTTCAGTTCTACTTCAATACCTTACCCAACAGATATCTTTCATGCCTTTGCTTACCTGCGTGCCTTATGACTTCCAATATTGTCAGTCACTTCCTTCCGTTGTTGTCATCTTTCTGTTAACATCCAAGGTTAATAGAAGGAGTTTTCCTATGACTCGGATCTATCATACGATCTTAGGTATGAAAGAAAGGTAATATCCTAAATATCCTATAGCCTCTTCTTATTTGATGTGGCATGCAACACATCAATAAACAAGACTATACCAGACACGGTCTATAGATATTCCGAAGAAGGACCGCTCTGATACCACTTTTGTGATGACCCAACTCCATAGGCCGTGACTGGTACCCGATTTGGGCACCCATATATACCCTTAGCCCCACTTAGCATGTTAGAAGAATAAATAAAAGTAGAAATCAAAAAGGGGTCGCTAGAGAGCGCATGAGAACAGATATGGAACAAGAGGGTTGTTAAGGCCATCACGGAACACAAAGACCAAAACATATATACATAACCCATATCAAACATCTACAGACCTCTACATAATGATAGCCTAGTCATATGACCGGAAAGGGCCCCATCATACCCTTAACCAATATGTATAAATGTACAACAGAAAAGTTAGTACCAAAATAGGGCTCCAGACAAAGAAGCACTAGCAACCAAAAGGGTGGATGTCCTAAGCGAGTGGATCTGCAAACCGAGCATCTGTATCTATGGGCATGTAATGCAGCCCCTAAAGAAAGGGGGTCAGTACGGACAATGTACCGAGTATATAAAGCATGTACTGTAATAGGTAAGGCCATTACCAGAACAAAAGGTGCAAAAATGAGAAAAATATCCAGAATATCAAAATGCCTTTCATAACCACAAATAATGTATGCAAAAAAACATATGCCATATCTGTCCCCATTATGGGACTCGGTGAACAAATCATGGTCACCGCCACATCATTGGCACCACAGCAGTAGGAAATATCTCCGTAAAAATCATATCATATCATATCATATCATATCATATCATATGTGTACATGGCACATCATAACTCCACAAATCAAACCCATGTACAGGGTGTACCTACCACCTCACATCGGGGCATGATGAATGATGCAGAGAAGTACATACGATAACAAAACCTTACTTGAGCTCGGTGAAGGAAGTATTGAGGCATCCACGAGTGGAGTAGTAAGAAACTAAATGCACTTTAAATTATTTTTGAGACTCGATGGAGTTAACAAAATGAGCTATTGTTCAAAAATCAAGACAAGAGTCGTATCAAATATCTTTTGAATATCACTATGAGTTATATCCAAATAGAATTTTTGGAATCATATACAAGTATCTAGGCGTGATAAAATATCCTTTGGAAAATCAAGAAGTTGGCCATCCTAGCAGTTCTACGAATAGAAACTTCCTTGGAATCATATAAAGTCATATACTTGTTTCATAAAAACCAAGCCAAAAAAGAAGATAAACTTTATATTCTTCTGTCAAAACATGCCAAGAGAAAGAACGGTTAGTTTTACATACTTATGCCAAAGACATGCCAAAAGAAAGACGATACCTTCGCATATCTCTTATGAATTACTCTCACCCACGTTCGCGTCGTCGTCTTTTGAACCTATTTAACATGAGAGTAATACTAAGATTAATAACCTTTCACTTTCCAATTTCCAACTCTACATCCACATATCCATAGGATTCATTTCCTTATCCATTTCCCTTAAATAGCTTATTACTAGCTCCGAAGTTACCAAAAATTGGGCAGCATCTCCCTTATAACTTCAACATTCCTGAGATTTCAACTTGGACAAAATATCAACAAACATACCAACATCAATAACCAGCAGAATATATATAAATAAATCATTTCAACATTACCAAATACAACTCCAAACAACTAGCTCCGAACTACGATACCAAAATAGAGTTCTTAGCCTTTATTTCATAAAATCTTTTACCATATGAAATGGAGGGTCTTGTGGCTGCAAAAAGAAGAAAACATACCCCTTTTTGAGTATTTTACAGGCCTGCAATAGCAATTAAACCACCCCCAACTGCAGCAGCACAACAATAACACACTACTCGACTTCGATTTACCTACTACGACTTTAATTTAGTTTGTTTCTAACGTCAAGCATCCTTATACACTTTTTACACTTCCATCCTCACTTAAGACATTTAATATACCCCATAACAATATCATAAACTTTAATTTGAAAGGAAAAGTCTTACCTTGCCTGAAACTCACCAAAACTCGACTCGTAAGCTCTTCTAGCGCGACTGAACCTTCAAGGCTATTTGTTGTCCATTTGGGGCTTCTCAAAACCATAAATTTATATTGATAACATCTTCATACCTTCGTTTTATACCCAATATAATTAATTTATGGAGGGAATTGGAGAACTTACCTTTTTCTCCTCCCAAAACCACAACTCTTTCTTCTCTCTAGCTTAAGTTTCTCTTCTCTTCTTTTTGTCTAGAAATTTCTTCGAGATAAGATGACTTATAGGATAAATACACTCCCCTAAGTGGTGAAATATGTCAAGCCCTAAGTGGTGACATGTTTCAAGCCCTCATTGGGCTAACACATCCCCTCTTCAAATCATGGGATACCACGTGGCATGTGGGAGTCTACAACCCTTGCTACATCTTCTGCCATATGGCGCTCTCGCATTCTTCCATATGGAACTCTCTCATGCTTCCACGTGGCACTCTCTTTTCCCCCTCGCGGATTCATAATCTCATCTTACTTTATGAGCCTATGTAATACTTGCTATGTAAACTTGATATGTACTCAAGTAGCTTAAGTATGTAAGATTTCCAGGTTGGTAGCTTACGTAAATAAGTCGATTCCTATGACTCATTATTCGGTCTCCAACTTCTTCTGGATTCTTATAACTCTATTTCCAATCTTCTCTACTATGGGGTATCACATTCTCCTTTCCTTAGAGTTATTTGATAGCGTTATAGATTACCCGGCTCACATGGGAACTCTTAAGAAGCTTAAGAGTTCTTAAGAAGTCTTAAAAAACTTTTAGAAGATTTAAGAAACTTTAGGAAACCTTAAGAAACTTAATAAGCTTAAGATCCTTTCAAGAAACTTAAGAACGCATTCCAAGGTACAAAAGTATGGGGGTAACAGGTAATGATTTGGTGGTTAAGGTTGATTTCTCTCATGTATTAAGGCTCGGAAAATGATTTACAAAGGGTGCATGTATCATATTGTGCAAGTGAGGGATTTTGATTCCAAAACTCCTACTCCTGAGTCAGTCTTATAGTTAATAAGTTTTTCGATGTTTTTCCCTATGATTTTCCCAGAGCTACTCCCAAAAGGAAAATTGACTTTGGCATAGATCTCCTTCCCGATATCCAACCTATTTCTATTTCTCCTTACTGTATGGCTTCAGCGGAACTTAAGGAGTTGAAAGAGAAATTGAAGGATAGGGTTTATAAGGCCAATTATTTTACCATGGGGTGATCCCGTGTTGTTTGTTATGAAGAAGAATGGGTCATTCTGAATGTGTATAGATTATCGACAATTCAATAAGGTCACCATAAATAACAAATATTCAATTTTGAGGAACGATGACTTGTTTGACTAATTTTAAGGAGCACACTACTTTGCTAAGATTGATATCCGTTCGGGTTATAATCAATTAAGGGTGAAGGAGTTTGATATTCCCAAAATGGCATTTCGAACAAGGTATGGTTATTTTAAATTTGTAGTAATATCATTTGGTTTGACTGATGCTCCTTCTATCTTCATGGTATTGATGAATTGTATTTTCAAGCCATACTTGGACATGTTTGTCGTGGTATTCATTGATGACATCTTGATTTATTTTATAAATGAGGAAGATCATATGGGTCACTTGAGGATTAAGTTGCAAACATTAAGAGAGAAGCAATTATTTGCCAAATTTAGTAAGTGTGAGTTTTGTCTAAGGGAAGTTGCATTTCTTGTCCTTGTTGTGTCCGGTGATGGTATTAGAGTAGATGTAAAGAAAAAGGAAGCGGTCAAGAATTGGACTAGACAATTATCTCCTTCGGATATTAGAAGTTTCTTGGGTGTATCCAGCTACTATAGAAAGTTTGTTGAAGGGTTTTCATCCATTGCTTCGCCTTTGACTAAGTTGACCAAAAACAAGGTAAAATTTTAATGGTCGGATGAATGTGAAAAGAGTTTCTAAATGTTAAAGGATCGTCTTTCATCGGCTCCTATTTTGATATTGCCCAAAGGTTCGGATGAGTTTTTTGATTATTGTGATGCCTCACGTGTTTGTTTGGGTTGTGTTTTGATGCAACATGGTAAGGTTATAGCCTATGATTCTAGGAAACTTAAGGTACATGAAATAAACTATCCAACTCATGATCTTGAACTAGCAGCGGTTGTGTTTTCTTTGAGAATATGGCATCACTATCTTTATGGGGTACATGTTGATGTGTTCACTGACCATAAGAGTTTGCAATATGTGTTTAGCCAAAGGGACTTTAACCTTAGTCAAATGAGGTGGCTTAAACTTCTAAAAGACTATGACATGAGTGTATTATACCATCCAGGTAAGGCAAATGTGGTAGCCAATGCTGTTAGTCGATTGTCCCAAGGTAGTGTTGCATATGTTGACAAAGGTAAGAAGGAGTTGGTTAAGGATATCCATAGATTCGCACGTTTAGGTGTTCATTTGTTTGACTCCAATGATGGAGGTGTTTTTGTACATAATGGCTCAGAATCCTCTCTTGTGGCCGATGTTAGAGGCCAAACATGACAATGACCCGGTCTTGGTTGAATTGAAGAAGTTAGTTGCTGAAAAAGCCATTAAGGCTTTCTCCCAAGATGGAGATGGGGTATTACATTACCAAGTTCATTTGTGTGTTACGAATGTTGGTAGGTTAAGAGAGTTGATATTGAATGAGGCCCATAGTTCTTGGTATTCAATTCATTCAGGATATACTAAGATGTTTTGTGATTTGAGGGAAGTGTATTGGTGGAATGGCATAAAGAAGGACATATGCAAAGTTGTACATTCATGAACTTGTGAAACTTCATGGAGTTCCTTTTCCTATTATATCATATAGAGGTACTCAATTCACTTAACATTTTTGGAAGTCATTTCAAAGAGGTCTTCATACTAGAGTCAAGCTAAGTACCGCTTTTCATCCTCAAACTGATGGAAAAGAAGAAAGAATAATTCAATCCTTGGAGAACATGTTAAGAGCGTGTGTGATTGATATTAAAGGGATTTGGGATGAGCATTTGCCACTAATTGAGTTTGCCTACAATAATAGTTATCACTCTAGCATCCAAATGGCTCCTTTTGAAGCCTTGAATGGGAGAAGATGTAGATCTCCGGTGGGATGGTTTGAAGTGGGTGAAGTGGCATTGATTGGTCTAGATTTGGTATTTAATGTAATGGAGAATATAAGGCTCATACGAGAGAGATTGAAGACGGCTCAAAGTCGCCAAAAATCCTACTCGGACACTAGGAGAAGAGAGCTTGAATTTGATATAGATGATTGGGTGTATTTGTAGGTATCACCTATGAAAGGTGTAATGTGATTTGGTAAGAAAGGGAAGTTGATTCCTAGATATGTAGGACCCTATAGAATCTTATAGCATGTTGGAAAAGTGGTGTATGAGTTAGATTTTCCATTTGAATTGGCTATGGTTCATTCGGTATTTCATATATCTATATTAAGGAAATTTGTGGGTGATCCAAACTGCATTGTGCCATTGGAAATTATGAACTTTAATGAGAATTTGATTAATGAGGAAGTACCGGTGGAAATGTTAGATCAGCAAGTGAAAAGACTAAGGAATAAAGATGTTGTAATCGTCAAGGTGTTGTGGAGAAATCAACAAGAAGGGAGTGCTACATGGAAAGAGGAAGAAGACATGCTGAAGTATTATCCGTATCTCTGTCCTTCCACTAAGGCCTAAAGGTACTAAATTGTTCATGATTAAGTCAATTAAACTCCTACATTTCACCTTTATATATCATTCATATACATGCATGATTCATGAATGAAATTTTCAAAATCCATGTTTTATGTTAAGTATGAAATTTACATGTTTTATGCATTTCAAAAATGTTCCTATGTTCATGATGGGTTGCTAGTCCTCTTTTCATGTCTTTTCTATGCTAAGTTGAATCTCATTCGAGGACGAATGTTCTCAAGGGGGAGATATTATAAGAGTAAGATGAAAAGTTGAACGAAGGAAAATTTTCAAGAAAAGACCACTGACCCCAAATCTATGAGTGGGTCTACAACTAGTAGGGAGGATTTCAAGTCCTAGAACCAAGTCGTAGACAAAGGGTTCAGGGCTGGAAATTTGTCTAAGGAAAAAAGTGAGTTGACGAGTCCATTGATGACTCATAGGAAGAATGACAACTCGTACAGATGGCCCATCGAGGCAAGGTATGATGACCTACATGTCATCCTCAGGATCCACTCTACGACTCAATAGGAAAAGTCGTAGAGGAAAAGACGACCCATTGAGATGAGTCGTAACAAAACTTTAGAGGCTACCAACTTGTAGGTTTTTTCAGACCTGCAAGGCGAGCCATTTTTACAAGCCATAGAGAGGAAAGATGAATTGTAAATATGACCAGTAACAAAAGATTAGAGACTTGATTTTTAGGTCTTTCTCAGGACCTGCAAGATGAGTCGTAATGACAACTCATCATAATGTCTACAACCCGTAGACCCCATCCGTAGAGTTTCCCAATTGGAACTTTAATGAGGGGTAGTTTGATATTTTTCCTTCATTCTAATAATGTATGTGGACATTTTAAGGTCGAGATTCATTACGAATGGTATCCTATGTACTCCTAAAACTCTTTATTTTTCCTCATAAATTCCCAAACAAATTTTAGACTTCTCTCCCAAGGTTCCTCAAGAGTTCATCAAGATTTCACTAGAGTTTCTTCAAGATCAAGTCTCCTTTCTCAAATTTAAGCCTAATTATAATCAAGGTAAGTGTGGATTGATTCATGAGTCCCTTCCACTCATAGAGTCCAAGGTTAAATTCAAACCAACTCATGAAATGTCATTAATTTTGAACTTCAATTTTGATGAATTATGTTGGGCGAATTCAATTTCATGTTTAATCATTATTTATGATCATTATGAGTATGTTTTTACGTAATGATTTCAAGATGAATAATAAAAGCCCATGCATGAAGCTAATTTCTACGATGAATTGATGAATTTTGATCATGGAGTCATATGTTTTTTCAAGATATTCTTATAGTTTTCAATCAAATTGATTATGTACATGATTTTTCACTCTAAATTCAAATATGAATTATGAACATGAATCATGAGAATGTTTCAAATTACGATTTTCATGCAAATTATGAAAAAAGGTGACTTAGGGCCCTATGTGGTGACCTAAGGCCTAATGACATGAATTATGTAAGTATGATTTGTAATGTGGAAGGAAAATACCCGCATTTCACTTAGGTTATGAAATAAGGAACTCCATGAATTATGAACCTATGATCATGTCTATGATATATGTCAACTATGATTACAATGCTATATATGTATTCTGTGAGATTTTACTTAGCACCGAGTGGACTTGAGGTGGGGACCCTACCAAAAGCCTTGTACCAGCCTCATGTTTTATAAACTACATGCCACCATAGGTTGACTTTTATTGCCTGGCTAGTGGATCCACAGATAGCATATGTACATGACAAGCTTAGCAGGATATAGTCTACCTTGGCAAGTAGATTCCCCCTTTCTTCATTGTTTGGGGAGACAACAAAATTCTATGCTATAGCTCATATGGTCTTATTGTCGGTTACGGTTCCTATCACACAAATGTCTATGAGTATTATGCTATTTTATGATCTTCAACCACGACTTTTAAATGATTTGATCAACATGGTATTCTCATGGCTTTACTTAACCTTTTATCATGTATAACCTTGATCATCACATTGTATGATTCACGATGCATTTCATTCCCACATGCTTAGTGCATTCAAATTTACTAACGCCTATTATTGCCTACATTGTCTCATAATGTAGGAGTTGAGGTTGAGGATCATATCCATCCACGAGGCTAGTGAGCTATCTACCGATGAAGTCTTGGTGAGTCCTCATCCATCGAGGACATGTATGAGTTGTTTTTTATTTTCCAAAGACTTTTGTTATATTTTCATAATGAGGGTGAGTTAGATACATGTCTTACCCCCGCCATGTTCATGAGTAGAGGCATCTAGTTGGACATATCTTTCAGGTCTATGTTGTCATAACACATTCTTCATTTACTATTCATGATTTATATTCTCTTCTGATGTTTTCATTTTTACCGTACCTTATGTATGCTTATGATATGAACAAGAGGCTTGGTTGGAGACCTATCGGGGTTTCGATCATTGTGTTATGACTAGGCCCTAGGTCGGATCGTGATAATACTATTCATGCCTCTTAAATGAAAATGTCATTGAATTGATGCACCTTCATTTGTAAAGCCACTACCATCACCTTTTCATCAACAAATACATTCTCCATTGAGAAGAATTTTTTAATATTAAATATCTAAGACCTCAAATCATCCTTTGTGAACTAGAGAAATCTTATCGTCGACCATCTGGAGAAATTGAAATTATGAGTATAATAACTAGTAGGGTTTTTTTCCATGTCAACTTGATCCTCATAATTCCTATATGCAGCTGGAACTTCTTGTTCCATGGGTTATTTCTCCTTTTTATGTTCTCTAAAATTGACAAAGTATTCTTTCAATTTCATTATAGCTTGGTCCAATCTCTTTAAATTTGTAACTTCCTCCGTCAAAATGTATATTTCTGATGCCAATTTTGTATCATTTCTCTCCAAGTCCTCAAATTTAGAATAATATTTATTAACAACTCTTATTATCTTTGTCATCGAGGCCAAGGATTCGATAAGTTATGATACCAATGTTACTTGATTGTAGGAATTCATAAAGAGTTTGAGAATCAAATAACTATTTCAAGAAAATTCACGAGAAGAATAACTAGTGAAGTAGAAGAGTAGATTTAGAATGGGAAAAAAAATTGTATTTCCATATATTAATGTAATTTCTATGTACAAGGCTTTATATCGAATTGAATTAACAAAAAAAATTCTAAAGAATAAAGTCAGTTGTTATGCTAAGTGCTCTAACTAATTCCATTATAGTTGTCTAACTGTTATAACTAAATTTGGAATTGATCCTTTCTCCTTAATTGTGTATCTTATACATTGCTCAAGAATGAGAATATAGTAATGGAAAAGTTTATACTTTGGAAATATAGTTTCGTCCTCAAAGCCAAGAGAAGAGATTTACCATTTTCCTTTCTCTAATCCACGGTATCAAAAATGCAAAGAAGTAAAGGTTGATTGTTATTGTAACCGTTGGAATTCTCTACATTTAGCTTAATAATTTTCCTAATCTTTGAAACTTTTGTCATTAAATTTATAAACTTTGTTGAGGGTTAGACCAAAGATATCCACTTCTATAAAATAAAGAGATATTTTATAATTTAGTAGTATATATTAAGGCCTCATTTAGTTTTATTAAGATTACAACGTCTGGATCTAAATTTACATCTAAATATAAGATGTGTATTAGGATTTGAAAGTCTAAATATGAATATTAAGATGTTGCATTAAGATCTGAATACTAAATAGTTAAGATTGTTTGTTTTCTCAATATCTGAATGTATTAAATTTATTTTTATTTAAAATAATAATAAATACAAAATTCAAATAAAATACTAACTTGATTTAATATTATATCAATTAAATATTTTAAAATTTTTATAGGACAATTGGTGGTGGTGATGACTAATGATGATGATTGTGTGTGTCAATTTCGGATGATGTTGACTGATAATGGTGGTTGTGGGTATTATCTTATGATAGAATGATTGATATTAGTGATTAACAGTAGTTATTGTTGTTGGTGTTGACAACTGATAATTAGTAGTGGAATGATATTGATAGTTAATGGTGGTGGTAAATGACTATGACAGTTAGCAATATATAATGTTGACTAATTATTATTCCCCGACCCTACACCCTAAATGTGGCCAGCACTCAGAAACCATTATTGGTCCCAAGCGCACCCTTGGCCTAGTTTACTACTAAACTGAAGACTCAACATACATGTAGAAACTTTAATAAGCGAACTTTTAAAACATTTAAGCAACACTCAAACATCTGGATCACAAGATATACAAAGTCTGAAATCAACTCGTAATATAAATAGTAATAATGTTTAACAACATCAAAATAAATAGACTTAACTGACTCACTAACTTTTTCCATAAAGCCTCTACGAAACTGTGATAGGTGCCGAGAAAAAACCCATGACTACCTAACTACTCAACTAAACATAACTCAAAAGTAGATACACTAATTTGACTAAATTGGAGCCCTTCAAAAGTGATGAGGTCTCACCAACTGGTGATGTATAGAAGTCTTACTAAAGCGTCTACAATCATGAGTACCTGAATCTGCATCATGAAATGATGCAGCGTCGAATGATAGCAGTATATGGAATGTACGACATTTAAAATAGCTGGAAGAAAACTTACTCTAGATACTCAACTCAAGGAACTCAACTCTGAAAATAGCTCAACTCAACATAGCATGCATATATGTAAATGCAACTCAGTATTTAAAAATATAATACTTTAATCTTGGGGAGTTTCTCTAACTGACAACTATCACTTATGAGCTAGTGCCAGTACAAAAAAGGATTGTCGTTGACACAGTTATCCAATACCTTGCCAGAGTAAGGGATGTCACATTACTAGATCCATATAAAAAGTCCTCTTTTGGGACAAGTGAGGAGTCGCTTGAATCAATGGCACAATCCTATTCTATGCTAGCTATGTAGTTTATGTAATTTGAGTTATCTAAACTCTTACCTAAATTGATGCTCAATACTACTCCCAAAATACTCATTATACTCATATACATCAAGTGATTAAAAATACTTAAAATACATCTCATATAATGTCATTGGACTTTACATCAATTTAACGCCAGCTGTTCTCAAACATCATTACATCCTCTTTAAAATAGTTACACCTCTCAATTCAGTAAATATATAAAATATAGCTCTTGAGTTTTCAACTTAGTCTCAAAATACATAAAACATAAATGCATAAACTCTTAGTCTCGTGTAGACTTGGTAAAACTCATGTTCAAAATTTGTAGTAAGAGACCTCAAAACACAAGTGATAAATCATGCTCAGAACTCCTTTCTCAAATATGACTATTCGTAAAAATACTAACTTGTCAAGTTTAGTAAAATCATGTTTAAACTCAGAAATATCAATATTTATAACTACAATATAATATATACATTTGGGGTACTCATGTTCCCTAAAAACTCTTCTTTTACTTAATGATTAAAATTCGTCATCTTTAACTCAAAATAATGCATATTGAAAGCAATGAATATCAATTCAATAAGGGCTCATGTGAATGTAAGCATGAACAATAAATTTGACTATTGAATTATATAGAAACAATTCTAATGTCAAAATATTTACATGAAACTCAATGAAGGAAGAATTAATTCATTCGAAACTAAGAGAATTAGAGTAATACTCAACTTGAACTTTTAAACGATGGAATTTAGATATAGAGCGGGTGGACGAACTCAATCCAATGCTATGCATAGCCTTACATACCTTAAACGCTCCATAAATCTTGAAGAAGAATCTTAAGTTGAAGAAGAGCAATCAAGAAACCCTTTTTTGAAATTCTTGGATTCGTTTGTTGAAAATCCAATGTCTTGATGATAGATTCTTTCTTAGGATACAAAATCATATGTTAGAATCATTAGGAAATCACGAGAGTATTCTTACCTTGATTTAAAATGAAGAATACTTGATGGACTTTTTCAAATATAAAGTTTTGAACCCTAGAATTGAATTTTTGTTATTCACTAGAGATTGGAAGAAGATTTGATGTTAAACTCTTGTAGAAATTCAAGGATTTATGTTGTAAAATCATGGAGAATACTTACCATGAATACTAGGGTTGAATAGAGTTATTGGGGGTTGTTTGGATGGACCAAGGGGCACTTACTATGACATGATAGGGTTGAATAGAGCTTTTGGGGGTTATCTAGATCGACCAATGGGTGAAAAGTGAGAAAAGAAACTTAAAATAATGAATTTTATGAAATCTGAAAAGGTTTGATATACATGGTCTACGAGCTCAAACTATGAAAAATAGGACCTTCTACGACTCGTAGTTAGATCTGTAGGAATTTGGACCTAAAAATAACTCTCTAAACTTTTGGCAGGAGCCGACAGGATGGGTCCGTAGGCCCATCTATGGACCATAGGTCAGGGTCGTAGAAACTGATCCAGAAAACTCTATTCTAGTAGTCTGTGGTAAAACGAACATAACTTTACTCCAAACTTCAAATAAGGCAAACTTAGTGACATTGGAAAGAGGACTCATAGAAGTTTAATTTGATAGATCATGGGCCACCTAATACATTATATGCTGAGAGATATGATCATTTGAAATTTACTCTTGCATCTTCTTATGCAAAAATATAATTGGTAGAGGATCTTTAAACTCGACCAAGTACTCGAGGTTTCTTTGCACCCTAATTCACATCAAATACACTTCAAATACTTAAGAATTTATCCTAACACATAAATACAATTGAAATTATTGGGTTGGGCCTATATGCATATGAAAAATGGCTTGGGTCTTAGCTTAAAAATTTTTAGGGTGTTACACGAATGGTGGTAATTATCAATAATAATAAATGGATATAATAATGATTGAGACTGATGATTGTAAATAATGTCAAATGGGATGATGATGGATTTTGGTGATTGGCTGTAGTGATGATTGTAGTTGGGCCAAGGATTGTTTACATGGATAGTAGGTAGTGTTGATTGACGATGGTGGTAATTTAGGGTGGTGAGTGAAAGTAGATGGAGTATCTGTGACTGACATTTTTGTAGAAATTCTTAAATAAAAATATTAATGATATTAAGACATTAATATAGATCTTAATTATTCAGATCCATTAAATGATTGTAAAATAAGAAAAATAAATGCACTTAATAATTAAGTTATGAATTATTAAGATTCAGACCTTGAAAATAAATTGTCATGCCTCGAGAGGGTACTCTAGGCGTGGCCAGCACTCGGAGAATATTGTTATCCCCAAGTGAACCACTTGGTCCAATCATTCCTTCAATCATATCAGCGGAAAACTAGAAATACTCAAAAGAGAAACTCAAGTGGGTTATCAATCGATGCTCAATAGTAGAATAGTTAAATAAACAATGCTAAAAGTCAACTCAAATCTCATAACTCAATACCAAAAGTATGATTTAAAACAGACTCTAAAAGTACCCGTTTAACTCAACTTTGAATATGTCCATGAAGCCTCTATCAGCTATCAAGAAGGTGCCGAGACATGCCCACGACTATCTCAAAAGAAACTACTTATAAGTAATGACTAAAATAAATGTGATCCGTTCAGAAGCAAGTAGGTCTCACCGTTATCAAGAAGGAAAATATCCTCAATGAAGTGCCTATTAATGATATCTAGCACTTGTATTTATATCATTAAATGATGTAGGACAAATAGTGTCAGTACATTGAATGTACGAGTACGTAAAATAGCTGGAAAAGAAATATAATCATCAAATTCGATATCAAGAAACTCAACTCAAAATATTCAACTCAAGGGAGTCAACTCAAGGTGACTCTAATCAATTCAAATGACAAACAAGTTTGTAGTAACATTGCTTTGAAAGTAGACTTAATGATATGGGACTCAACCAAATTGAACCAATCATTTTAGAGAGTTTCTCTAACCGAGAACCATCACTTATGAGCTAGTGATGAAACAACGTTTTACACAGCCATTGTCGCAGTTGTCCAATACCTTGAAAGGGTAAGGGATGATCAACCTCAACGGATCCACAATCCATCAAAGCCCATCATTTTGGAATTGAGAGGCATGACATCTATGCTATGCTGGCTACGTAGTTTATGGGATTCAAGCTATTATTTACTCTTACCCATATCAGTGTTCAATACTACTTCCAAAAGACTCAATATGGTCATATACTCAATCAATAATTATGATCAAATCAACTCATTTAGTCTTATTGAACTCTCATCAAACTAACCTCATCTCTATCTTCAAACTCTTTCATTTAAAGCATGCTTTCGACTCATTCATAACTCATCAAGGCTCTATCTCAAATCAATCATTTAAGTTAAAATTCATCTTCTTTAAATCCTCAATCAAATATGCATAAACATTTAAAAATTATAATTCATTAAATACATGAAAATTATTCTCCTCATCTCAAAATACATGCATATAATGCAACAATCATCAACTTGACTAGGGTTCTAGAAAGAAAATCATGAATATTCAATTAAAAACTCAAATCATAAGAATCAACATGATATATTCATATATATATATAGAAGTCGATAAGGAAATACATACAACTCAAGAACTTAATCAAACAAGATTAGAACTCAAACTCAATCTCAATTCTGACGAAAGAAATTTGTAGGACATGTGGACGAACTCAGTTCAGTATTATGATTAGCCATACATACCTGAAAACCAAAGGAACGATCTGAAATATCCTAGGTATTTGAGGGTTGGAATGATATATGAAGGTTAAGCATTCCAAAAATTATTTCAGTGGATTTTTAGGACCTGTATATCGAAAGATAATTTTTTTTAAGAAATTGCACAAAATACTGAGGTGCGTGGAAGGTCCACGTTTCCCACTTTCTTACACTCAGTCCAATTTTTTCTTGGGTCAAAATCTAACCAAAATCTTATTCGCTTAAAATTGCCCTATCTGGGAGCACATCTGTGCTGCCGACTTGTGAGTTTTTTTGTCTGAATTTAATTTTTAAGTTGGGACACTTTAGACACTTCTTGAATTGTTAGTTAATGAACCTGGAGGTTTTTAGGACTTGATTCGTCTCTATAAACTATCCTAACCCTCTAATTTCATCCATTCTTCTACAATTCATCTATTCAAATATTTTTCTCTCTACAAAAGATTTCAAGGACTCCATTGAAGACTTCTAAGAAATTCACTCAAGCTCTCCATCAAAACTCTCAAATTCTTTCAATTTTTTTAGTCTTCTAATTCAAGGTATGTGGGTATTTTCTCCTAGGGTACTTTCACTCATGGATCACAACAAATCTCCTACTTTTTCAATCAATTAAATTATGTATTTTTATGAATTTTATGATTTTCATTCTAATTACATGAATTATGATTCCAATTATGATTATGAGTCTGTCTTAATATAAATTAATGTTTATTGCATTGAATTGAAGAGTTTTTCTATAAATTTCACTACATTGATCTTTAGAATTCATGATATAAATTATGAATATTTTTAATTATACTTCCAAATGATATTATCTTTATGAATTATGCATGAGCTGATAAAAATAATATGATCATACATGTTTTCAATCTAATTTTATGATTTTCAAGTCAATTGATCATGTATTCATGTTTTACCCTAAATCTATGTATATGCTATGATCATAATTTCAAGTATGAAAGAATAATTTATCAATGAGGGTGAATTAAGACCCTAATGAAGTTTTATAAAAAGAATTCGTAATGATGGAACGCCGACACCCACATTACATGAATCACATGATGATGAGCTATTCCTATGAACATGCTTATAAAGTATGATTACGAAAGGCTTATAATTTATGTCAAATATGATTTATGATTATGATATTGTATGTATTCTATGAGATGTTAACTTAGAACTGTGAGGTCTTTGAGGTGAGGGATCGACCTAAGCCTTAGTAATAACCTCTAGTCCTTTAAACTATGTTGCCACCATTGGTTTGCCAATATGACATAACTAGTGGATCCAAATATAGCACATGATTATGATAACATTGTATGGAGTCAATCTTGACAAGTAGCCTCCCCCTTCCCGATGTGGGAATCGTCAGATTCCATGTAATAGCTCACATGGTCTTAATTTTGGTTATAGTTATCTCCCACATATGTATGGCTCACATGGTGCTTTATAAGATTACTTCTATCCTTTACTTTTATATCATACTCCTATGATTTAAAGCGATTTTACCTTCTTATGCTTAATTATGATTTTACTACTTTCGTCATGCTATTTAAAATGGTCACTACCCAAAATTGTTTTATTATTCATTGCATTGCCTACATACTTAGTACATTTAAACATACTAATGCATATTTTGCCTATATTATATCAGAATATAGGGAGGGATGCTCCAGCATATTCTTGTGCCTAGTCGATGATCCATTGTGAAAATTGTGTGGTGAGTGCTCATGCTCCGAGGGCAAGACGAGTCATTCTCTCTTTTATTAGCATTCCTAGACTTTTATGATGTTTAAATACTATTCCATGTCATGCCATTACTTTTATTGAGGAGGATCAAGGAACGTGTCCTAGTCCCCGCCTTGTAATCATGTAGAGGCATGTTGGGTATATTGTTTAAGGAGTCTATGTAGTCATGATTCTCTCTAGTTATACTATATTCTTAGACTTTTATGAGTTTCCAATTATTGTGTACCTTATGTATACTTATGATTTGCTAAGAGGGTAGGTTGGGGTTTTCTTTGAGATTTCTAATCGCCCTATCACGGCTAAGTCCTAGTTCAGGTAGTAAAAAACTTAGTATCAGAGCACAAGGTTTTAAAGTGTCCTAGGAAGTCCAATATGCGGCGTCAAGTAGAGTATTATTCATTGGTGTGAATCGCACAACATTTACGAGTAGGAGGCTCTGAGGCATCTTAGGAAATCCTTATTTCTTTCATGATCTATGTCGTGCGATAGAGTGTACTCTAAGTCTTTTCCCTCTAATGATTGTTCTTTTTAATTTTTAGAAAATGCCTCCAAGAAGAGCCTCACTTTCAAGAAGGGTTGATATTAATGAGGAACAAGTCCCCTCAATCTCCTAATGATCATCTAGCTGATCAAGTTACCCATGCTGAGTTCCAGACCGCTTTCTCTTTGTTAGCCCAAGCCATGACTACTCAAGTAAACCAATGAGTAGTGTCTCCTCCCAATGTGTCTACACCGGTTTCAAGAGTTAGGGACTTCAAAAGGATGAATCCTCTCGAGTTTCATAGGTCCAAGGTTGATGAGGGTCCCTTAAAATATATTGATGAAGTGCATAAGATTGTTGCTATTATGGGAGTATCGTCAGTGGAGAAAGCGAAGTTGGCAGCCTACTAACTCAAGGGTTTTGCTCAAGTGTGGTACCATCAATGGAAGGTTGAAAGGCTTGAATAGGGTCCCATAGGTTGGGAGAATTTCAATGTTTCTTTTCTTGACTGCTTCTTCATACTTGAGTTGAGGCAGGCAAAGATGTTGGAGTTTATCAACCTCAATCAAGGTAATATGAGTGTGATGGAATATTCCCTCAAGTTTATAAAGTTGTCCAAGTATGCTCCTTCTTTGGTAGTTGATACTCGTGCCCGAATGAGTAAGTTCATTTAGGAGGTGTCCGACTTGGTGATGAAATAGTGTCAAACCGCTATGCTTATCAAAGATATGGATATTTCTAGGTTCATGACATATGCCTAACAAATGGAAGTGAAAACATATAAGGAGAGAAATGTAAGGGAGTTCAAGAGAGCTCAATTTGAAGGTGGGTTTTCTCAATCCAAATCTGGTGGTGGTAATGGCCATTTTCAACAAGGTCAAAGGTCTCAAGGCCAAGGTTTTTTACAAGCTTTGGGTCAAGGATTTTATAAGTATAAGTTGCCCAACTCTAAGGCCCAAGGTGGTAGTGTTAGTGGGTCTAGTCTTCCCAAGTGTCCTAAGTATGGGAGAAACCATGGAGGTAAATATTTTTTTGGTATGGGTGCTTGTTTTGGATGTGTTAAAGTGGGGCACAAGATCTCCAAATGCCGTAACAAGGGGAGAGAAGAACTTACTCAAGGTCAAGCTACTAAAGGAGGACAAGATCAACAAAGTGGAGGCCAACTCCAAATAGGTTCTATGCAATTCAAGCTAGGCGAGATGTTGAGGAGTCTCCCAATGCGGTTAAGGGTATGTTACGGGTCTTTGACTTTGATGTTTGTGCTTTACTTTATCCGGGTGCCACATTGTCTTTTTCTACTACTTACCTTTCTATAAGATTTGATATATGTCCCAAAATCATGCTAGAGCCTTTTTGAGTTTATACTCTCATTGGCGACTCAGTTCTAGCTAAGAAAGTCTATAGAGATTTCTCCGTGTCGGTCTTGTATAGTATAATCCCTTGTGATCTTGTTGAACTTGATATGACTGATTTTGATGTTATTCTTAGTATGAATTGGCTACATGCTTCCTATGCATCTATTTATTGTACAACCCGTATGGTCAAATTCTAATTTCCTAATGAGTCGGTTCTTGAGTGGAAGGGTAATGATTTGGTATTTAGGGGTTAATTCATATCATGCTTAAAATCCCGAAAAATGATTTCTAAAGGGTGTATCTATCATCTTGTGTGGGTTAGGGATACAAATTTCAAAGCTCCTTCTATTGAGTTGGTTCCCATTGTGAATGAATTCCCCAATGTGTTTTCCGATGACTTGTCTGGTATTCCTCGCAAAAGGGAAATCGATTTTAGTATAGATCTTTTTCCTAACACTCAACCCATCTCTATTCCTCCTTATCATATGTCCCCAGCGGAACTTAAGGAATTGAAGGAATAATTGAAGGATTTGTTAGATAAGTATTTCAAAAGGCCAAGTAGTTCATCATGGGATGCTCCCATGTTATTTGTTAGAAAAAAGGATGGGTCACTTCGCATGTTTATAGACTACGCCATTTGAATAAGGTCACCATAAAGAACAAGTGTCCCATACCAATAATAGATGATTTATAACTCCAAGGTGTGAGTTACTTCTCCAAAATTGGTCTCCAATCCGATTATCACCAATTGAGAGTAAGGGAGTATGACATTCCCAAGATAGTGTTACGAACAAGGTAAGGCCATTTTGAGTTTTTGGTTATGTCATTCGTGTTGACTAATGCTCCTTCTATTTTCATGGACTTGATGAATTGTATTTTCAAATGGTACCTAGATATATTTGTGGTGGTTTCTATCGATGATATATTGATTTATTCCCGAAATAAAGAAGAGCATATGGGTCATTTGAGAATTGTGTTGCATACCTTAAGGGACATGTAATTAGTTTCCAAGTTTAGTAAATGTGAATTTTAGTTGAAGTCCGTGGCCTTTCTTAGTCACATTATTTACGGTGATGCTATCATGGTTGATCCAAAGAAAACGTAGGCGGTAAAGAATTGGCCTAGACCATTATCTCCTTCGGATATTCACAACTTTTTGGGTTTGGCCGGATATTATAGAAGGTTTGTAAAAGGGTATTCCTATAATTCATCTCCTTTGACTAAGTTGACCCAAAAGAAGGTGAAGTTGCGATGGTCGGATGGAGTTTCCAAAAATTGAAGGATCGTTTTACATCGGCTCTTATTTTGACATTGCCGTAAGGTCCGAATGGATTTTTTTTGTGTATTTTAATGCCTCATGGGTTGGATTGGATTGTGTTTTAATGCAATATGGCAAGGTTATAGAATATGTGTTACACCCCACATTCTTGAACTCAGAAGGTTCCTTAAGTTACTTGGAAGCAATCATGTGAGCCCCTTAAGGTACGACACCATCAAGCGACTCTAAGGAAGGGAGAATGTGATACCCCATAGTAGGGAAGGTTGGAAATAGGGTCAAGATAAGTTGGAAGGAGTTGGAGGCCAAGTGATGAGTCATAGGACTCGATTTACCGACGTATGCCCTTAACTTAGAAGTTTTACATACCTAAGTTATTTGAGTACATACCAAGCTTGCGTAGCAAGGATGACATAGGCTCTTAAAATAAGACGAGATTACGATCCTACGAGGAGGGAAAAAAATTACACGTGGCAGCCAATGGGAGGGTGACACGTGGCAGCACATCAAGCAAGTAGGTGACCCACCTGCTTGGGGTCAAGTAGGTGACCCACCTTCTTGGGGGAGGTGGTCCCCACTGCCACGTGGCATCCCCTCCTTGATTGCATGGATGCGGTGACCCAATAAGGACTGGACTCGTGTCACCTCTATGGGCTGACACGTGTCACCTCTAGGGGATGACACGTGTCACTCCTTAGGACCACATATATATATGTATATACAGCATATACTTCAGTTCCTTCATCAAATTTCCATCCAAAGTGAAGATGAACAAACCCTAAGCTAAGAGAGAAAAGGATGACGGCTTTGGAAAAAAAATAGGTAAGTCCCGATTTCGTTTCGTAAATTAATTATCTATCATATACCACGATGATATGGAAGTAATATTAGTATAAAATTAGAGTTTGGTGCAGAAAAAAATGGACAGCAAGCTGCCACGACGATTCAGCGCGCTAAAAAAAGTTCCGAGGCGCGATTTCGGCAAGTTCTAGCCAATTTCGGGAAAGGTAAGGTCTTCCCCTATAATTTGAAGTTTATTATGTTAGTATAGGGTGTATTACACACATTGTGGGCTGATGGAAGTTGGTAAAAAGTCGGGAAAAGTTCGACATTCGAAATAAACTAAATTGGAATCGTTATAGTTAAATTGTTGTCGAAATAAGGTGTTGTGTGCGTGGGGGATGCTGCTGGTTGTGTTGTGGAGTTTTGCAGGGACTAAAAGTGTTCTAAATGAGGTGGGGGAGCTTCTAGTTACAGCCACATGACCCCCCGCTTCGTACGGTTAAAGGTTTCGCAAAATAGGAACTAGAAACCCTCTTTTGGTATCGTAACTTCGGGCCGGTCGTTTGGAGTTTTATATTGTGTAATGTTGCCATGTTATATATATATATGAGATGATGGTTATGTTTTTGGTTGGATTTAGGTATTAAGGACGTAATTGGGGATTCGGATAGGGCACAGTATAGAGGAGGTGCTGTCCGATTTCCGTTAACGCCTTAACTAGTTAAGGAGCTAGTGGAGAAGGCGAGCGAAGGGATGAATGTTATGAATACTCGTGGGTAGTCTAAGTTTTTGAAAAGTCCAAGGTTATTAATACTTTCATTACTTCCATGTTAAATAGGTTTCGAGGAAAATAACGTGGACGTGATTAAGAGAAGTCCATACGAGGTATGTGAAGCTTTCTTTTGGCGTGTTTTTGGAATAAATATGTAGAGCTATTCTTCTTTTCTTTTGGCATGTCTTAGATATAGGATATAAATGATATGTATGTGATATTTGGGATTCAATCCATTCGTAAAGCCCTGAGTACGAGTCAAGACTCTCGTTTACTTCTTGATATTAGAACTCCTGCAATAGCTGAGTCATTGCCTTTAAGTCTTCTATGTGATGAAAACTAGTACATGTAAAGACTATCTCTTCTTTCCTTTAGAATGGCTTAATTTTAAGTGAAATGATATATGATATAGGTTTAGAGGTAATTCCATTTATGAGTTATGAGTGTAACTCGTGACTTGTAGTCAGTCCTTAACATTAAGGGTCTGAAATGATCAATGTCTCTGATTGCATAACCGTGTCTCTGATTGCATAACTGTATCTCTGATTGCATAAACCATATTTCTGATTGCATAAGCTATGTGGCATTGTCTTGATGCATGTCTGTGATTCCTTAGTCCCCAATTGATGTAACCCCTAATGACATCTAAAGTGAACTTCGGATAAGTACCTTCCTGGTTTTCAGGTGACGGTTCACTTGACTATTTCATTGAGTCTCAAATAATGACTTAGTTGCATATAGTTTCTCATTACTCTAATCGTGCATGCTGTAACCCTTCTTTCTTCGCATCCCACGATGGGCCGGATATTATGTTGAGCGCAGCTTTACTAATTCTTTCACCGCGTCCCAGGCCGAATGTGTATAGTTCCACACATGAGGAGATAATTCCGTACGTGAGGTGTGATATATGTTATATGTTATGACCATACGATTATTCACCGAGTCCCAGGTCGGCTATAATATGATAGTATATGTGGCAAAATAAGAAAGGAACACTGAGTCCCTCTTTACAGGGCCGGGTCCAGTATGTATATTATGATGGTACACTATAGACGTACACCACTCCATTCACCGAGTCCCTCACTAAAGGGCCGGATACTTTATGTAGGCATGCCATATGAGATTAGAGTGATACATTGTGACCTGGAGCCCCACAGTGAACCGGGTGTAATACGATGACATACTTGATAAGATTATACCGTATACGATGATATGATGAAATGAAATGCATGATGATACGATGACATGTGAATATGAGGAAATGATTATGACACCGAGTTCACTAGAGGGCTGGGCACAGCATATGGTGAGGTGTATGATTTATGTGTCCTAAGGTGCAGGTACAGTAATTCGTTTAGTTGTTATACTTGTCTCCTGCATCCCTATTTCAGTTATGGTCTCAGTTATGTGTGGTTATGCTTTATATACTCAGTACATATATCGTACTGACCCCCTTTACTCTGAGGGGCTGCGTTTCATGCCCGCCGGTACAGATGTTCATTCTGGAGATCCGTCAGATTAGGAGTTCCTCTCAGCTGTGTCTAAAGTGCTTCACGATTTTGGAGCCTAAATTTTGATGCTGGTCACTTAATGTATATATTTGTACATTCAGGGGTACCGCGGGGGCCCTGTCTCATCATATGCTGCTGTTACTATTCCTAGAGGTATGTAGACATATGGATGTGGGATGTTTGTGAGTTCATTTCGATTATGCCTATACGGTATTTTGTGAGTATTGTTATGTTACAGCAGCCTTGTCGGCTTGCATGCCTTTATGTGTTATGAGACTAGTGAAAGAGGCCATACGTACACAAAAAAGTTTTAACTCATTGGTTTTTTTTTAGAGTAGTATCACCTTGTTCATAGTTCAATATGACTACAACTGATAGATAGGTATACGGGGGTATCTAGGTCGGACCCCAGTCGTGGCCTACGGGGTTGGGTCGTGACAGAAGTGGTATCAGAGCAGTTCGTCCTTGGAATGTCTACAGACCGTGTCTAGTAGAGTCTTGTTTATTGGTGTGTTGTGCACCACATCTATAGACAGGAGGCTACAGGACATTTAGGATGTTACTTTCTTTCATATCTAAGATCGTGCGATAGAGCCGACCCATAGGAAATGAAATTCCTCATACTAACCTAAGATTTTAGCAGGAGGACAACGTTGATAGAAGAAAGTAACTGACAATATTGGATATTCCGAAGCACGCAGGTAAGCAAAGGCACGAAGTACCTATGTTAGGTAAGGTGTTGCAATACAATTGATATATAAAGTTGGAAAATGAAAGGAAAATTATACAAGAAAGTGCAATAGGTGCAGTTCGAGGGGACATACGAGGTAAGTCCATGTTCATACTGCTAATATGGGCACCCTATATGGCTGCAATATGAGATGATATGAATATATATGTGTGCCTTGGGTGGCTGCGATATGATACGATACGAATATATATTTGTGTGCCCTATGAGACATTGTTGGTATTTTCTGTGTGCAGCTGTTGAGATAGTAAGAAATATAGAGGAAACTCTGCCCAAATTTTCCTAAAAATAAGAGGAGAATGAGATACAGGGATGTAGTATGTCTTGAAAGGTTGTTCTCGCAACAATGTTGAGATTTTACTAAATAAGTATGGCTGACCTCGATAAATGAGTTAATTGTTGAATTAATGGAAATAGAAACTAGGAGGTCAATACTGATATAGTAGAACGAAGTTGGAAAAGACTTATAATCCAAGGAAGATGATTCAGAGAAGACTGATAGGTCTGGATAGAACGATATAGTAAGGCCTCTCCTGAATTGATACATAGGGATAAACTATGACAAGTTATAGTTAAAGGAAGTAACAGTATGATTAAGACAAGAGTACGGGGGATAAAGAATTGTGACGGATATGAAATATTAATAAGACAGCTTGTGAAACATTAAGGATAATATTAACTAAGAAGGGTAAGTAGCCCATAGTAAGAATCGTGAAGAAAGTCGAGCGGTATTATACTATGGGACTGAATGCGAATAGGGTACCATGTGAATATAACAAACACCGTTATGAGAATAAGTAAAGGGTAATATGGAATTCCTTACACCCAACCAAAAATGGAAATGAGCTGAAGGAATAATAGAAAAGTTCTAATAGAGGCACTCGAGATAGATGTGATTAATTAAGTATGAGTATCGAACAAAATGAGAAATAGACAGTTATGAACTGGAAGTATAGTGCAATGAAAAGGTATTAAGACAAGGCCACTACTACAACGAAGTTGATATGGTTTTAAGCAGGATTAGAAGTGAGCCTTAAGCACACGACAAAAATGCAAGCTTAGGAGGCATAAAGAAGTATGGTGTACATGTGACCCCACTTTAATAATTAGTGGTATCCACTAGAGTAAGGTTAATATAATGACGGGGCTTGAAACACGAATCATCAAAGTATAAGTACTCTCGAGTGGAGAATTGGAACCAATTATGAGCACGAGCTAATTACTGATTGGGATGAATGGGATGTGGCTTTGAATGCACTGCTACATTATGGATATTACTCGAGTATCAACCATTAGATGAGATTTTATATGATATATTGCAAATACTAAAGCACCTTATGGTTGTGCTAGGGTTTCCTATAAAAGCAACCTAACGTATGGATGATTGAACAGAAAATGTAGATATGGTGCAGCACGTTAAATATGTTGGAGTAGAATCATTCGCGTGTGAATAGCTGAAAATAAACGGAGAATGACTTGGGTACACCATAAAAGGGGGGAAGTGGACAAGAGAAGTACAAGCGTAAGAGAAAATCAACCGACGTTATTGTATGCAAGTGGGAACGCTTAAACTTCAAACGAGACCCCATAAGGGATTATACCCGCACTAATGCACCAGATTCCATTAAACCTCCGAAGTTAAGTGTTCTTGGGTGAGAGTAGCATTGGGATGGGTGACCCCGTGGGAAGTGAAAAAGGGAGTGAAACAAGTATGACAAAAAGAGATTGTAAGTGCGTGTTAGTGCAATGACACATATAGAACAGAGTAAGCCAAGAGCAGAAAAGACTATGAATAAAGTGGAATGCACCTCGTGTAAATGGCACAAGAATAATTGTGTAGCCTACGAGCATTGGCATACTAGGAGGGAGATCAAGTGATCACTCGATAAAGATAAATCAGTAATAGTAATGTGATTGCCATAATTAGAATCTATTCGGGAAAAGTATAAGATGGTTCGAGGTAGAATTAGTATGATATAATCGATATTAAGGACAAAAGCTATAGTAGAGCCCTGACCTTGACTCAAAGAGGTAAGCCACTAGTATAGTGATGCTAAGGAATTTTCTGGACTGCTCTAAGTACCTACACACGTTTGTGTAAGGATTAAAATATAATGTATGGTAAGAAAATTAGAGAGAAGATCTGAGTAAAAGCGCAGGATAGCATACCTAAAGTGTTACAAGTTGGATTAAGAGGAGTTGTGTAATAGCTTAAATGAAAAGAAGCATCAGAAGCCTGATAGCCTATCACAGGGAATGAAAACCCCAACTCGGAAGTGGAAAGCAGTTAATATCTATTATAGTATGAGCTGACCTCGCATTCTAAGTTACTGGGAGTTCATACGGGCTATGGTAGATGGGCCGACAGAATCAACCTGTTCCCCTCCAGTTAGGAAGGCATATTCAGCTGAGGGTTATGCGAGATGACATAGTAGGGAAATAATAAGATTTTACGGAGTTCCCACATCTATTATCTCAGATAGGGAAGTTCAATTTATAGCTAACTGCTGGAAATCATTCCGAAAGGGATTGAAGAACACAGATGAATCTTAGTACGACATTTAGCCCTTCGATTAAGGGACAGGCCCGGATGTGATCCACTAAATTATTGACAAAGTAAAGCTTATTCCGGGACAAGATATCAATTAGCAGCCTAGAGTCGGCAAGAAGGAGATACATTGGTCCTTCTCAGGTCATTTGTAGAGTAGATAAGACTGCTATGAGTTGGACCTACCGTCCGATTTGAAACAATACATTCAGTTTTCACAGATCAATGTTCTGCAAGTATATAAACGACACTCCCAGAATATTTCCCGTGGAGAAGGTCCACGTAACAGGGAGTTATCCTATGAGGGGCAACCTATTGCCATCCGGGATAAGCAGATTAAAAGGGTTGCGAACTAAGGACATAGCTTCTGTCAAAGTACTATGGCGGAATAAGAATCGTGAAGGACTAACCTGGGAAGTTGAAAAGGACATGAAACATAGGTATCCGTACCTATTCTCGATGTCTACAGATAAACCCCACTCCTGGAACTCGTATATTAATTACTTGGATGAAAATGTATATTATCGCGATGGGAAGGAATCTCCCTACAGTTTGTATAAAGTCTTAAGGGAAGTTTTATCCAATATTCAGGGATGAATTTTCTAAAGGGGGGAAGGATGTTATACCCCACATTCTTGAACTCGGAAGGTTCCTTAAGTTACTTAGAAGCAATCATGTGAGCCCCTTAAGTTACGACACCATCAAGCGACTCTAAGGAAGGGAGAATGTGATACCCCATAGTAGGGAAGATTGGAAATAGGGTCAAGATAAGTTGGAAGAAGTTGGAGGCCAAGTGATGAGTCGTAGGACTCGATTTACCGACGTATGCCCTTAACTTAGAAGTTTTACATACCTAAGTTATTTGAGTACATACCAAGCTTGCGTAGCAAGGATGACATAGGCTCTTAAAATAAGACGAGATTACGATCCTACGAGGAGGGAAAAAAATTACATGGGGCAGCCAATGAGAGGGTGACATATGGCAGCACCTCAAGCAAGCAGGTGACCCACCTGCTTGGGGTCAAGTAGGTGACCCACCTGCTTGGGGCAGGTGGGGCCCACTGCCATGTGGCAACCCCTCCTTGACTGCATGGATGCGGTGGCCCAATAGAGGCTGACATGTGTCATTCCCTAGGACCACATATATATATGTATATACAGAATATACTTCAGTTCCTTCATCAAATTTCCATCCAAAGTGAAGATGAACAAACCCTAAGCTAAGAGAGAAAAGGGTGACGGCTTAGGAAAAGAAAAAAGGTAAGTCCCGATTTTGTTCCATAAATTAATTATCTAGCATATACCACGATGATATGGAAATATTAGTAGTATAAAATTAGAGTTTGGTGCATCAAAAAATGGACAGAAAGCTGCCACGACGATTCAGCGCGCTAAAAAAAGTTCTGAGGCGCGATTTCAGCAAGTTATAGCCAATTTCGGGAAAGGTAAGGTATTCCCCTCTAATTTGAAGTTTATGATGTTATTATAGGGTGTATTACACACCTTGTGGGATGCTGTAAGTTGGTAAAAAGTCGGGAAAAGTTCGACATTCAAAATAAACTAAATTGGAATCGTTATAGTTAAACTATTATCGAAATAAGGTGTTGTGCGTGTGGGGGGCTGCTGCTGGTTGTGTTGTGGCATGTTGCAGGGCCTAAAAGTGTTCTAAATGAGGTGGGGGAGCTGATGTTTCTAGACTCACGACCCCCTACTTCAAATGGTTAAAGGTTTCGTAAAATACAACAACAACAACAACAACCCAGTGAAATCCCACATTGTGGAGTCTGGGGAGGATAAAGTGTACGCAGACCTGACTCCTACCAATATAGGACGGCGGTTTCCGAAAGACCCTCATCTCAATAGAAACTAGAAACCCTCTTTTGGTATCGTAACTTCGGGCAGGTCGTTTGGAGTATTATATTATGTAATGTTGCCATGTTATATATATATATGAGCTGATGGTTATGTTTTTGGTTGGATTTAGGTATTAAGGACGTAATTGGGGATTCGGATAGGGAACAGTATAGAGGAGGTGCTGTCCGATTTCCATTAACGCCTTAACTAGTTAAGGAACTAGTGGAGAAGGCGAGAGAAGGGATGAATGTTATGAATACTCGTGGGTAGTCTAAGTTGCTGAAAAGTCCAAGGTTATTAATACTTTCATTACTTCCATGTTAAATAGGTTTCGAGGAAAATAACGTGGACATGATTAAGAGAAGTCCATACGAGGTATGTGAAGCTTTCTTTTGGCATGTTTTTGGAATAAATATGTAGAGTTATTCTTCTTTTCTTTTGGCATGTCTTAGATATAGGCTATAAATTATATTTATATGATATTTGGGATTCAATCCATTCGTAAAGCCCTGAGTATGAGTCGAGACTCTCATTTACTTCTTGATATTAGAACTCTTGCAATATCTGAGTCATTGCCTTTAAGTCTTCTATGTGATGAAAACTAGTACATGTAAAGTCTATCTCTTCTTTCCTTTAGAATGGCTTAATTTTAAGTGAAATGATATATGATATGGGTTTAGAGGTAATTCCATTTATGAGTTCTCAGTGTAACTCGTGACTTGTAGTCACTCCTTAACATTAAGGGTATGAAAGTAGTCAAACTATTATTCTTGAGCTTGCTATATAGTGAATAGTAAGTGGAGATACAAGCTCCTTTTCTTGAAGGCTTTGAAATGATCAATGTCTCTGATTGCATAACTATGTCTCTGATTGCATAACTGTGTCTCTAATTGCATAAACCATGTTTCTGATTGCATAAGCTATGTGGCATTGTCTTGATACATGTTTGTGATTCCTGAGGCCCAAATTGATGTAACCCGTAATGACATCTAAAGGGAACTTTGGATAAGTACCTTCCTAGTTTTCAGGTGATGGTTCACTTGACTGTTTCATTGAGTCTCAAATAATGACTTAGTTGCATATAGTTTCTCATTACTCTACTTTTGCATGCTGTAACCCTTCTTTCTTCGCATCCCACGATGGGCCGGATATTATGTCGGGCGCAGCTTTACTACTTCTTTCACCACGTCTCAGGCCGGATATGTATAGTTCCATGCACGAGTAGACGATTCCGTACTTGAGGTGTGATATATGTTATATGTTATGACGATACGATTATTCACCGAGTCTCGAGCCGGCTGTAATATGATAGTATATGTGGCGAAATAAGGAAGGAACACCGAGTCCCTTCTTAGAGGGTCGGGTACAGTATGTATATTATGATGGTACGCTAAGACGTACACCACTCCATTCACCGAGTCCCTCACTAAAGGGATGGATTCTTTATGTAGGCATGCATATGAGATTAGAGTGATACATTGTGACCTGGAGCCCCGAAGTGAATCGGGTGTAATACGGTGACATACTTGATAAGATTATATCGTATATAATGATACGATACCATATACGATGATATGATGAAATGAAATGCATGATGATACGATGACATATGAATATGAGGAAATGATTATGACACCGAGTTCACTAGAGGGCTGGGCATAACATATGATGAGGTGTATGATTTACGTGTCCTAAGGTGCAGGTACAGTAATTCGTTAAGTTGTTATACATTTCCCCTGAATCCCTATTTCAGTTATGGTCTCAGTTATATGTTGTTATGGTTTATATACTCAGTACATATATCGTACTGACCCCCCATACTCCGGGGGGGGGGGCTGCGTTTTATGCCCGCAGGTATAGATGTTCATTTTGGAGATCCGTCAGCTTAGGAGTTCCTCTCAGCTGTGTCGGAAGTTCTTCACTGTTCTGGAGCCTATATTTTGATGTTGGTCACTTAATGTATATATTTATACATTCAGGGGTACGGCGGGGGCCCTGTCCCACCATATGTTGTTGTTACTATTCTTAAAGGTATGTAGACATATGGATGTGGGATGTTTGTGAGTTCGTTTCGATTGTGCCTATACGACATTTTATGAGTATTTTTATGTTACAGCAGCCTTGTCGTCTTGTATGCCTTTATGTGTTATGAGATGAGTGAAAGAGGCCATACGTACACGAAAACGTTTTAACTCATTGGTTTTTTTTTAGAGTAGTATCACCTTGTTCATAGTTCAATATGACTACAACTGATAGGTAGGTACACGGGGGGGTCCAGGTCGGACCCTAGTCGTGGCCTATAGGGTTGGGTCGTGAAAATATGCCTCTAGATAACTAAAGTAGCATGAACGAAACTATCTAAATCATGATCTTGAATTTGTGATGGTTGTCTTTTCATTGAAAATTTGGCATCACTATCTTTATAGAGTGCATGTTGATATATTTACCAACCACAAAATCTTGCAATACGTGTTTATCCAAAGGGTCTTGAACCTTAGATAAACAAACTAGCTTGAACTCTTAAAGGACTATGATATGAGTGTGGTTTACCATCTAGGTAAAGCAAATATTATTGTGGATGCTCTTAGTCAGTTATCCATGAATAGTATTGCTCATGTGGAAGATGAAAAGAAATATTTAGTTAAAGATGTACACCGATTGACTCGTTTAAGGGTATGATGGAGTTACTCTAATTAAGGTGGTATTCTTGTTCAAAATGGTTTGGAATCATCATTGATAGCGGATGTAAAGGAAAAGCAAGATATAGATCCAACTTTTGTTGAATTGAGAAGTTGGTGGTTGATAAGAAGATTCAGGTTTTATCGCAAGGAAGAGATGGAGTACTTCATTACCAAGGTCGGCTAAGTGTTCCTAATATTGATGGACTAAGAGAAATAATATTGAGTGAAGCCCATAACTCTAGATATTTTATACATCCGGGATCTACTAAAATGTATAGAGATTTGAGAGAAGTGTATTGGTGGGATGGTGTGAAAAGGGACATAGAAAAGTTTGTGGCAGAAAATCCAAATTACCAACTAGTGAAGGTTGAACATCAAAGACCGGGTGGTCTAGCCTAATATATTGAAATTCCTACTTGAAAGTGGAAAGATGTGAACATGGACTTCATAATTGGTTTGCCGCGTCACCGAAGGCAACATGATTCAATTTGGGTGATAGTGGATAGAATGACCAAGTTGGCCCATTTCCTACCGGTTAAGACTTCTTATAGTGCCGAAGATTATTCCAAGATGTATATTCAAGAATTGGTAGAGTTGCATGATATTCCTTTTTCCATCATTTCAGATCGTGGTACTTAATTCACTTCTCATTTTTGGAAGTCCTTTAAAAGAGGTCTTATTACCCAAGATAAGCTAAGTACCACATTTCACCCTCAAAGCGATGGGCAAGCCAAAAGAAAAATCCAAACTCTAGAAGATATGTTAAGGGTATGTGTGCTTGATTTCAAAGAAAGTTGGGATGATCACCTACCGTTAGTCGAGTTTGCATACAATAATAGTTACCATTCAAGTATCAGAATGGCACCAGTTGAAGCCTTGTATGGAAGAAGATGTTGATCACCCATTGGATGGTTTGAAGTGGGAGAGGGTGCCTTGTTAGGACCAGAGTTAGTGTTTGAGGCCTTGGAGAAGGTCAAGATTATTCGAGAAAGGCTAAGGGCTTCCCAAAGTGATCAAAATTCCTATTCGGATGTTAGAAGAAGAGATCTTGAATTTGATGTGAAAGATTGAGTTTACTTGAAGATTTCACCATACGTTTCAAAATGAAGGGAAAACTTAGTCCCTGATATGTAGGCCCATATAGGATCCTAAAGCGTATTGGTAAGGTGGCCTATGAACTTGATTTGCCAATGGAATTAACCTTGGTTCATCTGTTGTTCCATTATCAATGTTGAGGAAATATGTTGGTGATCCTAATAATATTGTGCCTTTAGTTAACGTGAGTGTTCAAGAGAGCTTGACGTATGAGGAGGTTCCGATTGAGATTTTGGACCGCCAAGTTAAAAGGTTGAGAAATAAGGAAATTGCATCCATCAAGGTATTTTGGAGAAACCAAGAAGTTTAAAGTGCTACATAGGAAGCGGAAGCTGACATGATGAAATGATATCCCTATTTGTTTCCTTCCCTTTTAACCTAAGGTATTTATCTCTTCATGCTCGAATCCTCCAAGCTCCTATGTTCCAATCTATCTATGTCTCATTATATGCATGCATACTCATGAACCTATTTTTAAAATGATTCTTAACTTGCATTATTGTATTCATGTTGGGTTGTTAAGCTATACACTCTACTCTACTCAAGTTAGTTCTACCTTGTATGAGGACAATTGTTCCCAAGAGGGAGATATTGTAATATCATAGGTGTTTGAGGGTTGGAATATGATATATGAAAGTTAAGAATTCCAAAAATAGTCTCGGTAGATTTTTAGGACCCGTATATAGAAAGATAAAATTTTCAAGAAATTGCACAAAATAGTGAGGTGCGTTGTAGGTCCACGTCGCCAACTTTCTCCCACTCAGTGATATTTTTCCTCGAGTCAAATTTGGCCAAAATCTAAATTTCATAAAATTAGCCTATCCGAGAGAACGTCTGCATCGCGGACTTAGGTGAATTTTTCTGTCCGAATTCAGTTTTTAAGTCGAGACACTTTAGACATTTCCCTAATTTTGAGTTAATGAACCTGGACATTTTTAGGACTTAATTCGCCTCTAAAAACTATCCTAATCCTCTAATTTTATTCATTCTTCTACAATTCACCTATTCAAATATTTTTCTCTCTACAAAAGCTCTCAAGGAATCCATTGAAGATTTTCAAGAAATTCACTCAAGCTCTTCATCAAAACTTTGAAATTCTTTGGTCTTCTCATTCAAGGTATGTGATATTTCATTCTAGGTCACTTTCACCTATGGAGCCCTACCAATTCCCTACTTTTTCAATCAATTAAAGTATGTATTTTTATGGGTTTTATGATCTTTATTTCAATTGCATGAATTATGATTCCAATTATGGTTATGAGTCTATCTTAATATAAATTGGTGGTTATTGCATTGAATTGAAGAGTTTTTCTATGAATTTCACTACATTAATCTTTAGGGTTCATGATATGAATTATGAGTATTTTCAATTATACTTCCAAATGATATTATCTTTATGAATTATGCATGGGATGATAGAAAGTATATGATCATACATGTTTTCAATCTAATTTCATGATTTTCAAGTCAATTGATCATGTATTCATGTTTTACCCTAAATCCAAGTATATGTTGTGATCATGAATTTCAAGTATGTAAGCAAGCTTTATGAATGAGGGTGACTTAAGACCCTAATGATGTTTTATGAAAAGGATTCATAATGATGGAAGGTCTACACCCACATTACATGAATCACATGATGATGAGCTATTCCTATGAACCTGTTTATAAAGTATGATTATGAAAGGCTTATAATTTATGAAAAATATGATTTATGATTATGATATTATATGTATTCAGTGGGATATTGACTTAGCACCGAGAGGACTTTGATGTGGGGGTTCGACCTAAGCGTTAATAGCAACCTCTAATCCCTTAACCTATGTTGCCACCTTAGGTTTGCCGATATGGCCTAGCTAGTAGATCCACATATAGTATATGATTATGATAATATTAGATGGAGTCTACCTTGGCAAGCAGCCTCCCCCATTCTCAATGTGGGGATCATCGGATTTCATGTAGATCGCATGGTCTTAATGTTGGTTATGGTTATCTCCCACATATGTATGGTTCTTATGATGCTCTACAAGATTAATCATATCCTTTACTTTTATATGATACTCTTATTATTTAAAGTGGTTTTACCTTCTTATACTTACTTATGATTTTACTACTTCTTTTGTCATGCTATTTAAAATGGTCATTGCACAATATGGTCTTATTATTCATAGCATTACCTATATACTTAGAACATTCAAACATACTAATGCATACTTTATTATGTATATTTCATCCCAATGTAGAGATGGATGCTCCATCTTATTCTTATGTCTAGTCGGTGATCCATTGTGAACATTATGTGGTGAGTCCTCATACTTCGAGGGAAAGCCGAGTCATTCTCTCTTTTATTGTCATTCCTAGAATTTTATGATGTTTAAAGACTATTTCACGTCATGTCATTTCTTCATTGAGGGTGAGCTAGAAACATGTCATAGTCCCCACCCATGTACTCATGTAGAGGCATGTTGGGCATATTGTGTAAGGAGTCTATGTTGTCATGATTCTCTCTAGTTATGTTATATTCTTAGAATTTTAAGAGTTTCCACTTATTGTTTACCATATGTATGCTTATGATATGTTAAGAGTCTAGGTTGGGGTTTTCTTCGGAATTCCTAATTGCCATGTCACATCTAGGCCTTAGTTCGGGTCGTGACACGATCGAAACTTGAAGACCTCACTTGAAGACCTTCAACCCCAACTTTTTTCTCCTGTCCAATACTTGCTCTTAATACTTCTAAGTGTTATGACGGTTCAAGTGTATAGGGTATTGATAAGGGACTCAAAATAGTTCCAAAATGTTGAGGTTTTGGTTTTGAAAGTGTCATGACCCAAGCCTAGGGCCTAGACGTGACATGGCGAATGAAGAACCCGAAAGTACCTCAAAAACTCCTCTAAGCATTCTTTTAGCCTTTCATAAGTAATGACAAAAAATAAACAAACGGAAATCATAATAGTAAATCTTCAACTTACATATGTCCAACAATACCTACTTTTAGATTTAATAGGGCCAAGATAAGTCCCTAGCTCACCCTCAATCCTAATAGAAAGAAATGTCATATTAAGTGTCTAAAGATCTCAACATATCATAAGGTAGAAAGATAAAAGAATATTATTCCCGGAACATGGAAACTCACCAAAAATAGTCTTCAAACGAAATATCAACTAGCCACGTGGAGGAGAACGAGGAGGAGCATTGATCCCTACATGGTGATATCATGAAGGAAAAAGAGTATGTGTTAGTACTTTGAATGTACTAAGTATGTAAACATGCATGAACAATGAGGAAACATTAAAATATTTATGTAATATGAAATATAATGAAATGCAGGCATAATCAATCATATAAATATCCTTTAAAACATTTATTTTGTGGGAAAATGACCCTAACCAAAATTTAAGACTATGCGAGCCATTACATGGAATCAAACATAACCCCCTATGTTGACCGGGGAAACTACTTGCCAGGTAGAACTCCGTCAACTTCACTAATTTCTTTAACTTTAACTTTAAGGGTTTTCATGGATCCATTAGCCTAAGACAACAAGGGCTCCTGTGTTGGCCCATAGTTAGTGAGACAAGGGGTTGCTACTAGGATTTTCTTACCGAATTCTACATCAATGCCCCATTCGGTGCTAAGTCAATCCCACGGAATAGCTTAATACTTTAAAATAGTCATAGCATATAACTTGAGAATTCAAAATATTACACTCGGTGGAATAGATCATTAAAACCTTTAGTGATTCAAATATGCAAGAATTGTCCTTATAGCATAAAGAATTCATCATTCATAGCATTTCATCATTCTTTTATTTCATAAGACTCCCTTTTGATCATAAACATTTCTTTCTTAAACATTTATTGGAGTCAAAGATTTCAAGTCAAACTTCATTGAAAAAATATAGTAAAACTAGGTGGGTTTAAATCACTTCAACTTTCAAACATGTATGTAAATGAAATTATGCATAAATACTTTGAAATCCATTAATTAAAAATTATGCTTCAAACAACCTATCATGAATTTCAAGAACCTTTAAAGAGAGAAATAAAGAAAATACTTGCAACCATCAATTCATAAATATGAAATTATTTTGCATTAAAATAGACCAATAATCATTAATTTAACCATTATTTATGATATTAAGTAAAAATCAGAATTACCCATAAGAAAATATTACTTGAAGTCATGATATTTAGTTGAAAGAGTTTTGGACTACATGGGTAGAAGAACCATGGATAAACACCACATAACATAGAGTGAAGCATAAAGAAAATAAACATAATTTACCATATAATCAAAATACTTTATGCATTAGAGTGGAAGGAATAATCTCATTGAAGCCTTACATACCTGAAATCAGAAGCGTTACTTAGAATCAAAGGACTTAATGAACACTCTCGAATCCTAGATTTTTCTCCTCGCCGGAGCATTTTATGTACTATCCGGAGTATATGAATCATTGGAATTATATTTCTACACTACTAAGAACTAAAACTATATTTTGAGAATGAGCAAAGGAATGTATAGAGAGAAGAGTTGCTTGAGAAAACTTGATGAACAAAATAATGAAATAAGGTGGGTATTTATAGGTGTGAAGGAGGGACCTAAAAATAATTAAAATAATTACAAAGAAAAATCTATAAAATTAATGAAAGATTGTGATGTCATGGGTGATGTCAAATGGAGGAATATTGATGTATGGGTGATGTCAAATAGATCTAGATCTTTCCACAGTTGGTTAGATGATCTTGTTTTAACGGAATACCCTTTTTTGGAGCTGCATTTGAACAAGATAACTTCCTCATTAGGATTTAGTGTCTCATATAAATTATTTCTCTAGAAGCATACTTTTATGTCGTTCAAGAATCAATCGATTTAGATCATCCTATAGTGAGATATGACTTTTCTTCTATAAATACTCCATTTTTTCACAGCACCATGCCTTGCAATAATTAATTTATTTGATATAATTAAACTCTAAAACATAAAATATGGTCTCACAAAAGTTGTAGGTAATTATGTTGGAGTTATTAAGAAATTTGAATCACTTAATTTGGACAATACTATAAAATGTTAGGCCCAAAATACAGAAGTTGTATCATTTTCATCGAGAATCGGAACATCATATACAATGTTTTTAAGGGGTGTTACATTATCTCCTCATTGGGAACACTCATTCTCAAATGAGGAAAGGCTTAGCTTGAGTAGAATAGAGTGTAAACCAACAACCCATCATTAATGCAATAGTACAATTTAAAACATAGTTCGAAACATATTTCATAATTTTGCAAGCATATGACAAGGAAGGTTGATATGCAAGGATTTCAAGTAATTGATCAAGGACAACTTAGTGCCTTAGGTTTGGGTAGAGGGAAAATGATGAGGGTATCTTTTAATCATATCCGCTTCTTTTTCCTATGTAGCACTTTAAATTTGTTGATTCCTCCAAAGGACTTTAACAGATGCAACTTCTTTGTTTCTCAATCTCTTAACTTGCCGATCCAAAATTTAAACAGGAACTTCTTCATAGGTTATGTTTTCTTCAACATTCACTACTCTCCAAGGAACAATAGAACTAGGATTAACCACACATTTTCTCAACATAAAAACATGGAACACCGGATGAACCATGGCCATTTCCAATGGCAACTCCAACTAATATGCAACCTTGCCAACACGTCTCACGATTCTATAAGGCCCTACATACCTAGGGCTCAATTTCCCTTTCTTACAAAACCGAACCACACCCTTCAAGGTAAAACCTTCAAATACACCCAACAAGGTCATCTCACCTACTTCGAACCAACCAACTGGGGATCTACATCATCTTTCGTACAAAGACTCAAATGACGCCATCTCAATACTTGAGTGATAACTATTATTATAGGCAAACTCGATGAGCGGTAGTGTTTGAATCGTCCTTTCAGCTTGCCCATCCATTTGAGGATGGAATGCGGTGCTCAAGTTTAACTTACTACCGAGGCCCTTTTGAAATGATCTCCAAAAGTGAAAAGTGAATTGGGTACCACGATCTGAAATAATGGATAACGGCACACCATGCAACATCAACAACTCCCGAATATACAACTTGGCATAGTCTTCTGTACTATAGAAAGTCTTAACCGGTAGGAACTGAGACAACTTAGTCATTATATCAATAATTATCCAAATCGAATATGAGGCAAACCCACTACAAAATCCATATTCACATCTTTCCACTTCCATGTTGGGATTTCAATGCCTTGGGCTAGGCCACCCGACCTTTGATGTCCGGCCTTCACTTGTTGGCAATTCAGACATTCGGACACGAACCTTGCTATATCCTTATTCATGCTACCCCACCAATTGAAATCTTTTAAGTCATGGTACATTTTCCTCGAACCGGGATGAATGCAGTATGTAGAATTATGAGCCTCCATCAACATCAAAATCCTTAGTCCATCAACATCTGGAACACATAGCCGATCTTGGTAGTATAGCATCCCATCTCCCCCTTAAGAAAAGACTTCTATCTTCTTTTCCTTTACCAACTTCTTTAACTCGATAAAGTCAGGTCAAGATCTTTCTTTGATTTAACATCCACCATCAAAGAAGATTCGGACCTATTTTGAACAACCATACCACCATTATCAGTACCACACAATGTCACCCCTAATCTAGCCAACCGGTGAACATCTTTCGCCAACTCCCTCTTCCCTTCATCCACATGGGCCACACTCCTCATAGACACTCTACTAAGTGCATCGGTAACCACATTGGCTTTACCTAGATGATAAGGTACACTCATGTCATAGTCCTTAAGGAGTTCTAGCCACCTCATTTGCCTTAGATTAAGGTCATTTTGGGTGAACACATATTGAAGACTTTTATGATCAGTATGCACATACACATGCACCCTATAGAGGTAATTCCTCCAAATCTTTAGAGAAAAAACAACAGCAGTCGATTCAAGGTCATGGGTAGGGTAGTTATGCTCATGCACCTTTAATTGTGTAGAAGCATAGGCTATAACCTTGATGTTTTGCATTAAGACACAACCTAAACCAATCGTTAAAGCATCACAATAAACTACAAACCCTTCTAATCCTTCTGGTAGAGTGAAAATAGGAGCAGAGGTAAGTCGATCTTTCAAGTTCTAGAAACTCTTCTCACACTCATCCGTCCATATGAAGTTGGCTTTCTTTTGGGTCAATTTCATCATAGGAAATGAGATGGAAGAAAACCCTTTGACGATACAACTTGTGGAAAAGGCCTCCAAAAGTTGCAGGACAACAGAAAATACAGTAATTGCAAAGCCCAAGAAGTTTCAACTCCAACGAATAATCGAAGACGTTAGTCGAGCGACCTTGAAAAAGTTAGCCGATTTAAGGTTTGTGCATGTTTGTTTTTGGTCTTGCTAGCTTGGTTCTATGCATTTGCAGATAGCTGGAGGTACACTAAATCATGTAACACTTGGAGACATGTTCACAAGCCACAACACATAACAACTCCAACAACATGCAGCATACAAGGAGAAACTACATGCCCACAATGGACATTCAGAACTACAGCACAGTTTTTGCTGTGCAGAAGTCTTTGAGGTACTTTTCCTCTGGTTCTTTTACTTGTTCAGGTACAATACACAATTTAAATCTCCAAGAACAAGGTCTCCAGCATACAACAACTCACTAGAACATAAAGTAACATCAACACATACCTGCAACAGATGGGCTACAGCAGCAGCAACACTAGTACTATATTTTTGTTCCCTGTTGTGTGTCTCTTTGTGCAGGTACAACTGCTTCAACACCAGTAAGAACATGAGGAGCTACAGTCTCAACAATTGGTCCATCCACAGCAACTATACCTTAACCACAGCAACTTGGGGATTTCCATTTCTGTTTATGCTTATTGGTTTTTTGTTTGGTTGGCTTGGTTTTATGCATTTGCAGGTAGCTGGAGATACATTAAATCAAGTAACATTTGTGGATACAAGACACAATACACAACATCTCCAACAACATGCAGTACCCAAGGAGATTGCAGACTTGCAGGAATCAGCAGAATTACAACTCTTAATGGGGCTCTCTATTGCAGGATACCTCCTACAATGCATGCAAGTAATAAAGAAACCAACTAGAGCTCCATTACAAACTATCTTCTGCTGGCTACTACAATCACAGAAACACTGGAGTACAACAACCTGGAAGCCCTCAAGATCATGCACACTGCTACTGCAAGCTGCTACTTACTTGCTGAGATGCAATCTAGGGACACAAAATGCAGCCAAGCACTTGGATATCCCAGCTGCATCTCCAACATTGTGGATGCACTGCTTCAGCATTTGTGCCTCATTAGTTTTTTATTGCAGTTGGATCTCCAAGCAGCAGTTTAGCCACAGCTGCACCACTTACATCCGCTACATACAGTAATTTAGGACCATATCATCCTCAACAACAACTCCAAAGATGCTGACTGATACAGCTCCAAAGCTGCTGACTGTTACACTTCTTTCCATTTTTCATCCTCCATAGCTGCTATAATCATGATCTTGAAGTTGATGTATCCTTCCATCTGGACTCACTTTGTACGACAAGACGAGAAAGGGCAAAGATGAAAAGAGCTTCTTCACCCCATGCGAGATAGAAGGTTCATATATTTGTTCTTCTTCAATTTAGCTATGTATGGTACGTAGCATAGTTGAATAGGACTAGTGTAGGTTACTTTCTTATCTTCTCATGGAAGGGGAGAGTCTCTCTCATTTATACTTTCTTAGTCGACTTGTATCGGGAGGAGTCCTCTCATAGGTTTACTGCTTTCTAGTTATAGATAGTTCCTTTTGCTATGGGGATGAGTTAGCCGACCTTAGTAGGTTAGCTAACTTATCAACCAACATAGGATCGGAGGTAAGGTTTATGTCCCCCTCCTTATATTTTTCTGTTTTATTTTTATGTTAAGGCTTGGGGGTGATGCTCAACCCCTGACTGTGCACGAAAGGTGGGAGCCTCGTGTAGGGTCTGTTCCCATAAAAAAAAATAGTACCCGACAAGACCTAAGAAGCTTCCAATGTCTGAAGGAGACAACGGTCTAGGCTAATTCTTTACTACCTCCATTTTCATAGGATCAACCATGATCCTATCACTGAACACTATGTGACCAACAAATGCCACCTCTTTCAACCAAAATTCACACTTACTAAATTTTGCAAACAATTGCCTATCCCTCAATGTTTGCAGCACAACTCTCAAGTGATTTTTATGTTCTTCCTCACCCCGAAAGTAAATTAAAATATCATCAATGAAGATCACCATAAAAGTATCAAGGTAAAGTTTGAACACTCTATTCATCAAGTCCATAAATGCCGCCGATGCATTCGTCAACCCAAAACTCATCACCACAAACTCGAAGTGACCATACCTTGTTCAAAAAGCAGTTTTGGGAATGTCACACTCCCTCACCCATAGTTGGTGATAGCCAGATCGAAGGTCGATCTTGGAGAAGTGACTTTCCCCTTGTAATTGATCAAACAAGTCATCTATTCTAGGGAATGGGTACTTGTTCTTAATGGCCATCTTATTTAATTATCGGTAGTCTATTTTCATTCGAAGAGACCCATCCTTCTTTCTCACAAATAACATGGGAGCACCCCATCGCAAAATACTTGGTCTTATCAACCCCTTTTCTAACAAGTCCTTTAATTGTTCCTTCAACTCTTTCAATTCTGCAGGGTCCATCTAGTAAGGAGGAATAGAGATAAGTTGGGTATCAGAGAGAAGATCGATAGCAAAATCAACTTCCCTTTTGGGAGGGACACCGGGAAGGTTATCGGGAAAGAAATCGGGGAACTCATTGACTATGGGAACCGGCTCAAGAGGAGGACTTTTGGAGTCGAAATCCCTAACCCTCACAATGTGGTAAATACAACCCTTAGAAATCATTTTTCAGGACTTAAGATAATAAATGAACTTACCCTTGACCACCGAATCATGACTCTCTTATTCAATAATGGATTTATTTAGAAATTAGAACTTGACTTGACGAGTTCTACAATCTATGAAAGAATAAGATGCATGTAACCAATCCATCTCAAGAATGACATTGAAATCTACCATGTCAAGCTCAATGAGATCAGAAGAAATAAATTTATGCAAGATAGACACGGAACAACCCTTATAGACCTTTCTAGCAATAACTGACTCACCAATCGGGGTAGACACTAAATAGGGCTTTAATAACATTTTGGGTGACACATCAAACCTATTAGCAAGGAATGGATTAACAAATAATAAATTTGCACCTGGACCTAATAGTGCATACACATCAAAATCAAAGACCTTTAACATACTAGTAATAACATTAGGTGTGTCCTCAACCTCTCATCTCCAATGCAGGGCGTAAAAGCAGTTGGTGTGTTGGAAACCTCCTTGGGCTTGTTGACCATGAGCAATTTGGCCTTGAGGCATACCACCACTATATCTACAATCCTTAGCATAGTGGCCCAACTTTCCACACTTAAAGAATGAATTGGAGTCGGCTAAGCATTCTCCTTTGTGAGTCCTTCCACACTTCTTGCAAGTGGGGAAAGTTTGAGCAACAACATTCTCTCTTGGAACCATTGGTTTAGCACCTTTTTCCTTGTTGAACATTGGAGAATGAGTATTGGTGGAACCTTGTCCGACAAACCATTGCCCACCTTGGCCTTTGCCATTGTTACCATAACCAAACATGTGAGGGTTAAACCCCTCACCATCTACTCTAGCCTTTTTGAATCCCCTTGATCTCTCACTCAGCTTCTCTTCTTCAATTTGTTCTATGTAAGTCATTAACCGAGAGATGTCCATATACTTGACCAACATTGCCATTTTTCAATCCTTGGACACTAAGATTGAGATATTGAAAATAAACTTGTTCATCCTAGCTCTTGGATCAGAGACCATGAAAGGAGCATACTTTGACAACTTAGTGAATTTGAGAGCATACTCCCTCACACTCATAATCTCTTGACGTAGGTTGATGAACTCTTGGATTTTGGCCTCCCTTAGCCCCAATGGGAAGAAGCAATCTAGGAAGGTAACTTTGAACTCTTCCCATCCTATCGGCCCTATTTTTTCATCCCTCTCAACAACCCATTGTTCGTACAACACTCGAACCACACCTTTGAGTTGATAGGACACTAGCTCAGCCTTCTCATTTGGTGGCACACCCATGATAGCCATAATTCGGTACACCTCATCAATAAACTCCTAGGGTCCTCATATAGTTTACAACTATTGAACTTGGGAGGATTCATCCTTTGAAATCCTGAATCCTAGAGGATGGATTTTTCATTTAAGGAAGAGGAACTTCTTGATTCCCTTGGTTGGATATGATTTGAGTCAACAACATAATGATATTCCAAAACTCGATATGGGTTACCCTTTTCTCATGATGTGGGGCATTGGGAACTAGAGGAGCTTGGTCCTCCTCGTCAATCCCCTATCTTAGAGGTGCTCTTCCATGAGTCATTATCTAGAGAACATGAAATGGGTTGTTAGTTAAAGGAAATCTTAGGGCATTCTAATAAAGGACATGAATTTGAAAGAAGTGAAAACTTTTCTAAATGTCCCATAGTCTCCTATTTATAGTTATGGCATGCTTAATAACCATGAACAAGATCTTATTTGACGTGGTATGTTGGACTCCAAAGACTATTCAAAACCTCAAACTATGACACCAAGTTTGTCATAACCCAAGCCTAGGACCTAGACGTAACAAGGCGAATGAGGAACCCAAAAGTAACACAAACAAGCCTCTTAGCATTCTTTTAGCCTTTCATAGTTAATGACAATAAATAAACAAGTAGAAATCATAATAGTAAATCTTCAAGTTACATATGTCCAAAAATACCTCTAACTTTTAAATTTAATGGGGGTCCCTAACTCACCCTTAATCATAATAGAAAGAAATCTCATATTAAGTATCTAAAGATCTCAACATATCATAAGTTAGAAAGATAAAGAAATATTATTTCTGTAAAATGGGAACTCACCAAAAGTAGTATTCAAATGAAATCTCAACTAGCCACGTGGAGGAGAACGAGGAGGAGCATTGGTCCATACATGATGATATCATGTAGGCAAAAGAGTATACGTTAGTACTTTGAATGTACAAGTATTTACGCATGCATGAACATTGAGGAAACATTAAAACATTTATGTAATATGAAATATAATGCAATGCATGCATAATCAATCATATTGATATCCTTTAAAATATTTATTTTCTGGAAAAATGACCATAAACAACATTTAAGACAATTCAAGCTATTACATGAAATCAAACATAACCCCCTATGTTGGCTGGGGAGACTACTTACCCGGTAGACCTCCGTCAACTTCACTCATTTCTTTAACTTTAACTTTAAGGGCTTTCATGGATCCATTAGCCTAAGACAACAAGGGCTCCTATGTTGGCCCATATTTAGTGAGACAAGGGGTTGCTACTAGGATTCCCTTACCGAATTCTACATCAATGCCCCATTCGGTGCTAAGTCAATCTCACGGAATAGTTTAATACTTTAAAATAGTCATAGCATATAACTTGAGAATTCAAAATATTACATTCAGTGGAATAGATCATTAAAACCTTTAGTGATTCAAATATGCAAGAATTGTCCTTATAGCATAAAGAATTCATCATTCATAGCATTTCATCATTCTTTTATTTCATAAGACTCCCTTTTGATCATAAACATTTCTTTCTTAAACATTTATTGGAGTCAAAGATTTCAAGTCAAACTTCATTGAAAAACTATAGTTAAACTAGGTGGGTTTAAATCACTTCAACTTTCAAACATGTATGTAAATGAAACTATGCATAAATACTTTGAAATCCATTAATTAAAAATTATGCTTTAAACAACCATCCTGAATTTCAAGAAACTTTAAAGATATTAATAGAGAAAATACTTGCAAACCATCAATTCATAAATATGAAATCATTTTACATCAAAATAGACCAATAATCATTAGTTTAACCATGATTTATGCTATTAACTAAAAATAAGAACTATCCATAAGAAAATATTACTTGAAATCAAGAGATTTAGTTGAAAGAGTTTTGGACTACATGGGTGGAAGAACTCATGGATAAACTTTCACATAACGTAGAGTAAAGCTTAAAGAAGATAAACATAATTTATCATATAATCAAAATACTTTAGGCATTAGAGTGGAAGAAATACTCTCATTGAATCCTTAGATACCTGGAATCTAAAGTGTTGCTTAGAATAGAAGGACTTAATGAACACTCTTAAATCCTAGCTTTTTCTCCTCGACGGATCATTATGTGTACTACCCGAACTATATGAATCATTGGAATTGTATTTCTAGACTACTAAGAACTAAAACTATATTTTTAGAATGAGAAAAGGAATGTATAGAGAAAAGAGTTTCTTTAGAAAGCTTGATGAAAAAAATAATAATGTAAGGTGGGTATCTATAGGTGTGAAAAAGGACCTAAAATAATTACAATAATTATAAAGAAAAATCTAAAAATTTAGTGGAAGATTGTGATGTCATGGTTGATGTCAAATGGAGGACTATTGATGTAATGGGTGATTTCCAATAGATCTATATATTTCCAAGGTTGGTGAGATGAACCTTCTTTTAATAGAATACCCTTTTTCGGAGCTGCATTAGAATAAGATAATTTCCTCATTAGGATTTGATATCTCATATGAATTGTTTCTCTAGAAGTCTACTTTCATGTCATTTAGGAATTAACTGATTTGGATTATCCAGTTGTGAGATATGACTTTTCTTATACAAATACTCCATTTCGTCAAAGCACCATGTCTTGCAACAATTAATTTATTTGACATACTTAAACTTCAAAACATAAATATGGTCTCACAAAAGTTGTAGGTAATGATGTTGGGATTATTTAAAAATTTGAACCACCTAATATGGACCACCTATGAAAAGTTATGTCCAAAATACAGAAGTTGTATTATTTTCTTCGAGAATTGGAATATCATATACAATGTTTTTAGGGGGTGTTGAAGAAAGGGTGGAAAAAAACCAAACTACTCTTCACTAAAACTGACTCTGGCTATCTAAGGGTCATCCTACGAGTCTTAGAGTCTTCTACGAGTCGTAGAAAACCATTCATAGAACTTCATCTAGGATTGGGCTTGGAGTCTATGGACCCTTTCCGATGTGTCGTAGACTCCTCTATGAGTTGTAAGACCCAAACATCGGTTCTGGGTGCACATTCCAATAGCTACTGGAATGGGTCACTAGATTTATAAATCGACCCTATGGGTCGTAGACCCTTCTATGGATCGTAAGGATGGCTCGTAGAAACTCACTTGGACTTCTGAAATTGGCTAAGTGTCAAGGGGTTTTATGATTCCTTTATGCGATTCGTAGAAATCCTTTTGAGTCATAAGGTCATTCGTAGAAGGGTCTTCATAACTCAAATTTGCACTAAGTGTTGGAGGGACTTAAAATTCATCCCTATGACTGGTGAAACTTTTTACGGATCGTAGGTGACACACGTGGTCTGCTAGATCAATCCATTTTCTCAAATTTTCTCATGGTCCTCAAACTTAGTCTAGGTTAGAATAACATGGGTTGTTACAATATCTTCTTCTTAGTATTATTCATCCTCGACCTAGCTAAGGGTTTACTCAAGGCAAGAATACTATGATGAACTCAGATACTTAGACACTCAAATATTCATTTACTCGGACTCAAGAATACTCATCATATAATCAAACCCAAAATGAACATCACTCAAAGATATGAGAAAGGAAGATTACCCTCAACATCATCAATACAAGGCACAAATAGATGTAGGTATCTAGTCTTCATATCCTCTTCAGCTTCCCATGTGACCTTTTCAACAACTAATTTTGCCATAGAACTTTGACGGATGCAACCTCTTTGGTCCTAAACTTGGGAACCTGATGATCAAGAATCTGAATTGGGACCTCCTCATAATACAAACTCTCTTTCACCCCAATGCTCTCAATCGGAACAACACGTGAACGATCTCCAAAACACTTCTTAAGCATAGAGATGTGAAACACAGGATGAATAGCCTCTAACTCTTATGGCAACTTCAACTTATATGCAACATTATCAATCCTCTTCACAATCGGATAAGGGCCAATATAGCGGAGACAAAGCTTCCCTTTCTTCCCAAATCTCATCACACCCTTCATGGATGAAACTTTCAAGTATTCCCAATCATGCACTTTGAACTCTAAATCTCTTCTCCTAACATTAATGTAGGATTTATGGAGACTCTAAGAAGTCCCCAACCAGTTTTGGATAATTTTCACCTTCTCCATGGCTTGGTGAACTAATTCTGGACCATCAACTCCCCTACACCAACTTCAAACCAACCAATTGGTGATTTGCATCTCTTTCCATAAAAACCTTATAAAGGGCAATCTGAATACTCAAATAGAAGCTATTATTATACTAAAACTCAATAAGTGGTAAATAATTGTCACGACCCAACCCTGTAGGCCGCGACTGGGGTCCGACCTGGACCCCCCATACACATATCTATTAGTTGTGGTCATATTCAATTATAAATAAGACAATATCATGTAACAGAGCCCCACTGGGCGATAATATTTTCATAAACCTGTAGCTCTTTTCGTTTGTATCACAACATGACAGGGCACGCAAGTCGACAAGGTTGTCATAACATAATCACGTATATCATATATTAGGTAGACCCAGCTGAATCAAACTGACATACATGACTCATATATACATGTCTATAGACCTCTAAAAATATAAATGACAATATATGGCGGGACAGGACCCCTGCCGTACCCCGAATGGACACAACAATGTTATACATCAGTGGACAGTATCAAAAACTAGGCCCCGATATAATAAAGCCTCTTCTAGCTGAGCTGCGTGGAATCCTAAGCTGACGGACTCCCAAAACCTGTATTTGTACCTGTGAGCATGAACACAACCCCCGAGTAAGGGGGTCAGTACGACATATATATTGAGTATGTAAAACGTAACATAGTACAACTAGAGGTATATCCAAAATAGAGAAGCAGGGGAAATAATTATCAAATCAGAAACATGTACCAGTACTTTGTGAATCACAAAAACATGCATGCTCAAATTTTCAATATAGCTGGCCCCATCAGGGTTCCGGTGAATCATATATATAGTATCAGTATCAGGCCCCGTGCCATCGCCACCTTATTATAACACATCATTATAGTATCAGTATCAGGCCCCAGGCCATCGTCACCTTATTACAACACATCATCATAGTATCAGTATCAGGCCCTAGGCCATCGTCACCTTATTACAACATATCATATATATACATACGGATGCCGGCCCTCTAGCGAGGGACTCGACGAATATTGTAGTGAATTGCACGAATCTGATGACCGACATGGGACTCGGAGAAAAAGTGTTAAAGTATACACGAGTAGAGTAGTGAGGAACAAAATACAGTTTAAATCATTATCTGAGACTCAATGAAGTCATCAAGTGAACCCTCACCTAGGGATCAGGGCAGAAGGTATCTGACGTATACTCTCTAACTGTCACTAAGGACTATGTAAAAAGAAGTTTTTGGAAATCTTAGACATATACCACTATGAAATATCTTATAGAAGTCCAAGCATTGGTTATCTCAGAGCCTTTCTTTTTTACAAATAAGAGCTTAGTCGAATCAATTGTTATATAGTCATATAGAGACTCGAAGATAGCAGCTTACTACTTTAAAGTTTAATCGTTCAAAAGTGAGTGAGGGTCCTGAAGTCATATTCAGAACCTGGGAATGGAATTACCCCCAAAGCTCATATCATATCCTGCTTACATCTAAGACATGCCAAAAGAGAAAAGATAGGTTTTACATACCTATACCAAAAACATACCAAGAGAAGCTTCACATACCTTGTCTGAATTATTCCTTATCCTGTTTTCCTTGCCATCCTTTTAACCTATTCAACATGAAAGTAATATGAATATCAACCCCTCTTAACTTTCCAGCACCCTAGGTTACACCTTAGTATTAAGGAAATCTATTTCCTTAGTCGTTTCCCTGACTAGTTCTATTATTTGCTAAGGCGTCGCTGAAAATTGGGCAGCACCTCCCCTATAATGTGCCCTATCCAAATTTCCAATTATCTTCCTAAGACCTACATCCAAACAACAACAACAACCTGCAGCAATTCACACCAACAATATACAACATAAACTCCAAACGACTTATTCAAAAATATGATATCACAATAGGGTGTCTAGCCTTTATTTTGTAACGCTTTTAATTATACGCAATGGGGGGTAATGTGGATTCAACCATCATAAAACTAAACCACATTAGAACATATTTAGTCCCTGCAAAAACACATCACACCCCTGCAGCAGCAACTCACAAGAACAGCGCCTTACTTTGACGACAATTCGACTATAATGACTACAATTTGGATTGTCTTCAACGCCAAGCATTTCTATAATGTTTTCACGTTTCCAGCCACACACAAGGTGTATAATACACTACATAACAATACCATAAAGTCAAATTGTAAAGTCCAAACATCAAATTACCCAAATTTGACCAAAACCATCAAAGCGCAACTTGGAACTTCTCCAAACGCGCTGAAATTGGGCGGGCTGTTTGCGTTACTTATTTGCTGCCCCAAATTGAACTTTTAGGTTATTAAACACCAATATACAACTTAGGGACACTTCAAATAATTAATTCACGGAACGAAACCCGGAAGCTTACCCCAAAAGGGCCAAACCCGTAGCCCTCCTTCCTTGCCTCTTTAACGTTTTTCTCTCCTTTTTCTTCCAAATTTCCAATTGTAAAGCTGATTTTTTGGTTCCATGAAGATAATAAAATAAATATATACATATCCACATACTTATGGAACACCGTGGATAATTAATTCACGGAAGAAAAGTGAAGAACTTACCTTAATTTGTTAGAAACCATGGCTGCCCCATTCTCTTCTTCTTCTCCACGTTTTTCTCTCTATGTTTTGGGCTAATTTTTGAGTTACAAATGACTTAAGAGTCATTAACATACATATATATGGTCCCTTAGGAAGTGACACATGTCATCCCCTAAGGGTGACACGTGTCAAGCCCTTATTAGGCCACGGATCCACCCTTAGGCTCCAAGGTTGCCACGTGTCCTTGGTGGGGCCCACCCCCAAGTAGGTGGGTCACCTACTTGAACCCAAGTAGGTGGGTAAACTTCTTCCATGTGGCACTTCCCTAGGCTTCCACGTGGCATCTCCTTTTTCTGCCACGTGTCGCCTTCTCTTTTCCCCCGTGGGTTCGTAATCTCATCTTGTTTTAAGAGTCGATGCAATCCGTACTATGTAAGCTTGATATATCCTTAAGTAGCTCAAGTGTATAAGACTTTTAACTTAGTAGCTTACGTAGGTAAATCGAGTCCTACGACTCATTTTCTTAGCCTCCAACTCTTTCCGGATTCTCACGACTCTATTTCCAACCTTCCCTCTCACGAGGTATCATATTCTTCTTTCCTTCGAGTTGTTTAATGTGTGTGGATAGTAGGGGTCTCATGGCTACTTCCAAGAAGATTAGGGACACTTTTCAAGGTTTAAAAGTGTGGGGTGTAACAATAATCATCCCAATTTCCTTTGAATTTGATGACACATGCTCTCAACATATCCTCCAAAATCTGAACTGTATGCTCTACCTGGCTCTTCTGTTTGTGGATGGAAAGTAGTGCGAAGGTTCACTCCTGAATGCAAACCTTTGTAGAATAACTTCCAAAATTAAGCAGTGAATTATGGTCCCCTATCTGAGATGATAGATAAAGAAACTCCATGAAGTCTGATAATCTCACAAAGGTACAATCTGGCATAGTCCTCTACGATGTTCGTAGTCTTAACTAGTAAGAAATGGGTTGATTTAGTCATCATATCCATAATTATCCAAATAGATTCACGTGGCCTATGGGATCGCGGTAAACCTATAATGAAGTCCATATTTATCATCTTCCACTTTTATTCTGGAATATCAATGTTTTGAACCACTCCACAAGGCCTTTGGTGCTCAACTTTGACTTGTTGGCAGTTTAGGCACTTGGACACAAACTCTGCTATATCTCTCTTAATTCCACTACACCATTATACTTCTCTCAAGTGATGGTACATCTTTATAGACCTTGTACAGATGGAATACCTAGAGCTATGGGCCTCTGGCATGATTCTTTCTCGAATTTCATCAATACTTGAAACACAAAATCTCTCTTGATACCTCAACACTCCATCTCCCCCTTTGGCAAAAGCCATTACCTTCTCCTTGTTAACATCATCTTTTAATTGGAGGAGTTTCTTTTATTTCACCTCAAGAACTAGAGATGATTCAGCCCTAGTCTGAATAATATACCACCTTCACCAGAGCCAATAAGTTGAACTCCCAAACATGCAAGCCTATATACCTCTTTAGCCAACTCTTTCTTTCCCTCTTCTACGTGGGAAATTCTCCTCATATATAACCTACTTAAAGCATCAGCAACTACATTAGCTTAAACTGGATGGTAGAGGATACTCATGTCATAATATTTGAGAAACTCAAGCCATGTATTCTGCCTCAGGTTCAACTCTTTTTGAGTAAACACATATTACAGGCTCTTATGATCTGTGAAAACCTCAGCATACATGCCATAGAAATAATGACGCCAAATCTTGAGAGAGAACACTATGTCTGCCAACTCAAGTTTGTGAGTTGGGTAGTTCCTCTCATGAATCTTAAGCTGTTTGGAAGCATAGGCAATAATCTTACACTTCTGTATTAATACACAACCCAATCCAACTCTGGATGTGTCACTATAGATAACAAACATATATGTTCCCATAGGTTTGGAAAAAACTGGAGTAGTAGTCAACCTCCTTTCAGATCTTAAAAACTTTTCTTGCAAGCGTCTGACCATTAGAACTTAGCCCTCTTTTGAGTCAGATTAGTCATTGGAGATGATATAGATGAAAAACCTTAATAAACCTCTGATAGTAACCAGCCAATCCCAAAAAACTTCTTATGTCAGTCGGGGATGTGGGTCTGGGCCAGTTCTTTACCGCCTCAATCTTCTGTGAATCAAATCTTATACCCTCACTAGATACAACATGGCATAAGAATGCCACTGAAGCAACCCAAACTTCACACTTAGAAACCTTAGCATATAACTTTGTATCCTTGAGAGTCTGAAGAATGATTCTGAGATGATTAGCATGCTTCTCCTCATTTATAGAGTAGATCACTATGTTGTCGATGAACACAATCACAAATATGTCAAAATAGTATTTGAACATTTGGTTCATCAAGTCCATAAATATTGCAGAAGTGTTAATCAAATCAAAAAACATGACATGAAACTCAAAGTGACCATATCAGGTCCAAAAAGCGATCTTTGGAATGTCACAGTCTCTCACTTTCAACTTATGATAGCCTAATCTGAGGTCTATCTTTGAGAAATGAGTGGCACCTTAAATCTGGTCAAACAAATCATCTATGTTGGAAAGAGGATACTTATTCTTAATGGTGACCTTGTTCAACTGATGATAGTCAATGCATATTCTCAACGGTTCATCTTTCTTTCGCACGAATAGGACAGGAGTACCCCAAGGTGAGACACTTAGCCTAATAAATCCCTTATCTAAGAGATCTTTCAACTGTTCTTTCAACTCAATGGGAAATATTCTATATAGAGGAATAGAGATATATTGGTATTAAGAAGGACATCAATCCCAAAGTCGATCTTTCTATCAGGAGGGACTCCGGGAAGATCCTCAAGAAAAACTTCAGGAAACTTATTAACAATAGGGACAAACTCAAGGGATGGAGACTTTACACTATCATCTCTAACTCGAACTATATGATAGATGCAACCCGTGAAAATTAAATTTCTGGCCCTAAGGTATGATATAAACTAACCCTTACAAACTGTTGAACCACCCTTCCACTCTATGACAGGTTCTTTCGGAAACTGAAACTTTACAACTCGAGTTCTACAATCAATTGAGTCATAACAGCCATAAAGTCATTTCATGCCAAGACTAACATTAAAATCAACCATGTCTAACTCAACTAAGTTAGTCATGATATCTCTCTGATAGATGGACACAGTGGAATCTCTATAGACCCTTTCAGCTAAAATAGACTCACCAATGGGAGTAGAAACACTAAAAGGTTCATGAAAATACTTGCGTAGGACCTCAAAATTGTTATCCACATAAAAGGTCACAAAATACAAAGTGGCACCCAAATCAAGCAAAGCATATACATCAAAATAGAAGACTTGAAGCATACAAGTAACACGATCTGGCGATCTTCTAATCCTGGCAACTATCTATAGATTTAGGCGGTTTGAACTTCCACCCATTCCTAAAGTGGTACCTCTATGATTATCTTGGATGGGGTGTGTTGCAGTAGAAGATTGGGCTCGTTCGCACCACATCAGACACTCTCTCAGTAAAATAGCCTATCTTTCCACATTTGTATCACATTTTTGCACCCTCTCTTCATTCTCCCAAATAAAATTTACCACACTTGTAGTAAGGCATCTTTCCTTTCAAAACTTGAGCCATACTTCCTTGGGATTGAAAACCCTAGGCTCTAAAATTCTGGTAGCTCTGCGACTTCTTTTCATACCTATAATTGGGTGCAGGTGAACTTGTTGACAATGGAGCATAGTTAGAAAATGTCTTCTGAAAAAGGACCTATTGCCCTTTCCTTGCTTCTGCTCATTCTTATGTCTAGCTGATTTGGCTTTCTTCCTCAAGTGCTCCTCTCTGTCTTTCTTTGCATCATCCTTAACCTGGTGAGCATACCCATAATCCTGGAAATATTTATTTCTGAAATCAACAGTGATGCCTTACACTATTTCCTCACATTCTTTCCCAGGATGGAGACAAACTTCCTCATTTTGGATCATCTCCAAAGCATATCTAGATAGTTAGATGAACTTAAAAACATACTCTTTTACTGTCATTCCCTCTTATTTCAAGTTCATGAACTCATCAACCTTGACTTCCCTCAATTCTCTAGGAAAGATACTATTAAGAAATGCACCCTTAAATTTATCTGGAATAGTAGTCTCAACATCCTAACTGATATCTTCTTCCCACTAGTTGTACCAAATATTTGTCGTATCTTTGAGCTAATAAGAAACCAACTGAACTTCCTCAACTTCAATAACATGCATCATTTTTATTATTTTCCATACCTCATCAATGAAATCTAGGGTTCCTTCTCAACCTTAGAACCCATGAAGACTTGTGAGTTCATCCTCAAGAAATCTTGGGTTCTCACCCAAGCTGACGTCTCTTGAGAGTTAGAGCTAGGAGTTGGTGAACTCTGGTAACCATTTCGAGCTGCTACCAACTAAGTAAGCATGGCAATTGCTCCTCTAAAGTCTTCCTCTGAAGTTGGAGTCGGCAGAGTAGTAGGCATTTGGGGTTCCTCCATATATCAGTAGGTCAAGCTCTAGTTCTCACTCCAGAAAGTGGAAGCATATCAGACTGCAGAACTTTGGTACTAGTGCCATTTCTCTAACTGGCAGTACATTTAGGAGGCATTATCTACAAATACATAAACGCATAAATTAGGAAGGAACTTTTAGAGTTAAACTCCTTCACATGAACTCAGAATATAAAGGAGTGGTAAAACAGACATAACTTCACCCCAAACTCCAAATAAGGCAAACTTAGTGGCATTGGAAAGAGGATTCATAGATATTTAATTTGATCGATCATGGGCCACCTAATTCATTATATGCTGAGAGAAATGATCATTTGAAATTGACTCTTGCATTTTCTTATGAGAAAACATAATTGGTAGAGGATATTTGAACTTGAATAAAAACTCAAGGATCCTTATGACCCTAATTCACATCAAATACTTAAAAATTATTCCTAATACATATATACAATTAAAATTATTGAGTTTGGTCCTATACGCATATGAAAAATGACTCAGATCTTAGCTTAGAAATTTTGGGGGTGTTACACTAATGGTGGTAATTATTAATAATGATTAGAGGATGTAATAATGATTGAGGTTGATGATTGTAAATAATGGTTAATTGGGATGATGATTGATTTTGGTGATTGGCGGTGGTGATCATTGTACTTGGGCTGAGGATTGTTTACATGGATGGTATATAGTGTTGATTGACCGTGGTGGTAATAATGGGTGGTAGGTAAACGTAGATGGAGTATATGTGAACTAACATCTTTGTAGAAATTCTTTTAAAAAAATCTTAATGATATTAAGACTTTATTATAGATGTTAACTATTCAAACCCATTAAGTGATTGCAAAATAAGAAAAACAAAGGCACTTAATAATTAAGACATGAATGATTAAGATTTAGACCTTAAAAATAAATTATCACTTTCCGAGAAGGTACCCTAGGCTTAGGCGACACTCGGAGACCATTGTCGTCCCTAAGAGAACCACTTGGTTCAATCACTCGTTCAATCATATCAACGGAAGACTTAAAATATTCAAAGAAGAAACTCAAGTGGTGTATCAATCGATGCTCAATAGAAAAATAGTTTAAATAAACAATGCTAAAAGTCAACTCAAATCTCATAACTCAATACCAAAAGTATGATTTAAAACACACTTAAAGTACCTGTCTAACTTAACTCATACTCTGTCCATGAAGCCTCTATCAACTATCAAGAAGGTGCCGAGACAATACCATGGCTACCACAAAAGAAACTACTCATAAGTAATGACTGAAATAAGTGTGATTCATCCGGAAGCAAGGAAGTCTCACCACTATCAAGAAGGAAAGGATCCTCAACGAAGAACATGTTCATAATATCTAGCACTTGTATCTGCATCAAGAGATGATGCTGGCCAAATATGTACGAGTATGTAAAATAACTGGAAAGAAAATACAATCATTAAACTCGATATCAAGTAACTCAACTCAAAAGATTCAACTCAAGGGACTCAAATCAAGGTGACTCCAATCAACTCAAATGACATGCAAGTTTGTAGTAACAATGCTTTGAAAATAGACTTAATGATATGCCACTCAACCAAATCAAACCAATCATTTTAGGGAGTTTCTTTAATCGAAAACCATCACTTATGAACTAGTGATGATACAATGCTTTGCACTGCAATTACCACAATCATTTAATACCTTGTCAAGGTAAGGGAAAATCAACCTCAACGGATCCACAATCAATCAAAGTCCATTATTTTGGGACTTGAGGGGTATGAACTCTATCCTACGCTGTCTACGTAGTTTATGGGATTTGAGATATTATTTACTCTTACCTAAAATGGTGCTAAAATACTCCCAAAAGACTCAATAATCTCATATACTCAATCTATTATTATGATCAAATTAACTCATTTTGTCACGACCCAACCTACGACCTAGTCGTAATACAGTGATCAAAACTCTAAAGGGCTCCAACCAAGCCTCTTGACATATCATAGAGAATACATAAGCTAAAGTAATATGGAAAATAACATAATAAAGAGTCTAGATCATGAATCATAAAGAGTATGAGAATTTGACAACATAAACTCTAAACATATGTCCAACAAAATGCCTCTACTATATGAAGATGGTGGGGGCTAAGACATGTCCCAATCTCACCTTCAATATGATAGAAATAATTATTTTTAGAAGAGATAGAAAACTCATCACTAGTCCTCGATGGATGAGGACTCACCAAAAACTTCAACGAATAAGCTCTACTAGATGCGTGTGGGAACGTGTCACGACCCAAGCCTAGGTTCTAGATGTAACATATAGAATGAAGAGCCCGGAGGCACCTAACCCATGACTCTTAGTATTCATCAATCAATTCATCGGCAATGATAACCAACAAGCAGAAACACAAAGGGGATAATCGGGACTAAGGGACTTCACATTACACAAGAGTCAAACTCAACATAATATCACTTACTATGTCCAACAATACCTTCTATATTTTGAGACTTGGTGGGAGATAATAGATGTCTCTATCTCACCCTCAAGATTTAATCAAGGATACTAAAATGAAACTCAATGTCTAAATATAATATAATATAGAAAAGGGTAGGAGTGTTGTTCCCGGATCATGGAACTCACACCTTGTAGTCGCTTTTAATGATCAATCTAGCCACGAGGAGGAGAGTGTGGGGCAATGCCGGTTCCTACATGGTGAAATCATGTAGGCAAAAGTATGTGTTATTACTTTGAATGTACTACGTATGTGAGTATGCTATAAAATAAAAGACATAAAGAGAGACATTTTGTAAGCAATATGCGTAAGTGGATTCATGCATGATAAATCATCGTATACAATCGTAAAATATTCATTTTAAGGTGAAGTGACCAAAATCGACATTTACGACCAAGTGAGCTATTACATGGAATTCGATGACTCCTACATCAGGGAAGTCCAATAACTACTGCACCAAAACAGGGGAGGTTACCTTGCCAGGGCACACTCCATTAAATCTTTCCTTCAATCTTTAACATTAACTTTAACTTTAAGGGATTTATGGATCCACTAGCCAAAAATAGCCTACAAGACCTCCTTTGTGGCACATAGTTAATACAATATGAGACTTTACTAAAGGACCCCTTCGATCGAGTCCTCATCTATATGCTACATTCGATGCTAGGTCAAATCTCATGGAATAATATTTAAATATCACAATAACATAATCATTCATATAACTTTAACATAAATCATCATTCAGTGGAATATCTCATTAAAACCTTTCATTTAATTCAATGAGAAAATTGTCATTTCACATTCAAACCTTACTTTGACTAATAATCCCTTTCACCAATCAATCATTTTATAAAGACTCCCTTTAATCAAAATATAGGCATTTTCTTCATAAACTTTCATTTGGAGTCAAAGATTTTAATCAACTTTATTTTAAGGTAAGGAAAACTAGGTTGGTTCACTTCATAAAACCTTCAAATGCATATAAAGGAATCTTGCATGCATGAGAGTGTTGGAAAATGCATCACATTACACATCTTAAAATAACCCACCATATACACTTTAAATCCACCTTTAAACCTTTATATAGGCACTTTAGTAAATCATTCATTTCATGAAATTGAGAGTCAATATATATATCAATATAAGTAAATAAACTTCAAATATATTATAATCTATGCATTTTGAATCATCATGTAAAAGCCCCTAAGATTTCATCATTAAAGATTAAGATGCTAAGTTGAAAACAAATTGGACTCTATGGGTGGAAGAACCCATGGATAAAAATCCACATACCTAGGGGACACAAAATCCCTATAAGAACTTGAGGAAGAATGAAGACTTGAATGCCTTGAATTGGAAATCCTAACTTTGCCTTTGAGCTCTTGGGAGAGTTTGAGAGGAAAATAATTTAGTATATTGAGTCTAATTATAAGAATGAGGGTTTAAAGGTTTTAGGGTCTTTAGATAGAAGGATTCAGCCTCCAAAATGACACCATTTTGAATTAAATCGCAGGAAAAGACTAAAATGGCCCTTTAAAAATCTGGTTGAAAGGGACTTCACGAGGACCCTTCATGGTCCATGGTTCTTACCATATTCCGTGGTAGGGTATCACAAAAAGGGACTTATAAAAACTCGAAAAAGGGCCTGCAGGGGTAGTGTCTGAAGTTTCACCATGGGACATCTTCATGGTCCGTGAAGATTAATACGGGCGATGAAATGTGGTCGTGGTATAGGTCTGCAAGTGTACCTGCAGAGTGTCCACCACGAGGACTCACCACATTCCATGGAGAGTTCTACAACCTGTGGAGGGCATCCTTGGACCCGACCTTAAAATAATTCCTAAGGGTCCTGGGGAAAGGCTCACCATAGAGGGCTTTACGGCCCATGGTATTCACCATGGTCCGTGGTCCTCCATCATGGTTCATCCCCTACAGTTTGAGTCGATGAATCTCTGCCACGGTGGCTTACTATAATTTATGGTCCTTACCATGATCCGTGATGGCTTTCTATCGGCTTCAGATGCCAGTTTCTGCAACCTCAATAAAAATTTATCCTTAGTTCCTTGGTTTAGGACCTTTCACATTTCTGGGGTCTTACAATATCTTCCCTTGGGAACATTCATCCTCGAATGAGAACCATTGACATAGAAGAGGGCGTGGCATAAGGACTAGCAACCCAACATATATACAATGACATTTGAAATGCATCAAACATGAAACCTTTAAGCTTTTGCATAAAACATAACTTTAAAATTCAACTTCATGAATATGCATGCATATGATAACTTGGAAAACTGAAACATAAGAGTCTCAAATACTTGAGCATGGAGAACATATTACCTTAGGCTTGAGTAGAATGAAAAATATAAGGGTAACGTTTCATCATGTCTTCTTCTGCTTCCCATGTGGCACCTTCCACTTATTGATTCCTCCAAAGGACTTTAACGGATGCAACCTCTTTGTTCCTTAATTTCTTGACTTGCCTGTCCAAAATTTCAACCGTGACCACTTCATAGGTCAATTTCTCTTCAACATTCACTACCTCCAAAGTCACAATGGAACTAGGATCTCCCACATATTTCCTCAACATAGACACATGAACACCGAATGAACCATGGCCATTTCCAAAGGTAATTCTGACTCGTAAGCTACTTTACCAACCCGCTTTGAAATTCTATAAGGTCCCACATACCTAGGGCTCAATTTACCTTTGTTTCCAAACCTAAGCACACCTTTCATGAGTGAAATCTTCAAATACACCCAATCATCTACTTTAAACTCAAGATCCCTTCTTCTAACATCAAAATAAGACTTCTGACGACTTTGGGCCGTCTTCCACCTCTCTCTATTGACTTTCACTTTCTCTAAAGCATCAAGTACCAAATAGGGACCTAACAAGGTCATCTCACCAACTTTAAACCAGCCAACTAGAGATCTACATCATCTTCCATACAAAGCCATGAATGGCTCTATCTCAATACTAGAGTTTTAGCTATTATTATAAGCAAATTGTATGAGCGGTAGGTGATCATCCCAATTTTCCTTGAACTCCAAGACACAAGCCTTTAACATATCCTCAAGTGTCTGAATCGTCCTTTCAGTTTGCCCATCAGTTTGAGGATGGAATTCAGTGCTTCATTTCACATTAGTACCGAGGCCCTTTTGAAATAATCTCCAAAAATGAGAGGTGAATTGGGTACCACGATCCCAAATAATAGACAACAGTATACCATGCAACCTTACCAACTCTCCAATATACAAATTTGCATAATCTTTAGTACAATAAAAAGTCTTGACCAGTAGAAAGTGAGACGACTTAGTCATTCTATCCACAAATACCCATATCGAATCATAACATTTTTTAGTATAAGTCAAACCCACTACAAAATCCATATTCACCTCTTCCCATTTCCAAGTAGGTATTTCGATATCTTGCGCTAGGCCACCTAGCCATTGATGTTCAGCCTTAACTTGTTGACAATTCAGACATTCGGACATGAACCTTGATATGTCCTTCTTCATGCCACCCCACAAGTAGAACTCTCTTAAGTCTCGGTACATTTTCGTCAAACCAGGATGAATGGATTATGAAGAATTATGAGCCTCCATCAAGATAAAATTCCTTAGGTCACCCACATCCAGAACACATAACCACCTTGGTAGTATAGAACCCCTTCTCCCCCTTGAGAAAAGACTTCTACCTTCGTTACCTTCACTGACTTCTTTAATTCAACAAGTGTTGGGTCAAGTTCTTGTTATGACTTGACATCCACCACAAAAGAGGATTTAGACCCATTTTGGACAACCATACCACCATCATTTGTACCACATAACTTCACCCCTAGTCTAGCCAACCGGTGAACATCATTCACTAACTCCATCCTCCCTTCATCAACATGGGCCACACTCCCCATAGACACTCTACTAAGTGCATCGGTAACCACATTGGCTTTACCTAAATAATATATCACACTCATGTCATAGTCATTGAGGAGTTCTAGCCACCTTATTTGCCTTAGATTAAGGTTCTTTTGGGTGAACACATATTAAAGACTTTTATGATCAGTAAGCACATCCACATGCACCCCATAGAGGTAATACCGCTAAATCTTCAAAGCAAAAACAAAGGCTGCCAACTCAAGATCATGGGTAGGGTAGTTACATTAATGCACCTTCAATTGCCTAGAAGAATTGACTATGCCCTTTCGGTTTTGCATTAAGAAACAACCCAAACCAATCTTAGAAGCATCACAATAAACCACAAAGCCTTATAATCCTCTTGGTAGAGTTAAGATAGGAGAGGAGGTAATTCTATTTTTCAAGGTTTGAAAATGCTTTTCACACTCATCCATCCATATGAATTTTTCGTTCTTTTTGGTCAATTTAGTCATAAGGGATGAGATGGAAGAAAACCCTTTACGAGTCTTCTATAGTACCCGACTAGACCGAAGAAGCTCCTAATTTCCAAAGGAAATAATGGTCCAAGTTAATTCCTGACCGCCTCCATTTTCTTAGGATCAACCTTAATCCCATCACTGGACATTATATGACCAATAAATGCCATCTCTTTCAACCAAAACTCACACTTACTAAATTTTCCAAACAATTGCCTATCCCTCAACATTTCGAGCACAAACCTCAAGTGATTGTTTTGTTCTTCCTCACTCTAGAGTAGATTAAAACATCATCAATGAAGACCACAACAAAAGTATCAATGTAGGGTTTGAACACCCTATTTATTAGGTCCATGAACACCTTCAGCGCATTAGTCAACCCAAAACTCATCACTACAAATTCGAAATGACCATACCTTGTGTAACACCCCAGAAAATATTTTCACAAAGGCTCGAACCGTTCTTCTTGTGCGTGTAGGATCAAACTCGATGACTTATAATTTTATATACGAGTTAGGATCAATTCCTAAATATTTGAAGTATATTAGATGTGTTTTAGGATCATAAGAGATCTCTAATACTAAGCCGAGTCCAATGAACAACAATCGATTAAGTTTTCGGATGAGTTAATATAAGGGTCAACTTCAAATAACCATATCTACTAGAATAAGATTAATTGGGTGTACCATCACCTATAAAATTAAAGGTCTTTGAGTCTTATTTCCAACCCTACCAAGATTGCATTTTTTGGAGTTCGGAGTCGAAAGTTATAACCATTTTACTACAGACTAGTACTGCAGAAACATTCAGGCCTGGACTATCACTGCAGGAATTTCAGGCCTGGCGCTCCAGTGGCGCCCGACGCCACTATAGCGCCAGAAACTAGCCTTAGTAGTTTGGCCCTTGGCACGACGCGCCACTAAAGCACCTGCAGGGTTTTTAAGCCCATTTTCCAGATTTCAAAAATTTCAGGCTTTGCGCTACAGTGGCGCGGTGCGCCACTATAGCTCCAGCAGGGTTTTGGCAAAAAATTTTCAAATTTTGATGAAGGGCATTTTGGACCTTTTCCAACCCATCCTATATTAAATCTAATATACTAGAATTCACTATTTCCGCACCTCACATTAATTTCTAAAGGTTTTCTCTCCAAAAAATACCCAAGAATGTTGAGAAGAAGAATTGGTGAAGAAGAAGAAGAGTGAGGTTTCAAGACATTCCTTCAAGTCTTGATTTCCTTCGATTTCCAGGTATGTAAGGCTAACCTAAAATATGGATTAAGTTCTTCCATATGCCCCATAGATGTGTTGGATGAAGATGGTGAAAGACTTGAACTTTCTATGAAGGTTTTCTAGAAATATTTCCTAAACTCTAGAGTATTTTTATATACTAGTAATTGATTGATGATTTTCATGACTTAAATTCTTGAATAATTATCTTTCATATTTATTTCACAAACCGTAGTACATATTTACAATAATGAATTTTTGTATATAAATTAATATGTATTGATGGTGTTCTTGAGTTGAGTTTTGTTGAGAGAATGGATTCATGTATTCATTCACATGAACCCAAGATGAGATTTCTTTTGTCATAATTGTCATGAGGTTGAGATGGATGGTTTTTGTGTATATTTATTAATTGGAATAAAAAGAATGAATTGGGATAGTTAGGAATGTAAATGGCATAAAAAGAATTGAAACATTGGTAGAGCTAGAATATCATTTTTGTTTCTATAAATGGAATATAGAATTAAATAAGAATTTTAGAGCAAGATATTTGATAATGATGTGAATGGTGATGTTTGATGATAATGTGAATGATGATGTTTGATGATGATGTGAATGGTGGTTATTTAACATGGGTAAAATGATTGATGAAGAGGTATGTTGATGATGATGTTTGAGGTGAAATGGATTGGAGTCTAATGTGACTACATGATATGTGATTTGCATAATTTGATTTGATTGGAATCATATGAGTATAAATTATTATTTGAGAAGGAGTTTTAAATAAATAATTTGTGAATATTTTTGCATAAACTATTTATACACTATTTTGAGTTTAAAGAATGATTATTTTCATCTTTGATTTAAAAAAAGAGTTTAAGCATGAATTGAGTTTGAGAAGTCTCTTAATTATCATTTTGAACATGAGTATTTTGAAATAAATGAGTTGAGCATTTTTACATAAAAATGTCTATTTTGAGTTTGACTTGAGGAGTTGAAATTATGTTTTAAATACATCTAATATTTTCTACATTCACTGAGTTGAGATTGTATTAATTTTAAAGAGAAGAGTTTGATGGTTTGAGATGAGTTGATTTGAAAGAAGGTCCAATAAGGCCAGATTTGATTGAGTTTTGAAAAGAGTCCAATGAGACTAAATGAGTTAATTTGAAAATAATTCCTAAGAGACTAAATGAGTATTTTGAGTATTTTACTCACTTGATAGATATGGGAATATTGAGTCTTGGAGGAGTATTGAGCACCGAATTGGGTATGAGTATATTCCACACTTGAATCCCATGAACTACGTAGCCAACGTAGGAAGGGATTGTACTGTGTCGGATGTTTCCCTATTTTATTATCCTGAAATGATAGGACTTGATTGATTGAGAGATCCATGATTGGATGAATCGTTCATACCCTGGCAAAGTATGAACGGACGTGGCAACAACGTCAGCTTGTTATACTATTACTTGCTCATATGGTGATGGTTGTCGGTTAGAGAAACTCCCAATTGAGTGAATTGTGCTTGATATGATTGGTTTGATTGTGATTGTAGATGATTGAGTCGAATTGTAAAGCATTGTTAAGTTTTAATTTGCATATCTATTGAATTGAGTCCTTTGACTTAATTGTTTAGTTGATTGTATATGATTGGATTGGATTAGACGATATGTGATTGGATTGGATTAGATGATATGTAATTGGATTAGATTAGACGATATGTGATTGGATTGGATTAGATCATATGTGATTGGATTGGATTAGATGGTGTATGATTGGATTGGATTAGATGGTGTATGATTGGATTGGATCGTATGGTATATGATTAGATTGGATCGGATTGTATATGATTGGATTGGATCGGATTATATATGGTTTGATTGAACTATATTGTATATGATTGGATTTGATTGGATGGTATATGATTGGTCTTTGTCTAAACTGTATTCTTATTTTAGACTTATGACACCTTGATTGAGTATCTCTTATCTTTATGACTTGAGATATTTGAACCGATATTATTTTATTCTGACGTATTACATACTCGTACATTCCACGTACTGACGTCCATTTGGACCTGCATCATTTCATGATGCAGAGACACGTTTAAGAGATCATCAATAGGCGCACCGTTGAGGATCTGTTCACACTCAGCTTATTGGTGAGTCCTCCCCTATATTCGGAGGACACCGCTTATATTATTCTTGCGTTGAGTTTAGTACTTTTCATTCTGATTTGAGGTAGCCATGAATATGTCATTGGCACCAATTAGATAGTAGTGATAGAGGCTTCATAGACTAGATAGTGATGGGTCGATTGAGTATTTTATTTCTTGAATTATTCTTGTCAAACTATTTAACGACATAGATTGGAGTTCGATTTTTTGGCCCATGGCCTTTATTATTTGAGTTAGATTGATGATTTGAGTTGCCCACTAAATTATTTCTTTATTTTAAACTTTCCACTGATTGATTGATATGAATGGATGTGTGATTGGATCAAGTGGTTCGCTTGGGGACTAGCAATGGTCTTCGAGTGTCATCCATGTCTAGGGTACCCTCTCGGAGTGTGACACCTTATTCACAAAGTTCTCTTGGGAATGTCACACTCCCTTACCCTTAGTTTTTTTTTTTTTTTTTTTTTTTTTTTTTTTTTTTTTTTACGGGAACAGACCCTACACGAGGCTCCCACCTCTCGTGCACAGTCAGGGGTTAAGCAACACCCCCAAGCCTTAACATAAATAATCAAAATAAAAATACAAGGAGGGGGACATAAACCTTACCTCCGATCCTATGGTGGTTCATAAGTCGGCTAACCTATTAAGGTCGGCTAACTCATCCCCGGTACAAAAAGAGACTAACTATAACTAGAAAGCAGTAAACCTGTGAGAGGACTCCTCCCATTACCCTTAGTTGGTGATAGCTGGACCGAAGGTCGATCTAGTAGAAGTGGCTTGCCCCTTGCAACTGATCAAACAAGTCATCTATCCTAGGGATTGGGTATTTGTTCTTAATAGTCACCTTGTTCAATTGTCGATAGTCTATGCACATTCAGAGAGACTCATCCTTCTTTCTTACAAACAAAATAGGAGCACCCCACGGCGAAATATTTGGCCTTATGAATCCTTTTTCTAACAAAATCCTTTAATTGTTCCTTCAACTCCTTCAATTCTGCTGGGGCCATCCGGTAAGGAAGATTAGAGATAGGTTGGGTATCGGGAAGGAGATTGATATCAAAATCAACTTTTTTTTGGAGGGAAACCGAAAAGTTCATCGAGAAACTCATTGACTACAGGGACCAACTCAAGAGGAGGAATTTCGAAGTCGACATCCCTAACCCTCACTGTGTAGTAAGTACACCCCTTAGCAATTAATTTTCAAGCCTTAAGAAAAGAGATAAACTTACCCATCACCAATGAATCATGAACCTCTCATTCAAGAAAGGACTCAGTTGGAAATTGGAACTTGACTAGACGAGTCCTACAATCTATGAAAGCATAAGATGCATGTAACCAATCCATCCTAAGTATAACATCGAAATCCACTATGTCAAGCTCTATTAAATCCAAAGGACAACTTTATGCATGATGGACATGGGACAACCCTTATAGACTTTTCTAACCATTACTGACTCACCCACGGGGGTAGACACCAAATAAGTCTCTACTACCATTTTGGAAAAGATACCAAACCTATTAGCTAAGAATGGAGTAACAAATGACAAGTTTTCACCCAGGTCCAACAATGCATATACATCAAAAGTAAAGACCTTTAACATTCTGTTAACAATATTTGGTGCTTCCTCAACCTCTTGCCTCTCGTGCAATGCATAGAAATAGTTGGTGCATTCACCACTTCCGTGAGCTTGTTGACTATAAGCAACTTAGACTTGAGGCCTACCACCCACACCACTACAATAGCAAGCATGGTGACCCAGTTTGTCGTATTTGAGCCCATCAAGCACTCCCCTTTATAGGTCCTTCCACTCTTCTTACATGGAGGAAAAGCTTGGGTTCCAACATTATCTCTTGGGGACATTGATTAGGACTCTTATCCTTGTTGAAATTGGGAGGAGGAGCATTAATGGAACCTTGTCCCATAAACCATTGTCCACATTGGCCTTTGTTATTGCTACTATAATCGGACCTTTGAGGGTTGAATCCTCCACCATCTACTCTAGCTTTCTTGAACCCTCTAGATATCTCCCTCAAATTCTCTTCTTCGATTTATTCGACATAAGTCATTAACCGAGAGATGTCCATTTCCTTGACCATCTTGCACTCCTTCGACACCAAGCTTAATACACCAAAAATAAACTTGCTCATTCTAGCACAGGGGTCGGACACCATGAAGGGAGCATACTTTGATAATTTTGTGAATTTGAGGGCATACTCTCTCACACTCATACTCCCTTGACAGAGGTTGATGAACACTTAGATTTTGACCTCCCTTAACTCTAATGGAAAGAAGCGATCTAGGAAGGCACCTTTGAACTCTTCCTATCCTATTGGCCCCATTCCTTCATCCCTCTCCACAAACCATTGCCCATATCACACTCGAGCTATACCTTTGAGTTGATATACCATTATCTTAGACTTCTCATTTGGTGGCACACCCATGATGGCCAAATTTTGGTGCACCTCATCGAAAAACTCCATAGGATCCTATCTAGTTTAGAACCATCAAACTCGGGCGGATTCATCCTTTGAAAATCCCAAATCCTAGAGGCCGTATTTTACGTTTGAGGAGTAGGTACACCTTTATACCCTTGTGTGGCTACAGCTTGAGCCAACAATGTAATGATATTGTGAAACTTTGATAGGTTACCCCTTTCGCGTGATGTGGTAATTGGGAATCGAAGGAGCTTGGTCTTCATCGTTAACCCTTACTCTTGGAGGTTCTCTTCCCTGAGGCATTATCTAGAGAATGCAAAATGGGTCATTAGTTAGAGGATGGCTTAGGATACTCTACAACATGACATGAATTTGAAAGAAGTGAAAACTTTCCTAAATGTCTCATAGTCTCTTATTATTAATTGAGGCGCGCTTCACAATCATGAACAAGACCTTATTTGATATGGTATGTTGTACTACAAGGATTATTACATATCCTTGAGCTCTAATACCAAGTTTTTCATGACCCAAGCCTAGGTCCTCGATATGAAACGGCGAAGGAAGCGCCCGGAGGCACCACACACAATCCTCTTACCATTCATCAAGCAATTTATTGGCAATGATAACCAATAAGTGAAACATAAAGGGGATAGTTGGGACTAAGTGTAACATCCCTCAAACATGCCCACAAAACACCTTAAGAATGCCTTGGAAATGGGCCGCTCATGTAACGCATTATCCTTAATCTTTTTGGGAAATCCGAGTTTAGAATATTGATCACGGGGTTAAAGCCTGCGGGAAAATGGTCTCGGTGGATATTTAGGACCCGTAGATCTGAAGAAAGATTTTCAAAGAATCCACAAAATAGTGTGGTCCGTGACAGGACCGCATCGCGGTCCTAGGGACAGTTTTCCGGCCAAGTTGGTCCGCGATAGGACCATGTCGTGGACCTGGGAAACAGTTCTGGCCGAATTTAAGTTTTTTTAAGGGCATTTTGGGCTTTTTCTAAATTATTAGATAATGAACCTAGACATTTTTAGAACCTAATTCAACTCTATAAATTAACAAAAACCTCTAATCCTATTCATTCTTCTACAATTCATCTATCAAATATTTTTCTCTCTACAAAAAGGCTCTCAAGGGTTTCCATTGAATACTTTAAGAAAATTCACTCAATTTCTCCATCAAAATTCTTAATTTCTTCCAAATTAATTAGTGTTCTCACTCAAGGTATGTGGGTATTGATTCATGTATCCTTTCATCCATGAAGCCCAATTAATTTCTCAAGGTTTTATATCAAATTAAAATATGGTATTTTATGGGTTTTGTGATCTCTATTCCAATTGCATGAATTTTGATTAAAATATGATCATAAGTCTATTTTGATATAAATTGATGGTTATTAAATTAAATTGAAGATTTTTTCCATGAATTCTCCTATTTTGATTCCTAGGGTTCATGATGTAAATTATGAGTAATTTGATTTACACTTCTAAAGGATATTATCTATATGAATTATGTATGGGATGATATAAAGTTTATGATCATGCATATATTCAAGTAAATTTCATGATTTTCAAGTCAATTGATCAAGCATTCATTTCATACCCAAAATTTCAAGTTCAAGCTATGGTCATGAATTTTCAAAGTATGAATTATGACTATGTATTTCCATTACGATCATGAATTATAAGTGTATCTCAAATTATGGAATTTCATACAAGTTATGAAGTAAGGTGATATAGGATCCTATGTGGTGACCTAAGGCCTAACATTATGAATTATGCAAATATGATTATAATAATGAAAGGAAAATTCTCACATTACAAGTATGTTATAAAAATGAGCTACTCTATGATTTCAGGCATACGATCTTGACTATGATATATAAAATTATGATCTTATGTTATGTATGTATTCCGTAGGATTTGACTTAGCACCTAGTAGACTTGAGGTAGGGGCCTTACCAAAAGCCTTAGTAGCAGCCTCATGTCTCATAAACTACGTGCCACCGAAGGTTGCCTTTATGGCCTAGCTAGTGGATCCACAAATAGCACATATTCATGAGTAGGATTCTACCTTGGCAAAGTAGCCTTCTCCTTCTCGATGTAGGTATAATCGGATTCCATGTTATAGCTCGCATGGTCATATTGTCGGTTATGGTTCCTATCCCATATATGTATGATCTGTTAAGTATGTTATGGTTTCGAATTTATGTTTTTAAATGCTTTGGTCAATATGATTTTCTCATGACTTAACGTATTCCATCTTATCATGTGTTTTACTTGACCTTTGCATTCCATGATTTACGTTGCATGTCACGCCCTCATACTTAGTACATTCCAATGTACTAATGCATATTTTTGCCTACATTATCTCATAATGTAGGGGTTGAGGTTGAATATCCTTATCGTCTACGTAACTAGTAGGCATTCCTATCCGAAGGTGTTGTGGTGAGACCTCATTGATCGGGGACTAGTTTCAAGTTGGTTACTGTTTTCTTTTTAAAAAGACTTTTGTTTACATCGTGTATTAAGGGTGAGCTAAGGACATGTCTTAGCCGCCGCCCATACTCATGTTTAGAGATATCTAGTTGGACATACGTTTGAGTCTATGTTGTCATAAGACATTTTCAGATTTCTATTCATGTTTTAGACTCTCTTATGATGTTTTCGCTTTTATATTTCACCTTATGTATGCTTATGATATGTACAAGAGGCTTGGTTGGAGTCATTCGAGGTTTCGATCGCTGTGTTACAATAGTCCCTAGGTCGGGTCATGACACTAAGGAACTTCACATTACACAAGAATCAAACTCAATATAACATCACGTACTATGTCCAACAATATCTTCTACATTTTAAGACATGGCAAGGGCTAATACATGTCCGCTCACCCTCAAGAGTTAACCAAGGATACCAAAATGAAACCCAATGTCTAAACATAATATAAGTTAGAAAAGGGTAGGAGTGTTGTTCCCAGATTATGGGTACTCACCATTAGTAGTAGCCTTCGATGATCAATCTAGCCATGAGATGAGAGTGTGGGGAAACACCGGCTCCTACATGGTAATATCATGTAGAAAAAAGTATATGTTAGTACTTTGAATGTACCAAGTATGTGAGTATACTATGAAATAAAGAATATAAAGAGAGAAATTTATAAGCAATATGCATAAGTGGATGCATGTATGATAAATCGACGTATGATACCCTAAAATATTCATTTTGTCCGAAAGTGAACATAATCGATATTTAAGACAATGCGAGCTATTACATGGAATCTGATGACTCCTGCATCGGGGTAGGCCGATGACTCTTGCATCAAAACAGGGGAGGTTATCTTGCCAGGGCACACTCCATTAAAACTTTCCTTCAATCTTCAACATTAACTTTAACTGTAAGGGCTTTTGTGGATCCACTAACCTAAAATACCCTACAAGGGCCCCTTCGGGCAAGTCCCCATCTACATGCTATATTCAGTGCTAGGTAAAATCCCACAGAATAACATTTAAGTATAATAATAACATAAGAATTCATATAACCTTAAAATAAATCATCATTCGGTGGAATAGCTCATTAAAACCTTTCATTTGATTCAAAGTGAGAATGGTCCTTTCACATTGAAACCATACTTTGGCTAAAAAGCACTTTCACTAATCAATGATTTTATAAAGACTCTCTTTAATCGAAACATAGGCATTTGCTTCATAAACTTTCATTTGGAGTTAAAGCTTTCAATTCAACTTTACTTTAAGGTAAGGAAAATTGGGTGGGTTCACTTCATAAAACCATAAATGTATATAAAGGAATCTTGCATGCATGAGAGTGTTGGAAAATGCATTAAATTACACATCTTAAAACAACTCACCATATACACTTTAAACCCACCCTTAAACCTTCATATAGGAACTTTAGCAAATTATTCATTTCATGAAATTGAGAGTTAATATATATCAATATAAGTAAATAAACCCCAAATATATCATAATCTATGCATTTTGAATGATCATGTAAAAGCCCATAAAATTTCATCATTAAAGATTAAGATGCTAAGTTGAGAAAATATTTGGGCTCCATGGGTGAAAGAACCCATGGATGAAAATCCACATACCTTGGGGACACAAATTCCCTATAAGAATTTGAGGAAGTATGGAGAATTGAATGCCTTAAATTGGAAACCCTAACTTTGCCTTGGAGCTCTTAGGAGAGTTTGAGAGGAGGGGAATTTAGTATATTGAGTCTAAGTATAAAGAATGAGGGTTTAGAGGTTTTAGGGTCTTTAGATAGAAGAATTCAGCCTCCAAAACGACATCATTTTGAATAAAAATGTAGGAAAAGATTAAATTCCCCTTTAAAAATATAGTCAAAAGAAACTTCACGGGACCCTTCACTGTCTGTAGTTCTCACCACGTTCCATGGTGGGGTACCGTGATGAGGGACTTAGAAAAACTCATAAAAAGGCCTGGAGGGGTAGTCTCTGAAGTTTCAGCATGGGACATCTTCACGGTCTGTGAAGATCACTACGGGCCGTGAAATATGGTTGTGGTTCAGGTATGCAAGTGGACCTGCAGAGTGTCCACCATGAGGACTCACCATGTTCCATGACCTGTGGAGGGTATCCGTGGATCCTACCTTAAGAAAATTCCTGAGGTTCCTAGGAAAGGCTCACCACGAAGAGCTTCATGGCCTGTGGTGCTCACCACGGTCTGTGGTCCATTTGAGTCTCTGAATCTCCACCACGGTGGTAAATCATGGCCCGTGGTCCTTACTATGGTCCATGATGGCTTCCATGGTCGACTTCAAGTGCCATTTTCTATAGCCTCTCTGAAAACTCATCCTTGCTTCCTTGGTTTAAGATCTTTCATATTTTTAGGGTCTTATAGAATGTGATCCTCAATTCTTACTTTATGAAACAATGTAGGCAATAAGATATGTTAGTACGTTTGTATGTACTAAGTATGAGGAAATAACATGTAATATAAATCATAAGATGCAATAATCAATTGAGTACATGATGAAGAGGATAAGTAAAGTCATGAGAAAACCATAATGATCAAAGCATTTGATAGGTATAGTTGAAATCATGATAGTACATAAGAAGTAATATATATGTGGGATAAGAATCATAACCGACAATAAAATCATGCGAGCTATAACATGAAATCTCATTGTCTCTCCATACAAAGAAGAAAAGGGAAATCTACTTTCCAAGGTAGACCCTACACAGCTAGGCGATTCATGTACATATGCTATATATAGATCCACTAACTAAGTCATGAAGGCAACATATGGTGGCACGTTTAAAAGACTTAAGGCTTCTACAAAGGCTTTTGGTAGGGCCCCCACCTCAAGTCCACTAGGTGCTAAGTAAAATCCCTTGGAATACATAACATAGTAAACATACTTACCATATACCATAACTTGTTCATAAACTTCATAATTCATAGAATAACTCTTTCATAATATAATTGCAATGTGAGAATTGGCCTTTCATCATTACAAATTATACTTGCATAATTTATATAATTAGGTCCTAGGTCACCATATAGGGACCTAAGTCACCTTTCTTCATAACTTGCATGAAATTCATATCTTGAACATACTTTTAATTCAAGATCATAATTCATACTTGAATTTAGAATAAAACTCATATACATAGTCAGTTTGAATGAAAATCATGATAATACATTGAAAATAGCTTCATGCATGGGCATTCATAATTCAACTTAGTATCATGTAATTCATGTAGAAATATACTTATAATGGTCATCTATAATGATTAAAACATAATTTAAATAGCCCAATGCAATTCATCAAACTAGGGTTGCAAATTCAAATAAAATTCATGAGATTTTGAGTAGAAACATTGGGACTGCAGCTTTGCACTTACGTACCACGCAGATTAATAAAAAACAGACACTCAAACTTGGCCTTATCTGGCAAAAAACACTCCAACTTTGATTATGCATATTTAGACACGTCTCAACTAGAAACTAAATACTCCAACTCGTCCCCACTGTCTATCAATTTCATAGAAACTTTGGATATGTTCAAGAACTAGTGGAAAAGTCGAGCACAATGTTTCTGCTTGCATATCAACTTATTTATTTAGATTGATTTATATGGCACCTTTTGTAATCGGAAAAGAAGTTTAATTGCTTGTAATGGTGTTTCATGCTTACTGCAGTGGTTGATGGGCTTCTTAAGCTTTTGGCATAGAGGAGAGGTGCGAATGACAAGAATACGTATTCTTCCATGGCATATATTCCTTGGCCTGTACACATATGGCTTGGCAGTGGCAACAGCAGAAACAGGACTTCTTGAGAAGTTAACCTTCTTACAAACAAACGGAGTTGTACAGAAATGTTGCACAGAGTCCATGATCGTAAATGGTATGGGACTCAGCTTAGCTCTCCTCAGTGGCATGGTGATATTTGTTGCTGTGTTTCCAAAGTATCAAACGCCACATTCAAGGAATGTTTACTCTAGTAATAAACTACATTCTTAAGTTTTTCATACCTGGCTATACCGATAATTCTCATGTAAATACATTATTTATCGGTGCTGTTTATAAAATGAAGGTTCAATAAGTTCCTTTTTTCCATTATTTCTGGCAATTTGGTAGGCAAGTATCACCTTGTTGGTTCTTCTTCAGTGTTGTTAGCACATTTTTTTCCAAGGCTTGTTGTGCTTTGTAAATTTGATTTTAAAAAATTTATTAAATAAGAAGATTCGAATTTGCCCTTGAACTTTGTGAATGGCCTAAGTTTATCCTTTAGCTGCCATGGTTGGCTCATAAGGGCAAAATTGAGCCACTTTGGCAACAACAAAGGTAGGAACAAGATACTTTTTTATCGGAAAACAAAATTATTTCATTTTACATAGTTTAAGAGTACTTTTGACATTATTTTCTTAAGTGCAATTCTCATACCTTAAAACGTGACTAATAAAAGACAAACAAACAAACCAAAAAAAAGAGAGAAGAAAATAGTTTGTATTTAAAAAAAAATAAAAATTTAAACCAAGACTGAAAGAGATTTATAAAGTAAAGGGAAAAGAAATAAGTAAAAAGTAAAGACAACATGTAAAATATTGGCCAATTAATTTAAATTTGTATGAATAGATAGTTAAACCATGTCAACAAATTTTATTTTCAAAGGTCAAATTTTTGAAAGAGATTATTTGCTGCTTAATCATCTGATATTAAAATTACAAATTCAATTGTGAGATTTTAAGTTCAAATTTCATTCAAAGCAAAAATATTACTCCTATATATTTATCTTTTTTTAAACCATTTAATTTTTTAATGCATAGAGCTATCCGTCGTACCATCACATGTACTAATGGAAGATATTAATTTCAGAATGGTAAAACTTACCTAGCACTTTATGTTTACTCCACACATGTCTTGAAATTTTATCTTATTATTAGATTATAAAAGGTAATCCGATGTATTATGCTTTCACTACGTGTGAGGTTTAAGAAAGGATATATTGTATGTAATTTTACCATCAATGCAATAGGTTGTTTTAACAGCTCAATTCATGACGTAAGATGATAATAATTTTACTAATTATGTTTAAATCATAATTAATTATACATATTCTTATCTTAATTTATATGTTAATAATAATAAATTAATATAATTTTATGTAACCTCGTAAAATTAATGAAATTTAAAAAATCACTAATCCAAATTTGCATAAAATCGGGTGAAAAAAACCCATGGATCAATCTCTACATACCTTGATTGAATTTGACCTTATAATTGAAAAAGGAGACTTGTTCTTGAAGAAACCCTAGCCAAGCTTGATGAAGAAGATGAACCCTTGAATGAACCTTGATAGAAAAGTGTTAAGGTTGATTGGGAATTAATGAGGGAAAAGGGTAGGTTTAGGAGTATTTAGGATATTTTCTAATGAATCTAGTCCCAAAAACATCCACATACATTTATAAAGGAATAGAAAAATGACTGAATTACCCTTCATTTAACTGGAATGGGACTCACTACGGAGGACCCATCACGGTTCGTGATGCTCATCACGGTTCGTGATGCTCATCACGGCCTATGGTGGTGCCCGTGATGATTAACTTGGAATTGGATTTTTGGAGTTGCAGGGAAGAGTTTCAGGACTTCCTCCACAGAACTCTTCACGGTTTGTAGATTTCATTATGGCCCGTGAAACATGGGGGTGGTGCAAACCCTGCAGATGGGTCTGTAGGAGTTACCACCATGGAATCCACCACGGTCCATGAAGAGCTATATGTCCCATGGTGGCCAATTATGGTCCTAGCCTTGGAGTTATGTTCTAAGTCTCAGGGGAAGGGTCACCATGATGGGATTCACAGGCTGTGGTGCCCACCATGATCCATGGTGCCCTATCGTAGACCTCACCTTATAGGATTGAACCTCAAGTCCACCACCATGGTGGCTCACCACGGGGCATAGGCGTAGTGCCTACCACGGCCTGTGATGGCCCTCGTGGTCATCACCTGTTTTCTGACTTTCTAAATTCTAGAGTCTTACACATTTAGTCTCATTGGACTCTCATCAAGCTAACCTCATCTTATTCATCAAACTCTTTCATTTAAAAAATGCTTTTGACTCATTCATAACTCATCAACTCATTTAGTGTCACGACCGGACCTATGGCCTAGTCATAACACAACAATCGGGATGCGAGGTACCCTAACCATAAGTCATCTTAGCATACATCTCATACATAAGGTAAAGAACAATATAAAGATGAGTAAAAGTAATCATCAAGTGGAGAATGGGACTAAGGGAAATCAACTCTATAAACGTCTAATCCGGACTACACCAATGCATATTGTCTAAACATACCTCTAGTCTAGTCTTTGACGGGGGATTAGGAAAAGGTCCTAGACCACCCTAACAATAGAAGAAAGTCTAAACAATAGTAACATGAATAAAAGTCTTCTCCTTGGTAGAATTAGGACTCACCAACTTCTTTGAAATCTAACAAAAACTCTAGCCACAAATAGGGTAGTCATGAGTGTCGTCCGTCCCTACATTATGAGACAATGTAGGCAAAATATGTGTTAGTACATTTGAATGTACTAAGTATGTGAGGTATGCATGAACAAGTAAAAGAATGTATCAATATGCCATAATATGAATGACCAATCATAGTGAAGATGAGCATAGCTTAAAAGCAATTTAAAACATACGAAACTCTTGGTCAATGCATATCATAAAACTTCAACTTTCAACTCATAACTTGACACCTCATAGCTTAACTTAAACTTGAACTTGTATGGATAAGACTGTTAACCAACAACTAAGACCATAAGCTACTACATGGAATCCAATGACTCCTATATTGAAATAGGCCGATGACTCCTGTATCGAAATAGGGAGTCTACCTTACCAGGGCATACTTCAAAGATAACTCAACTCAACTCAACTGGGCTATGTGGATCCACTAGTTAGGCCATGAAGGCAACCTATGTGGGCAACATACTTTTGGGACTTTAGGTTGCTACTAGGATTTCCTTGCATAACTAATTGCCTTATCTGACCAAACCCCACCTTAAGTCCTCTCAGTGCTTAGTTAATATCCCAATGAAAACTCATAAAAATATAATCATAACATAGTAGGGAAAGATAGTAATTTCCCATCAATCCATCTTTAAAATGTTTAGGAATAGCTTATCTAACTTGTTGATTCATAAGAATCTATAACTTTGGTGAGAATTGTCCTTATCAGCATCTCAAAACATCTAATGATCTTAACTCTGGTCATCATCTCAATCTTTAACTTTAAAATCATAATCTCAGTTATAACTCATTGAAAATTATCTTTATAAATCATTTAACTCATGCCTAACTCATAAAATCATGTTTAATTCATAATCATAGCTTGAAAATATAGTTTTATGCAGGGGCATCTATAATTCAACTTGAAATCATGCAATTCATATAAGAACATGCATATAAACATCATTGATAACATTTAAAAATAAAGTCAAATTAGCCCAATGCAATTCATCAAAACTAAGGTTCATAATCAATTGTAAATTGAATGAAAACTTGAGAAATCTTTGGGACTTTATGGATGAAAAGGGGCCCATGAATCAATCCCCACATACCTTGCTTGAAATCACTTAGAATTGAGAAGAAACCTTGAAGAAATATGGAAACCCTAGCTTGAATTTGGAGAGAAACCTTGAGAGAATTTGAGAGTTCTTTCCTTTGGAAGTTTAAGAGAATGAATTAAATAGAAGGGGATTTTGAAGAATAGAGTAGTTATAGACTTTGAACTTGGCCATAAGAGTGTCTAGGTTCATTGAACTGAATTTTGGAAAAGACATAATTGCCCTTCATTAAATCCTAGATTTTAAGTCTACGAATGGTTCCTACGAGCCATCTAAGTGTTGATGAGTCATCTAACAACTCATCCTACAGGTCTGAGAAAAGGGCCTGACAACATAGTCTTTGAAGTTTGTGAACGACCAATGTTTACGACCCATCGTCTCAGAAATGGTCCGTTCTTAAGGCTCATCCTACATGTCTGAAAACCTATAAATATACTAGTCTCTAAAGTTTTGTGACAGGTGGTCTTTATGACCTGTCCTAGTTTCAGCGACCCATCCTGCAAGTTCGTAGACTTGGCCCTGAGGGATCCTTGAAATTAGCCTCAGAACTTAGCTTACAAGGTGTTTCAACGAGCCGTCATCTTGAGGACGACTCATCCTAAGAAGACGTAGAACCTTTCCTGAGGGTAACTTCAACTTTTTTTGAAGGGTCACTCTATGACTCAACTTTACGAGCTATAGGGATCTCTACAAGATGTAGAGGGACTCGTTCACCTGGATAGGTTCAAAATTTTGGGACTTTGCTCCTTGGTTCCAACTTTCCAACTTACGGAGTCTTACATTTAGACTCAATAATAATGTTATTTCAATCCTTAATCAAATATGCATAAACTTGGTTTAAAAGTCATAATTTGTTAAATATATGAAAATCATTCTCCTCATCTCAAAATACATGCACATAATGCAACAATCATCAACTCGGATGGGATTCATGGGAAGGAAATCACGAAATATATATATGTATAGAACTCAATAAGGAAATACATACAACTCAAGAACACAATCAAACGGGATTAGAACTCAAACTCAGTCTTAATTCTAATGAAAGAAATATGTAGGGCATGTGGGCGAACTCAGTCCAGCATTGTGATTAGCCATACATAACTAGAAATTAAAGGGACGATCGAAACTCGAATACCTCGCTTGAAGACCTTGAACCCTAGCTATTTTCTCCTCTCCAATCCTTGCTCTCTATACTTCTATGTTTTATGATAGTTTAAGCGTATAGGCTACTGATAAGGGACTCAAAATAGTCTCAAAATATTGAGATTTTGGTTTGGAAATGGTGAGAAAACATCAAACTACCATTTACTAAAACTGACTCTGGCCGTCTACGGGTTCTCCTACGAGTTGTAGAAGACCATTAGTAGAACATCATCTAGGATAGGGCTTGGGGTCTATGGACCCTTTCCTATGAGGAGTAAGACCCAGTCATCAGTTCTGGGTGCATATTCCAGTAGCTACTGAAATGTGTCACAGGATTTATGAATCAACCCTACGGGTCATAGACCCGTCTACGGATCGTATGGATGGCTTGTAGAAACTCACTTGGACTCCTGAAATTTCCTAAGTGTCTAAGGATTCTACGAGTCCCTTATACAACTCGTAGAAATCCTTATTAGTCGTAAAGTCATTTGTAGGAAAAGTCTTTAGAACTCAAAATTTCACTAAGTGTTGGATGTACCTACGAGTCATCCCTACGACTCGTAGAAATTTCTTCGGATCATAGGTTCCACTCATGGTCCACTAGATCAGTCCATTTTCTCAACTTTTCTCATGGTCCTGAAAATTAGTCTAGCATAGAATAACATGGGGTGTTACATAAATATACTTAATGACTGAGATTTGAATGACTAAGATATAAGTGTGTTTAGTATGGAAGAAAGTGTGTTTCTAATTTATTTTCTCATATTTGGTTGGTGAGAGGAAAAATATTTTCTAGTATTTGATTGGTGAATGAAAAATATTTTCTAGAAAATATCTTGGTGAATGAAAAATATTTTCCAGAAAATATCTTTTATATTTGGCTGGAGAGTAGAAAATACTATAGTTTTTTACTCAGAAATCAACCCCGATAATCAATCTAGGACCCAACCTCAACACTCGAACTGGAACATAACAATGACAACCAATACGAGATTTGATCCCTACACTCGATCTAAGGCTTGATCCCGAATCTTAATTTAGGACTTGATAATCATTTTTAGACCCGACCTCGATACCCAAATCAAGACCTAACATCGACTCTTGATTTGAGACTTGACATTCGAACTAGAACCCGACCCCGACACTCAAATCTAGACACGATCTCAATGACCTATATGGGATCTAGCCCAGAAACCCGACCTAAGATTTGACCTCAACTCTCGATCCATGACCCTACATTAACCCTGAATCTAACCCCGATGATTGATTTAGGATTCAATTCCTACACTCGACCAAGATCCAACTTCCAAATTAAGACCCGATTCTGATACTTTATACAAGACCTGACTTTTAAACTGATACACGACTCCTACTCCCGATTTAGGAACCAATTTTTGAATCAGGATCTAACTCCAACACATGATCTAGGACCTGACTTCTAAATCAAAATCGATCCCGACACTAGATCTTAACAATCAAATTAGTACCCAACCCGACACTTGACCTAGTATTAAACCTCGACTCTTGAAACAAAGCCCAACTCTGATACCCAATTTGGAACCCCACCCCGACACCTGACTCAGGACCTGATTTTAACACCCGCTTCAGAATTCGACCTTGAATCTTGATCCTAGATCGAAATTCGACCCCAACTAGACCTGGGACTTGGGAGTTGGGTCTTGAATCGAGGTTAGGAGTCGAGTTCCGAATTGAGAATCTAGAGTCAGATCCCATATTATTATTACGAATTGATATTCGAGACTTGAGTTAGGGTGAAAGGTTGAGGTGTGAGGTTGAAAAAAAGTTTTCAAATATGTTTTCCTTTCTTTTTTGGAGGTAAGTCAATTTCCTTAAATTTGAGGAAAATAAATTGATTTAGAAATTCTAAAATATCTAAGCCAATCAAACATGAGAAAATTGAAAAACATTATTCATACCAAACACACTCTAAGACCTTTATTAAGTGCAAACAAATGATGCCTCAGAGTAGAAGATAAATACTCGTATAGCCATAGTTAAATTAGTACTATATAAGTTTTTTTTCCTCGTAATGAATTTTTTCCTTTATGAAGGTTTTTGGGGTTGTAGGTCGCCCATGTGGACCGATCCGATGCGAACCAATATTATTGACCCAATACGTTTTTTCTTCTGAAAAAAAAGGATTAGATTTAGATAATTCACATTTTAAAAAGAGAGGGAATAGTTACTAACATTACACGAAATTTGATTTTTAATGACCAATTCTTAACAAAGAAGGAATATGAATCCCGTCGTTAAAAATGTATTTATAGCGATATAATTTTTTTCCGATCATTACAAATTAATTTTTAATTTAACATTAGCAAAGGGATAATATACATATGTTAAATAGATTAATATTCGGTCGTTAATTAATAAAAGAGATGACCGATTCTTAACGAAGGAATATGAATCCTGTCGTTAAAAATGTATTTATAGAGACACGATTTTTTTTGATCGTTACAAATTAATTTTTAATTTAATATTAGCAAAGGGATAGTATCCATATGTTAAATAGATTAATATCCGATCTTTAATTAATAAAAGAGGCTTTTTTCACTTTTAATTTTGTTTACATTACTTTTATTTACAGCTATTAGGTCACCGCTTGCTTTTACCATTCAACTTCTATGGTTCTCCTATATTTATTTATATTATTATAAAAGCACGAATATAAATGTTGATTGACCAAAATATCCACTAAAAGTTGATCTACTTATTTTCCCTTTTAAGTTAAAATTTCATCCATCTAAGAAATTATTAATGGATATAAATGTAATTTTGTACTAGGACTAAACAGAACATATTTCTATTAGGACTAAGTTTTTGCAAGATACACATTATCCTATTAATACTAGAAGTTTAATATTAAATTTATTTCAAGTAAACTATGAGTAGGGAATATCTACATGTTTTATAATATTGGTTAACCAAAATATTCATTAAATATTAAACGACTTTTATATCGTTAATGAGTAAATATTTAATAGTTATAACTTTAATTAATTTCAAAGTCTTACATATTTGCATAGTAATTAAATAACAATTATTCAAAAAATAAAAAAAAGGACAACCCGGTGTACTTAAGCTCCTGCTATGCGCAGGATCCGGGGAAAGGCCCGACCACAAGAGTCTATTGTACGCAGTCTTATCTTGCATTTCTATCAGAGGCTATTTACTATTGTAGAAAAATAGTAAATGATATTTTTATCTTAGAGTCTTTCAATAAAGAGAAAAATGTTCAATCAACAATTTAATGAGATACAATCTTCCGTCATTAATCGTTTTTCCTAAATTCAAGATGATTCGAGACCTAACTCCTGGATCTCAGGTCGGATCTCAATTTGAGTGTTGGATCCTGAGTTATAAATCGCGGTAAGATTTCAGAGGGGGGGGGGGGGTGTCAGGGTTGGGTGGGTCTTGAGTTAGGTGTCAGGGTGAGGTTTTATGTTGGGTGTTGGAGTTAGGTTTTTGATCAAGAGTCGCGATCGGATCTCAGGTCAAGTATTGAAGTGGGTCTGTAATCAATTGTCGTGGTCAAATGTCAGGATCAGATTCTAGTTCAAAAATTGAATATCGTGATCGGGTCCTGATTCATAAGTCGAGTCCCAAATCAAAAGTTGGAGTCGAGTCTTAGGTCTGAAATTGGGATCGGATCCTAGATCGAAAATCGGGGTCAGATATGAGGGTCATATCTCGATTCACAAGTCAGGTCCAGAGTCTGATGTCGGGGTAGGGTATTCGAGTCGAAAGTCGGGCTGGGTCAGGAGTCAGAAGTCGAGTGGGTCTCGTTTTGGATGTCAGAGTTCAGTGGGGTTAGATCCCGATTCAAAAGTCGGGTGCAGAGTTGAATCTCAAGTCGGAAGTCAAGTCCCGATTTGAGATTCAAATCGAGTACTAGATTGGGAGTTGGTGTTGAAAGTCGGATCCTAGATGAGTGTCGGATGTCAGGTGTCAAAGTCAGATGTCGGATTGAGTTTCAAGTCGGGTCTAAAGTCGAATGTCAAAATGAATCTTTAGTTAGAGAAGTCGGGTCTCGGATCGAGTCTTGGGACAAGTGTTGGATCGAGTCCTAGGTCGGGAGTTTGGGTCGAGTCATGATTTGAAAGTTGAGTCCCGATTCAGGTGTCGGACTGAATTAGTCATCAAAGTTCTTTTCTATATGATAATTGATAGGAGTAACATGCAAAGCACATAGACACTAGTGTTCAGAAAAAAAATCAAGCTTCTGCCCCAAAACTCAAAAGTTTTGAGAAGATTGCGATGAAATGTGACATACCGGAATCTTCTTGAACAAACCTGCTTATGACAGCCATAGTTAACACAACCCTCATCATGTTGATTTCTGCTGCTTAATCTTCTTAAGGTGTTGTTCTATCTTTCTTTTATGTTATCCCTAATTCAATTTTGGTCTTGCTTCATAAAAGAATTTAATTATAAATTAACTCAAGAAAAGAAATTTCCCTACGAGTAAACAAAATATCGTAGTATTTGGGAATTGTAGCAGTTTTGAGACTCTATATCTTTGATTTGAATTCTCTATATATCTGTTCTTCTGCTTGAAAAGTCGAAGCTTGAGTTGGAAAATCAAGGACACATGCATATTTATGAAAATTTATAGTTTCCATTGTCAATGAGTATCCATTTCCTTCCTATTATTTTATTCACTATTATTAAGTTATTTTTTTAATATTTTTGCCACTTAATATGCTCGCCATGGCAAACTCATAACATTATTTCATTTTTTTTAGTCTGTGCAAGACATAAGCAATTTATGGAATTGTAGTAGTCTCGAAGTAGATGTGCATATTTTAGTTTGCAAATCATGAACTTCAACAATGGGAGTTTGATCTTTGATGCTGAATTATTTAATTATGTAACTGGCCGAATCCTTTTACCTTATCTTCTACTTTTATGTTTGTCAAACTTTAAATTGTGGGTATAAGGTTAAAAGAAAGTCTAAGAACTTTTCATAGGGAAGAAATTAAACTGCATTACTCTAATGTAGAAGTGAAAGTTGATAGTGTGCGAACATTTCATAAATAATGGTACAAGAAGCAACGCAAGTTGTACTAAAATGGCACTTGGACGGGGACGAACATCAATGTACATGAAACTAAAAAATATTCGATTACTTTTCATACACTCGCCATACTGTATAATTCTCAATTACTCAAGCCTTTACACGTGTCTACTCACTTGCATTTTGATGTTAGCTGGCTTCATTAAACATGTCTTTTAGATTATCTATTGATGTTAACACCCTTTTTTTCCTCATGGCTTCTATTGTTTTCCTTTTCTACCAAATCTCACTTTGTTGCACTACTATTTCCTCTCTTCAAATGGCCATGGTGACATTTTCAAGCTTCTGTGCTTATATTTTCTCTTATTTATTGCTTAATTTTTACATTAACGTATGTTGCTCGGACTCTTCAAAAGTATCACCAAGTGTGTGTCGGATTCTTCAAAAATAGTGTATTTTTGGAGAATCTGAAGCGGTGCGCCATTGAAAGTGAAAGACTCCGCGCAACTTAGACATTAACATACTAATGCTTATTTTCAGTGATCTTCCAAAGGTGTACATAAAAATTGGTTTCCATTGCTTCTATGAGGTTGTTGGCGTATAACATAATTTCCTCCTGTTTCAATTGTCTCTCCATTTTGCAGATTTGATATATTCTATCCCCATTTGATTACCCTATTTCAAACATGTTTGTTCTGACATGCGTCGATTTGCAAGATCTGGAGATTACTAAGGTTTGTGGGTCAAAACTAATGCTTGGTTTTATCATGTAGTCCAATCAAGTCTTTCCCTTTCATTTCCTTCATCACATGTTTACCGAGATTTCTTGCTGAAAGGAAGACATTTTATCATGAAGAGAATGGACCTCAAGAGATAAGAAGGTATAGTGGTTATAATCTTAACCCCTCATTGCAGTGAACCTGGTCATGGTAAGTCCCACTTTACTAGAGCAATTTTGCTAATGTGGGTTAATTTCTAAATTTGTTTAAGTTTGTGTTGTTTCTAGGCCAGTTCTGAATCATGGTTATTTGAATATTTGATCAATTTCAGACATGAAAAAGTTAATTTGTTCTTTCCTTTTTTTCTTCTCTGTTGCCAAATTAGATGAAGACATCTTTAAAAGATGATCTGTAAATGGCGCAATGTTGGAGGGATATGTATTTAGTGAAGCAGGCATGATAGATTTACCAAATGTAGATGATGGCTGAAAGTATTTTGTAGTTGAGGCAGTTAACTGGAGAAATGTTCTCATCCGTATTAACATCAAGAATAAACGTGATGGTTGCTTCTAATAAACTAAACAATAACCTTCGGTGGATTATTGCACTAGACTACATTACTCAAATCTCATATGAAAATTACAGAAACAAGAAATGTGTATGCATATTTATATATATATATATATATGTGCAATTTAAAAGAGAGAAAAGACACAGAGAATAGAAACATACAGATACATGGTCACTCCAAAACATATTTCACTGAGAAAAAAAAAATTAAATGCAACAAGTATATGATCTATAACTAGAATAAGAGCCCTACTTCAAATGGATCTTTTAGCAATAGAGAGGTACCAAAGGAAGAATGATTTAAAAAAATATGCGCTGTCACAAGAAAGCCTATTTTACACCCCCTGTGCAAAATTGCAGAACTTCCACAGATGAAATGGAAAGTCTTTTGTGGTAGGCCTTGTTAAGTTCATTAACTTTCATTCATTAGTATCAACTTGTATGTTTGATTGTGATATTGCATGTCTAAGCTATCTTAACATTCTTCGTATGCACTGTTCCATCAACTTCTTTATCCTAATAAGATTTTTACTCTTGAATTTGTCTGGTTAATTAAAAATTCATGATGGCGTTCTCAGATCCATGTCAATTCGCAGCCCTTATGATTGCGACTCTCTTCACCAAATCTTTTTATATGACCTCACTGGTTAAATCTGGCACATGTATTAACCTTTATCAACATATTAATAGGCTTTTGTAAGACAATCAAATCAGTTTTTATTAGATGGTTTACCATTTTCCTTATATGCTGCATAGTGCGTACAATTGTTGCTTCTTGCCTTAGCTGCTGGACTGTTGTAACTTGTATTGCTGTGTTAAATTGATAACTTCTGCTTACTGCATACAAAGATTGAAATTAGGGGCATGATACAAGGAGTATTAGAGTTCTATTTTGTATTAGCTGATTTATTTTAAAAAAGAAAAACATATATTTGAACCACTTAACACTACTTCATGTACATACTCTATAACTTTTGTAGGTTACAGAATATCTCAAAGTGTGATAAAGAACCGTGAATACATGTCTAAATTTATGTAGAGAATTATCCTCCTCTACTCTCTTATTTAGAACTTGTTGGAATGGTAAATAAAGGATAGGAAACTTGATTTTTCATGAATATTGTGTACTATTTTTTTGATGACTAATTAACTAGCCATATATCAACGAAGAGAAACTATACGTCTCAAGAAAAACTACACAATTTGGACAAACAAAGCCCTAAACTTACCTCAACAACAAAGAAAATACACCACCTGTACTAGCACTGCCAACCAACTAAGGATAGAAATTTAAACTCTTCATCATTCATCATGAAGAGTCACAAACTTTATACCAACAAGTATAAGATTCCTTGCTGCAATCAAATGAAAATAATATCACATAAATGCAAAGAAGTATCACATAATGTTGATTGGGCTTGTCTACCCTGTGTGGCAAGAACAAAACTAGAGTCTTCAAGGAAGTACATAGTGCTCCTGCATAGGTGGTTAGGAATGTTATACATGAACTACATTACAGAGCCACTAGGAAACCAAGGTTAGCTAAAATAGGTTTTGTTAGCTGCCTCCTAAAATAAATGTAATGCAATAAAAAAAAATTGCATGGTTACATGTACCTGCACTTGTTAACCTTTGTAGCAATAGCAATAACTATAGATTATATAAGATTGAATTCTAGACCATTCTGGTTACATCATGTCAATCAGGCTATATTCGATTTTTCAAGAGACTTCCCTCTAGTAGTGAAAATGTGTTTTGGACCTCAATGCAAGAGTTGTGTAGTTAGATTTTGACGGACGCATCTAATGAATTGAAAAACAACAACTCCTCAAAGGATGCACTATTGAATAAGTTCCATACAAGTCAAAAAGAAAACAAATTACTAAAAAGAAGCATGGATCGCATAGAGAGTAAATTTGTACGACTTGCAAGTACACTGGTCGGTTAGGCTTCATTGTCGTCATCTCCAAGTGAAAAAGATACAAGTTGAATAACTTCTAAGGTTAGTAAGCTTTCCACCACCACAATTTGATTAATATTTGCGAATTGATTTCGTGATATTTTTATGATGAATTAAATGAAGCATGGACTACTAAATTAAAATTGTGTATTTGTAAACTACATGAAAATTTGTAGTTATTTCCTAGTAATATTTACTCTGTAGCTTCCAGTTATTGTGTTGCTGAGATGGTGAGTATTTTGTGGTATCAAACAAATCATGCTTGAATTTGGAACAATTATGTGAAATGCTTTTACAAAATAAGTTGGTCTATTGCTCTTAAAGCTGGCTCTTTTCTGATCTAAATTTGAGCAACTTCTTCCATATCTAAACTGCATAGTCCATTATAACATGTAATACGTAAGGGATGCCCCTTACCTTCTCGATAAAGGAAAAGTTACATATAAATAGTTTATTAACAGGTCAACATTGGAAGGTGATTGATGGAATGTGAATTGATTTCTTCAACTCCACATCTTATCCTAGACCACATGACCAATTTAAGAAGATTAATTACTTTATGTCATGTGATAGAGTTCATCTTGATGGGTACTTGCAAAAAGATTTATTGATATTTTTACTTTTGAAGATAGTGATATTGGTTTATGATGCGCTGACAGTTACATAGTGTTGTGAGATGATGTTCTTCTCTTCTTTGTTTTACATCCTATAGAAGTAACAAAAGCAAAATCTTAAATATTCATTTATTTTCTAAACAATAGGAATTAATATATGTTTTCTAACTGATATACACTTATCCTTTCAATAGATCAATAATTACTAGTCATCAAACTTCCTCCTTGAAGATAGTGCAGAGCGAGTTGAAGTAGCTGAAAATGTTAAACAAGTTGAAGTAAGAGAAACCTACTTTGTTAGTCTGTCATTTTAAGCTCCATGTATGAATTGATTTTAAGGTTCTTTTTCTTTTGCATCTATTATAATTCTAAACTCGTGTGGATCCTCCGCATATAGGGATGCAACTTTAAACAGTGTGTAGTCTTTGGATTGTCTGGCACAATATTTTGTTTAGCATTTCATGCACACAAAGAGGTGGCGATCATTATATCATTGAAGAAATATTTCACTCAACTGAAGTGAGTTTGATTATTCTTATGCTGACTAGTGACTACATGTTCCACTGAAAAATGAAAAACTGCTCCTTCAAATAGTTATTGTACTAGACAATATTAGTTCTATTTTAACAAAAATCTAACTGGAAGACTTCAATCGGTTAGTAGATTTATATAAACTATGATATTATGAGTATTGGCAACAGAATTTAGTGATATTTCTTACTGTTGGGTTGCACAAAACATGGATCATTGACTTCTTTCATATTTTTCTCAACATTGGTTATTTTATGATTCGTTATGCTTATCAAGGTATTTTAGACTCGTATTTTCTGCACTTTCTTGTTAATTGAAACAATAACCATAGTATCCCACTAGTAAAATTCTCTGCCTAGTAATTTTAGAACTTTTATTTGCTTCTTGTTTAAATTTTATCTTACTAAGATTCATAAGATAAACTTTTTTGAAACTACTAGTTGGTTGAATCAGTTTGATCGAACAATATTTTCTCCCATTTTTGGTCAATATAATAATTAAATTAATTTTTTATTTTCTAAATAAAGTAGCTAGTGATAGTTTTATCACGAAACTGACGAGAATTTGTTCTTTTAATAGATGAATTGTTTGAAGTTTGAAGGTGTCCGTGAAGACCGTGCAAAACAAGTTGAAGAAAATATTAGTTTTATCTAGGTGATTGAAAGATGTTTTCATTTGTACACATAATATAATTCTATTTTCTTATTATTGTTTTTGGGAGTTTATATGACTAATGGCATACAGTTTGGATGGATTATATTTTCTAATTGTGATCCTTTAACTAGTTCTGTCATACTCCGAGCCTACATCCTGAACGTGGCTGGCACTCAAAAATCATTACTGATCCCAAGCGAACTACTTGGCCTGGCTAACTCACTCAGCGAAAGGCTTTAACTCATAAAATAGTTCGGAATAAAGCATGCAATTTAATACTCTTTAACATAATGATGAAATTCAATTGTGTAAAATATATAAGACTTAACTCAATGTTTCAAAAACATATTCAAGGAGATAAACTGAACTTTTTCTACTAATCTATGAAGCCTCTAGAACTGACTCTGAAATAGGTACCGGGACAGGCCCGTGGCTACCTCAAACTAATAGTAAATAACTGAAAGGATAAAGGCTCAAGAGGGCCTCTGAATGCAAAATGTCTCATGAAAAGCTGGGTAGAACTGATCTTCAACGATGTGCTGGTTGAGGATCTCTATTTTCTATATCTGCATCATAAAATGATGCAGGTCGAATGACGTCAGTACATGGAATATATGAGTATGTAAAATGGCAAAAGAAAACTTACCTAGAATACTCAATTCTTTAAGGGATAGCAATGCAACTCAGCGTATAAATTATAATAAATTTACTTTTTTGAGAGTTTCTCTAACCGACAACCACCACTTATGAGCTAGTGATGATGCAACGAACTGTTGTCATTGCCACAACCGTCCAATACTTTTCCAGAGTAAGGGATGCAAACTCATCTCTAGATCCAATAAAAGTCCTCTTTTAGGGCAATGAGGAGTCGCCCGAATGAACGGTATGATTCTATCCTACGCTGACTACGTAGTTTATGGGGTTCGAGTTATTCTATAATCTTACCCAAATCGGTGCTCAATACTACTCTCAAAATATAGTTTATTATGCTCATAACTCAATTAGTCTCTTCTTGGACATAACTCAAACTCAACTCTTCTCAACGCATCTCAAAATAAATATTAAATGTAGTACTGCTCAACTCATATGTATATACTCGAAATTTCTCATGCTCAAAATGAAAATCAAGAGACTACTCAACTCATGCTCAAGATCATAAGTGAAAGACTTCTCAAACTCATACTCATGTCAAACTCTTTCTCAATTAAATGATGAAGATAATCATTCTTTAAGCTCAAAATTTATGCATGAAATAATTAGAGCAAAACTCATTTAGGGTTCATGTGAATTCAAACATGAAGCCATAACCTCAAGAACTCATTCCATCAATGTACAATAAAACATATACTATAACTCAACAATAAATAATATAATTAACTCCAAGAATTCAACTTGTTGGGATGGGAACCCAAACTCAAACTCAACTTGACTGTAGAAGGATGTAAGGCATGAGGACGAACTTAATCTAACGTTATGATAGCCTTACATACCTAGAATGAAGATTATCAAAGCAAAACTTAAAACTTTGGCTTGAAAATCTTGAACCTTAGCTTCTCTTTTTCTCTCCAATCCTTGCTCTCAAAATATTTTATGTAATAATGAGAGGAATGACACGTTGGGTATTGATAAGGGACTGATTTTATTCCCAAAACAGCTTGGATTCAGTTTTGAAAAAGGTGGGAAAATACTAGAATACCGCTCACTAAAACTGACATTTGGTTGTCTATGGGTCCTTCTACAGATCGGGGAAACTTCTATAGATCGTAGAAGACTAATCGTAGAAACTATCGCCCAAAATTGGACCTCACTAGTTCAAGGTGTTTTGGGTCTATGACCAAGCTTCTACGGGTCGTAGACTTTTATACATTCGTAATACCCATTCATAGAAACTTTGTGCACATTCCAGTAGCTACTGGAATGTGACACTAAAGTCTACGACTCATTCTTACGAGTCGTAATAATTTCTACCGGTTGTAATCAAGACTCGTAGAAAAGAAACTAAAAACTGAAATTTTTCTAAGTGTTCAGGGTTTCTACTAATCCTTCCTAGGACTCGTTCAAAACTCTACGAGTCATAGAGTTGAGTTGTAACTTTTTATGACATGTCAGCTTCTAGTAAAATGGTTATAGCTTTTTACTCCAAACTCGAAATGAGGCAAATTTGATGCGTTGGAAAGAGGAATCAAAGACCTTTAATTTGATAAGTTATGAGCCACCTAATTCTTTGTATTATTATAGATATGATCGTTAAGTTGACCCAAGTAAAATCTTTTACTTAATCGGTAAGAAGTTTTCAACTCAACTATGTGATAGAGGATTCTTATGACCTTAATTCACATCAATTACACTTCAAAGACTCAAGAATCAGTCATAATAATTATATTACAATTAAAATTTATTGGATTCGGGCCTATACTCATACGAAGAATAGTTGGGGTCTTAACATAAAATATTTTGGGATGTTACCATATCTCCCCTTAAGATCATTTGTCCTCGAATGAGGACCAAGCTAAGAATTTACCCAAGGAATGAATACAACACAAGAACTCAAAATGTTCAAGCTCACGAATAACTCACTCAATTGCTCAACTCAGAAAGAGACTAACTCAAAGATAAGAGTAGGAATAGTACCTTTAATATCGACACTAGGAGAAACGAATATGTGCGGGTACTTGGCTTTTATATCCTCCTCGACTTCCCATGTAGCTTCCTCAATGAATTGATTTCTCCATAAACCTTTAACTAATGCAACCTCTTTGATCCACAATTTACGAACCTGTCGATCAAGAATTTGAACAAAAATATCCTCAGGATAAATTATCTTTCACTCCAGTGTTTTATGTAGGAACAATGAGTAAAGGATCTCCCAAGCATTTCTTAAGCATAGAAATATGGAACACCGGATGAATGACATCTAACTCTAGTGGAAGTTCTAACTCATAGGCGACGTTGCCAACTCTCCTTAAAATCTGGTAAGGACTAATTATTGGGGACTCAATTTTCCTTTCCTCCCAAATCTCAAAACTCCCTTTATGGAAGAAACTTTTAGGTTCACCCAATCATTTCCCTCAACTTTAAGTCTTTCCTCCTAACATCAGTGTAAGATTTCTGACGACTTTGCAGAGTCTTCAACCTCTCTTGGATAATCTTCACTTTTTCCATAGCTTGATGATCCAATTCTTTTTCAATCAACTCAACTTCACCAACCTTGAACCAACCAATTGGTGATATATAAATCCTCCCATAAAGAGCCTTATATGGAGCCATTTGAATGCTCGAATAGAAGCTATTATTGTAAGCAAATTCAATAAGTGACAAGTGTTTATCCCAATTGTCACGACCCAACCCCGTGGGCCACGACTGGGGTCCGACCTGGACCCCGTATACATATTTGTCAACTGTAGTCAAATTGAACTATGAGCAAAGCGATACTACTCATAAAAAAACCCCAATGAGTTAAAATGTTTTCGTGTACGTGTGGCCTCTTTCATTCATATCGTATCATGAAAGAGAATGCAAGCCGACAAGACTTCCATAACGTAAAAACATTTACAACGTATCGTATAGGCACAGCCGAAATAAACTCATGAACAACCCACACATATATGTCTACAAACCTCTAAGAATAGGAATGACAACATGTGGTAGGACAGAGCCTCCGCCGTACCCCTATGTAACCAAATATATACATCGGTGGTTTGGTACCAAAACTTGGCTCCGAATCAATGGAGCTTCTTCTAAACTTGCTGAGTGGAATCCTGAGCTGGTGGACTCCCAAAATCTGTATTGTACCTGTGGGCATGAAATGCAGCCCCCCCCCCCCCCCCCCGAAGAAAGGGGGTCAGTACGATATATGTACTGAGTATATGCATAACATAACTGAGATAACAACTGAACCAAGGATGCAGGAAACCAAGTATAACATTTAATAGGATACTGTACATGTACCTTACAAAATAAAGTAATGTATACCACTATCACATACTGTATCTGTCCCACTCGGGGACTCGGTGTTACAAATTTATCTTTATGTCATCATAAGCATAAATATACCATAACCGGCCCATTGATGAGACTCGGTCTGCAATCATGTCGTCTTATCATTGCATTCACATAGCATACCCGGCCCTTGGTGGGGCTCGGTCATACCCAGCCCTTGTTGGGACTCGGTGAATATTTATATTATCTTATATCATACCCGGCCCCTTTTTGGGACTTCGATCGTACCCGGCCCTCTATGGGACTCGGTAAGGATATGTAAACCATATGCACAAGCAGAGTAGTAAGTAACCATATGCAAGCTAGATCATTACCTCAGAGATCGTATCATGTTTAACTTATAGCTAAGATATGCCAAAAGAAGAAAGAGAATAAGCTCTATATAGTCTGTACTTTCCTTCAGCTGATCTTCATACACATATTTCGTACCCGGCCCTTCATGGGGATCGGTGAACCACTATGGAATCGTAATCTCATTTTCGTATCAAATACATCTCACTGGGAATGAAAGATAGCTTCCCATACATTATATTCTGACACATAGAAGCCCTACTAGGCAATACTTAATCTTCACAGAAATTCTAATACTGAACAGTGGATAGGGGTTATGAGGCGTACTCGGAATTATGGGAATGGAAATATCCCCACACTTCATATACAATTCACTTAAGGCTAAACATTGCCAAAAGGAAAGAAAGATAGTTGTACGAACTTATACCAAAACATGCCAAGAGAAAGCTTTACATACCTTGTCTGAATTATTCCTTATCCTGCTTGTCTCGCCGTCCTTTGAACCTATTCAACATGAAAGTAGTATGAATATCAACCCCTTTTACTTTCCATCACCCTAGGTTACATCTTAGTATTAATGGAATCTATTTCCTTAGTCTTTTTCCCGACTAGTTCTGTTATTCGCTAAGGCGTCGATGAAAATTGGGCAGCACCTCCCCTATAATGTGCCCTATACAAATTTCCAATTAGGTCCCTAATACCTACAGCCAACCAACAACAACAATATGCAGCAATTCACACCAACAATATACAACATAACCTCCAAACGACTTATTCAAAAATACGGTAGCACAATAGGGCGTCTAGCCTTTATTTTGTAACGCCTTTCATTATACGCAATGAGGGGTCGTGTGGCTGCAACCAGAAGCATACACACCCCTTTTAGAACGCATTTAGGCCCTACAAAAATACATTACACCCCTGCAGCAACAACTTACAAGAACGACACTTTATTTCGATGACAATTCACTTCTAGCAACTCCAATTTAGTTTATTTAGGGCGTCAAACATATTTATCATATTTTCACATTTCCAGCCACTTAAACAACGTATAATAACCTATATAAAAACACCATAAAATTCAATTTAAAAGGAAAGGCCTTACCTTACGTTAAACTTGCCAAACTCGCCAAAACTATCCAAAACGTGAAATCTGGACAGCCCACTGTCTTATATTGTCGCTTAGTTTCAGAGGGGTAATTGAGGGAAACAGTATTTGTGGCCTCAATGAAAGTTATAGACATGTGTATCAAGGTCGCAAAAAAATTTGAATTACCCCTACAAAAATTTTGTACGAAAATATATGACTGAAATACTCACAGCTGTCCGTGTAGGATTTCCAAAGCAAAGTCTGGGCAGCAGCTCCCCCATGCTTCACCACCATGTTTTGAGCAGAGAAAAGCAAATATGGGTTATAGAGTCTAAATGAAAGTTGTATCCCCATGCAATATCTTTCCAAAACATCTTGAATAACTCAAAAATAAGCCTTACACAAGGAGTTATACTCGTATTACTAACTTGGCGTTTCTCCAAACCAGGGCTGCCTTTGCTTTCTTCTCCACGTTTTTCTCTCTATTTTTGTTCAAGTTTTTGGCTAAAAATGACTTAATAGTCATCCATACATATATATATCTTTTTGGATAGTGACACATGTCATCCCCTAAGGGTGACACGTGTCACACCCTTAGGAAGCCACCTCAATTATGCAACCAATCCATGGTTGCCATGTGGTAGGTGGGGTCCACCCCATGGTGTGTCACCTTCTGCCACGTGTCACTTTCATGTGATGCCATGTGTACCTATCATGTTCTGCCATGTGTCAAGTAGGTGAGTCACCTACTTGCTTCAAGTGGGTGAGTCACCTACTTGCTTCAAGTAGGTGCATCGTTTCCTTATTTCTCTTCCGTGGGTTCATAATTTCGTCGCACTTTAAGAGCCTATGTATTCCTTGCTACTTAGTCTCAACATGCACTCAAGTAGCTTAAGTATGTAAGACCTCCAAGTTGGTAGTTTACGCGAGTCAATCAAGTGCTACGACTCATTTTTTGGCCTCCAACTCCTTTCGAATTTTTATAACCTTATTTCCAATCTTTCTTATTATGAAGCATTTTGTTCTCCTTTCCTTGGAGTTATTTGATAGCATTATAAACTATCCAACTCACATAACGACTTTTGAGAAACTTAAGAGCCTTCCCAGAAACTTGAGAAGCTTATGAAGCATTCTAAGGTACCCAAGTACGGGGTGTAACACCAATTACCCTTGAAGTCGATAATGTAAGCTCTGAACATATCCTCAAGGGTACGCTCTACTTTACCATCTATCTGAGTATGAAAAGCGGTGATACTAAGATTCACCTTCGAACCCAAACCTTTCTGGAAGGACTTTCAAAATTGCCCAGTGAATTGGGTACCTCTGTCTGAAATAATGGACAAGGGAACTCCATGCACTCTGACTATCTCTCGAATATATAGTCTTGCATAATCTTCTGCTTAGTCTATAGTCTTAACAGGCAAAAAGTAGGCTAATTTAGTCAATCTATCCACAATCACTCAAATAGAATCATATTATCTGCGAGACGTGGTAAACCTGTAATGAAATCCATGTTAATTATCTTCCACTTCCATTATGGCAACTCCATATTCTGAGCTACACCATAAGGCCTTTGATGCTCAACCTTGACTTGTTGGCAATTCGGGCACTTGGATACAAGCTTGGCTATGTCTCTCTTCATACCACTCCACCAATAGACCTCTCTCAAGTTGTGGTACATTTTTGTAGAACGTGGATGGATGGAATACTTGGAGCTATGAGCCACTTCCATGATTCTATAACGAAGACCATCAACACCTGGAACGCACAACCTACCTTGATATCTCAACACTACATCCCCCCTTTGGTGAAAGCCATTACATTTTGCTTATGAACATCACTTTTCAACTAGAGGAAATAGGATCTTGATTTGCCTTTTGTTTACCTCAACAACTAATGAAGACAGTCCCATTTTGGACAATAACGCATCCCTCATCGGAATCCACAAGATAAACTCCTAAATATGCAAGTGTATGCACTTCCCTAGCTAATTCTTTCTTCTCTTCCTCAACATGAGCGGTACTCCCCATGGATAACCTGCTAAGAGCATCGGAAACAACATTAGCCTTTCCTGGAACTCATGTCATAATCCTTGAGCAACTCAAGCCATCTCCTCTGCCTCAGATTGAGCATTTTCTGGCTGAATACATATTGTAGGCTTTTGTGATCCATGAACACTACATTCACACCATAGAGATAGTGATGCCAAATCGTGATTGCAAATACTACAGCTGCCAACTCCAAATCATGAGTCGTATAATTCATCTCGTGAACCTTAAGTTGTCTGGAGGCATATACAATAACCTTTCCCTTCTGCATAATAACACAACCCAATCCGACTTTGGATGCATCATAATAAATTATAAACCCATTTGTTCCCTCGAGTAGGGAAAAAACTAGAGCGGTAGCCAATCTTGTTTTTGACTCTTGAAAACTCTTCTCATAAGCATTGGACCATTGAAAGTTAGTCTTCTTTTGAGTCAACTTAGTTAATGGCGATGATGTGGATGAAAATCCTTCAACAAATCTCCTATAATAGCCAGCCAAACCTAAGAAACTTCTTATGTCAGTCGGGGATATGGATCTTGGTCTATTCTTAACTGGTTTAATCTTCTGTGAGTCAACTCAGATACTATCTCCAGAAATAATATGGCCTAATAATGCCACATATGCAAGCCAGAACTCACACTTGGAAAACTTAGCATATAACTCATTTTCCTTGAGAGTTTGGAGGACAATTCTGAGATGGTAAGCATGCTCCTCCTCATTTCTCGAATAGATCAGTATGTCTTCGATAAATACGATCACAAACATATCTAGATACTGCTTGAACACTCTATTAATGAGGTACATAAATATTGTAGGAGCGTTAGTCAAACCAAAGTAAATGACTAATTTATAGTAACCATACTTGGTTTTGAAGGCTGTCTTTGGGAAGTCACATTCTCTTACTTTCAACTGATAGCCTGATTTGAGGTCTATCTTGGAGAAACAAGTGGCACCCTGAAGTTGGTCAAAAAGATTATCGATCCTCGGAAGGGGATACTTATTCTATATAGTAACCTTATTCAGCTGATGATAGTAAATGACCATTCTCAATGATCTATCTTTCTTTCGCACGAATAAGATAGGAGCGCCCCAAAGTGAGACACTCGTCCTAATGAACCCCATATTAAGAAGTTCCTTCAACTTCTTTTTTATCTCTTTTAACTCCACGAGAGCCATTCTATATGGCGGAATAAAAATAGGCTAAGTATCGGGGAGAATATCTATGCCAAAGTCTATCTCTCTATTAGGAGGGACCCCAAGAAAATCATCAGAAAAGACCTCTAAAAACTCATTAACAACTGGTATTGACTAAAGGGATTATGTCTTCACACTGTCATATCTACCTCAAACAATGTGGTAGATACACCCTTTGGAGACTAATTTTCTGGCCTTATGGTAGGAAATGAATTGATCCTTAGGCAAAGTTGGACTACCCTTCCACCCTATAACTGGCTCATTTGGAAATTGAAACTCGACTACTCGGGTTCTACAATCAACTGAGGCATAACAAGTATAAAGCCAGTACATGCCAAGAATGACATCAAAGTCAACCATATCTATCTCAACTAAATCTGCAAAAGTGTATTTATGATATACAGAGACTATACAATCACGGTTAACTCTCTTAACTAGAATGGACTCACCAATAGGAGTAGAAACACTGAATGGTTCTAAGAGGCATTCAAGAATAATCCCAAACTTAACGGCTATATAAAGAGTCGCAAAAAACAAGGTAGCACTAAGATTAAGTAAAGCATAGACATCATGAGAAAAGACTCAAAAAATATGAGTGACAACATCTAGAGAGTTTTCCTGGTCATGCTGGTCGGCCATAGCAGACAGACGGTTTGGACGCCCTCTTGTTTCTGAAGTTTCACTTCTCTGATTTCCTCTGTTGGGTTATGCTGTTGAAGAAGATTGGGCTCTATTTCCCCTATTACCCTGCTTTTTGATGGACAATCTCTCATAAAGTGACCCATATGGTCATATTTATAACAACCACTGGAGTCTTCCACACTTACTAAAAGGCGGTTTGCGAGCTAAACTTTGAGCCATACTCCCCTGGGAATGAGATCCTTGGGCCCTAAAGTTCTGGTTACCTTGAGACTTTTGGTCATTCCTATTGCTAGTTGCGGGTGTACTAGCTATAGATGGTGCATACCCAGAAGACCTCTTTTGGAAGAAAGAACAGTTGCCTTTACCCCTCTTCTGGTGATTGCCCTCATTATCTGTGGATTTGGATTTTTTTCTTTGATTCTCCTCTCTGTCCCTTTTCTTATTATCCTTAACTTGCTCGGCATACACCATGAGCTTGGAGGTATATATATCTAAGATTAACAAGGAAGCCTGACACTCTTTCTTCATATGCTAGCCTAGATTTGAAATGAATTTCCTCATTTTGGCTCTCACATTAGGAACCATTTTGGGAGCATACCTAGATAGCTGAATGAACTTGAGACTGCATTCTTTGACAGTCATCCCCTATTGCTTCAGGTTCACAAACTTTTCTACCTTTTCTTTCCTCAGCTCTGGAGGGAAGAAGTGGTCCAAGAATGCATTCTCGAACTCATCCCAAACTGTAGGTTCAACTTCTTCATCTCTATTTTCCTCCCATTGATTATACCAAACATTGGCAACATCTTTCAGCTGGCAGGAGACAAGTTCAACTCCTTCTACTTCAGTGGCATGCATGGCTTTCAAAATCTTCCACATTTCATCAATAAAGTTGTGAGGATATTCCTCAACCTTAGATTCAATAAAGATAGACGGATTCATCCTCAGAAAATCCCTAATCCTTGTAGTAGAAGACGACTCTTGATGACTAGAGCTAGAAACTGCTGAACTCTGGCTACCATTTCGGGTAGTTACCAACTGAGTAAGCATGGTGATAGCTCCTCTCAAATCTGCCTCTGAACTAGGCATAGGCTAAGTAGTAGGCATCTGAGGCATCTCAGTAGACTAGGAAGGTCGACCTCTACCCTTCACTCAAGAGGGTAGGGGCATCTCAGATTGCGGAACCTCAGTGCTAGCGGCATTCCTTTAATTAGCAATACACTTTGGAGACATTACCTGCAAATGTGTAAGTGCACGAATTAGGAGAGAACTTTTATAGAGTTAAGCTTTATCACATGAACTTAGAATATAAAAGAAGTGAGATGATTCCTAATGTCCTATAGTTTCCTGATTATAGGGTGGTGCACGACACACCCATAAGCAAGACTCTACAAGAGACAGTTTCATAGATACCCTAGGACTCTTGAACGTTGTGCTCTGATATCAAGTTTGTCACACCCTATGTCTACACCCTGGACGTGGCCGACACTCAAAAACCATTACTGATCCCAAGCGAACTACTTGGCCTGGCTAACTCACTCAGCATAAGATTTTAACTCATAAAATAGTTCGAATGGACAAAATAAAGCATGCAATTTAATAATCTTTAACATAATGATGAAACTCAATTGCATAAAATATATGAGACTTAACTCAATGTTTCAAAAATATACTCAAGAAAATAAACTGAACTATATCTACTAATCTATAAAGCCTCTAAAACTGACACTAAAATAGGTATCGGGATAGGCCTGCGACTACCTCAAACTAAGAGTAAATAACTGAAAGGATAAAGACTCGAGGGGGCCTCTAAATGCAAAGAGGTCTCATGAAAAGCTGGGTAGGACCGATCTTCAATGATATATTAGTTGAGGATATCCATCACCTGTATCTTCATCATAAAATAATGCAGGTCAAATGACGTTAGAACATAGAATGTAAGAGTACGTAAAATGGCAAAAGAAAACTTACTCAGAATACTCAACTCAAGAACTCAACTCTGGAAATAACTCAACTCAAATATTACAAGAAATAATTATTTAAAGGATAGCAATGCAGATCAGTGTGATAGTGATGATACAATGAACTATTGTCGTTGCCACAACCTTCCAATACTTTGCTAGAATAAGGGATAAAAAATCATCTCTGGATTCAATAAAAGTCTTCTTTTAGGACAATGAGAAGTCGCCCAAAAGAACAGTATGATTCTATCCTACGTTGACTACGTAGTTTATGGGGTTTGAGTTTTTCTATACTCTTTTCCAAATCGATGCTCAACACTACTCCCAAAATATAATTTATTATGCTCATAACTCAATTAGTCTCTTTTAGATTTAACTTAAACTCAAGTCTTCTCAACTCATATGTATATACTCGAAATTTCTCATGCTCAAAATAAAAATCAAGAGACTACTCAACTCATGCTCAAGATGATAAGTGAATGACTTCTCAAACTCATACTCATGTCAAACTATTTTTCAATTAAATAATGATATAATAATTCTTTAAACTCAAAATTTATACATAAAATAACTAGGGAAAAACTCATTTAGTGTTCATGTGAATTCAAACATGAATCCATAACCTCAAGAACTCATTCAATCAATGTACAACAAAACACATACTATAACTCAATAATAAATAATATAATTAACTCCAAGAATTCAACTTGTTGGGATGGGAACTCAAACTCAAACTCAACTTGACTATAGAAGGATGTAAGGAACGAGGACAAACTTAGTCCAATGTTTTGATAGCCTTACATACCTGGAACGAAGAATATCAAAGCAAAATTTGAAACTCTAGGTTGAAACTCTTGAACCCTAGCTTCTCTTTTTCTCTCCAATCCTTGCTCTCAAAATATTCTATGTAATAATGAGAGGAATGACACGTTTGGTATTGATAAGGGACTAATTTTAGTCTTAAAATGGCTTGGGTTCAGTTTGAAAAAGGGGGAAAGACTAGAATACCGCTCACTAAAACTGATATTTGGTCGTCTATTGGTCCTTCTACGGATCATAGAAAAGATCGTAGAACACCAATCATAGAAAATATGGCCCAAAATTGGACCTCATTGTTTCAAGTTATTTCGAGTCTACGACCAAGCTTCTACGGGTCGTAAGACCCATTTGTAGGAACTTTGTGCACATTCTAGTAGCTACTAAAATGTAACACAAAAGTCTATGACTCATTCTTACGAGTCGTAAGAATTTCTATTAGTCGTACTCAAGACTCAAAGAAAAGAAACTAAAACTAAATTTTTTCTAAGTGTTTAGGGATTTTACGTATCCTTCCTACGACTCGTAGAAAACTCTATGGGTCATAGAGTTGAGTCGTAACTTTTTATGACCTAGCAGCCTCTACTAAAACGGTCATAGGTTTTTATTCCAAACTCGAAATGAGGCTAACTTGGTGGAGTTGAAAAGAGGAATCAAATACCTTTAATTTTATAGGTTATAGGCCACTTAATTATTTTTATTATAGTAGAAATGATCATTTAAATTTGACCCAAGTAAAATCTTTTACCGAAACTCAATCAGTAAGGAAACTTTTAACTCGACTTTGTGCTAGAAGATCCTTATGACCGTAATTCCCATCAAATTGTCACGCCCCGAGAGGGTACCCTAGACGTAACCGGCACCCGAAGGCCATTTCTGACCTCCGAGCGAACCACCTGGTCCAGTCACTCCTTCATTCAAGCACATTCTCTTAGCAGGAACTCAATTTAAAGAAATACTTTTCATAATATAAGGGCCGAAGGCCAAACATTTACAATCAAAAGAAGACAATAAAAATAGGACTCCTCAAGATGACCGCTCGACCTCCCACACTCCAGTCTATGAAGCCTCTACTCATGTCAAAAAGGTGCCAATGACAAGCCCATGGCTACCAACAATCTAAATAAAAGGAAGAACAACAAAACTGTACAAGAAGGCCCAATATCCTCCGGGAACTAGGAGGACTCACCGACTAGCTGGAAGTGTATGTGTATCTTCAACGGAGCGCCGGTTGATGATCTCTAGTACCTGTCTCTGCATCATGAAACGATGCAGGCCAAATGGCGTCAGTACATGGAATGTACGAGTATGTAAAATGGCCGAATACAACGAACATCAAGGAAGAATAAATCAACTCGGGAGCTCAACTCAAAAGGGATGACAACTCAATCAAATGTCCTAAGTCTAAACAAGGATATGATTTAGACTGGACCAATCATATACAATTCAACTCAATCTGACTCAGAGTACTATCAACACCTATTTGGGAGTTTCTCTTAACCGACAACCAACACTTACGAGCCAGTGAAGGTACAACGAAACGACGTCGTTGCCACGCCCGTTCATACCTTGCCAGGGCATGAACGACGAACACTCATGGATCCAATCCAACCAGATCCTATAATGTCAGGACAAAAGCTCTCGGGGAAGCATCCGACTTTAACGGTTCAATCCCCCCTACGTTTGGCAACACAGGTATTGGGTTCGAGTATGGACTATACTCTTGCCCAATTCGGTGCTCGATACTCCTCCCAAGACTCAATGCTCATAAAACTCCATCCAATCAACTCAATCAACTCATATCAACAAGTCTCATTACAACCTTGTCAACTCATCAACTCTATCACAATCAAGTCTCTTCCAAGCATACTAATTGCTCAATCTCAATCATATCTTCAAAGAAAATTTAAATGCACATGTATAACATCATCTAGATATAATCAATCATTACCTCCATCCATTTGAGAAAATCCTCATGACTCACCACATCTTCAAGACTTCAAATCGACATTTTTATAATAGGCAACATTTTTAAGAAAATAATATACTTTATCAAATCTACATAATTAAGAAGATCAATAAAACATATTTAGCAACTCATTCCTTCATCATCTCATACTCACATAAGGGCTCATTTTAGGAACCTCTTAGCTCAACAACATTGGCACATAAATAATTAAATAAAATGGAGACAAAGCTCATTCAAACATGTACCATACCAAGAAACTCCATTTTCATGAATATCTAACCTCAAAACAAGAATAGGGCACATGGATGGACTCAACCCATGTTTTGGATAGCCTTACATACCTTAGTGAAGACTTGAAGAAAACCTTGTAGTTGGGTCTTCAATGGAGGACTCAAATCTTGAAGTTCTTGGACTCCTTTTTGGTTGGAAATGGAGAAGAAGAGAAGAGAGAAGGGAGAGGAGCTAGGGCTTTTCTTTAGAGAGAGAGTGGGGGCTGAATAAATGCCCCCAAAATACACAAGGCTTGTGTATATATAATTTGGGAAATTTCCCAAATTGCCCTTCCTCCAATTTCTGAAAATCAGGCAAAAACGCCCTTGGCGCGATAGTGGTGCGTCACGCCCTTACAGCGCCAAGGCCAATTACGCCCAAAACCTGCACAACTTTTAGTGGCGCGTCGCGCCAGGGACCAAACTACTGAGGCATGTTTCTGGCGCGATAGTGGCGCGTCGCGCCCTTACAGCGCCAAGCCTATTATTCTAAATTCTGGGAATTTGGCCTGAAAAACCCTGCACAACTTTTAGTGGCGCGTCGCGCCAAGGACCAAACTACTGAGGCACGTTTCTGGAGCGATAGTGGCGCGTCGTGCCCTTACAGCGCCAAAGCCATATCCCCAGCAGTTGCAACCCAGGCCAAAAATGAAATTCCTATCGTGCTAGTTCGTCTTCGGATCGTCATATCTTTTGTCTCCGAACTCCAAAATTTACGTTCTTGGTGGCGTTGGAAAGAAGACTCGACGACCTTTAATTTGATAGGTCGTGGGCCACCCAGATTGACGTCCTTCAAAAGATAGGGTCGTTAAAAGTCGACCCTTACATGAACTCGTCCTAAACTTAGCCACGACGGATCTTTTGGACTTAGCTCGGTCCTAGGGGTCCTCAATGACCCCACATCACCTCCAACGCTCTTAAATTCCTCAGGGACTCATCTTAACTCGAGCACATACTTCGAAATAAATACGATGGGCCCCACACATGTACAAAGAAAGCCCGAATCTTAGGAAGAAATTTTGAGGGGTGTTACATTATCTCTCCCTTGGGATCATTCGTCCTCGAATGACGAGCAATCAAGAATGGACTCGGGGTACAAATCACAATCAAAACTCAGTCATTCAATCAATCAAATTCTCAATCAAATATCAATCAAAACTCAAAAAGGTACAAATGAATTCGAGTCAAGGAAATGGTCATTACCTTCAATATCCTCCTCGGTAGGCTCGAATAGATGTGGATATTTAGATTTCATGGCTTCCTCCGCTTCCCATGTGGCTTCCTCAACAAATTGATTCTTCCACAGGACCTTGACTGAGGCAACTTCTTTGTTCCTCAACTTGCGAATTTGGCGATCAAGAATTTGGACTGGAACCTCTTCATAAGACAAGCTATCCTTAATTCCAACGCTGTCAATGGGGACTACCAACGAGGGATCACCCAAGCACTTTTTCAACATCGAAACGTGGAACACCGGATGAATAGCAGCTAGATCTGAGGGTAAGTCCAACTTATAAGCAACACTCCCGATCCGCCTCAAAATTTGGTACGGACCAATATATCGAGGACTAAGTTTCCCCTTCTTTCCAAACCTCATGACACCCTTCATGGGTGACACTTTCAAATACACCCAATCATCCACCTTAAACTCTAAGTCCCTCCTCCTCACATCGGTGTAAGATTTTTGGCGACTTTGGGCTGTCTTTAGTCTCTCTCGGATAATTCGTACCTTCTCCATGGCTTGATGAACAAGGTCAGGCCCAATCAACTCGGCTTCACCAACTTCAAACCACCCAATGGGCGATCTACACCTCCTCCCATACAAGGCTTCATAAGGAGCCATTTGAATGCTCGCCTGATAGCTATTGTTATATGCAAACTCTATGAGAGGCAAGTGATCATCCCAATTCCCCTTGAAGTCAAGCACACACGCCCTCAACATATCTTCCAATGTCTGAATTGTGCGCTCTGCTTGGCCATCTGTCTGGGGATGGAAGGTTGTACTCAAGTTCACCCTCGAACCTAATCCCTTCTGAAAGGATTTCCAAAATTGGGAAGTGAATTGAGCTCCTCTGTCCGAGATGATAGACAGAGGGACCCCATGCAATCTGACGATCTCCTGTATATATAACTTTGCATAATCTTCTGTGGTGTCGGTAGTCTTAACCGCCAAGAAGTGAGCTGATTTCGTCATTCTATCCACAATCACCCAAATGGAATCATGTTGCTTTCGAGACTTCGGCAAGCCTGTAATAAAGTCCATGTTGATCATCTCCCACTTCCATTCTGGAATTTCTATGTTTTGGGCTAGACCACATGGTCTTTGATGCTCAACCTTCACTTGTTGACAATTCGGGCATTTGGAAACGAATTCCGCAATGTCTCTCTTCATCCCACTCCACCAATAGATCTCCCTCAAGTCATGGTACATTTTGGTGGAACCCGGATGAATGGAGTATCTAGAACTATGCGCTTCGGCCATAATCCTCTCTCGAACATCGTCAATATCCGGCACACACAATCTATTTTGGTACCGCAACACACCATCTCCCCCTTGGGTAAAAACCATTACCTCTTGTTTGTGTACAACTCCCTTCAATTGGAGAAGGACGGGATCTTGGTCTTGCTTCTCCTTCACCTCTGCCACAAGTGAGGATGTAGACCCGTCCTGAACTGTAACTCCGCCTTCATTGTTCTCTTCCAGATGAACTCCCAGTCGGGCTAACCTGTGTACCTCCTTCGCCAATTCTCTCCCTCCTTCCTCCATGTGGGCAGTGCTACCCATAGACAACCTGCTAAGAGCATCAGCAACAACATTAGCTTTACCTGGATGGTAGAGGATGCTCATATCATAGTCCTTGAGTAGCTCAAGCCATCTCCTTTGCCTCAGGTTGAGTTCCTTCTGGCTAAAGACGTATTGCAAGCTCTTGTGATCGGTGAATACATCGATATACACTCCATACAGGTAGTGACACCAGATTTTAAGTGCATACACCACAGCTGCCAGCTCAAGGTCATGAGTTGGGTAATTCCTCTCATGAAGCTTAAGCTGTCTTGAAGCATAGGCTATCACCTTCCCCCTTTGCATCAACACACAACCCAAACCAATTCTGGAGGCATCACAATAAATCACAAAACCTTCTGTTCCATCGGGCAAGGTTAGAACAGGAGCAGTGGTTAGCTTGGTCTTCAATTTCTGGAAACTCTCCTCACAAGCATCAGACCATTGGAACTTAGCCTTCTTTTGGGTCAGCTTAGTCAATGGTGATGATATGGATGAGAATCCCTCTACAAACCTTCGATAGTACCCGGCCAAGCCCAGAAAGCTCCTTATCTCTATTGGGGATGTGGGTCTAGGCCAATTTTTCACAGCTTCTATTTTCTGAGCATCCACCTGAATACCATCTACAGATACAATGTGGCCTAAGAAGGCCACCGATGCAAGCCAAAATTCACATTTAGAGAACTTTGCATACAATACCTGGTCCCTCAAAGTTTGTAGAACGACCCTAAGATGATAGGCGTGCTCCTCTTCGTTCTTGGAGTAAACCAGAATATCATCTATGAATACAATCACAAACATATCAAGGTACGGTTTGAATACCCGGTTCATGAGATCCATAAAAGCGGCGGGAGCATTAGTCAGCCCAAAAGACATGACCAAGAATTCAAAGTGGCCATAACGAGTCCGGAAAGCAGTCTTCGGAACATCGCATTCTCTCACCTTCAACTGGTGGTAGCCGGATCTCAAGTCTATCTTTGAGAAACAAGTGGCACCTTGAAGTTGGTCGAATAAGTCATCTATTCTGGGGAGAGGGTATTTGTTCTTCACAGTGACTTTATTCAACTGCCTGTAGTCGATACACATTCTAAGGGACCCATCCTTCTTTCGCACAAATAGGACCGCAGCACCCCATGGCGAGACACTCGGCCTAATGAATCCCTTATCTAACAAGTCCTTCAGCTGCTCCTTCAACTCCTTCAACTCAGCCGGAGCCATTCTATATGGAGGAATTGAGATAGGCTGGGTATCAGGAAGAACATCAATCCCGAAGTCGATCTCTCTATCAGGAGGGACTCCAGGCAGATCTTCAGGAAAAACATCCGGAAATTCGTTGACAATCGAAACCGACTCAAGGGATGGAGACTCAATGCTGTCATCTTTCACTCGGACAAGGTGATAGATACACCCTTTTGAGATTAGCTTCCTGGCCCTAAGGTATGAAATAAACTTACCCTTAGGCGCAATAGGACTACCCCTCCATTCTATGACAGCCCCATTCGGGAATCTAAAAGTGACAATTTGAGTTCTACAATCAATAGAGGCATAGCAGACATAAAGCCAGTCCATACCAAGGATCACATCGAAATCAACCATGTCTAACTCAACCAAGTCAGCCAAGGTGTCCCTGTGATAAATTGACACAGTGCAATCTCTATAGACTCTCTCAGCTAAGACAGAATCACCGACAGAAGTGGCCACACAAAAGGGCTCAAGAAGACGTTCAGGGATTTTATTGAACTTACTAGCCACATAGGGAGTTACAAAAGATAAGGTGGCACCTGGATCCATCAACACATAACAATCAAAGGAAGAGACTCGAATCATACCCGTCACGACGTTTGGAGAGTTCTCCTGATCTTGGCGACTACCCATGGCATATAGGCGGTTTGTACCTCCACTCGTACCTGGAGTAGCGCCCCTCTGATTTCCTCTAGCTGGTGGTGCGATGGCAGAGGACTGGGCCCTGTTCCCCCATGTTGGGCATTCCCTCAGAAGATGGCCCATTTGGCCGCATTTATAACAACCAACCCTTCCTGCTCTGCATTCTCCCAAGTGGAGCCTACCACACTTGCTGCATGGTGGCTTTCCCTTCGAACCTTGACTTACACTGGCCGGGGATTGAGAAACCTGAGGTCTGAAATTTTGGCGACTTTGTCCCTGCCGATCATACCTGTCCTGCGGCATCGGTGCGCTGGCGGTAGATGAGGCATAGGTGGAAGGTCTCTTCTGGAAGAAGGACCTGTTGCCCTTGCCTTGCCTCTACTCATTCTCATGCCCAGATGACCTTGCCTTTTTGCTCAGGTGCTCTTCTCTATCTTTTCTCTTTTCCTCCTCTACCTGTTGACCATACACCATTAATCTGGAAAGGTCCATATCCGAGATCAACAATGCTGCCTTGCATTCCTTCTTCACATGCCTCCCTAATCCGGAGACGAACTTTCTCATCTTCGACCTCACATCAGGAATCATTTCTGGAGCATACCTGGACAGCTGGATGAACCTTAGGCCATACTCCTTAGCCGACATACCTTCCTGTTTCAGATTAACAAATTCCTCCACCTTCGCTTCCCTCAATTCTCGGGGAAAGAAGTGGTCAAGAAAAGCTCCCTCAAATTCATCCCACCTAGCAGGTTCAGCATCTTCACCCCTACCTTGTTCCCATTGGTTATACCAAATGTTTGCCACATCTTTGAGTTGATAAGACACCAACTCGACCCCCTCAATTTCCGTAGCATGCATAGCTTTCAGAATCTTCCACATTTCATCAATAAAGTTTTGGGGATCTTCATCGACCTTAGAACCCGTGAATGCCGACGGATTCATCCTCAGAAAGTCTCTAATTCTAGTGGCAGCAGATGGCTCCTGAGAACTAGAGCTGAGAGTCGGCGAACTCTGATTACCGCTTCGGGCAGCCATTAGTTGCGTGAGCATTGCAATTGCCCCCCGAAATTCAGCCTCTGGTGTGGGTACAGGTGGGGTAGATGGCACTTGAGGTGCCTCCGCATATCTCGCGGGTCGGCCTCTAGCTCTTGCTGGGCGTGCCTCTGACTGTGGCATCCCTGCATTATCAATATTCCTCTGGCTAGCGGTACGTTTAGGAGGCATTATCTGTAACGTATGAACGCACGAATTAGAAAGGAAGTTTCATGGAGTTTAACTCCATCGCATGAATTCAGAGTATGAAAGAAGTGAAATAATTCCTAATGTCTTATAGCCTCCTGATTATAAGTGTGGTGCACAACACACCCATAAGCAAGACTCTACTAGACACGGCTTCATAGACTCCCTAGGACACTTGAACTTTGTACTCTGATACCATATTGTCACGCCCCGGGAGGGTACCGTAGAAGTAACCGGCACCCGAAGGCCATTTCTAACCTCCGAGCGAACCACCTGGTCCAGTCACTCCTTCATTCAAGCACATTCTCTTAGCAGGAACTCAATTTAAAGAAATACTTTTCATAATATAAGGGCCGAAGGCCAAACATTTACAATCAAAAGAAGAAAATAAAAATAGGACTCCTCAAGATGACCGCTCGACCTCCCACACTCCAGTCTATGAAGCCTCTACTCATGTCAAAAAGGTGCCAATGACAAGCCCATGGCTAACAACAATCTAAATAAAAGGAAGAACAACAAAACTGTACAAGAAGGCCCAATATCCTCCGGGAACTAGGAGGACTCACCGACTGGCTGGAAGTGTATGTGGATCTTCAACGGAGCGCCGGTTGATGATCTCTAGTACCTGTCTCTGCATCATGAAACGATGCAGGCCAAATGGCGTCAGTACATGGAATGTACGAGTATGTAAAATGGCCGAATACAACGAACATCAAGGAAGAATAAATCAACTAGGGAGCTCAACTCAAAAGGGATGACAACTCAATCAAATGTCCTAAGTCTAAACAAGGATATGATTTAGACTGGACCAATCATATACAATTCAACTCAATCTGACTCAGAGTACTATCAACACCTATTTGGGAGTTTCTCTTAACCGACAACCAACACTTACGAGCCAGTGAAGGTACAACGAAACGACGTCGTTGCCACGCCCGTTCATACCTTGCCAGGGCATGAACGACGAACACTCATGGATCCAATCCAACCAGGTCCTATAATGTTAGGACAAAAGCTCTCGGGGAAGCATCCGACTTTAACGGTTCAATCCCCCCTACGTTTGGCAACACAGGTATTGGGTTCGAGTATGGACTATACTCTTGCCCAATTCGGTGCTCGATACTCCTCCCAAGACTCAATGCTCATAAAACTCCATCCAATCAACTCAATCAACTCATATCAACAAGTCTCATTACAACCTTGTCAACTCATCAACTCTATCACAATCAAATCTCTTCCAAGCATACTAATTGCTCAATCTCAATCATATCTTCAAAGAAAATTTAAATGCACATGTATAACATCATCTAGATATAATCAATCATTACCTCCATCCATTTGAGAAAATCCTCATGACTCACCACATCTTCAAGACTTCAAATCAACATTTTTATAATAGGCAACATTTTTAAGAAAATAATATACTTTATCAAATCTACATAATTAAGAAGATCAATAAAACATATTTAGCAACTCATTCCTTCATCATCTCATACTCACATAAGGGCTCATTTTAGGAACCTCTTAGCTCAACAACATTGGCACATAAATAATTAAATAAAATGGAGACAAAGCTCATTCAAACATGTACCATACCAAGAAACTCCATTTTCATGAATATCTAACCTCAAAACAAGAATAGGGCACATGGATGGACTCAACCCATGTTTTGGATAGCCTTACATACCTTAGTGAAGACTTGAAGAAAACCTTGTAGTTGGGTCTTCAATGGAGGACTCAAATCTTGAAGTTCTTGGACTCCTTTTTGGTTGGAAATGGAGAAGAAGAGAAGAGAGAAGGGAGAGGAGCTAGGGCTTTTCTTTAGAGAGAGAGTGGGGGCTGAATAAATGCCCCCAAAATACACAAGGCTTGTGTATATATAATTTGGGAAATTTCCCAAATTGCCCTTCCTCCAATTTCTGAAAATTAGGCAAAAACGCCCTTGGCGCGATAGTGGCGCGTCACGCCCTTACAGCGCCAAGGCCAATTACGCCCAAAACCTGCACAACTTTTAGTGGCGCGTCGCGCCAGGGACCAAACTACTGAGGCATATTTCTGGCGCGATAGTGGCGCGTCGCGCCCTTACAGCGCCAAGCCTATTATTCTAAATTCTGGGAATTTGGCCTAAAAAACCCTGCACAACTTTTAGTGGCGCGTCGCGCCAAGGACCAAACTACTGAGGCACGTTTCTGGAGCGATAGTGGCGCGTCGCGCCCTTACAGCGCCAAAGCCATATCCCCAGCAGTTGCAACCCAGGCCAAAAATGAAATTCCTATCGTGCTAGTTCGTCTTCGGATCATCATATCTTTTGTCTCCGAACTCCAAAATTTACGTTCTTGGTGGCGTTGGAAAGAAGACTCGACGACCTTTAATTTGATAGGTCGTGGGCCACCCAGATTGACGTCCTTCAAAAGATAGGGTCGTTAAAAGTCGACCCTTACATGAACTCGTCCTAAACTTAGCCACGACGGATCTTTTGGACTTAGCTCGGTCCTAGGGGTCCTCAATGACCCCACATCACCTCCAGCGCTCTTAAATTCCTCAGGGACTCATCTTAACTCGAGCACATACTTCGAAATAAATACGATGGGCCCCACACATGTACAAAGTAAGCCCGAATCTTAGGAAGAAATTTTGAGGGGTGTTACACAAATACACTTTAAACACTCAAGAATCAGTCATAATAAATATATTACAATTAGAATTTATTGGATTTGGACTTATACGCATACGAAGAATGGTTTGGATCTTAGTATAGAAATTTTTGGGGTAGTACAAGTTCCTTGTATCTGAAAATAAAAAATTCTTTATTTTCAATGTGGATGTTTCAAAGAATTTAAAGTAATGATTACGATAAGATAATTATCGGAAAAATATAATTTATAATTTTATTTAATTTATTAAGATTTCACTCTAGGGAAGAAAAATATGATCGTGACAACATTTTAACTACGGGATTTTCAAATAGTTATATGAGCATTAGCATAGGGAAAATGAAAAGTAACAAATGAAAAAATATTCGCTAAAAAGGATATATAACGACTAAAATTTTGCTGTCGCTAAAGGATTTTTAACGACCGGATTTATATTTCAGTCGTTAACTTTTAATGACAGAGCATTTAACGATCGATGACGACCGAATTATTGCCTATTGTTATTGACTTATGGAGACCGAGTTTAGACTTTTAACGACTAAATTTCCCCTTTCTAAAAGTCATTTTTCTTGTAGTCTAAGTAACTTCTTAACCTCTTTCTTTTAAAATAAAACTTCTTCTCAGATGAAAGTAACGAAAGACAACAAACACAAAGACTAAAAAGAGAGATAGAGAAGAACAAGAAAAGGGACTAGCTTTTTTTTTAGATTTACATTGACAAAAAAACAAAGACATCTAATTTGTGATATATACTCCATTTCCTTGAGAGACGAAGTTGATTTGTAGCAACTTCGAGTTGGGAGCAATTCTTCAACAAAGCTTTTATCAATCTTCCACTATTATAAACAAGTACACAATCTTGTTCCTGTTATGAAAAATTCTTACATTGGTATTAGAGCCAGGGATGATTGGTCTTTGTTTGAATACTATTTCTTGAAATTTATCACTGCAAATATATGTCAACAATATTTGATTCGAACTCAATGACAAAAATAAAAGAAATTTTCTTGGAGTAGAAAGAAGAAGGGCTGATATGTATGTATTTTTTCTCTTTGCCTTCCAGAAGATGAATATGGAGTGTTTATAGTGATGAAATAAGAATAGGGAAGAGAGTTTTCTCTTAATTATTAGAATCGCTATTTTTATAGAGAATTGTGTAAAAGATACAAACCTTTTTTTAATTATTTTTGGGTTGAAAACCGTGAGTTGATGCCTTATTTCTTTATTATTATTAAAGTTGTTGGGTCTTTTTTAAAAGTGCAAAAGGCTGAATACTTTTCTCTTTATTATTATTAAAGTTGTTGAGTCCCTTTCAAAGTGAAAAAGGTTGATTACTTTTCCCTTTATTACTATTAAAGTTGTTGTGCCCCTTTCAAAGTGAAAAAGGTTGATGACTTTTTCCTTTTTTAATTTAAAGTTGTCGGCTCATTCTTTTAAAAGTGAAAAAACAATTTTTAAGGGTATTTAAAGTGCAGTACCTTTCTTTTGGAAAAGAGAAAAGGAAAAGAGTGTAGTGTTTTAAGAAAAAACTACAAAAATATTAAAGTACCATGTGGTACTATTGTACTTTTTAAGGGGGAGTGTACTCTAGTATTTGTGGGGGAAAAATACAAGTGTCTAGTGTAGTATTTTATGAAACAATTCAAATACTTTAAAGTGCTAATGGTTCTATTGTACTTTTTCAAAAATAGATAATGATAATTTTATGTGACTCTTTTTACTATTAGTACTAGTAATGGTATGATTATGACCATTGGTGTTGATATTCAATTTTCTATGAGGTCAAAATTGAATGTGATCTTTGTAAATTATTTTGGTCCATATATATTTATGGATTTGGCTTTAATAGTTAATGAATTTATTATTAATAGTAATGGAATAATATATCTATAAAAAAATTAAAAAAAGGTTTTGACCAATTATAGTGACTTGTTTATGAATAGGTTGGCAGAACAAGGCATGTAAAAGGGAAGTAAGAAGACTTTATGAAGAGTTCAAAGATATTAAAATGGACTTGTTTGATCAATTATCAAATTTTCTCAATATATTTTGGATTATAATTAATAAAATTTATGATTTTTATATCTATGTTGAGGATTGAGATGGATTAGGCAGTTTGTATAGTTCATTACCAGAATATTGAAAAAATAAACTAGCAGACATCTATCACGATTTTGGGCCTAATGAATCATTACGGAGGTTCACAGTGGCCCGTGAAGTTAGATAGCTAGCGTGATTCCATAAAAATATAGTCTAGTGTTTAATATCTTGTTTTTTATATATATTCACCTTTGTTTATATTTTATATGAATATATATGTTTTATATTTTGCATAATAATATGATGCAATTTGTTAGACTTAAAAATCTTTGTGATTATTATATGCATCTTATTAGAATACACATTAAGAAATTAGTTTCTAATTTTAATTAAATATTTAGTTCATAGATGATGATTGGATGCTTACGTGTCTTTTCAATTTTACACTAAATATGAAACCTTCGTGAGAATTTATTTGCTTAAATGTGTATGTCACATGCAGAATTGATTAAAAATACTTGTGTGATTGTCTCTTAATTACATACATGGCATCAAAAAGTATTATTGCTGACTTGAATAAAGGTAAAAAACTGAACGGTGAAAATTATGATGTCTGGAGTCGTAAAATATGGTATGTACTAGAAGAATAAAATTCTCTCGAAGGTATAAATCATGTTTTGAATCAACCAGAAAAGAGTAAAACTGCACAACAAAGAAGAGAGGTTGAAGCTGATAAAGCTTGAAAAAAGGCTAATTCCACTGCATGTGGAATAATAGTTAGTTTTGTAGTTGATGACCTCATACATAAATGTAAAGAATTCTCAACTACTCATTCTATATGGGCACATATTCAAGGAACATAGCCTCCGATAGTTGACTATCAAATTATATACTTACAAGAAGTGTCATGATCAAAATACCAAACAACACCTTAGGGTGATGTCAAGCATGATAGCCCAACTCAAAAATGTTGGACATGTTCTCTCAGATGAGCAACAAGTTCAAGCAGTGATCCGGTCTCTTCCCAATAAATAAAATATTTAAAGGTTAACTTGATCCATAATGATAGTATCAAAACATTCTCTGATGTTGCCTTCTATGTTGAACTTGAAGATAAGTGGCTAGGTGATGCTAAAACTGATTCCAATGCCTTTGTAGCAGAGTCAAGTGGTAAAAAGTCTTCAAGCTTCAAGCGTAAGAAGAATTGGAAGAAAAATAGGAAGAACAAAGATACTGGAGAAGGACCCTCTAACAAAAGGAAGAAGCCAAATTCCAAAAAGAGAAAACAGTTTCTCAAAAAGAGATACAAGAGCAAAATGAAGTGCTATAATTGCCAAGTTTCAGGGCATTTTACTCGTGAATGTACCAAGCCAAAAAAGGTAGCATTTCTAAATGCATTTCTGAGTGCTACATATATTTCAAGCACTTCTTTACTAACTGGATCCTACCCTATATGGATTGTAGACTCAGGATCCACCGACTACGTGAGTCGTGATCAAGAAATGTTTATGGATTTTTGCCGAGTTTTACCTAGATCTAGGTAGATTTATATAGAAAATAATGTTATACTAGAAGTAAAAGGGATAGGCACTTGTAAAGTGGACTTGCGTGGTGGCCTATCTTTGATGCTGCATGACATCCAATATGCTCCAGAGATTCGACAAAACTTAGTATTTGTGTTTGTTCTTCTAAATATTGGTTTTGATTTGTTTTAATTGCAATGGTATTAGAATAATTCTAGATAATGTTCTCTATGATTTGGACTTTTTTATGGTCATTTGATAGTTTTAGATTGTAATCCTTCAACTTATGACTATTATGTTGACTGTTGTGTAATGACATGTGATTCTAGTAACAATGATATTGATGTTATTACATGATATGCAAGATTAAGTCACATAGGGCAAGGTCAAATGAATAGGTTGGCAAAGAATGAGAATTTAGGTCCTTTCTTCAAAATTGATATGTCAACTTATGAAAATTGTCCTGCTAGAAAGATTACATGTAAACCATTTGAGAAGTCTAAAAGAGTTGAGTTCCCACTTCAATTAATTCATTCTGATATTTGTGGTCCAATAAATATGAGGGCAAGGTCTGGTGTCACATACTTCATTACATTTATTGATGATTTCACATGTTATGATTATGTCTTTTTAATTTCTCATAAATCTGAAACACTAGCGTACTTTCAAAGATGTATGAATGAAGTTGAAAATCAATTAGATAAAATCATAAAGGCTTTAAGAACCGATAAAAGACATGAATATTTGCCAAAATAATTTGAAAATTATGTACTGAAGATGGCATCATCAGACAGTTAACTACTCCTTATATAGATCGACAAAATGGTGTAGCTGAAGGAAGGAATAGAACATTGTTGGACATGACAAGATCAATTATGGTGTAAGCAACTATGTAAATCTTTTTTGGGGGAGATGTATTATTGACTGCGGCCTACATATTGAATAAAGTTCCCTCTAAATCAGTATCTTCCACTCTTTATAAACTTTGGATTAGTCATAAAACAAACATGAATAATCTACGATCTTGGGATTGTGTTGCATATATTAAAGACCGTCTTGGTGAGTTTGGTAAACTAAGTCCAAAAGGAAAGAAATTTATCTTTATAAGATGCTCAGAATTCTCCAAAGGGTATGAGTTCTTTGATGAATTGGAAGATGTAAGTTTTATTGATATTGAATCACGAGATGTCATATTTTTTTAAAATGATTTTTCCAAAAAAGGTGATATAAATGAAGGAGATCCTCTCTACGAAATATTGAATTCATAAGATCAGATAATGTCTTCGGACATAATTGATAAGATAATTGATTAAGAAATGATTCATGGTCCTAGTGGGAGTTTTGAGTCCCAAAATCATATAGAGGAATATGAAATTCAATTACGTAACATTACAAGAAAAAGAGTACCTAAACGATCTTATGAGATTGAGGATTGTGTTTCTTGGTATATCCCACATAATTGGATGAACCTAATTCTGTGACTGAGGCTTTACAGAGCCCTAAAAAGGATAAATGGTTAAAAGCGATGGAAAATAAATTAGAGTCCATGAAAATCAACAAAGTCTGGGATCTAGTTGACCTTCCTCAGGGACGTAGAGCTATTGGGAATAAATGGGTCCTCAAAGTTAAATGTAAATCAGATGGGTCAATAGAAAGACACAAAGCCTGATTGGTGACAAAAGGTTTCACTCAAGAAGATGGAATAGATTATAAAGAAACTTTTTCATCAGTTGTGAAGTTTACCTCTATATGATTACTTTTGGCTATTTTTGCACGTTTAGATCTAGAATTTCACCAAAATAGTGTGAAGACCACTTTTCTCAATGGAGAACTAAACGAGAAAATATACATGGAACAACCTGTAGGTTTCATTGTTAAAGGCCAAAAAAAGAAAGTTTGTAAATTGAAAAGGTCAATTAATGGCCTAAAGAAATCTTCAAGGCAGTGGTACATGTTATTTCATAAGGAGGTGATTTCATTTGATTTTACCATGATCGATAAAGACCATTGCATCTATGTAAAAAAAAGTCCAATGGAAAATTTGTAATTCTTTCTCTTTACGTGGATGATATTTTATTAGTTAAAAATAATTTGGAGTATATAAAAACTGTTAAGTCATGGCTTTCAAAGTCATTTGATATGAAAGATATGAGTGAAACAAAATATTTATTGGGTGTTAAGATCAAAAAAAAAATGTTTCAAGAAATTTTTGAGTTTATCTCTAGAAACGTACATATAGAAAATATTAAACCATTTCAAATGAATATTTACAAATCCATGAATACTCCAGTAGAAAGAGGTAAAACTTTAAACCTTGAAATGTGTCCAAAGACTGAAAAAAGAAAAGGAAGACATGTCTCGAGTTTTGTATTCTGCTGCTGTCAGGAGTTTCATGTATATTATCATGTGTACTCGCCTAGACATTTGTTATGTCGTAGGTCTGGCTAGCAGGTATCAATCCAATCCTGGAAGAAATTGTTGAAAAGCAGTAAAGAAAATATTTTGATGCCTGAAAGGAACTGGAGATCATTTACTATGCTATAGTGGATCTGATTTACTACTGAGAGGTTACACATCTATGTTGATTGCGCTGATGATCGAAATGATAGAAAATCAACCTCCGATTATGTTTTCTTACTTAATGGTGTTTCTATTTCATGGAAAAGTAAGAAACAAACTTGCATAGTTCTTTTAATCATGGAATCTGAATTCATAGCTTATTCATCTGCAGTACAAGAAGTTGTTTGGTTAAAGATATTGTTTGAGAATTTGAATATTGAAAAGGATTCTAAGGGTCCCATGACTTTATATTGTGACAGTCAGCCGGTTATCGCATATACTAAGTGCTATACCTCAAAACGTTATACGCTAAGATTCAGACCATTCTTCATATGTGTATAGGCTAGAACTCGAAGACTTCAAATTATATATATGAGCTAGGATCAACTCTTAAGTATTTAAAGTGTATTATATGTGGTTTAGGGTCATAAGGGATCTCTAACATCAAGCCAAGTCTAAATAATTTCTATCGGCAAGTTTTCGAATGAGTCCTTATAAGGGTCAACTTCAAATGACCAAAAATTTCATAATATTAAGTGTTACATGGCCCATGACCTATAATATTAAATATCTTTTCATCCTCTTTCCAACCTGCAGTAGATTTGGCCGCGCCACTATCGCGCTTGCAGGCCCCTGGACCCTTTTTTCAGATTTTTCTTGAGGAAAGGGAATTCTGGACCTTTTCCATCATTTCTATATCTAACCCACTACATTAGGGATCAAAATTCTGCCCCCATATCAGTTTCTAAGGAGTTTTAACTCTAAAAACACCCAAGAACATTGATAAAGAGAATTGGAGAAGACAAGAAGGACTAGAATTCAAGTTCTTCAAATAAGACTATTAAATTCTTGATTTGTTCTTCAAGTCAGGTATGTAAGGCTGCTCATAACATGGATTGAATTCACCCATGTACTCTATATCTTCTTTGAGTTGAATGTTCATATGAATTGAGTTTTCTTGATAGATATATGCCCTAATGAGTTTTTACATCTACTAACTTGATTTTGTTATGTTGATGTTGATGAGTCGAGAAATTGATAAATGCTTCATGTCTTCATTCCTATGAACCCGAGTTGATTCCTATATTGTAATATTCTTATACTATAGTTGGGTCTAAGAGTTGATTGGTATGAGTTGTTATACATATTTTTGTTATAAACTTAAATATTTTGAGTCTCCTTAATTATTGATTTGGAGTTTGATGAGTCATGATTTAGCCCCTAAAGATTGCCTGAATAAAATGAGAAATGATTGAATAGGATTAAATGTTTTTATCAATGCATATAAAAACTACTCTTGAAAAATGTGATTGGGATTGATTGGATAGAATGATCAGTCGAAAGGTTTGATTGTGATAGAACTGATGAATTGATAAGGGTCAAAATGAAACTTGTCGAAATGACAAGATTAAACTGATTGGATAAAGTATTATAAGAATTGAGTTTTGTGAGGAGTATCTAGCACCAAATTGGGTAAGAGTAAATAATAGCTCGAACCCAATAACTACATCACCAAACATAAGAGAGGATTGAACCATTAAAGTCGAATGTTTCCCAAATTACTGTCCTGACATGATTAGACTTGATTGGTTATGGATCCATGGTTGTTGATTCATTCTAACCCCGGCAAGGTATGAACGAATGTGGCAACAATGTTGGTTTATTATACTATCACTGGCTCATAAGTGATAGTTGTCAGATAAAAGAAACTCTCATATAGGTCTTAATAGTACTCTGAGTCAGATTGAAATGGATTAGATTGGATTGTATATTATTGGTCTTGTCTAAATCATATTCTTTTTTAGACTTAGGACATCTTGATTGAGTTGTTCCTTCTTTTGAGTTAAGACTCTGAGTTGATTTGATTCTACCCCGATGCATGTTTTATTCTGTCATTTTTCATACTCATACATTCCACATACTGACGCCATCTGGCCTGCATCATATGATGATGTAGAGACAGATGCTAGAAATCATCAACAGGCGCACCGTTGAGGATCTATTCACTTTTACCTAGTTGGTGAGTCCTCCTTATTTTTGAAGGATACCGCAGTTATTTTTTCAGCTTTGAGTTAGCTTTCCTTTATTTGATTTGTTATAGCCATAAACCTGTCATTGGCACCTCTTAGATTGTTGATAGAGGCTTCATAGACTAGAGTGTTGATGATGTTGATTTATTTCTTTTTTACTAGTTACATTCTTACTAGTTGTTGATTGGATAGATGGTTGGCCTTTGGCCTTATTTATGAGTAGTATTCTTGTGAGTTGAGTCTTCTAATGATAGAATGTGATTGAATGAAGGTATGATTGGACCAAGTGGTTCGCTTGAAGACCAACAACGGTCTTTGAGTGTCGACCACGTCTAGGGTACCCTCCTAGGGCATGACAAACTTAGTATCAAAGCATAGAGTTCAAGAGTCCTGGGAGTCTATGAAGCCATGTCTAGTAGAGTCTTGCTTATGGGTATGTTGTGCACCACACTTATAATTAGGAGTCTATAGGACATCAGGAATTATTTTATTTCTATATATATTGGGTTCGTGCGATAGAGTTTAACTCTATAAAATCTCTTTCCTAATTCTTGCATTTACACGTTACAGACAATGCATCCCAAATATATCTCTATCTAGAAGAATGCTAATAATACAGAGATTACATAGTCAGAGATGCCCCCACCGAGGACTAAGGGTCGACCTACAAGGTATATTAAGGTACCGCAAGTGCCTACTTCTCAGCCTGCACCCACTTCAGAGACACATTTTCTAGGAAGAGTTGCTATGATAACTCAGTTAGTGCCTGCCCGAAATGGTAGCCAGAGTTTACCAACTCTTAGCTTTAGTTATCAAGAGTCATCTTCTACCACAAGGATTAGAGATTTTTCAAGAATGAGTCCGTCGGTCTTCACAGGTTGCAAGGTTGATAAGGATCCCAGAATTTCATTATTGAGATGTGGAAGATCCTAAAAGCGATGCATACTATAGAGATCGAGAGGGTTGAGTTGGTGTCTTATCAGCTCAAGGATGTGGAAAATGTCTGCTATAACCAGTGCAAAGAAAGTAGAGATGAGGATGTAGAGCCTGCTATTTGGGATGAGTGTAAGGGAGCATTCTTTGATCGTTTTTTTCTCATAGAATTGAGGGAAATGAAAGTAGAAGAGTTTGTGAATTTGAAACAAGAGGGTGTGATAGTTAAGGAGTATAGTCTGAAGTTCATCCAGTTGTCCAGATATGCTCCGAAGATGATCCTAGATATGAGATCAAAGATGAGGAAATTTGTCTCCGGATTGGGAAGACATGTGAAGAAGGAGTGCAAAGCATTATTGTTGATCTCTGACATGGATATTTCTAGATTAATGGTGTATGCTCAGCAGGTAGAGGATGAGAAGAGGAAAGACAAGAAGGATCATTTGAGAAAGAAGGAAAAATCAGCTGGATATGAGAGTGAACAGAGCAAAGCAATGGCAACAGGTCCTTTTTTCAGAAGAGGTCTTCAAACTATGCCCCATCTGGGGCAAGTGCACCTACGCCGCATAACAGGTATGATAAGCAGAGGTAGAGTCACGAGAATTTCATAGCCCAAGGTTCTTAATCCCAAGCTAGTGTGGCTTAAGGTTTAAGGGAAAATCCACCTTGTGGAAAGTGCGGTAAGCTCCATTTGGGAAAGTGTAGAGAGAGAAAGAATAGTTGTTATAAATGTGGCCAAGTGGGACATTTTCAGAGAGAGTGTCCGACATGGTGAACCAGAGCCCAATCTTCTACCACCGCACCACCATCTAGAGGTAATCAGAGGGGCACTACTTTAGGTACGATTAGAGGTACAAACCATCTATATGCCATGAGTAGTCACCAAGATCAGGAGAACTCCCTAGATGTTGTGATGTGTATGATTCGATTCTTTACTCTTGACTATTATGTTTTGATGGATTCGGGTGCCACGCTATTTTTTGTGTCTCCTTATTTGGCTTGTAGATTTGATAAAATTCCTGAGTGTCTTCTAGAACCCTTTAGTGTATCTACTCCCGTTGGTGATTCTGTCTTAGCTGAGAGAATCTATAAGGATTATACTGTGTCAATTTATCACAGGAATACCTTGGATGACTTAGTTGAGTTGGACATGGTTGATTTTGATGTGATTCTTGGCATATATTGACTTTATGCCTGTTATGCCTTTGTTGATTGTAGGACTCGAATTGTTAAATTCAAATTCCCGAATGAGCCTATCATAGAGTAGAAGGGTAGTCCTATCGTGTCTAAGGATAAATTTATTTCCTATCTTAGGGCCAGAAAGTTAATCTAGAAAAGATGTATTTATCACATCGTGCGAGTGAAAGATGATAGTTTTGAGTCCCCATCCCTTGAGTCGGTTATGAGATATGTCGAAGTCCCTCCTTATAGGGAGATCGACGTTGGGATTGTTGTCCTTCCTAATAAAAAGCCTATCTCTAACCCTCCATATAGAATGACTCCTACTGAGTTGAAAGAACAGTTAAAGGACTTGTTAGATAAAGGATTCATTAGGCCGGGTGTCTCACCTTTGGGGGCTCCTGACCTATTTGTGCGAAAGAAAGATGGGTCCCTTAGAATGTACATTGATTACAAGAAACTGAACAAGTTCACCATAAAAAACAAATATCCTCTCCCCAAAATAGATAATTTGTTTGACCAACTTTAGGGTGCCACTTATTTCTCAAAGATAGACCTAAGATCAAGTTACTGTCAGTTGAATGTGAGGGAGTGTGATATCTTAAAGATAGCTTTTTGGATCTGTTATGGCCATTTTGATTCTTGGTCATGTCCTTTGGGTTGACTAATGCCCCTACAACGTTTATAGATCTCATGAATCGAGTGTTTAAGTCGTATCTTGATATGTTCGTGATTGTCTTTATTGATGATATACTGGTCTACTCCAAGGATGAGGAAGAGCATTCCTATCATCTTAAAATTGTTCTGCAAACTTTAAAAGACCAGGTATTGTATGAAAAGTTCTCCAAATGTGAATTTTGGCTTGCATCAGTGACTTTCCTAGGCTACATTATATCTAAAGATGGTATTTGGGTTAATACCCAGAAAATTGAGGTAGTGAAAAATTGGCCCAAGCCCACATCCCCAATGGATATAAGAAGCTTCTTGGGTTTGGTTGTCTATTGCCGAAGGTTCACCATTGACCAAGCTGACCCAAAAGAAAGCTAAGTTCCAATAGTTTAATGCTTGCAATGAGAGTTTCCAAAAGTTAAAGACCAAGCTGACCACTACTCTTGTTTTGACTTTGCCCGATTGAACAGAGGATTTTGTAATTTATTGTGATGCATCTAGGGTATGTTTGGGTTGTATGTTGATGTAGTGGGGAAAAGTGATAGCTTATGCTTCAAGACAGCTTAAAATTCATGAGAGAAATTACCCAACTCATGACAGTGAGCTGGTAGCCATGGTATTTACTCTTAAAATTTGGCGCCATTACTTGTATGGAGTGGATGTTGATGTGTTCACGGATCATATGAGTTTACAGTACGTCTTTAGTCAGAAAGAGCTCAACCAGAGGCATAGGAGATGGCTAGAGTTGCTCAAAAATTATGACATGAGCATTCTCTACCACTCAAGTAAAGCTAATATTGTTGCAAATACTCTTAGCAGGTTGTCTATGGGTAGCACTGCTCATATAGAGGAGGGAAAGAAAGAATTCGCTAAAGAGGTGCATATATTAGCTCAATTGGGAGTTCAACTTGAGGAGAATAATGAAAGTGGAATAACAAAGGTGGAGTTAATGTTCAGAATGAGTTTGCATCCTCCCTTGTGGTAGAGGTGAAAGAGAAACAAGACCAAGATCCCGTCCTCATTCAGTTGAAGGAAGTTGTTCACAAACAAAAGGTGATGGTTTTCTCCAAAGGGGGAGATGGTATGTTGAGGTACCAGAATAGCTTGTGTGTCCCTGATGTTGATGATGTTCGAGAAAGATTGTGGCCAAAGCACATAGTTCCAGATACTGTATTCATCCTGGTTCTATAAAAATGTATCATGACTTGAGGGAAGTCTATTGGTGGAGTGGAATGAAGAGAGATATCACTGAATTTATTTCCAAGCACCCGAATTACCAATAAGTTAAAGTTGAGCATCAAAGGCCATGTGGGTTAGCTCAAAATATAGAGATTCTGGAATAGAAGTGGAAGATGATCAATATGGACTTTATTACAGGTTTGCTAAGGTCCCGAAAGCAGCATGCTAAGCCCACTTCTTGGTAGTTAAGACTACTAACACCGTAGAGGATTATGCAAAATTATATATTCAAGAGATTTTTAGATTGCATGGGGTTCCCTTGTCTATCATCTCAGACAGAGGAGCTCAATTCGCTTTCCAATTTTGGAGATTCTTTCAGAAAGGACTGGATTCAAAGGCGAATCTTAGTACAACCTTTCATCCCTAGACAGATGGCCAAGTAGAGCGCACCATCTAGACATTGGAAGATATGTTAAGGGCATATGTACTAGACTTCAAAAGAAATTGGGATGATCATTTTACTCTCATAAAGTTTGCATACAATAATAATTATCATGCAAAAATTTAAATGGTTCCCTATGAAGTTTTGTATGGAAGGAGGTGTAGATCACCAATTGGATGGTTTGAAGTTAGTGAAGTTGAGTTTATTGGGCCTGATTTTATTCACCAAGCTATAGAGAAGGTAGAGGTTATTCGAGAGAGGCTAAAAACATCCCAAAGCTGCCAGAAATCTTACATACTGATGTGAGAAGAAGAGACTTAGAGTTTGAAGTAGATGATTGGGTGTACTTGAAAGCGTCACCCATGAAAGAAGTCATAAGGTTTGGAAAGAAGGTTGGGAGTGTCGATTATGAGTTGGAGTTACCTTTTGAGCTAGCCGCCATTCATCTAGTATTTCACGTCTCAATGTTGAAGAAGTGCTTAGGAGATCCTTCATCGATAGTCCCCATTGATAGTATTAGAGTTAAGGATAGCTTGTCCTATGAAGATATTTCGATCCAAGTTCTTGATCGTCAGGTTTGCAAATTACGGACCAAAGAGATTGCCTCAGTCAAATTCTTGTAGAGGAATCAATTTATTAAGGAACCCACATGGGAAGTTGAGGAAGATATGAAAGCCAAATATCCATATCTATTCGTTCTTATCGATGAGAATGTTGAAGGTAATGTCCTTTTTCTTGATTTGAATTGGTATGTCCATCCTTGAGTTTAAATAGTAAATTATTTTGAGCATTTGACAGGTTGAATGATTGAGTCTTGATTGTTATTCGTGCCTCGAGTCCATCCTTGGTTTACTCAACATTCGAGGACAAATAATCCCAAGGGGGAGATATTATTACACCTCAAAAATTTCTACGCTAAGATTTGAATCATTCTTCGTATGCGTATAGGCTTGAACTCGAAGACTTCAAATTGTATATATGAGCTCGGATCAATTCCTAAGTATTTAAAGTGTATTAGATGTGATTTAGGGTCATAAGGGATCTCTAACACCAAGCCAAGTCAAAAGAATTTCTATTGGCTAAGTTTTTGGATGAGTCTGTATAAGGGTTAACTTCAAATGAACATAACTTTCAGAATATTAAGAGTTAGGTGGCCTACATAAAATAAAAGGTCTTTTTTCCCCTTTCCAACACCACTGATTTTGCCTCATTCTAGGATAGGAGTAAAAGGTTATAACCATTTTATCAAATACTATTATTGTAGTAGTTTAGGAGATGGAGCGGCGCGCCACTATAGCATCAGCAAAGCGCCAAAACTAGATGCTCTAGTTTTGGCTAGGGTGCGGCGCTCCACTATCGCGCCGCAGGCCCCTAGACCCTTTTTCAATTTTTTCTTGAGGAAAGGGCAAAATGAGTCTTGATTTAGCCCCAAAAGATTGGCTGAATGAATGGAGAAATGATTGGATAGGATTAAATATTGCCATAAATGCATATCTAAACTACTCTTAAAAAATGTAATTGAGATTAATTGGATAGAATGATCGGTCGAGAGGTTTGATTGTGATAGAATTGATGAATTGATGAGGGTCTAAATGAGACTTGTTGAAATCACTAGATTGAACTGATTTGATAGAGTATTAGGATCATTGAGTCTTTGGAGAAGTATCGAACACCGAATTAGGTAAGAGTAAGTAATAACTCGAACCAATAACTACGTTGCTAAATGTAGGAGAGGATTGAACCATTAAAGTTGGATGTTTCCCAAATTACTGTCCTGACATGATAGGAATTGATTGTTATGGATCCATGATTGTTGATTCTCTCCTACCATGGAAAGGTATGAACGAACGTGACAACAACGTCGGATTGTTGTACTATCACTGTCTCATAAGTGATAGTTATCGGATAAGAGAAACTCTCATATAGGTCTTGATAGTACTCTGAGTCAAATTGGAATGGATTAGATTGGATTGTATATGATTGGTCTTGTCTAAATCATATTCTTGTTTAGACTTAGGACATCTTAATTGAGTTGTTCCTTCTTCTGAGTTGATTTGATTCTACCCTGATGCATGTTTCATTCTGTCATTTTACATATTCGTACATTCCACATATTGACGTCATATGGCCTGCATTGTTTGATGATGCAGAGATAGGTATTATAGATCATCAACAGGCGAACCGTTGAGGAACTATTTGCTTCCAGCTAGTTGGTGTGTCCTCTCTATTTTCGAAGAATACCGCAGTTATCTTTTCAGCTTTGAGTTAGCTTTCCTTTATTTGATTTGTTGTAGCCATGAGCCTATCATTGGCACCTCTTAGATTGTTGATAGAGGCTTCATAGACTAGAGTGTTGATGATGTTGATTTGTTTTGTTTTGACTAGTTTTATTCTTACTAGTTGTTGATTGGATAGATGGTTGGCCTTTGGCCTTATTTATGAGTTATGCTTGTGAGTTGAGTCTTTCGCTAATAGAATGTGATTGAATGAAGGTGTGATTGGACCAAGTGGTTCACTTGAAGATTAGCAATAGTCTTCGAGTACCGATCACGTCTAGGGTACCTTCCCTGGACGTGACACTAAATATCCTAAGTATCACCGCCAGACCAAATACATTGACATAAAGACCAAACACATTGACATAAAATATAATTTATTGAGAGACATAGTAAAAAGTTGAGAAATAAATTTACAATACATTCCAACTCAAAAAATAAAAGTTGATCTTTTTACAAAGGCGATATCTAGAAACTTGTTTGAGAAACATGTTAACGCTCTAGGTTTGGGTAGGATATGATGATACTTATGAATTATAAAATAACTTAGTTGTTATATTATTCTCATCAATGTAAGACTATTGAATTTATATTTATATCTCATATACATGTGATTATATTTCAGAAATAAAGAGTGTCAAACAAGTCACGAGATTGACTCTTTCACACAAGTAATCGCCTCTTACATTAGAAAATGTGAAGAAATGTTTTTCTCTGCCATGATATGACTTGTTTATATATCAGACAAGAGTCTCTTGAAGAAGTTGAGTTTAAGGATCATTGAAGAAAGAAACTCGGGTTAGACATCTAAAGGTGTCTAGACCAAGGTCTTTACAATGTTGAATAATTAAAAGAATTAGATAATGCACCAATATAAGGTGATAACATCAGAGCACGTGTTTCATACCACGTGTGTTAATCGATCAATGAGTTAATGAAAGAATGGTTCCCTTCTTCTTCATTGTGTGAGACCCCAAAAAGTCAAATTAACTTTTCATTGGAATAACCTTTGACCTTTTACTCTTTCTTGAAGTTTCAAGCAATGTTGCTCTTTTAGCATGTCACAAATAGCCATGAATGATTCGACAATACAATGTGTTTCTAGGAAAGCATTTGAATTGGAATAGATAGATTTAAGTAGAAAGGAAAGATGATTAAATTAAAATAATGTAACTTGTATATACAAACTGGCTATTACACTAACTATATAGATATCGAGTGTAATTGTGTATATAAAGCTAACTATGAACTCGAGTTCATCTCTTTAAGAGGATGAAAGATAGAATAAGTAATTACTAAAGTAGTGAATGAAGTCTGGGGTATTGTCCCAATTTTTTATGTTCAACTTTAACTTGTTGGCAATTTAGACATTTAGATACAAACTCATCTATGTCCTTCTTGATTCTATTCCGCCAATACATTTCTCTCAAATCATAATACATCTTGGTGGAACCTAGATGAATTAAATATTGAGAATTATGGGCCTCATTCAATATCAACTTTCTCAACCCATCAACATTATGTACAAACAACCAACCTTGATAACGAAGCACACCATCTCCCATTGTGAGAAAGACTCAATGGCTTTTTCAGCAAATGACTTCTACAACTTAATCAACATCGGATCGTAGTCTTGTTTAGCCTTAATATATGCCACAAGAGATGATTTCAAACCATTATGAACAAGAATACCTCCATCATTAGAGTCAACCAACTACACACCTAAACGTGCCAATATATGAACGTCTTTGATCAAGTCTTTCTTATCTTCCTCAACATGTGCAACACTACTCATAGACAATCTACTTAGTGTGTCGACAACCACATTAGCTTTGCCCGGATAGTATAACACACTCATGTCATAGTCCTTCAATAATTCAAGCCATCTCCTTTGTCAGAGTTTCAAATCTTTTTACTTAAACACATATTGTAAAGTATTATGGTCGGTGAACACATCTACATGGATGCCCTAAAGGTAGTGTGTCCAAATCTTCAAATCAAACACAATTGCCGCTAGCTCAAAATCATGAGTTGGATAATTCTGTTCATGCATCTTAAGTTACCTAGAAGCATAGGTTATTACCTTACCATGTCGCATCAAAATGCAAGCAAGACCAACCCTTGAAGCATCACAATACACCACAAAACCATCAAATCCTTCCGGTAGAGTCAAAATAGGAGCAATAGTGAGACGATCTTTCAACTCCTGAAAAACCCTTTCCAAAAGCTTTTGACTATTGAAACTTCACCTTCTTTTGAGTCATGTTGGTCAAAGGTGATGAGATCAACAAAAATCCTTCCACAAATCTCTTATTGTGTCTGGCTAGGCCCAAGAACTTTCTAATATCCGAAGAAGATAATGGTCTAGGCCAATTCTTAACCACATCAGTTTTCTTAGCATCAACCATAATTCCTTTACCAAACATAATGTGACCAACAAAATCCACCTCCCTCAACCAAATCTCACATTTGTTGAACTTTGCAAATAGTTGTTTCTCTCTTAGAGTTTGCAATACGATCCTCAAGTGATTATCATGCTCTTCCTCATCCCAAGAGAAAACCAAAATATCATCAATGAATACAATTATAAACATGTCTAAATATTTCTTGAGCACCCTATTCGTTAAATCCATGAAAGTCGCGGGGTCCATTGGTCAAACCAAATGACATTACTAGAATTCATAATGGCCATACCTCATCCGAAAGGACATTGTAGGAATATCACACTCCCTCACCCTCAATTGGTGATAACCGGAATGTAGATCTAATTTGGAGAAGTAATTTTCTCCTTGCAATTGATCAAACAAGTCATCTATCCTCGAAATCGAGTATTTATTTTTGATGGTTACCTTGTTCAATTGCCGGTAGTCAATGGACATACGTAATGAGCCATCATTCTTTCTAACAAATAATACAGCAGCACCCCATGGGGATACACTTTGTCTAATGAAACCCTTGTCTAACAATTCTTTGAAATAATCCTTCAACTTTTTTAACTCCGTCGGAGCCATCCAGTAAGGAAGAATAGAACTAGGTTGGGTAAATCATTAGGAAACACATCTGGAAACTCATTAATAATAGAGACAGACTCTAGAATAGGCTTCAAAATTCTCATCCCTAAACCTTAAAAGATGATACGTGCAACCCTTAAAAATCATTTTCCGAGCCTTAAGGCACAAAATAAATTGACCTTTAAACATAAAATTACTACCCTTCCATTCTAGGATTGGCTCATTTGAAAATTGGAACTTAACCACTTGGGTTATACAATCAATAGAAACATAACATATATATAGTCAATCTATACCATGGATAACATCAAAATTGGTCATCTCAAGCTCAACTAGATCACATAGAGTAACTTTAAGGGAGATCGAAACCGAACAACTTCTATAGACTCTTTTAGCCACAACCGACTCACCTTCGGGAGTATAAACAGAGAAAAGGCTCTCACAATATCTCGGGTAACATCAAATCTAATATCCACATAAGGGGAAACAAAAGGCAAGTTTACACTCGGATCAAGCAAAGCATAAACATTATAGTGAAAGACCCGCAACATACCGATAACATCATTAGGAGTCTCCTCTACCTCTTGCCTACCATGGAGAGCATAAAACCTATTATTGTGTTGACCACCCTTTGGTTGTACTTGGTCACCTTGAGCAACTTGGCCTTGAGGACGAACATCTTTTACCTTGCATTCTTTAGCATGATGACCTGACTTACGACATAGGTAACACATATTCAACCCAGCTAGACATTCACCATTATGGTTCCTACTACACTTCTTGTATGCGGGAGTAACTTGGCCAATAGGAGCACATCCTTGAGGCTTAGGCTTGGGCAACCTATCTTTTTCAAACCTTGGGGTAGTAGCATTAGAATATCATAGGCCAGAGTACTTTTGTCAAAAATAAAAATGTCTACCACTTCCGGATTTAGCATGAGAGAATTCACTACCATCGATCCTTGGCCTCTTGGACTCCCTATTCTTCACCTTTATCTTTTCACTCTTTACTTGCTCCGGATAGGTCATGAGTATAGATATTATCCATTTATCAAATCAACATTGCCATTATACACTCTATTGAGATCGTATCCGACACACCCTATTCGAATTGCTCATACGAGCCCTTGATTTGCAACCATCAATGGAGCATATTTTGACAATTGAGTAAACTTGAGGGCATATTCCATCACACTCATACCACCTTTCATAAGCTTGATGAACTCTTGTAGTTTGGCCTCCCTCAACTCCAATGGGTAAAAGCGATCAAGAAACACCTCCTTGAGTTCATCCCAAGTCACGGGCTCTACCTCTCTAGGCCTCTCACTTTTCCATTGATCAAACTAAATTTGAACAATACACCTTAATTGGTATGTAGCCAATTCCTTCCTCTCAACAGGGTTAATCCCACGATCTCAACAATCTTATGGATGCTATCAATAAACTCTTATGTGTCCTCATCAACTTTAGAAATCCAAAACACTAGAGGATTCATCTATATGAAATCATGAACTTTTATCACCGCCATACCAATATTTGGGTTCACGAGAGCAACCACCTCACAATTACCTTGAGTCGTAATGCCTTAAGAAAGTACTTGAACAGCCGCTCGGAACTCGAGATTAGAAACTTGGTCATTCAAAGGGTCATTCAAAGCTTGTTTCCCCTCTTCAACCACGTTCCTTATAGTGGGGTATCTTTTTGGAGGCATATTATAAAACTCACAAAGAATAAGCAATAGAGGGAAAAGACTTAACCATTCTACTGCACGACATAGATCATGAAAGAAGTAAGACTTTTAATAAGATATTTCATAGCCTCCTATTCATGGATGTGGTATTCTTCACACCAAAGAATAAGAATCTACTTAACGCGGCATGTTAGATTCCCTTGGACTCTTCTAAATCTTGTGTTCTAATACCGTTTGTCATGACCTGAACTAGGTCCAAGTCGCGACATGGCGATCGGAATGAGAGGGACCCCAATCATAAGCCATGTTAGTATACATCACATATATAAGGTAAAGAACATAAAAATATAAGCAGAAGTAATCATCATGTGGGTAACGGGAGTAAGGGAAATCAACTCAATAGATGCCCAAACCGGACCACATCACAAGTCATCTAATCATGCCTCAAGTCTAGTCTTTGATGGAGGCTTAGGACAAGCTCCTAGCTCACCCTAACAATAGAAGAAAGGTCAAAGTAATAGAAAAATGAATAAAATTTTTGTCCTCGATAGAATGAGCACTCACCAACTCTTTGGAAATCTAGAGAAATCCCTAGCCATAAATAGGATGGTCATGAGTGTCGTCTGTTCCTACATTATGAGATAATGTAGGAAAATTATGAATTACTACATTTGAATATACTAAGTATGTGAGGTATGCATGAACAAGTAAAAGAATGTAATCAATATGCCATAAGATGTATGACCAACATAATGAACATGAGTAGAGCTTAGAAGCATTTGTAAACATATGAAACTCATGGTCAATACATATCACACATCTTCAACTTTCAACTCATAACTTAACTTCAACTTGTGTGGGGTAAGACCTTTAACCGACATCTAAGACCATGTGAGCTATTACAAGGAACTCGATGACTCTTGCATTGAGATAGGCCAATAACTCCTACATCGAGACAGGAGAGGCTACCTTGCCAGGGCATACTCCGTCATGGTACTCAACTCAACTCAATTATGCTAGATCTAGATTCACTATCTAGGCCATAAAGGCAATCCTATGAGGGCAATATAGTTTTGGACTTTAGGTTGCTACTAGGATTCCCTTAGGTAAATAACTGCGTTACCATCCTGAACCCCAGCTAGAAGTATCCCAATGAAAACTCTTTAAAAAGTGATCATAACATAATAGGGAAAGATAGTAACTACCTATCAATCCATCTTTAAAGTATATTAGGAATAACTTAGTAACTTAGTGATTCTTAAGAATCTATAACTTCAGTGAGATTTGTACTTATCACCATTTTTAACATGATTGTATGAGAATTGGACTTATCACACCATAATAAATTCTTTGATATTTACTTTGATCATCATTTTAACTTCTTTGATCTTAACTTTGATCATCATTATAAAATCATAAATCTCAACCATAAATCATGAAAACTTTCTTTAAACATCATTAAACTCATGATCAATTCATGAAAATCATCTTTAACTTCATAATCATAACTTGAAATTAGCTTTACACATGAGCATTCATAATTCATCTCAAAATCATGTAATTCATATGAAAACATGCATAAAATAATCATTGATAACATCTAAAAATGGAATTGATTCAGCCTAATGCAATTCACCAAAACTAGGGTTCATAACTCAATTAAAATTGAAAAAACTTTGAGAAAACATTGGGGCTCTATGGGTAAAAAGGACCCATGAATCAATCCCCACATACCTTGTTTGAATTCACTAAGAATTGAAGAAGAAACCTTGTAGAAATCTGAAAACCTTAGCTTGAGCTTGAAGATGAAACCTTGAGAGACTTTGTTCTTGCCTTTGAAAATTTTGGGAGAATGAATTGAATAGGAGGGGAATTTGAAGAGTAAAATATTTATAGACGTTTAACTTGGCCATAAAAGTGTCTAGGTTCATTGAACCGAACTTTAGAAAAGACACAGTTACCCCTCATTAAACTTCAGATTTTGACCCTATGAATCACCTTCTACGGGCTGTCTAACAAATGATGAGTAGTTTCAATGACTCTTCTAGCAGGTCTAAGTGAAGCGCCAAAAATCAAGTCTCTAAAGCTTGGTAATGGGTCATTTTTATGACCCATCATCATGGAAATGAGTTGTTCTTTGGTCTCATCTTGCAGGTCCCAAAAACCTGCAATTAGAGAGTATATAAAGTTTTGTTACTAGTTATTCTTATGACCCGTAACAACATTGATAGCTCATCCTGGCAATTCGTAGAATCTCTCCTTATGGAATCATCTTATTCTGCTCGAGAGTTCACTCTACGACTCACCTTTCGAGTCTTATGAAGCTCTATAAATCATAGAGTGACTTGTAAATATGGGTGGTTTGAAAATTTAGGATCGTTCTCCTTGGTTCCAACTCTTCGAATTCTGGGGTCCTACACTTGTACTCCTATTTTGATTTAGATGCTCGATTACTGACTAGTGTTAGGTCATGAGATGGTCTTTTGTGTTTGTCCCAGTTGTTCTTATTTTCTCATTGTTCCTTTCTTTCCATTTTATTTATTTTATCTTTTGCTTCATAGCCTATTTCTTTTGGCTCCAGGCTAAGGATTAAGGGTTAGACTTACCTGCTGGTGGGTGTTAGCAAGTGCCATCATAGCCTAAGAAATTGAGTAATGATAAGTTGATATCAGAACTCTAGGTTGATCGACATCATTGGTAAGAGGTAATGTTTAGTCGAGTCCTGTGAATCGCTGAGGAGATGTCCGTATCCTATCTTCGGGAGGCTATAGTGCATTTTTGGGAAATTCTCTTGTTAAGTCCATATCATGTTTCTTTTTTTTAATAGCCTCTAAAATGATCATTTGGAATCCATTCTTTCTTAGATCAATAGCACGGGTTTTTAGGGTAGACACGGTCAGAATGTTAGTGGTTTCTACCAGAGTTTTGGCAGATGATTCTCAGGCCATAGATGGGTTGGTGGTGCCTAGTAAGGTTCATTATCAGTATCATAGTATTTTATGGAGTTTCTGGACTGGGCTGGGAATAACCCCACATTATCCCCTACGGATCTGGATATGAGTTGGGAGTTCATCAAGGTTTATCTTTGCTGCTCTGTTTGGCATTGGAGCATTTGATAGCAGCTGGGTCTACCTTTCCCTAGATTTCCAGCCACGTGAGGGTAGTGGAGAAGGCATACTTTGAAGCATATGGAGATAGTGGTACCAGGCTCTTCCAGCAGCATAGTGGTGATAGTAACCCACTTTGGGGCAAGAATCAGTTTATCGAGGGTAATTTTCCTTCTCAACCCATTAACCCCACATTAATAGCACCTCAAGTCCCAGAAGGTTTTGAGGCAGGATATAGGGTTTACAACGAAGAGGGTTTAGGTCAGACTTCTTAGGGTGAGTACATTAGGCCTTTAGGTGTTGGAGGTTATACTGTCCCATTTGGGTCCTTTCAGCAGGATGTCATTGATGATAATTGCTAGGAGGATGGTAAGGAAGACCACTTTATTAGAAAGCATCGCAGGGTCCTGGTGCAATCAACTAGAGGAAGGGCCATTAGTCGCAGCCCACTCCATCAGGCTGGTCTTGCTGCGGGCTAGTACTCCAGGGGATCAGATTCTCTCTTTTGCTATCATGGTTGGGTTATTACATTGCATTAATCATTAGGGTATTGTGATTGTGGTTCACTTAACGATTAGTCCTGGGAGTGCCTTAAGCGAGATTCGATATTTTAAACTCCTCATACTCACTAGACTAGAGTTGTTGGGCCTTGTTGTACCTATGGAAAGCTTAGACATCGATCTAGAGATTATCCCCAGCATGGGACCTATGCAAAGTTTGCTCAGTCAGGTTGGTATTAGGGTTTTATGTTGCCTCCAATTAGAGGTAGAGCTTAGAGGGTTGCTGGGGATGCTTCAGTTGTTCATGTTGAGGTCAGTCATGATCTATTCCATGTTTTTATGAGTCAGTATAAGGCCGAGGATCTAGGTATTGGTGATATTCACTTGATTTCCTTATTTTGCTTTATATTGTTCATTTGGTACGATTTTGGGGTTTTCACATTCGTACGTGTCTATATGGCTTGTTAGTTACCTTCTGACTATTGTGGCTGCCTTATTTGGACTTGTGTGGTATGTGTTTTAGCTCTGTAGTTGATTTTCTTTTTATAATGGATCGACTAGGACGATATCCTGTTGGTGTAGTGGTAGTTGGGCAATTCCCCGTGCCTTGCCTTAGTGGTATTATTTTGAGTTATGGTTGGGCTAGTTAGACTTCCCTTTAATCTCCCTTACCATTGATTTTGATGTGGTGCTGAACCTTGTGGGATAGGTGGCTAGACCCTTTATGTTAGTTTTTAGAGTTGTGATACTAGAGAATCTAGTTGGCGTTAAGGGTCTCCTTAGTTAGATTTTCCCCCATTAGCTAGTGGTGGAATGGCTCCTCATATCTTTTTTACATAACTAGTGTTGCCTTGGCTAGAATTTCTCTTTGGCCAATCTATTTTCTTGGCCTAGACGGCTATCTTCGTTGCTGGATATTGATTGGTTCGGTTCTAGGTTATGGGTTGAGGTTTTCTCTATTATCCTACTTGGTTGATTCTTTGTAGTAATCCCAGTTGGTCATCTCTTCCTATTTGCCTTAGTTTTTCTCTCGGTTGCTAAGTTATGGTCCGTTCTTTCAATCTTTTAGGAGTTGTCTCTTTTAAGAGTTTTGGTGCCAGTTATGACTTGTTGAGAAATTAGGACATGTGACCTCCCATCACGCCTTGTTACTATTTTGATTAGTTCTCTATGGTGGTGTTGGTAGCTCCCAAGACTTTTTTGGTTAGTTAGAGTTGGAGCGGTGGTTTTCTATGGTGACTTCAGATATAGACAAAGCTGGAGGTTGGTTAGAAATTTCATGTACAAAATGGGGTCAAATTAATTCGTGGAGTGTGGGATTTTGAATTTGTTAAGGATAGAATGTTTGCTTTTGGCGTATTTGATAGACTATGATGCTCGAGAGTCTGAGTTAGTACTCTTAGACCATTATAGATCAGTTGTTCATATTTATGTGTCACCTAACGCCATGGTTTCCCTTTGACTGGGATAGTGGGCTCAGAGTTGAGGTGGCATAGTAGTTTGTGGGCACATGACACTCATGTTTTAGGAGTTCCTATGATAGGAGTAAGTCAGTAGAACTAGACTTAGTGTGTCTTGGTCATTCATGGGATAAACGTCCTTTGGAGTAGAGAATTCAGTTTCAGAAGATTGTGTTTTCACATTTGAATTATGGGTTTTTGAGCTAAGATTGAAGATTTGGGGGTTTGCCCAGGGTGTCTTCTTGTATTGGTTGTTTTCATCCTCTGATGTTCAAATAGAGTATGTAACTCCTTCGAGGTTGGTGTTGAATGGTTTAGTAGGTAATTTTTGAATGGTGTTGAAGGTTTCTAGGATAGCTAAGGACTGGTAGAACGCCCTTTGTGGCAACAAGAAAATGGATTTGGAAGCATAAGAAAAGTATTTGGAATTTTGAGTGAGTGGCATATGCCATGGTCATATATGGCTAATTTCAGTGGTTTTTGTTTAGTTTGATCTTCCTCAGTTGAAACCCGGTGTGTTTTTGTTAAGTTCAGGCAAAGTAAGGGAGAATTGGAATTCATGAATGAATTGGAAGAGTTTTTGGAGTTGGAAGTGAATTTGAGGATTTTCCTCTCAACCTAAGTTCTGTGATGGCGTCATTCGACCCAGGAGGGTGTCTGTGGGTCTAGAAGAGAATTCAGACCCGGTACCCTCATCTTTTCGTGCCTTTAGGTTGTGACTGTACTTTTACTTTCGCAAATAGAAGTTCTTTTAGTAATGGATGTTGTAATGACCCTCTAGGTCATTCTTTTCATCTTTCAACTTTTTTAGCAGTTAGAGCTTTCTGTAGCTACCCCAAGTCATTTATGTCTTGCTGGCACTAACATTTTGATTGCTTAGTCCTTCATTTGGGTTCTACGCCCATTTTCCCATTTTAAAGCTTTTATAACTTGAAAAGTTGACTTCGGTCATAACTTAAGGTAAACGACCTCAAAATGGAATTCTGATGGTACGATCAACTTTGGAATGGCTAAATTATGCTAGTAGAATGGTCGACATGAGAATCAAGGAAATCGATACAGGTTTGGGACTATTTGACACTTTTTCCTTCAAATTTAGCTGATGATTGACTTTGTTCAATATTCATGGAAAATGTTCTTGGATTGAAATTTTTTCATCACGGTTAGCTCCAAAATGTCGATTTTGGTCTAGAACGACTCTTCGTTCGCTTCTTAAGGCCTTTTGTAGAATTTGGATAAAAATAATATTGGTAGTTTGACCCACATTCAATTGTAACAACATCGTATGGAAATTTCAACTACGCCATTGAATCCGAAACATCAAATTTTGTGGGGTAGTATATCTCATTTGCACGTATGGGGTTCCGAACAAATCTTGAGCACCCCATTAGAGAATTGGGCATGCCAAAGTGTAATTTGCACCAACTGAGTCTGGTTCCATCACTTAAGCGACTCCTGCTCGCTAAAGCGACTATCGCTAAAGAGGCCAAGTGTTCACTTCTGGCCTTCCTGTGCGGGTAAGGTGTTGATTCTAGAGATATTTCTCCCCCTATCTGATTCTGAACCATGTAATGATTGTTTCTCTTTTGTTTTATGGTAGGCTTATGATGTCATCTTACTTGTTATCTATTGTTGGTCCCGAGGCCGTATTCTAGGAGCGATTGAATCCTAGGTTGGTCCCTTGACTTGTTGGTATGCTAGGACTTGGTATTTCGTTTATGGCTGCATGTATCTTATATCGATGTTGGTGATGGCATACTTGCATTTGATTGAGAATATTCACTCATTTTATGGTACGATCCTGGTGTTGATATTGGAATTTTCACTACTACTTTTAAGAAGGCTTTCACACGTTTTTACTATTTTTGAATTGGTTTTAATAGGAGTCATACCATTTGGATACTTGGTTACTGGTTTTGAAACTAATGAGGCATCGGGGACGTGCTCTTTTTTCTACTTGAGGCATTAGATGCATTTGGGATATGCTCAATTTTACTTGACTATTTGGCGCATTGACACCCTTTCCTGACTCATCGATGCCTCGGTTTACTCTTGCTAGCTAGGGCATGCCCCTATGAGTGTACTAGCTGGCTGGGCGTCCCCTTTTTAGGATGCTTACAGTTAAGGGTATTGATTTACTAATATCCGGCGCAGCGTCACCCATTCTACATCGGCTTGGCTGCTCACTCTCTGGTATCAATATGGGGATATTATATGTTTATTTAAGACCTGGTTTGGGCCTTTGCATTGTATATGGACTTCTTGCATCCCCTATGGGCCTCTTTAGTCAGTATACCACTGAACTGGATGAGAGAGCCGCATGGATCCCACTTGGCAGGCCGGGGGTTGATGTGGGTCTATACACTTGTTGTTCTTGATCTTTGAGAGCCACCGATGATGTCACTAGTTTTTATTACAAACTTGCATTTATTAGCATCGCCTATCACCAATAGACTTTTATGGTGTGGTCCGCCGATTTTATGAGGGCTGGGGGTATGTTTATCATTATTTGTACCTTTGGAGGGTATGGGTGTCTGGTCGGTTATTTTCTGATCATACTTGTTATTATCTCTTGTTGTACTTGTAGTTGGTATATGTGATAGTTGAGTTGGATTATGGGAGTACTCCCTACTAGGTTTAGTTAGAATAGTTCCAAGGTGATTGCAGGGTTAATGCTACCTGTTAATACTGTATTTTTATTAGTAAACTCCTATGATGCATTGTTCCTGTTAATAGGTTGTTGGATTGTGTTTCATGTGTGCTCTTTGACTCTGTTGCTATCATGACCCAAACTAGGGCCTAGTCATAACACGACGATCAAAACCCCAAAGGACTACAACCAAGCCTATTGTTCAAATCATAAACATACATAAGGTAAAGTAAAAGCGGAATACATCACAAGAGAGTCTAGACCATGAATTATAAACAAAGAAAGTCACATGACAACATAGACTCAAAACATTTGTCCAACTAGATGCTTCTACTCATGAACATGGGAAGGGGCTAAGATATGTCCCTAGCTCACCTTCAATATTAAAACATTACAAAATTCTTTGGAAAATAAGAAACGACAACTCATAATTTGTCCTTGATAGATGAGGACTCACCAAGACTTTGCCGGAATAAGAAAGCTCACAAGCCACATGGGTGGATATGATCCTCAACCTCAATCCCTATATTATGAGATAATGTAGGCAACAATGTGCATTAGTATGTTTGAATGTACTATGTGGGCATGACATGCAACATAAATCATAAGATACAATTATCAATATTATATATGATAAAAGGATAAGTAAAGTCATGAGAAAATACCATGATGTTCAAAGAATTTAAAAGGCATAGTTGAAGATCCTAAAATAACATAATACTCATATACATATGTCGGATAGGAACCATAACTGACAATAAGACCATGCAAGCTATAACATGGAATCCCGATGTTACCCCTACATAGGAGGAAAGGGGAATCTACTTGCCAATGTAGACTCTACCCCGCTAGGAGGGTCATGTACATACGCTATATGTGGATCCACTAGCTACTCCATGAAGGCAACCTATGATGGCACGTATTTTATAGGACATGAGGATGCTACTAAGGCTTTTGGTAGGGCCCTCACCTCAAGTCCACTCGATTCTAAATCAAATCTCACGTAATACATACATAGCATAGTAATCATAGTTAACATATCATAGACATGATCATAGGCTTGAAATTCATAGAGTAGCTAATTTCATAACATAATTGGAATATGAGTATTGTCCTTCCATATTACAATTCATACATACATAATTCATATCATTAAGCCTTAAGTCACCACATAAGGCCCTAAGTCACCCTTGTTTTCCATAATTTGCAAGACAATCATAATTAGAAACATGCTCATAATTCATGATCATAATTCATACTTGAATTTAGAGTAAAAACTCATTTACATAATCAATTTGATTGAAAACAATAAGAATACCTTGAATCATAGGACTTCATGATCAAAATTCATAGAATTCATCATAGAAAGTAGCCTTATGCATGGGCTTTCATAATTAAACTTAAAATCATGTGATTTACTTAAAAAAACTCATAATGATTATAAATAATGATTAAACATGGAATTGAATCAGCCCAACACAATTCATCAAAATTGAGGTTCATAAGTAATGAGATTTCATGAGATTTTTGAATTAAACCTTAGACTTCAAGAGTGAAAGGGACTCATGAATCAATCCACACATACCTTGATTGAAATTAAACTTAAATTTGAGAAAGGAGACTTGATCTTGAAGAAACCCTAATGGAAGCGTGATGAACTCTTGAGGAACCTTGGGAGATAAGTCTAGAATTTGTTTGGGAATTAATGAGGGAGGAACCTTGAGATATAAGTCTAGAATTTGTTTGGATATTAATAAGGGAATAAAAGAGCTTTTAGGAATATTTAGAATCAAATATTTAATGAATACAACCCTTAAAAACGTCCACCTACATTATCAGGATGTAGGGAAAATACCAAAGTACCCCTCATTAAAATCCAAATCGGGCAACCCTACAACATGAGTCTACGAGTCGTAGACATGATGATGTGTCATTGTTACGACTCGTCCTTCAAGTCCTGAGAAAGACCTAAAAATCAAGCCTTAGTATTTTTTCTATGAGTCTTGTTTATGGCTCGTTGTCCTTTCTACGAGTCATCAAAACGTTTGTCTTGTAGGTATGAAGAACCTGCAAGTTGTTGAGTCTTCATAGTTTAGCTAAAATATATTTTGACGAGTCCTTTTCCCTTATACGACTTGTCCTGTTGAGTCGCAGAGTGAATTCTAAGGGTCAATGGGTTGCAGGGTTCGAGGACTGCTCTATAATTCAGTTCTATGGGTTATTCTTTTTCCTACGAGTCATCCAAAGGACTGGTCAACCCAGTTTGTTCCTTAACAAATTTTCCAGTCTTGAACCCTTGTCTACGCCTTTCCTCTATGGCCTGTAAATATCCCTACGGTTTGTAGAGCCACTCGTAGACTTGGGGTCAGTCATATTATGGTGTCTAACAATTCCTTTATCTATGTCTCCAGTCTCTTGTCTTATTTCTTGTCATTATTGTGATAATTCCTAATTAGTTACTTGTGTAGTATTTAGTTGATTATATGTTAATTATAGTTGCCTTATCTGTGGAGCTCAGTCGGTCTATGCCTGCTGAGTATCATTCATTTGGTACTTATACTACACTTCTTCCCCCTGCAGATCATAGTAGAGTTCTCTCCATTGATTTTGATTGGTACGGAGCAGCTTCTGACGAGATTTGGTGAGCTCCTGGCGTTGGGAGTTGCCGATTTTCATCTATACTGAATTAGGACTAGTCTTTACTTTCATTTGAAGACTGTCTGTACTCATATGTTATTTGTAAAATTCTTGTACTCCTATTTTGATTTAGATTCTCGATTACTGACTAATGTCAGATCTTGGGGTGGACTCTTGTGTTTGTTCCAGTTGTTCTCCTTTTCTCATTGTTCCTTACTTTCCACTTTATTTGTTTATCTTCCGCTTGATAGCCCGTTTCCTCTGGTTCCGGGCTAAGGATTAAGGATTAGGCTTACCTGCTGGTGGGTGTTAATAGGTACCATCACGGCCTAAGAAATTGGGCCGTGACAAAAATGCTAGCAATGTTAATTTTATCATGTACATTGTATTTATTAAAAATAATTCGTAAAAGTAGAACAGTGCATTTTCCATCACAGAAAAATATGTGAAGCTAACTAATATAATATAGCCTCTAATATTATGAATATGTTAAAATCATTATATAGATGACTTATCCATTATAATTTCGTGTTAAAAGCTTTGAGTGTATGCCACATAGTAACCTGTAAAAAATGCAGTGAAGGAAAGCAAACCAAAAATTTTGGATGTACATTTGAAAATTACTCAAATCTAAATTACTCCTACTATTTAGGATAACTAAAACAAATATGAGCACAATATTTTATCGGGATATGGAGAGCTTCTTGGCTATTCAGATGCATGTACGTATTTAAATTTACAACATAAAAGGAAAATCAACATTTTAAAAAAGGAAGGATCGGGAAAAGATTAGAATTACTGAAAATCGATGAAGTGCTTCAAATTCCTCGACTTCATGATCATTGATCCTCTTCAGGTATATTTTTCAACTATTTCACACGGTAACTCAATTCCCCCCTTTTCAACTCTAACAATATATAGACTTTATCATTTAAATCTCTACTTTTCTATTTACTGTTCATTAAACTCCATAAATGATATGTTAACACTATTTTGTTTCATCATTTTCTCTAATGCTTGATTTTTTTGAACTTAAAAAGTAAATGTCATTTGATATTAAGATTTCAAATGAAAATGAAACATGTCTTCTTACATTTTTTTATAAGTCTTGTTAGATTTTAATTAATATAGAAAGAACATATGTGCATTGGTTGACTAATATTTATTCTAGAATGTTCGTTTTATATTTTGTACATTATGCTAAAAAGTGGAAAATGTCATAATTAATAAATAAAAAATAATATAAAATTCACAAAAAGGATGAAAAGGCTACATGATATAATTATTGAGAATGTTAGCAATAAGTATAAGAAGATTAAAAATAATCCCAATTAAGGAGTAAGCTAACATTAAAATGTTCAAATTTTTCATATTTAATAGGAGGAATTTATTTTATGATAAATGGTTACTATTTAATATATGATAAATAAATATTTTATAATATTTTTGATTTTATGTAGGGGCAAAATGGTAATCCAACTTTACACTTTAGAGCTTCTCAATTTTAATAATATATGATTCCGTTGAGAGCATTACTTAGCACCGAGTGGACTTTGGGATGGAGGCTCTCCCTTTAGTATAGGCCGGGTCTCTAGAAGCAATTTCCTAGTCCCATAACTACGTGCCACCATAGGAAAATGGATCACATGTTAGTTGACGCTTGATTCCTTAGTAGCTTGGTTGATCCACTTAGGCGATGTTTATGATCCTTATCTTGGCAAATATGACACTTTCTTTTCTATGTGGGAGTAGTACACTGAACTCCATCTAGTATCTCAATTGGCATATGTCGGTTAATGGTAATTCTCACTAACTTTCATGATTCTTACTATGCTATATTCTCATTGTGATTCTTTTATGATTTTCGTATGAATATTGCATTGATAATGTTTTTATGTTTCTAAGGATTTCATTATGTTTTAGCTTGGTCATTCCATTATCACATATTATTTCATGCATTGCACATTCCCCATACTCATTACATCCTATAGTACCGACGCATACTTCTTTTGCCTATATTATTGTCATAATATAGGTTTTGACTTTCCTCCACATGCTCGTGGATAGTATCGATTTCTTGCAATCTCTTTTAGAGACTCATCTTTTCTTCCATAATAATTCTGATACTTTGTATCTCTATTTGGAAGACTAATTATTCCGTGTTTTAAAACACTCAATTAGGATTTTAATCAAATGGGTTTAGGTAGGCCCTGGCAATTCCTTTGGGATTTATCATATCTCCATTGTCGTCACTTTGAGAAGAGGCTTCTTCAAGAAGCTGAAGGACTTCGTCTTCGTTGCTGTTTTCTAATTCTGACAGAGCTTTTTCCAGTCTTTTCTTTAGATCACTCTTTGGTGATTTATGGATAATGGAAGAACTTCTCAAGGAAGTTGATTGAGTTTCTTTAGGAGCCGGAGACCATCCTTTGATAAGGATTTCTTTGGATAAATATTTAATTCTTTCAAACTCGCCGATTTTAAAAGTCCAGCTTAAAATATAAGAAATTCTTTTCTGAATAAAATATTTACACAATTGAATGTGTTCAGGCAAAGTAGAAATACCTTGGTCAATTTGAAATTGACTGAATTTTTCTGAAAATAATTTTGGAAGAGTTTGGTGGTTTCCTCCAAAACATTGCCACCACTCGTAAAACCATCTAGGAATGACAGACCTGGCTAATTCTGGACTGTATTTTACAAACCAAGTATGGGATGAAGGTCGTAAATACATGAAGTTAAACCAGGCTTGTTTATAGTCCCACCAGTTGTAAGTTTGTGGCCTATGTTCTCTGGAAAAATTAATAGGGGTATGTAAATGGTCTACCTGCCATTCAAAAGGAGTTAAAATCTTTTTAATAGTAAATTTAGAATAGGCTATGCTATCCGGATTACTTTTATCTGCTAATTCATGTTCTATCTCAACAGATCCAGTATCTACTAAGATGAACTCATAAAATAATCTAGTTTTGAGAGGACTTTCAGTATCCACGTAGTTCCTGTTTGTATACAGGGGTTTCAAGAGATGTTTGATCTCAAAGTTCTCATACTCCTTATCAAGTGCCAAGATTGGGATAACTTGTAAGGAAATAAGGTTAAATTTTTCTTTTTCTTTGGTTTTTGAAGGAGAAACGTTTGGTGTCACTGCTTCAGCAAAACTCTCAGGAGTTTTCATTGTATAACTGTCTTTGGTTTGTGTTTGGGAAAATCTTTGTTTTCCCGAAGGAGAGGTGGAGCTTGGCTCTGGGTTTTGAGCAAAAGGTTTCTTCATAACAAGCATGTTTGAAGATGTGCTTGGAGGTAAAGGAGGGAATACAGAAGGATTTATGGGTGGTAACTGGGCTAGGGCTGAATATCGATTGGAAGGACCTGTAATTTCAGGTCGGATGTTGAAAGGTTTAGCCATAACTGGTTTATCGGATACTCCTTTCCCTTTGAAGGGTCCCTTAGCTATTGGTGCTCCAGGCCTCATGTTTTACCCTGCCCTGCAAAAATTCTCTGGTTAAAAAATCTGGGAGAGAGTTATCTTCTCCCTTTAGATATTCAATCTGAAAATCAAAGCTAGAAAGTAATGCCTGCCATCTGGCAAAGATTTGTTTTGAGACATGATTTTTAACATCTTTTTGCAAAATATCTTTAGCAGATTTACAATCTACTCTAAGCAAAAATTCTTTATTAACAAGATCGTCTTGGAACTTGGTGATACATAGAACTATGGCCAAAATTTCTTTTTTGACAGTACTATAATTTTTTTGTGCGGAATTCCAGATTCCAGATGTATATCTAACTAATTGTTCAGACATTTCTGGGGATCTTCTTTGTTTAAGAATTCCTCCATAGCCATTATCAGAGGCATCAGTTTCTACAATCATAAAATAACTAGGATTGGGAATTCCTAGACATGGAAGGGTTTTCACCATTCTTTTAATATTAACAACAGCTGTAGTTTGTTCTTTGCTCCAAGGTACAGGATTCTTCTTCAACCTGTCATACAAAGGTTTGCAAATTTGTCTAACTTTAGGGATAAAGTCAGCAATATAATTAAGACTTCCAAGGAATCTTTGTAACTGAGTTTTATCAGTAATAACATCGGGAAATTTGTCAGAGAACTCGATGGCTCTACAGATAGGTTTATAAGTCCCTTGGTATAGATCATGACCAAGAAATCTAATTTTTGTTTGAAAGAGCTTGATCTTCTTAGCACTAACTACAAGGCCATTTTTCTTGACAATGTTATAGAAAGTGTTAAGATGTTTAAAATGAGAATCAATGTCCTCAGAGAAGATTAATACGTCATCTATATACACAATAGATATATGACTGATATGATTAAATATGGAATTCATGACATTTTGAAATTCTGAAGGGGCATTTTTTAATCCAAAAGGCATTACATTCCATTCATATTGTCCAAACGGAACATTGAAAGCAGTTTTGTATTTATCCTTTTCAGCAATTTGTATTTGCCAGAAACCGGATTTCATATCAAACTTACTATAAACATTTGCTTTATAAGTTCTTTTCAAAAGATCTCTTTTGTTAGGAATAGGATACCTGATCCATTTTAGAGCTGTGTTAAGAGGTTTGTAGTTGATAACCAGTCTAGGAGAACCTCTTTCTTTTTCAGCAGCATTATTAACATAAAAGGCTGAACAGCTCCAAGGAGATTTAGAAGGTCTAATAATTTTATTAGCCAGAAGAGTATTAATTTCTTTTTTACAAATTTCCATTAATTCATGGTTCATTTGAATTGGCCTAGCTTTCGTAGAAATGGCCTTTTCATTAAATCCATCAATATAAGGAAGTTCAATCATGTGGGATTTTCTATCCCAAAAAGTATTTGGAAAATCAGAGCAAATTTCTTTTTCAAAAGTTTTTTGTAGATTGGCAATTTTAGTAACCATTCCCGGGGTTTTTAAAATTTGCTCAATTTGCTTAATTTTTATATCTTCTTTAAGAAAACAGTTTCAGAGTCAGAATCAGTTTCTTCCGTAAGGATGTCTTTAGAAGTCTTCATTTGGCTAGTAGACTCCTTTTGAATTTGATTAGAGATATTATCAATCTCTATTTTGTGAAGTCTTGCTTTGACTTCTCTGATTTCATTTTTGAGAATTTTTACTTCTCCTCTTAATAATTCTATAGAAGGTTCTTCCTTCTTAGTTTCAAATTTCCCCATGATTTGCTTCATGCTAAAAGGAGTTACTTCAGGTCTTTCTTCTTTTTGCCTGGTAACTAGTTTTTGTAGTTCAAGGAGGTACCTCCTCCTAGCATCTTCATCTTGAATATGTTCGATAGTTGAAAATAATGTTTCTATCGATTTTTCAGATATAACTTTGATAGATTTGCTATCACACATGCAAAATGCTCCGTTGCAGTTGCATTCTGAATCTCCTTCTGTCTGGCTGTCATGAGCGATATTTAGAAATTCATCATCACTTTCTCCTTCAGAGGGGTAGTCTGAACCAGACTCAGATTCTTCTTCTTCAATAATGGAGAAGTGTTTTTTCTTAGTTTCTTCATCTACTTCTAGTAGATTTACTTTGTTTTTCTTCTTCTTGTTTCTTGGACATTCGCTAGATCTATGTCCTTTCTTTCCACATGTCCAGCAGGTATCTTCAGAAGATGAACCTTTAGAGGTTCTTTTCTTAAACCTCCTTTTGGGTTTATCTCTTTTCTTGAAGGATATTCTCTTGCTAGAGTTACTAGAAGAAGTTCTTTCCCTTTTTCCTAATTTTTTGGAGGAAGGGGGTGTTAAGGTTGGGAAACCAAAATCCTGACAGAAACTTCCTAGTTCTGAGGAGTAGGTTTTCTGTTCTTTCTTAAGTTGAGCTCTTAGCTTAAGATCTGTGCAAAGTTCCATAGCTGTGACATTTATGAGACTAACAAGATCTCCATAAGTGAGATGAGGATAAGGGATTTTTCCCTCGCATCTATCTCTAATTTTGGATCTTACCTTTTCGGCAAAGTGAGGAGGTAGACCACTAAGGAATCTTTCTTTCCAATAATCATTATTGCAATCTGATCTGATCATTACTTTGTTGATGAACATGTCTTTGTACCACCTGAAATCAGTCAGTTTTTTGCAATAAAGGTTGTTAAGGATCTCAAGACTCCTATCTTGGAAGAGTTTTGGTTCTCCTACAAAGTGTTTTGCTATGCAATAAACAAGGGTGGCTGTCGCATCTTCTACGACTGTTTCAGTAGCAGTTTCTACTCCATGTTCTACTTTAACGGTCCTTTTAGTAGTGACTGCGTTAAAGATTTCAGCCTTGTTCTGCTCAGTGAGGTAATTATCCCACCAACATTTCAAGGTCCCTGTGAAACCGGCAACAAGACGAACAGCAGCATTTTTATCAGTGCAACCTTTCATTTTGTACGCAGTGATATTCATCCCCATTTCCTGGAGTCTATTGTAGATTTGGCCTTCTGCCATTCCGTCAATGTTCCATTCTTGAATTCCATGGCCGTCTGTGGCCCCTGAAGGGTGAAGAGTGTCTTCTTCAAACTGCATATCAGGAAAGGAGGGTCTAGAGTAATAATTCCTTCTATTGGGATATCTACTCTCAGAAGAGTTCAAAGTGATGGCTTTGACTTGGTCTCCTTTGGTGATATTAAGTTTGGAGAGCTGGTCATTGATTTTTTCTAGGATGTCATTGGATTGACTAAGAGGATTTTCTAATTTAGGAAAGTCTTCTCTAGAGAATTCTGGAATCTTAAATATGGGGTTAGTCTCTATTTGAGGGTTATTGTAAGAAGTACTAGGTTTATTTCCTATTTGGGAAATACCTTTGTAACTGCTACTTTTGGATTCTTCTATTTGTTTTGATACTATGTGAAGAACCTGATTGGTGTAGTTATTTTGTTCATAAATACTGTTGATATCAGCTCCTGTGGGAAGAGAGGTGTCCTTTTCAATGGGTTTTTTGAAAGGAGAGGCTTTGAGGATATTTTTCCTATAGGGAATACTAAGTCCTTCTAGAGGAGGAGTGACACTTTCTATCACCTGTTCTCTAGTATACCATTTGTTAATAAGGACTTGAAGGGATGATTTGGTGTCATCTATTTGTCCTGAATGTTCAAACCACTTAAAGAATTCAATTTCAGTCTTGAATCTTTCCATATCCTTAAACCATTTATCTCTAAAAGAGGTTCTTTGTTCTAAGGAATAAGTGGCTTTGTACCAATCAACTTTCTTTTGGTGTTTAGGAAGTTTCCACCATTTGTTAATCTTCCTTTTGTCAGGTACAAAGGTATCATCTGAGGTTAGGACACCTATGGAGTCTTTTCTCTTATGATCTGGTTTCATGTCGCTAAGAGTTGGACTAGTAGGGGTTGTTTCATAATAGACTTTAGGGATGGTTCCAGAGAAATCTACTCCATGGACTTTTCCCTGTTCAATAGGTTCACTGGAAGAATCTTCTCTTTCCTCCCGGGGGCAAAAGGAAGAAGGTCTGGCAGAGGACATTCTTTTACTTGAAGAAGCTTGACTGTAAGAATTGGATCTTAAAAACTTAAGGTTAATAGATCCATCTGGAAATTGAATAACCTGGTCGATTTGGGATCTATCAGGTTGGATAGGTAAAGGGTTGGTAATGGAACCAAATTTCCATTCTTCGTCAGTTAAGATGTCGTCCCATTTTAGAATCCTAGGGACGAAGGTAGTACTGTGCTCTTGGTTTGCTTCCATGAGCATAGTGACTCCTTTGACGCTGGTTGATATAGCCTTAGGGGCTATAGTGGTTTTCATTAGCTTGTAATATACCCTATATATTACAGCTATTTCTCTGGTGTCGGTTTTACTGTTCATATTCTTGGTTTTGACATTAAGTGTCAAGGTATCCATAATGTTTGGATCATGGATATCTACCGAGAAATTAGGATAACAATTAAAGTATACCGGGCCATTGGCGAGGTTACTTTCTAGGACTCCTAACAGAGAATCATCAAAGTTAAGCAGTCTATCGTCTCTAAGTAATAGACAAATAGGGATATTCAGACCTTTACGGAAAAGAGGTTTAATAGCTACTTGTACAAGACCAATATGAAGGAACTTAAACTCCTTCTGATATCTATGGATATCATTAGCAATTAATAACTTGATGGTTTCAAGGCAATTATTAATAGCAACAGTAGACTCACAAGTCTTAATATTATATTTTTTAAAGAGTGAAAAATTACCTAATTGGTAAATCTTTTCAAAAGGTTCTTTCGGGATAGACCAATTTTGTAAATCGTTTTCTACCTTAGAGATAGACAAGTTAACACTATTAACAGTATACTGATGATTATTCATTTGAGAAACATGCCTTTGATTATATTATGCAGGATGATAGATGAGTAGTAATAGTAAGTTCTTAATAAAATTATGAACAAATTATAAAACATATATTTCTAAGTCTGAAAGCATAACTATGGAATTATAACACGGATTTTACATTAAAGATTTTGGATTTTACAAGAGTCTAGTCAAACAAACCACCTTACAGTCTAAGACGCCTACCATCGGCTAGAGGACTGTCTGTCGGCATCGGAACTATTTGACAAGAATTCTTCACCTCACTTTAATCACCAGAAATAATCTCCATACTTATTTTTTAAGACTAAGAGATTTATGCATTATAATTAAGACATAATAATACAAAGAACTAATTATTACTACTAATTTATCAAAGCATAAATATAATCTAGGCAAAGATTATTTAGCTATGCATAGCTAGTAAATACAGTAACATGGCTCTGATACCATAAAAAGGATCGTAAATACAGTAAGTAAAATAGTGAGTGCAACAGAGTAATACTTACTGGAATAACAAAGTTGAATGATTTATTGATGAAGCGGAAGCATTACAAACATTGTTACAGATGAGCAAGACTAAGAGAAATTTGTAATTCTTTCTTTCCCTCCTCTATATGAGCAGTGCTACCCATAGACAACCTGCTAAGAGTATTTGCAACAATATTAGCTTTACTTGAGTGGTAGAGAATGCTCATGTCATAATTTTTGAGCAACTCTAGCCATCTCCTATGCCTCTGGTTGAGCTCTTTCTGACTAAAGAGGTGCATATATTAGCTCAATTGGGAGTTCAACTTGAGGAGAATAATGAAAGTGGAATAATAAAGGTGGAGTTAATGTTCAGAATGAGTTTGCATCCTCCCTTGTGGTAGAGGTGAAAGAGAAACAAGACCAAGATCCCGTCCTCATTCAGTTGAAGGAAGTTGTTCACAAACAAAAGGTGATGGTTTTCTCCAAAGGGGGAGATGGTATGTTGAGGTACCAGAATAGCTTGTGTGTCCCTGATGTTGATGATGTTCGAGAAAGATTGTGGCCAAAGCACATAGTTCCAGATACTGTATTCATCCTGGTTCTATAAAAATGTATCATGACTTGAGGGAAGTCTATTGGTGGAGTGGAATGAAGAGAGATATCACTGAATTTATTTCCAAGCACCCGAATTACCAATAAGTTAAAGTTGAGCATCAAAGGCCATGTGGGTTAGCTCAAAATATAGAGATTCTAGAATAGAAGTGGAAGATGATCAATATGGACTTTATTACAGGTTTGCTAAGGTCCCGAAAGCAGCATGCTAAGCCCACTTCTTGGTAGTTAAGACTACTAACACCGTAGAGGATTATGCAAAATTATATATTCAATAGATTTTTAGATTGCATGGGGTTCCCTTGTCTATCATCTCAGACAGAGGAGCTCAATTCGCTTTCCAATTTTGGAGATTCTTTCAGAAAGGACTGGATTCAAAGGCGAATCTTAGTACAACCTTTCATCCCTAGACAGATGGCCAAGTAGAGCGCACCATCTATACATTGGAAGATATGTTAAGGGCATATGTACTAGACTTCAAAAGAAATTGGGATGATCATTTTACTCTCATAAAGTTTGCATACAATAATAATTATCATGCAAAAATTTAAATGGTTCCCTATGAAGTTTTGTATGGAAGGAGGTGTAGATCACCAATTGGATGGTTTGAAGTTAGTGAAGTTGAGTTTATTGGGCCTGATTTTATTCACCAAGCTATAGAGAAGGTAGAGGTTATTCGAGAGAGGCTAAAAACATCCCAAAGCTGCCAGAAATCTTACATACTGATGTGAGAAGAAGAGACTTAGAGTTTGAAGTAGATGATTGGGTGTACTTGAAAGCGTCACCCATGAAAGAAGTCATAAGGTTTGGAAAGAAGGTTGGGAGTGTCGCTTATGAGTTGGAGTTACCTTTTGAGCTAGCCGCCATTCATCTAGTATTTCACGTCTCAATGTTGAAGAAGTGCTTAGGAGATCCTTCATCGATAGTCCCCATTGATAGTATTAGAGTTAAGGATAGCTTGTCCTATGAAGATATTTCGATCCAAGTTCTTGATCGTCAGGTTTGCAAATTACGGACCAAAGAGATTGCCTCAGTCAAATTCTTGTAGAGGAATCAATTTATTAAGGAACCCACATGGGAAGTTGAGGAAGATATGAAAGCCAAATATCCATATCTATTCGTTCTTATCGATGAGAATGTTGAAGGTAATGTCCTTTTTCTTGATTTGAATTGGTATGTCCATCCTTGAGTTTAAATAGTAAATTATTTTGAGCATTTGACAGGTTGAATGATTGAGTCTTGATTGTTATTCGTGCCTCGAGTCCATCCTTGGTTTACTCAACATTCGAGGACAAATAATCCCAAGGGGGAGATATTATTACACCTCAAAAATTTCTACGCTAAGATTTGAATCATTCTTCGTATGCGTATAGGCTTGAACTCGAAGACTTCAAATTGTATATATGAGCTCGGATCAATTCCTAAGTATTTAAAGTGTATTAGATGTGATTTAGGGTCATAAGGGATCTCTAACACCAAGCCAAGTCAAAAGAATTTCTATTGGCTAAGTTTTTGGATGAGTCTGTATAAGGGTTAACTTCAAATGAACATAACTTTCAGAATATTAAGAGTTAGGTGGCCTACATAAAATAAAAGGTCTTTTTTCCCCTTTCCAACACCACTGATTTTGCCTCATTCTAGGATAGGAGTAAAAGGTTATAACCATTTTATCAAATACTATTATTGTAGTAGTTTAGGAGATGGAGCGGCGCGCCACTATAGCATCAGCAAAGCGCCAAAACTAGATGCTCTAGTTTTGGCTAGGGTGCGGCGCTCCACTATCGCGCCGCAGGCCCCTAGACCCTTTTTCAATTTTTTCTTGAGGAAAGGGCAAAATGAGTCTTGATTTAGCCCCAAAAGATTGGCTGAATGAATGGAGAAATGATTGGATAGGATTAAATATTGCCATAAATGCATATCTAAACTACTCTTAAAAAATGTAATTGAGATTAATTGGATAGAATGATCGGTCGAGAGGTTTGATTGTGATAGAATTGATGAATTGATGAGGGTCTAAATGAGACTTGTTGAAATCACTAGATTGAACTGATTTGATAGAGTATTAGGATCATTGAGTCTTTGGAGAAGTATCGAACACCGAATTAGGTAAGAGTAAGTAATAACTCGAACCAATAACTACGTTGCTAAATGTAGGAGAGGATTGAACCATTAAAGTTGGATGTTTCCCAAATTACTGTCCTGACATGATAGGAATTGATTGTTATGGATCCATGATTGTTGATTCTCTCCTACCATGGAAAGGTATGAACGAACGTGACAACAACGTCGGATTGTTGTACTATCACTGGCTCATAAGTGATAGTTATCGGATAAGAGAAACTCTCATATAGGTCTTGATAGTACTCTGAGTCAAATTGGAATGGATTAGATTGGATTGTATATGATTGGTCTTGTCTAAATCATATTCTTGTTTAGACTTAGGACATCTTAATTGAGTTGTTCCTTCTTCTGAGTTGATTTGATTCTACCCTGATGCATGTTTTATTCTGTCATTTTACATATTCGTACATTCCACATATTGACGTCATATGGCCTGCATTGTTTGATGATGCAGAGATAGGTATTATAGATCATCAACAGGCGAACCGTTGAGGAACTATTTGCTTCCAGCTAGTTGGTGTGTCCTCTCTATTTTCGAAGAATACCGCAGTTATCTTTTCAGCTTTGAGTTAGCTTTCCTTTATTTGATTTGTTGTAGCCATGAGCCTATCATTGGCACCTCTTAGATTGTTGATAGAGGCTTCATAGACTAGAGTGTTGATGATGTTGATTTGTTTTGTTTTGACTAGTTTTATTCTTACTAGTTGTTGATTGGATAGATGGTTGGCCTTTGGCCTTATTTATGAGTAATATGCTTGTGAGTTGAGTCTTTCGCTAATAGAATGTGATTGAATGAAGGTGTGATTGGACCAAGTGGTTCACTTGAAGATTAGCAATAGTCTTCGAGTACCGATCACGTCTAGGGTACCTTCCCTGGACGTGACACTAAATATCCTAAGTATCACCGCCAGACCAAATACATTGACATAAAGACCAAACACATTGACATAAAATATAATTTATTGAGAGACATAGTAAAAAGTTGAGAAATAAATTTACAATACATTCCAACTCAAAAAATAAAAGTTGATCTTTTTACAAAGGCGATATCTAGAAACTTGTTTGAGAAACATGTTAACGCTCTAGGTTTGGGTAGGATATGATGATACTTATGAATTATAAAATAACTTAGTTGTTATATTATTCTCATCAATGTAAGACTATTGAATTTATATTTATATCTCATATACATGTGATTATATTTCAGAAATAAAGAGTGTCAAACAAGTCACGAGATTGACTCTTTCACACAAGTAATCGCCTCTTACATTAGAAAATGTGAAGAAATGTTTTTCTCTGCCATGATATGACTTGTTTATATATCAGACAAGAGTCTCTTGAAGAAGTTGAGTTTAAGGATCATTGAAGAAAGAAACTCGGGTTAGACATCTAAAGGTGTCTAGACCAAGGTCTTTACAATGTTGAATAATTAAAAGAATTAGATAATGCACCAATATAAGGTGATAACATCAGAGCACGTGTTTCATACCACGTGTGTTAATCGATCAATGAGTTAATGAAAGAATGGTTCCCTTCTTCTTCATTGTGTGAGACCCCAAAAAGTCAAATTAACTTTTCATTGGAATAACCTTTGACCTTTTACTCTTTCTTGAAGTTTCAAGCAATGTTGCTCTTTTAGCATGTCACAAATAGCCATGAATGATTCGACAATACAATGTGTTTCTAGGAAAGCATTTGAATTGGAATAGATAGATTTAAGTAGAAAGGAAAGATGATTAAATTAAAATAATGTAACTTGTATATACAAACTGGCTATTACACTAACTATATAGATATTGAGTGTAATTGTGTATATAAAGCTAACTATGAACTCGAGTTCATCTCTTTAAGAGGATGAAAGATAGAATAAGTAATTACTAAAGTAGTGAATGAAGTCTGGGGTATTGTCCCAATTTTTTATGTTCAACTTTAACTTGTTGGCAATTTAGACATTTAGATACAAACTCATCTATGTCCTTCTTGATTCTATTCCGCCAATACATTTCTCTCAAATCATAATACATCTTGGTGGAACCTAGATGAATTAAATATTGAGAATTATGGGCCTCATTCAATATCAACTTTCTCAACCCATCAACATTATGTACAAACAACCAACCTTGATAACGAAGCACACCATCTCCCATTGTGAGAAAGACTCAATGGCTTTTTCAGCAAATGACTTCTACAACTCAATCAACATCGGATCGTAGTCTTGTTTAGCCTTAATATATGCCACAAGAGATGATTTCAAAAAATTATGAACAAGAATACCTCCATCATTAGAGTCAACCAACTACACACCTAAACGTGCCAATATATGAACGTCTTTGATCAAGTCTTTCTTATCTTCCTCAACATGTGCAACACTACTCATAGACAATCTACTTAGTGTGTCGACAACCACATTAGCTTTGCCCGGATAGTATAACACACTCATGTCATAGTCCTTCAATAATTCAAGCCATCTCCTTTGTCAGAGTTTCAAATCTTTTTACTTAAACACATATTGTAAAGTATTATGGTCGGTGAACACATCTACATGGATGCCCTAAAGGTAGTGTGTCCAAATCTTCAAATCAAACACAATTGCCGCTAGCTCAAAATCATGAGTTGGATAATTCTGTTCATGCACCTTAAGTTACCTAGAAGCATAGGTTATTACCTTACCATGTCGCATCAAAATGCAAGCAAGACCAACCCTTGAAGCATCACAATACACCACAAAACCATCAAATCCTTCCGGTAGAGTCAAAATAGGAGCAATAGTGAGACGATCTTTCAACTCCTGAAAAACCCTTTCCAAAAGCTTTTGACTATTGAAACTTCACCTTCTTTTGAGTCATGTTGGTCAAAGGTGATGAGATCAACAAAAATCCTTCCACAAATCTCTTATTGTGTCTGGCTAGGCCCAAGAACTTTCTAATATCCGAAGAAGATAATGGTCTAGGCCAATTCTTAACCACATCAGTTTTCTTAGCATCAACCATAATTCCTTTACCAAACACAATGTGACCAACAAAATCCACCTCCCTCAACCAAATCTCACATTTGTTGAACTTTGCAAATAGTTGTTTCTCTCTTAGAGTTTGCAATACGATCCTCAAGTGATTATCATGCTCTTCCTCATCCCAAGAGAAAACCAAAATATCATCAATGAATACAATTATAAACATGTCTAAATATTTCTTGAGCACCCTATTCGTTAAATCCATGAAAGTCGCGGGGGCCATTGGTCAAACCAAATGACATTACTAGAATTCATAATGGCCATACCTCATCCGAAAGGACATTGTAGGAATATCACACTCCCTCACCCTCAATTGGTGATAACCGGAATGTAGATCTAATTTGGAGAAGTAATTTTCTCCTTGCAATTGATCAAACAAGTCATCTATCCTCGAAATCGAGTATTTATTTTTGATGGTTACCTTGTTCAATTGCCGGTAGTCAATGGACATACGTAATGAGCCATCATTCTTTCTAACAAATAATACAGCAGCACCCCATGGGGATACACTTTGTCTAATGAAACCCTTGTCTAACAATTCTTTGAAATAATCCTTCAACTTTTTTAACTCCGTCGGAGCCATCCAGTAAGGAAGAATAGAACTAGGTTGGGTAAATCATTAGGAAACACATCTGGAAACTCATTAATAATAGAGACCGACTCTAGAATAGGCTTCAAAATTCTCATCCCTAAACCTTAAAAGATGATACGTGCAACCCTTAAAAATCATTTTCCGAGCCTTAAGGCACAAAATAAATTGACCTTTAAACATAAAATTACTACCCTTCCATTCTAGGATTGGCTCATTTGAAAATTGGAACTTAACCACTTGGGTTATACAATCAATAGAAACATACCATATATATAGTCAATCTATACCATGGATAACATCAAAATTGGTCATCTCAAGCTCAACTAGATCACATAGAGTAACTTTAAGGGAGATCGAAACCGAACAACTTCTATAGACTCTTTTAGCCACAACCGACTCACCTTCGGGAGTATAAACAGAGAAAAGGCTCTCACAATATCTCGGGTAACATCAAATCTAATATCCACATAAGGGGAAACAAAAGGCAAGTTTACACTCGGATCAAGCAAAGCATAAACATTATAGTGAAAGACCCGCAACATACCGATAACATCATTAGGAGTCTCCTCTACCTCTTGCCTACCATGGAGAGCATAAAACCTATTATTGTGTTGACCACCCTTTGGTTGTACTTGGTCACCTTGAGCAACTTGGCCTTGAGGACGAACATCTTTTACCTTGCATTCTTTAGCATGATGACCTGACTTACGACATAGGTAACACATATTCAACCCAGCTAGACATTCACCATTATGGTTCCTACTACACTTCTTGTATGCGGGAGTAACTTGGCCAATAGGAGCACATCCTTGAGGCTTAGGCTTGGGCAACCTATCTTTTTCAAACCTTGGGGTAGTAGCATTAGAATATCATAGGCCAGAGTACTTTTGTCAAAAATAAAAATGTCTACCACTTCCGGATTTAGCATGAGAGAATTCACTACCATCGATCCTTGGCCTCTTGGACTCCCTATTCTTCACCTTTATCTTTTCACTCTTTACTTGCTCCGGATAGGTCATGAGTCTAGATATTATCCATTTATCAAATCAACATTGCCATTATACACTCTATTGAGATCGTATCCGACACACCCTATTCGAATTGCTCATACGAGCCCTTGATTTGCAACCATCAATGGAGCATATTTTGACAATTGAGTAAACTTGAGGGCATATTCCATCACACTCATACCACCTTTCATAAGCTTGATGAACTCTTGTAGTTTGGCCTCCCTCAACTCCAATGGGTAAAAGCGATCAAGAAACACCTCCTTGAGTTCATCCCAAGTCACGGGCTCTACCTCTCTAGGCCTCTCACTTTTCCATTGATCAAACTAAATTTGAACAATACACCTTAATTGGTATGTAGCCAATTCCTTCCTCTCAACAGGGTTAATCCCCACGATCTCAACAATCTTATGGATGCTATCAATAAACTCTTATGTGTCCTCATCAACTTTAGAAATCCAAAACACTAGAGGATTCATCTATATGAAATCATGAACTTTTATCACCGCCATACCAATATTTGGGTTCACGAGAGCAACCACCTCACAATTACCTTGAGTCGTAATGCCTTAAGAAAGTACTTGAACAGCCGCTCGGAACTCGAGATTAGAAACTTGGTCATTCAAAGGGTCATTCAAAGCTTGTTTCCCCTCTTCAACCACGTTCCTTATAGTGGGGTATCTTTTTGGAGGCATATTATAAAACTCACAAAGAATAAGCAATAGAGGGAAAAGACTTAACCATTCTACTGCACGACATAGATCATGAAAGAAGTAAGACTTTTAATAAGATATTTCATAGCCTCCTATTCATGGATGTGGTATTCTTCACACCAAAGAATAAGAATCTACTTAACGCGGAATGTTAGATTCCCTTGGACTCTTCTAAATCTTGTGTTCTAATACCGTTTGTCATGACCTGAACTAGGTCCAAGTCGCGACATGGCGATCGGAATGAGAGGGACCCCAATCATAAGCCATGTTAGTATACATCACATATATAAGGTAAAGAACATAAAAATATAAGCAGAAGTAATCATCATGTGGGTAACGGGAGTAAGGGAAATCAACTCAATAGATGCCCAAACCGGACCACATCACAAGTCATCTAATCATGCCTCAAGTCTAGTCTTTGATGGAGGCTTAGGACAAGCTCCTAGCTCACCCTAACAATAGAAGAAAGGTCAAAGTAATAGAAAAATGAATAAAATTTTTGTCCTCGATAGAATGAGCACTCACCAACTCTTTGGAAATCTAGAGAAATCCCTAGCCATAAATAGGATGGTCATGAGTGTCGTCTGTTCCTACATTATGAGATAATGTAGGAAAATTATGAATTACTACATTTGAATATACTAAGTATGTGAGGTATGCATGAACAAGTAAAAGAATGTAATCAATATGCCATAAGATGTATGACCAACATAATGAACATGAGTAGAGCTTAGAAGCATTTGTAAACATATGAAACTCATGGTCAATACATATCACACATCTTCAACTTTCAACTCATAACTTAACTTCAACTTGTGTGGGGTAAGACCTTTAACCGACATCTAAGACCATGTGAGCTATTACAAGGAACTCGATGACTCTTGCATTGAGATAGGCCAATAACTCCTACATCGAGACAGGAGAGGCTACCTTGCCAGGGCATACTCCGTCATGGTACTCAACTCAACTCAATTATGCTAGATCTAGATTCACTATCTAGGCCATAAAGGCAATCCTATGAGGGCAATATAGTTTTGGACTTTAGGTTGCTACTAGGATTCCCTTAGGTAAATAACTGTGTTACCATCCTGAACCCCAGCTAGAAGTATCCCAATGAAAACTCTTTAAAAAGTGATCATAACATAATAGGGAAAGATAGTAACTACCTATCAATCCATCTTTAAAGTATATTAGGAATAACTTAGTAACTTAGTGATTCATAAGAATCTATAACTTCAGTGAGATTTGTACTTATCACCATTTTTAACATGATTGTATGAGAATTGGACTTATCACACCATAATAAATTCTTTGATATTTACTTTGATCATCATTTTAACTTCTTTGATCTTAACTTTGATCATCATTATAAAATCATAAATCTCAACCATAAATCATGAAAACTTTCTTTAAACATCATTAAACTCATGATCAATTCATGAAAATCATCTTTAACTTCATAATCATAACTTGAAATTAGCTTTACACATGAGCATTCATAATTCATCTCAAAATCATGTAATTCATATGAAAACATGCATAAAATAATCATTGATAACATCTAAAAATGGAATTGATTCAGCCTAATGCAATTCACCAAAACTAGGGTTCATAACTCAATTAAAATTGAAAAAACTTTGAGAAAACATTGGGGCTCTATGGGTAAAAAGGACCCATGAATCAATCCCCACATACCTTGTTTGAATTCACTAAGAATTGAAGAAGAAACCTTGTAGAAATCTGAAAACCTTAGCTTGAGCTTGAAGATGAAACCTTGAGAGACTTTGTTCTTGCCTTTGAAAATTTTGGGAGAATGAATTGAATAGGAGGGGAATTTGAAGAGTAAAATATTTATAGACGTTTAACTTGGCCATAAAAGTGTCTAGGTTCATTGAACCGAACTTTAGAAAAGACACAGTTACCCCTCATTAAACTTCAGATTTTGACCCTATGAATCACCTTCTACGGGCTGTCTAACAAATGATGAGTAGTTTCAATGACTCTTCTAGCAGGTCTAAGTGAAGCGCCAAAAATCAAGTCTCTAAAGCTTGGTAATGGGTCATTTTTATGACCCATCATCATGGAAATGAGTTGTTCTTTGGTCTCATCTTGCAGGTCCCAAAAACCTGCAATTAGAGAGTATATAAAGTTTTGTTACTAGTTATTCTTATGACCCGTAACAACATTGATTGCTCATCCTGGCAATTCGTAGAATCTCTCCTTATGGAATCATCTTATTCTGCTCGAGAGTTCACTCTACGACTCACCTTTCGAGTCTTATGAAGCTCTATAAATCATAGAGTGACTTGTAAATATGGGTGGTTTGAAAATTTAGGATCGTTCTCCTTGGTTCCAACTCTTCGAATTCTTGGGTCCTACACTTGTACTCCTATTTTGATTTAGATGCTCGATTACTGACTAGTGTTAGGTCATGAGATGGTCTTTTGTGTTTGTCCCAGTTGTTCTTATTTTCTCATTGTTCCTTTCTTTCCATTTTATTTATTTTATCTTTTGCTTCATAGCCTATTTCTTTTGGCTCCAGGCTAAGGATTAAGGGTTAGACTTACCTGCTGGTGGGTGTTAGCAAGTGCCATCATAGCCTAAGAAATTGAGTAATGATAAGTTGATATCAGAACTCTAGGTTGATCGACATCATTGGTAAGAGGTAATGTTTAGTCGAGTCCTGTGAATCGCTGAGGAGATGTCCGTATCCTATCTTCGGGAGGCTATAGTGCATTTTTGGGAAATTCTCTTGTTAAGTCCATATCATGTTTCTTTTTTTTAATAGCCTCTAAAATGATCATTTGGAATCCATTCTTTCTTAGATCAATAGCACGGGTTTTTAGGGTAGACACGGTCAGAATGTTAGTGGTTTCTACCAGAGTTTTGGCAGATGATTCTCAGGCCATAGATGGGTTGGTGGTGCCTAGTAAGGTTCATTATCAGTATCATAGTATTTTATGGAGTTTCTGGACTGGGCTGGGAATAACCCCACATTATCCCCTACGGATCTGGATATGAGTTGGGAGTTCATCAAGGTTTATCTTTGCTGCTCTGTTTGGCATTGGAGCATTTGATAGCAGCTGGGTCTACCTTTCCCTAGATTTCCAGCCACGTGAGGGTAGTGGAGAAGGCATACTTTGAAGCATATGGAGATAGTGGTACCAGGCTCTTCCAGCAGCATAGTGGTGATAGTAACCCACTTTGGGGCAAGAATCAGTTTATCGAGGGTAATTTTCCTTCTCAACCCATTAACCCCACATTAATAGCACCTCAAGTCCCAGAAGGTTTTGAGGCAGGATATAGGGTTTACAACGAAGAGGGTTTAGGTCAGACTTCTTAGGGTGAGTACATTAGGCCTTTAGGTGTTGGAGGTTATACTGTCCCATTTGGGTCCTTTCAGCAGGATGTCATTGATGATAATTGCTAGGAGGATGGTAAGGAAGACCACTTTATTAGAAAGCATCGCAGGGTCCTGGTGCAATCAACTAGAGGAAGGGCCATTAGTCGCAGCCCACTCCATCAAGCTGGTCTTGCTGCGGGCTAGTACTCCAGGGGATCAGATTCTCTCTTTTGCTATCATGGTTGGGTTATTACATTGCATTAATCATTAAGGTATTGTGATTGTGGTTCACTTAACGATTAGTCCTGGGAGTGCCTTAAGCGAGATTCGATATTTTAAACTCCTCATACTCACTAGACTAGAGTTGTTGGGCCTTGTTGTACCTATGGAAAGCTTAGACATCGATCTAGAGATTATCCCCAGCATGGGACCTATGCAAAGTTTGCTCAGTCAGGTTGGTATTAGGGTTTTATGCTGCCTCCAATTAGAGGTAGAGCTTAGAGGGTTGCTGGGGATGCTTCAGTTGTTCATGTTGAGGTCAGTCATGATCTATTCCATGTTTTTATGAGTCAGTATAAGGCCGAGGATCTAGGTATTGGTGATATTCACTTGATTTCCTTATTTTGCTTTATATTGTTCATTTGGTACGATTTTGGGGTTTTCACATTCGTACGTGTCTATATGGCTTGTTAGTTACCTTCTGACTATTGTGGCTGCCTTATTTGGACTTGTGTGGTATGTGTTTTAGCTCTGTAGTTGATTTTCTTTTTATAATGGATCGACTAGGACGATATCCTGTTGGTGTAGTGGTAGTTGGGCAATTCCCCGTGCCTTGCCTTAGTGGTATTATTTTGAGTTATGGTTGGGCTAGTTAGACTTCCCTTTAATCTCCCTTACCATTGATTTTGATGTGGTGCTGAACCTTGTGGGATAGGTGGCTAGACCCTTTATGTTAGTTTTTAGAGTTGTGATACTAGAGAATCTAGTTGGCGTTAAGGGTCTCCTTAGTTAGATTTTCCCCCATTAGCTAGTGGTGGAATGGCTCCTCATATCTTTTTTACATAACTAGTATTGCCTTGGCTAGAATTTCTCTTTGGCCAATCTATTTTCTTGGCCTAGACGGCTATCTTCGTTGCTGGATATTGATTGGTTCGGTTCTAGGTTATGGGTTGAGGTTTTCTCTATTATCCTACTTGGTTGATTCTTTGTAGTAATCCCAGTTGGTCATCTCTTCCTATTTGCCTTAGTTTTTCTCTCGGTTGCTAAGTTATGGTCCGTTCTTTCAATCTTTTAGGAGTTGTCTCTTTTAAGAGTTTTGGTGCCAGTTATGACTTGTTGAGAAATTAGGACATGTGACCTCCCATCACGCCTTGTTACTATTTTGATTAGTTCTCTATGGTGGTGTTGGTAGCTCCCAAGACTTTTTTGGTTAGTTAGAGTTGGAGCGGTGGTTTTCTATGGTGGCTTCAGATATAGACAAAGCTGGAGGTTGGTTAGAAATTTCATGTACAAAATGGGGTCAAATTAATTCGTGGAGTGTGGGATTTTGAATTTGTTAAGGATAGAATGTTTGCTTTTGGCGTATTTGATAGACTATGATGCTCGAGAGTCTGAGTTAGTACTCTTAGACCATTACAGATCAGTTGTTCATATTTATGTGTCACCTAACGCCATGGTTTCCCTTTGACTGGGATAGTGGGCTCAGAGTTGAGGTGGCATAGTAGTTTGTGGGCACATGACACTCATGTTTTAGGAGTTCCTATGATAGGAGTAAGTCAGTAGAACTAGACTTAGTGTGTCTTGGTCATTCATGGGATAAACGTCCTTTGGAGTAGAGAATTCAGTTTCAGAAGATTGTGTTTTCACATTTGAATTATGGGTTTTTGAGCTAAGATTGAAGATTTGGGGGTTTGCCCAGGGTGTCTTCTTGTATTGGTTGTTTTCATCCTCTGATGTTCAAATAGAGTATGTAACTCCTTCGAGGTTAGTGTTGAATGGTTTAGTAGGTAATTTTTGAATGGTGTTGAAGGTTTCTAGGATAGCTAAGGACTGGTAGAACGCCCTTTGTGGCAACAAGAAAATGGATTTGGAAGCATAAGAAAAGTATTTGGAATTTTGAGTGAGTGGCATATGCCATGGTCATATATGGCTAATTTCAGTGGTTTTCATTTAGTTTGATCTTCCTCAGTTGAAACCCGGTGTGTTTTTGTTAAGTTCAGGCAAAGTAAGGGAGAATTGGAATTCATGAATGAATTGGAAGAGTTTTTGGAGTTGGAAGTGAATTTGAGGATTTTCCTCTCAACCTAAGTTCTGTGATGGCGTCATTCGACCCAGGAGGGTGTCTGTGGGTCTAGAAGAGAATTCAGACCCGGTACCCTCATCTTTTCGTGCCTTTAGGTTGTGACTGTACTTTTACTTTCGCAAATAGAAGTTCTTTTAGTAATGGATGTTGTAATGACCCTCTAGGTCATTCTTTTCATCTTTCAACTTTTTTAGCAGTTAGAGCTTTCTGTAGCTACCCCAAGTCATTTATGTCTTGCTGGCACTAACATTTTGATTGCTTAGTCCTTCATTTGGGTTCTACGCCCATTTTCCCATTTTAAAGCTTTTATAACTTGAAAAGTTGACTTCGGTCATAACTTAAGGTAAACGACCTCAAAATGGAATTCTGATGGTACGATCAACTTTGGAATGGCTAAATTATGCTAGTAGAATGGTCGACATGAGAATCAAGGAAATCGATACAGGTTTGGGACTATTTGACACTTTTTCCTTCAAATTTAGCTGATGATTGACTTTGTTCAATATTCATGGAAAATGTTCTTGGATTGAAATTTTTTCATCACGGTTAGCTCCAAAATGTCGATTTTGGTCTAGAACGACTCTTCGTTCGCTTCTTAAGGCCTTTTGTAGAATTTGGATAAAAATAATATTGGTAGTTTGACCCACATTCAATTGTAACAACATCGTATGGAAATTTCAACTACGCCATTGAATCCGAAACATCAAATTTTGTGGGGTAGTATATCTCATTTGCACGTATGGGGTTCCGAACAAATCTTGAGCACCCCATTAGAGAATTGGGCATGCCAAAGTGTAATTTGCACCAACTGAGTCTGGTTCCATCACTTAAGCGACTCCTGCTCGCTAAAGCGACTATCGCTAAAGAGGCCAAGTGTTCACTTCTGGCCTTCCTGTGCGGGTAAGGTGTTGATTCTAGAGATATTTCTCCCCCTATCTGATTCTGAACCATGTAATGATTGTTTCTCTTTTGTTTTATGGTAGGCTTATGATGTCATCTTACTTGTTATCTATTGTTGGTCCCGAGGCCGTATTCTAGGAGCGATTGAATCCTAGGTTGGTCCCTTGACTTGTTGGTATGCTAGGACTTGGTATTTCGTTTATGGCTGCATGTATCTTATATCGATGTTGGTGATGGCATACTTGCATTTGATTGAGAATATTCACTCATTTTATGGTACGATCCTGGTGTTGATATTGGAATTTTCACTACTACTTTTAAGAAGGCTTTCACACGTTTTTACTATTTTTGAATTGGTTTTAATAGGAGTCATACCATTTGGATACTTGGTTACTGGTTTTGAAACTAATGAGGCATCGGGGACGTGCTCTTTTTTCTACTTGAGGCATTAGATGCATTTGGGATATGCTCAATTTTACTTGACTATTTGGCGCATTGACACCCTTTCCTGACTCATCGATGCCTCGGTTTACTCTTGCTAGCTAGGGCATGCCCCTATGAGTGTACTAGCTGGCTGGGCGTCCCCTTTTAGGATGCTTACAGTTAAGGGTATTGATTTACTAATATCCGGCGCAGCGTCACCCATTCTACATCGGCTTGGCTGCTCACTCTCTGGTATCAATATGGGGATATTATATGTTTATTTAAGACCTGGTTTGGGCCTTTGCATTGTATATGGACTTCTTGCATCCCCTATGGGCCTCTTTAGTCAGTATACCACTGAACTGGATGAGAGAGCCGCATGGATCCCACTTGGCAGGCCGGGGGTTGATGTGGGTCTATACACTTGTTGTTCTTGATCTTTGAGAGCCACCGATGATGTCACTAGTTTTTATTACAAACTTGCATTTATTAGCATCGCCTATCACCAATAGACTTTTATGGTGTGGTCCGCCGATTTTATGAGGGCTGGGGGTATGTTTATCATTATTTGTACCTTTGGAGGGTATGGGTGTCTGGTCGGTTATTTTCTGATCATACTTGTTATTATCTCTTGTTGTACTTGTAGTTGGTATATGTGATAGTTGAGTTGGATTATGGGAGTACTCCCTACTAGGTTTAGTTAGAATAGTTCCAAGGTGATTGCAGGGTTAATGCTACCTGTTAATACTGTATTTTTATTAGTAAACTCCTATGATGCATTGTTCCTGTTAATAGGTTGTTGGATTGTGTTTCATGTGTGCTCTTTGACTCTGTTGCTATCATGACCCAAACTAGGGCCTAGTCATAACACGACGATCAAAACCCCAAAGGACTACAACCAAGCCTATTGTTCAAATCATAAACATACATAAGGTAAAGTAAAAGCGGAATACATCACAAGAGAGTCTAGACCATGAATTATAAACAAAGAAAGTCACATGACAACATAGACTCAAAACATTTGTCCAACTAGATGCTTCTACTCATGAACATGGGAAGGGGCTAAGATATGTCCCTAGCTCACCTTCAATATTAAAACATTACAAAATTCTTTGGAAAATAAGAAACGACAACTCATAATTTGTCCTTGATAGATGAGGACTCACCAAGACTTTGCCGGAATAAGAAAGCTCACAAGCCACATGGGTGGATATGATCCTCAACCTCAATCCCTATATTATGAGATAATGTAGGCAACAATGTGCATTAGTATGTTTGAATGTACTATGTGGGCATGACATGCAACATAAATCATAAGATACAATTATCAATATTATATATGATAAAAGGATAAGTAAAGTCATGAGAAAATACCATGATGTTCAAAGAATTTAAAAGGCATAGTTGAAGATCCTAAAATAACATAATACTCATATACATATGTCGGATAGGAACCATAACTGACAATAAGACCATGCAAGCTATAACATGGAATCCCGATGTTACCCCTACATAGGAGGAAAGGGGAATCTACTTGCCAATGTAGACTCTACCCCGCTAGGAGGGTCATGTACATACGCTATATGTGGATCCACTAGCTACTCCATGAAGGCAACCTATGATGGCACGTATTTTATAGGACATGAGGATGCTACTAAGGCTTTTGGTAGGGCCCTCACCTCAAGTCCACTCGATTCTAAATCAAATCTCACGTAATACATACATAGCATAGTAATCATAGTTAACATATCATAGACATGATCATAGGCTTGAAATTCATAGAGTAGCTAATTTCATAACATAATTGGAATATGAGTATTGTCCTTCCATATTACAATTCATACATACATAATTCATATCATTAAGCCTTAAGTCACCACATAAGGCCCTAAGTCACCCTTGTTTTCCATAATTTGCAAGACAATCATAATTAGAAACATGCTCATAATTCATGATCATAATTCATACTTGAATTTAGAGTAAAAACTCATTTACATAATCAATTTGATTGAAAACAATAAGAATACCTTGAATCATAGGACTTCATGATCAAAATTCATAGAATTCATCATAGAAAGTAGCCTTATGCATGGGCTTTCATAATTAAACTTAAAATCATGTGATTTACTTAAAAAAACTCATAATGATTATAAATAATGATTAAACATGGAATTGAATCAGCCCAACACAATTCATCAAAATTGAGGTTCATAAGTAATGAGATTTCATGAGATTTTTGAATTAAACCTTAGACTTCAAGAGTGAAAGGGACTCATGAATCAATCCACACATACCTTGATTGAAATTAAACTTAAATTTGAGAAAGGAGACTTGATCTTGAAGAAACCCTAATGGAAGCGTGATGAACTCTTGAGGAACCTTGGGAGATAAGTCTAGAATTTGTTTGGGAATTAATGAGGGAGGAACCTTGAGATATAAGTCTAGAATTTGTTTGGATATTAATAAGGGAATAAAAGAGCTTTTAGGAATATTTAGAATCAAATATTTAATGAATACAACCCTTAAAAACGTCCACCTACATTATCAGGATGTAGGGAAAATACCAAAGTACCCCTCATTAAAATCCAAATCGGGCAACCCTACAACATGAGTCTACGAGTCGTAGACATGATGATGTGTCATTGTTACGACTCGTCCTTCAAGTCCTGAGAAAGACCTAAAAATCAAGCCTTAGTATTTTTTCTATGAGTCTTGTTTATGGCTCGTTGTCCTTTCTACGAGTCATCAAAACGTTTGTCTTGTAGGTATGAAGAACCTGCAAGTTGTTGAGTCTTCATAGTTTAGCTAAAATATATTTTGACGAGTCATTTTCCCTTATACGACTTGTCCTGTTGAGTCGCAGAGTGAATTCTAAGGGTCAATGGGTTGCAGGGTTCGAGTACTGCTCTATAATTCAGTTCTATGGGTTATTCTTTTTCCTACGAGTCATCCAAAGGACTGGTCAACCCAGTTTGTTCCTTAACAAATTTTCCAGTCTTGAACCCTTGTCTACGCCTTTCCTCTATGGCCTGTAAATATCCCTACGGTTTGTAGAGCCACTCGTAGACTTGGGGTCAGTCATATTATGGTGTCTAACAATTCCTTTATCTATGTCTCCAGTCTCTTGTCTTATTTCTTGTCATTATTGTGATAATTCCTAATTAGTTACTTGTGTAGTATTTAGTTGATTATATGTTAATTATAGTTGCCTTATCTGTGGAGCTCAGTCGGTCTATGCCTGCTGAGTATCATTCATTTGGTACTTATACTACACTTCTTCCCCCTGCAGATCATAGTAGAGTTCTCTCCATTGATTTTGATTGGTACGGAGCAGCTTCTGACGAGATTTGGTGAGCTCCTGGCGTTGGGAGTTGCCGATTTTCATCTATACTGAATTAGGACTAGTCTTTACTTTCATTTGAAGACTGTCTGTACTCATATGTTATTTGTAAAATTCTTGTACTCCTATTTTGATTTAGATTCTCGATTACTGACTAATGTCAGATCTTGGGGTGGACTCTTGTGTTTGTTCCAGTTGTTCTCCTTTTCTCATTGTTCCTTACTTTCCACTTTATTTGTTTATCTTCCGCTTGATAGCCCGTTTCCTCTGGTTCCGGGCTAAGGATTAAGGATTAGGCTTACCTGCTGGTGGGTGTTAATAGGTACCATCACGGCCTAAGAAATTGGGCCGTGACAAAAATGCTAGCAATGTTAATTTTATCATGTACATTGTATTTATTAAAAATAATTCGTAAAAGTAGAACAGTGCATTTTCCATCACAGAAAAATATGTGAAGCTAACTAATATAATATAGCCTCTAATATTATGAATATGTTAAAATCATTATATAGATGACTTATCCATTATAATTTCGTGTTAAAAGCTTTGAGTGTATGCCACATAGTAACCTGTAAAAAATGCAGTGAAGGAAAGCAAACCAAAAATTTTGGATGTACATTTGAAAATTACTCAAATCTAAATTACTCCTACTATTTAGGATAACTAAAACAAATATGAGCACAATATTTTATCGGGATATGGAGAGCTTCTTGGCTATTCAGATGCATGTACGTATTTAAATTTACAACATAAAAGGAAAATCAACATTTTAAAAAAGGAAGGATCGGGAAAAGATTAGAATTACTGAAAATCGATGAAGTGCTTCAAATTCCTCGACTTCATGATCATTGATCCTCTTCAGGTATATTTTTCAACTATTTCACACGGTAACTCAATTCCCCCCTTTTCAACTCTAACAATATATAGACTTTATCATTTAAATCTCTACTTTTCTATTTACTGTTCATTAAACTCCATAAATGATATGTTAACACTATTTTGTTTCATCATTTTCTCTAATGCTTGATTTTTTTGAACTTAAAAAGTAAATGTCATTTGATATTAAGATTTCAAATGAAAATGAAACATGTCTTCTTACATTTTTTTATAAGTCTTGTTAGATTTTAATTAATATAGAAAGAACATATGTGCATTGGTTGACTAATATTTATTCTAGAATGTTCGTTTTATATTTTGTACATTATGCTAAAAAGTGGAAAATGTCATAATTAATAAATAAAAAATAATATAAAATTCACAAAAAGGATGAAAAGGCTACATGATATAATTATTGAGAATGTTAGCAATAAGTATAAGAAGATTAAAAATAATCCCAATTAAGGAGTAAGCTAACATTAAAATGTTCAAATTTTTCATATTTAATAGGAGGAATTTATTTTATGATAAATGGTTACTATTTAATATATGATAAATAAATATTTTATAATATTTTTGATTTTATGTAGGGGCAAAATGGTAATCCAACTTTACACTTTAGAGCTTCTCAATTTTAATAATATATGATTCCGTTGAGAGCATTACTTAGCACCGAGTGGACTTTGGGATGGAGGCTCTCCCTTTAGTATAGGCCGGGTCTCTAGAAGCAATTTCCTAGTCCCATAACTACGTGCCACCATAGGAAAATGGATCACATGTTAGTTGACGCTTGATTCCTTAGTAGCTTGGTTGATCCACTTAGGCGATGTTTATGATCCTTATCTTGGCAAATATGACACTTTCTTTTCTATGTGGGAGTAGTACACTGAACTCCATCTAGTATCTCAATTGGCATATGTCGGTTAATGGTAATTCTCACTAACTTTCATGATTCTTACTATGCTATATTCTCATTGTGATTCTTTTATGATTTTCGTATGAATATTGCATTGATAATGTTTTTATGTTTCTAAGGATTTCATTATGTTTTAGCTTGGTCATTCCATTATCACATATTATTTCATGCATTGCACATTCCCCATACTCATTACATCCTATAGTACCGACGCATACTTCTTTTGCCTATATTATTGTCATAATATAGGTTTTGACTTTCCTCCACATGCTCGTGGATAGTATCGATTTCTTGTTGACGTTGCATTTATTAGTGAGTCCTCGTGCTTCCAGGGCGCAACCATTATGAGTTCTTGAAATCTTTACTTTAGACTCATTTCACTTTTAGGTGTTTGATTAGCTAGAGTTTTTCCTATGCCCCATCTATGGTAATAGAGATTATGTCATACTTGAATGTTTTTCTTATCGAATGTTATGTTGTTGTGTTTAGATTCTCATTATATTGATATTTCTATTTTTGGACCTATCTTTCACCTTTCTCTTATGTTAATTTTATATTATCCTAAGTCATGTTATATTATGTTTAGAGGCTTGTTTAGAGTTTCTCGAGATCCTATTCACCATGTCACATCTAGGGTCTAGCTTGGGTCGTGTCAAACTTTCTATCTGAGCTAGGTTCTAGTTTACTAAGGTGTCTGACAAAGCCGCATCTAGTAGAGTCTTATTCATGAGTGTAAAGTGCGCCACATTTATGAATGAGAAGTTATAAGTGTTTAGGAAACTTCACTTCTTTCACTCTTAAGCCATGCTATTATCACGACCCGATTCTTCGAGTAATGATGGCACCTACTATACTCCACTAGTAGGTAAGCAGACACGTATTCCGGAACTGCAAGTAAAGGGTTCAAGGGTAGAGACTAAATTGAAAATCAAATCATTAACATAATTTACAATAGGATAGGTGGAAGCAAACCAAAAAAAATATATACAACAAAAGATCCCTTCCTAAACCTGGAATTCACCTATAAAGAGTTGTCTAAATAAAAGTGCACAGGTACCAAAAGTGGACATGTCTCAAAAGGCAAAATACTAGTCAACTACGTATGAAATTAGATAGGTAAATTAAGAACGCCATGTACTCATCCTTGTCTTCGAATTCAGATTGCTGCAAGCTCAAATAAATGTTGGTAGCTAGTGCTCGAACTGCATCACGAAAAAAAATGCAGAGTGTAGTATGATACCAAAAACAACAGGTACTCAGTAGACATCATAGGCCAACTGAGCTTGAAAAGTAAAAGAAGTATAAAGAGTAGGAATAACATAGATAAGAAGTCAAGAATGAAATTTTAAGTAGGAATGCACACAAGTGTAAGAATAAAGCGAACTGAAGTAACTACAAGCTAAGTACATCCAAATGCCCCCCCCCCCAATAAGCGTAGAAGGTACGCTTATGCACAAGTTTAATTAAAAATGCAAATGGACCCCCATAAGCCCGATGTATACATAGAATAGGTAAATCTACTAAGAATAGGTAATGGAAAGTCTAGAGCCAAAGAATAATAGACCAGACCATGAAACTATGATAGCCTCCAAGTAATCGATAGTAGCCGCCCAGCAAAGAAGTACAAAGTCTAGACCTCGAACGTCGGATAAATATTTAAGAAGACACTAATAGTCTCCAAGTAGCCATTAATAGTAGCCCAACTAAGAATTACATAGACTAGACCTCGAACTGTAGATGAGTCTCCAATGGGAGATAAACCATAGCCAAAGTGTATGAACTCTATAGAGGATAAAAAGGTAGTATGACCCAATCTTGAATCTGCAATGATAATGGCTCCTAGAAGATCTGATATCAAGTTGCCATCGTGAAATGAATGTGGAGAAATGTCCATTCTCAAATAAACATCCCAACAGTGCAAGCTCGAACCATACACATTCCCAAGTCGCAAGCAAAGCCTAAAATCTTAAATCATCAACGTAACGACCATAATAAGAGGGAAAGGGGTAGGAGATCATGAAAGTTGACGCAACGCCTAATCTAAGTCATTTACTGCCAAAGCCATGTATTCTATACTAGTCTACATGGAGCTAAGTCGTTCGAGTCAATGTAGGAGTAAGAATAAGGCCTAAAGGCTCCATATTCGCAAGTCGACAACAAGCACTAGTCTAAGCCTCGAGTAAGGCTAAACATTCTCTCAACATAATCAGAAATAAGAATAAACCTGTCCACAAGGTATGGATGATCTCTAAACAAGTATAATATGCTCACAAGTTCCCAAATCACCACAAATGAATGTAAGACCCGATTTCTAAAGAACTAAGCATGGTCAAGAACCTACCCAACCCAAATTTCAACTAATCATTATGATTTCACATATTTAAGCTCAATCTATAGAGAGTGAAGCCGTAGCCTACCTTAAGGGTTTTCGCACACGCATCAAATCAAGTCTTTAGAGCCTTTTCCTTCCATACAACCAAAGAACGTCGTCACTCTATCTAATATAGAATCATAATGTTAATATGGTCCTTTAGATGCTAAAATTACTTGAAACACAGATAGACCAATTTTGAGGTCTAAAATAGAAATATGGAACCCGCGCTAGAAATTTTGGAATTTACTCCATAAAAAGGCCCTAATTAGCTCCCCCAAACTTCTGTCCCAAAATGAAACACAATTCTGGGTCGGAACAGTGGGAATCACCACATGCAATTTTATCACCATTAAAGCTAAAGAAAAAGGACGTTGCAATAGCTAAAACCTAGAATTTACCTCAAACAAAGGTCCCCCAATACTTTCTGGATAGTCAAACATATAGGTACGACAATCCTAACAATCCAACCTTTGAATCACACAAAATAGAGCTAAAATTAAGGAGATATCAAATTTGAAGTTTCTAACAATGACTGAAATGTGTCCTTCATCTTAAACAAAAGGCCAAGGAATTTCACTTTGCGAATGTGGAGTCTTAGCCTGCCTGGCCTTCACGAACGTGAAGCCTCGCCCATAATCGCGTAAGTCAGCAGGTCTTCTCTTGCCGAACATGGAAATGCCTCCGAGATCGCAAAAGGCAAAACCTCAACCTTCACGAACATGGGTAAGATGCCTCACAAATGCGAAGAGGAAAAAGGACTTGTACAAGTGAGATTTTACCAACTCCTAATTCTCCAATGGGGTGCTCGACATTTGTTCGGAACCCCATGGCAAAAAATGAACTATGCTACCCTACAAAATTCAACATTCGAGACTCATCGGTGCAATCACTATTTGCATTTGAGGTCATGTCAACAAAAAGTGGGTCCCACTCCTAAGTTCCATTTTTAGCGAATTCCACAATGGTCCTCAAGATTAGACCAAAATCCTCAGGAAGCGCATGAAAGGTCATTGTACACCACACTCGATATTCCATAGCCAACCACACTGATGGAATTTTCATTTGAGTGCATTTTCCAAGAATGTTGACCAAGGTCAAACTTAGGCCAATGCTTAAAGGCTAAAACACCTAATGGTTCAAACTCGCACCGAATATTTCCCAACTCGAGCTAGCTATGCTACTAGCATAGAATGACCCTTTCAGAGAGTGTGGGAAAGTTCATAAATCTATTATGAGGCCGTTTATATGATATTTTGATAGAATTCCACTATTTAAGTTTCAAAAGCTTCAAAATAGGAAAATGAGTGTAAAACCCGAACGAACGATCAGGCGACCGTAGACTCAGTGTCAGCAAGTCATAGTGAGGTCACTATAGAAATGATCTAAATGATGAAAAATATGTCATTTACACAAAAATAATCTAGAGTGTCATTGCAACATCTACTACTAAAAAGGATTTTTTTCTGTGAAAGTAAGAGTCAAAAAGTACCTAAAGGCTCAAATAGGTCAGGGAACTGCTCCCGTATTTCCTACTTAGTTTCCCTAGTAACCTCTTCGACTAGACGATGCTTTCAACAGACCTTAACCAAAAGAATAGTTGTAGATCACAACCACCCTATATCTCTTACTAGGATGACAACTGGCTCTTCAACAAAGACCAAACGATCATCCAACTCAACTGAATCATACTGGAGAACATGCGACTTATCTGGAACATAGAAGCATATCATCGAATCATGAAAAACTGTGTGGATACCTGAAAATATGGGAGATAGGGCTAACTCATAAGAGACATCTTTAACTATCTTCAAAATCTCAAACGACCCTATATACCTGGTTAAGCTTGCAATTCCTCCCAAATCCCATCATGCCCTTCATGGGAGATACTTCGAGTAATACTCGGACACCAGCTGCAAACCTCAATGGCCAACACCTATGATCAACATAACTCTAGTGTATACTCTGAGCCATCCTGAGCCTATCCTAAATTACCCTCACATGATTTGACGCCTCTTAAAGTATGTTTGTACCGCGTGTGTTAGGCTCCTTCGACTCAAATGAACCAACTAGATAGAGACAACACCTTCCATATAAGGCCTCAAATGGGTCCATTTAAATATTAGAGTGGTACCTATTATTGCAAACTCTGCTAAAGGAAAAAATTGGTCCCACTGACATCTAAAGTCCAAGATGCAGGCCCATAACATATCCTTAAGAACATGAATAGTGCGCTCTAACTGACCATCAGTCTATGGGTGGAATCTTATGCTAAGGTCGACACGGGTGCCAAACTCCTCCTGAAAAGACCTTCAAAAGGTGGAAGTGAACTATGAGCCTCAGACTAAGATGATAGATACCAGCACACCATGAAGAAGAACAACCTCCAGAGTATAGATCTCTCAGTGCTGAATGAAGACTAAAATAAGAAGGAAGGGTATTGACTTGGTCAATCAATCAATCATGACCCAAATGTTGTTAACACCTCTAGGAGTCCAAGGTAAGCCTACCAAAAAAGCCATGGTGATTCGGTCCCATTTTCACTCTGGAATGGGTAATCTCTAAAACTCACTCTTAGGCCTCAAAAGCTCATCCTTCACCTATTGACAACATAGATAATGGTACACATAGTCTACAATATCTCTCCTCATATCACTACATTAGGAATGCTACCTCAACTCACAATACATCTTAGCGGTGCATGAATGATAGAATACCTAGAATCATGAGCCTCGCTAAGAATTAACTAAATCAGACCCCTAACCTTCGTAACATAGATAAGGACATCAAACCTCAAAACACAATCTGAATCTAAGGTAGTCTGACAGGCGTTGCTTTCAAAAAATTGATCTCAAAGAGCTACCAAGTCCTCATCCTCAAACTGACGATGACAAATCTGATCCAATAGAGATGATTAAACTTCCACATAGGCTAACACTTGCCTGGGATATCAAGCTAAACAATTCTATTGGCCAAGGACTAAATGTCTAGAGCCAAAGGTCACTCCATAACAGAAAGGATGGATAGACTATCCATACTCACCACCTTCCGACTCAAGGAGTCCTTTATAAAATTTCCTTGCCCAAATTATAGAGAATAAAAAGGTCATATTCCTTCAAGAGCTCAATTCAATGGTGGTACCTCAAATTAAGGTCTCTCTGGCTCATAATATATTGAATACTTGTAGTTAGTCTAGATCTTATAAGGAACACTATATAGGTAGTACATTTAGATCTTAAGAGAAAAAACTAACATCACCAACTCTAATTCATGATTAGGGTGATTGCGCTCATGTAATTTATATTGCCTCAACGCATATGCTATAATCCAGCCTCGCTACATTAAACACAACCTTACCAACGCTGGATATGTCATAATATACCATCAAGCTCTCACCCTTAATTAGAAGAGTCAATATAGGAGAAGCGGTAAGCAACTCTTTGAGCCTCAGAAAGCTCAAATCACATTTCACAAACCACTCTAACGGAAAACCCTAGTGAGTCAACTAAGTAAATCATGCTTCAATAGTAGAGAAGCCCTCAACAAAGCATCGATAGTAATTTGTCAATTCCACAAAGCCACGAATCATAGTGATAAAGGTGGGCTTGGCCCAATCTCAAATAGCCTCTATATTTGTTGGATATACCCTGATGCCATCCTCAGACATCACGTGCCCTAAGAATGCTACAAAATTTAGCCAAAACTTGCACTTTGAAATTATGGTAGAAAGTTATTGATCTCTAAATATCTAGAGCACTATCCTCAAATATGACTCATGCTCACTCCGGATCTAAGAGTATACCAATATCTCATCAATGAAGACTATGACAAAGGAATACAAATATGGCCTAAACACACGATTTATCAAATCCTGAAAGTGGAAGGGACATTAGTTAACCTAAAATATATAACTAGGAACTCATAATGGTCATAATAAGTTCTAAAAATGGTCTTAGGGATGTCCACTACCCTAATACTCAACTGATGGTAATTGTACCTTAAGTAAATCTTAGAAAACACCACAACACCCTGAAGCTGATCAAATAGGTCATCAATACAAGGTATGGGATACTGATTCTTTATTTTCACCTTGTTCATCTGCCTATGGCCGATGCAAATCCACATAGAATCATTATTCTTCTTCACAAACAAGATTAGGGCACCCTAAGGAAAAATGCTCATTTAAATGAACCCCTTACATAAAAGGTCTTCAATTTGAACACTAAGCTCTCTGAGTCCCGAAAGGACCATCTGGTATGGTAAAATACAAATAGGACATGTGCCCGGCTTTAAGTTTATGGAAAAATCAATATCATAATCTGGTTAGGCTATGTAGGTCAGTAGAAAAGACATTTGCAAACTCCCTAACTGCTAGAACAAAATTAACTAAAGTGCTCTTACTACTAACATCCCGCATAGAGGCCAATTAAGGTAAACAACCAGAAGGAACCAATTGCTGGCCCCAAATAAAAAAGATCATCATAGTCAGTGTGCGACTATAGGTACCCTGATACAACACTGGAGGAATGCCAATCATGGCTAAGAAAATAGTTTTAGCATAGTAATTTACAACTGCATGGTAGGGGGATAACAAGCTGATCCCCTAAATCACATCAGAGTCTAACATGTATAGGAAGATAAGATTGGCATAAGTGTCATACCCTTGGATAGTCACTAGGAAAGATTGAAACACCTGATCCACTACTAAAGACTCTCCTACCGAGGTTGAGACATGCACCAACTCTACTAAATTCTCTGAAATTATACTGAACTGAGAAGTATAATAAACTGAAACATATGAAAATATAGAACCTATATCAATTAAAGTTGTAGAGGACTGATGGCATAAAAAGAGTATTTATGTGATAATATCTTCTAATGCCTCAGCCTCCACCCATTGCATAGAAATGGATCTGAGCACATACGTTAGATCTACTTCCTGACTTGCCTCTTTGAGATCCACCTCGAGCACCCTGTCGACTACCTTGATGATCCTTATCCTGACCACTACCTCTAACTGGAGTGGGTATCGCTCACACTGCTTAGGTTACCTAGGCGCTGGTGCAACTATCCCTCGATGAGGCCAATTTTTGGCCCTGCTATCAAGCTCACTGGAGTCATAATAACTATGACAAGAACGACTGGCATGATATGGGTCACCACAGCCTATAGAACCAGAATTTGATCCCCTCAAACTCTAGACTATGCTAATACCACACTGATAGTGCTGGCCAACATATAAAGTGTGTAATGCCTCCTGAATAGGCCTACTAGACTGGCCCTTATGAAAAAGTGGGTCGAGCCTATCCCAAGAGTCCCTACCCTAGACGTAGACCCATTATAGTTTCCCTGGTATTGAGTCCTTATGTCGCTGCCCCTTTGCGCCTCACAATGAATATGCTCCATCATGTTGGAATGATCAACTATATAGAGAAATGAGTGACCCACAGAAGCCATAGGCTCTATCTCTATCCTCAGTTGGAACCTCAACCCACTCACAAAACAATGACTTCTCCTGCTTAGTGGGTAATATCATAGTGGCATAGCGGGAGAGCTCATGAAACCATGCCAAATACTTTAAAACAGTCATAGAGTGATTCTCCAACCTTAAAATTTTTCATAGAGTCTACCCTTAATGCTCCACGGAATATACCTAAAAACATCCTCTAAAAACTCATCCCATGATACTAGAGGTGACCCGGCTAGCCTGATATATAAATATGAGTGCCACCACTACCTGACTGACCCACGAAACTAATAAGCAGTGAAGTTGGCTCCTCTCAAATACTCGAGACCAAAGAATGTAATGCTTTAGGCAAGTCAAAAGAAACCCATAGACATCCTCCATAATCACTCTAGAAAATCTCAATGAAGACAATGCCTAACACACCCCGAATATCTTCTACTCCCATATATGTAAGACCCCATTTACTATATATGGATGATTAGTAATAGGTACTGGTAGGGGCTGAACCTATGGATCCATTATTGTTGGTTGACCCAGCGATACTAGTATAGTTGGGGATGAAGTCATACCTAGAGTAGGGGCCTTCTGCATGCCCCTAGCACTGTCAAATGCTGAATAATGGCCACCTTATAGTTAAGGAGCCATAACTAGTATGGGTGGTAGCTAGGTTAGTCCTGTTCCTACCATAAGGGGGTGAATAAGAGAAACCTAAGGCTCTACCACTGGCTCTGAAGTCCTCTCTCTACTATGGGTTGGTGCTGCAACCCTCATTCTACCTCGAGGTCTACCTTTACCATAAACTGAGGCTCTATCTCTGAGCCTAGGTGCATCACCCTCGAATCTTGTACCATGCATGGGAGCAATCCAGTGAAAGACTGAAATAAGAGAGATGTCTTATACCCTCCCAAAGATAAGTTACATATGTCTCTGCAACAATCCACATAACTCTACTAGATATTATCTATGCAAAACTGAGATCGATGAACCTAGTGCTATGATAGCAACTTGGCACAACCCGATTCCAGGAATCATAATAGCACCTACTATACCCCACCAATAGGTAAGCAAGCCAATACCATATAAATGTAAGTAATAGGATCAAGGGTAGACACTAAACTTAAAATCAAACCATTAACAGAATGTAAAATATATTATAAGACCCAGAAGTCGAAAAATTGGAACTAAGAAGAAATTTTAATTTTTGGGACTGATCTCATATTTAATAGTCACTCTACAAATCATACATATTCCTACGAATCATAAGAGTGAGTCGTAGAGTGAGCCTCAAAGACTTTTCAAGACACTACTTAAAAGATGTTCTAGACTCAATAGGATGAGTCATCATCCTGTTGATGAGTCGTAATAACAACTCATTCTAAAAGTTTAGAAACTCCAAAGTTTATAAGTTTTTAGACCTACAGATTAGTCCAATAAATGACTCACAACCAAGATGATGAGTCATAGAAATGACTCGTCAACACGACTTTAGAGAATGGAAAATTTTAGTATTTTAACCCTACAAGACGAGTTGGGTCTATGACTTGTAGAAGTCATTTCGATTCATAATAATGAATCGTAGGTAAAGTTTATAGTCTCAATTTTTAGGTCTTCTCAGTGACCTTAACTACGACTCAAGTCTATGAATCATAGACTTGAGGACGAATCGTAGATTTGGATTCGTAGGTCCAATTCCCAATTTTTAATGAGTGGTATTTGTATCATTTTCCAAGTTTGGTTCAATGAACCTAGACACAAATAAGGCTAATTTCAAGCCTATATCTACCTAATCCTTTATAATTTCCCTCATTCTAAATCAGTCTCCTAAATTCTCCTAAGGTAAGAACTAAATTCTCGCAAGGATTCTTATCCAAGCTACAAGCTAGGGTTTTAGATTTCACCAAGGTTTCTTCTTCAATCTAAGTGACTTGAATTAAGGTATGTGGGTATTGATCAATGGGTTCCTTTCACCCATTGAAAATCAGTGTTTTCTCAAAGTATCTTTCAATTTTCAATGGTTTATAAACCCTAGTTTTAATGAATTGCATTGGGTTGTTTTAATTATATTTTGAATTGTTATCAGTGATTATTCAAAGCATGTTTCTACATAACATTTTATGATTTTAAGTTGAATTATGTATGTCCATGCATAAAGTTATTGCAAATATAATTATGAAGTTAAAAGATGATTTTCATGAATTGAAAATGAGTTCAATGATGTTTAAAAAAGAGTTTTCATAATTTAAAGTTGAGATTATGATTTAATGATGAAGTTATGATGATGATCATTTATGATCTAAGAAAGTTATTTGTGTGATAAGTACAATTCTCACACAATTATGTTTAAAGATGGTGATAAAGACAATTCTCACCAAAGTTATGGATTCTTATGAATCACTAAAGTTAATGAGTTACTTTTATTATGTTTCATAAAAATGGATTTATAGGGAGTTACTATCTTTTCCTATAATGTTATGATCATGTTTTATGAGTTTTTGTTGGGATATTGACTAAGCACCGAGAGTATTTCTTGGTGGGGTTCGGTCTGGTAACATAGTTAGTTACCCAAGGGAATTTAGAAGCAACCTAAAGTCCCAAACTATGTTGCCCACGTATGTTGCCTTGATGGCCTAGCTAGTGGATCCACATATAATACAGTTGAATTGAGTTGAGTACCATGACGGAGTTTACCTTAGAAGGGTAGCCTCATCCTTCTCAATGAGGGTTACATTAGATTCTATGTTATAGATCACATGATCTTAAGATATAGGTTAAAGGTATTATCCCACACAAGTTAAATGTTAAGTTATGAGATTTTACTATGAAGTTTCATGATGCATTGATCATCAGTTTTCATGTGTTTTAAATGCTTTTAAAGCCTTATTCATGTTCATTATTATTAGTCATGCATCTTATGTCATATTGCTCATGTCACTTTGCTTGTTCTTGCATATCTCACATACTTAGTACTTTCTATGTAGTAACACATATTTTTCCTATACTATCTCATAATGTAGGAGCGGATACCGATCATCTGATTCGTGGATAGAGTGCTTTAGATATAAAGAAGTTGGTGAGTCCTCATATTATTGCGGACATGACTTTATTTTCACATTGTCTCATTAATTTAATCTATTGTTTCGGGTGAGCTAGGATCTTGTCCTAAGCCCCCATCAAAGACTAGAATACCCCCATCAAAGACTAGAATAGAGACATGATTAGATAATATTTTGATGTAGTCCATTCAGACGTCGATGGAGTATTTTCTATTCTTTAGACCCCTTCTCTCGAGTTGTTACTTCTGCTTATTTTACTATGTTTCTTTACCTTATGCATGCGATGTATTCTAGGATGGCTTGGTTGGGGTCCCTTGCATTCCGATCGCCACGTCACAGCTTGGCCCTAGTTTGGGTTATGACATATATACAATAAAACATCCCTCCAAAACTTACAAGTCACCTATGCAAAGCTGTCTAAATAAAAGAATACAAGTCCTAAAAATCGACCATGGAAATTAAGACATATCTCTAAAAGCCAAATACTAGTCAACTATGTACAAAAAGGGACGGATAAATCTAGGACGCCATATGCTCACCCTCATCTTTGAAGGCAGGCCGTTGGAAGCTCGAATCAACATTGCTAGCTGGTGCTTGGATTTGCATCATGAAAACAGATGCAGAGTGTAGTATTAGTACCAAAATAATAAGTTCTCAAAAGCATCATATGACGATTGAGATTGAAAAATAAAAGCAATATGAACATTAGGAATAACACAAATAAGATGTCATAGAATGGAATTCTTAGTAAGAATGTTGTAAGACCCAAGCAAGGCCATAGACGTTACATGATAATCAAAATCCTGAAGGGCCCCAATCAAATCTCTTAATATATTTTAAGCATGCATAAGGTACAATAAAATAGAAACAACATAGGAAAATGCAAGAGAACATATATTATAAGAAACATGAATACGGCAACATAGACTTCTACATTTATGTATCCAACAAACCTCTACTAATCAATAGAGGTGGGGGCTAACACATGTCCCTAGATCACCCTCATTGTAAAATATAGTCTTCCAAAAAGGATATACGCTAATAATCTCACCATTAATTAGATGAGCACTCACCAATGTCAGAATAGAGCAACTCAATCTAGCCAAGTGGAGAATGGATATGATCATCGAACCATACATTTTGATACAATGTAGGCAAGAGTATGTGTTAGTACGTTTGAATGTACTAAGTATGCGGGCATGCTATGCAATATGGAATATGAGATGCAATGATCAAATAACATAATGCTTTAAAAATGATAAATAGAGTCATGAGAAAATCATGAATGATCAAGGCATTTAAAAAGGGCATAAGTAAGATTTTAAAAAGTACATAATGAAAGTATACATATGTGAGATATAATCATAACCAACAATAAGACAGTGCGAGCTATAACATGGAATCTTGATGTCTCTCCATATAATAAAAGAAAGGGGAATCTACTTGCCATGGTAGACTCTACCCAACTAACTGGGTCATGAACATGTGATATAGGTGGATCCACTAGCTAGTCCATAAGGCAAGCCTATGGTGGCACATAGTTATGAGGCTACAGACTTTATATACAGACCCCGTAGGTTAATCCTCCACCTTAATACTCATTCGGTGCTAAGTCAAATCCCATGGAATACACTTCATGAAACACACTTTAACATATATTCATAAGCTTATAAAAAACCACAGTTCATAGTTTACATGATCTAATCTTATAGGAAAGGCAAATCATAAATACCAATCCAATTCATAAAGCTTGTTTATAAGTTTCATAATGCATAGAATAGCTCATTTTTATATCATAATTGCAATGTGGGTATAAAACTTTCAGCATCACAAATCATACTTGCATGGTTCATAGATTTAGGTTCCTAGGTCACCATTTAAGGATCCTAAGTCACCTATTTTCATAAGTTGCATGCAATTGATATCTTGGACACACTTGAAATCACAATTCAATCTCATCATAGCTTATAGATAATTTATAATCAAATCCTTGAATCATAGTTGAATAATCATACTTGAAAGTAATATCATCATACTTGAAAGTAACATCACGCATGAGTCTTTGTAAATCAAGTATAATCATGCAATTCATATTGATTCATAAATAATATAATCATTTTAAATAATTAAAACCATAATTGAAGTGACCCAATGCAAATTAAATAAAACCCTAGAATTATTGAACTTGAATTTGATTTAAAAAGATGAAAATTTTAGGACACCATGGATGATAACCCATCATACCTTAGTTATCAAGGCCCTAATAAATCTTAGCAATGGAGATTGGATGGCTAAATTCTTTGAAATGCTAGCTTTGAGAAAGGAGAGGTCCTTGAGAGAATTATTCCTTGCCTTAGAATGATTGTTTAGAGAATGAGAGAGAATGAATTGAATTTGAGAAGTATAGATAGATATAGGGCGTGAACATTACCCAAAAATCGATTTAGGTTCATTAAACAAAAAAGGGAAAAAGACAAAAACACCCTTCGTTAAACTTGGCCGGAGGACCCTATGAGTGGTCTTCTACGAATTCGCGAAAGCATTACCGATCGTACACCTATTCATAATCCTTAGGTGCACAAACCAGTAGCAACTAGAGACTGAACTTCGTCCCTATGACTTGTTTGTACGAGTCGTCAACTCTTGAATGAGTCGTACAAGTGACTCATCAACATTCTCACCACTTAGCCAAAATTTAGTTCTCAGGATCTAATCCTACTACTCCATCTACGACCCATCAAACACTCTATGACTCATCCTATTGAGTCTTCTCAAATGTACTAATGCTTTTCTATTTCACACATACACCATAGATCAACTGTATGACTCACTCTTCGAGTTGCATGAAAGACCTTAAAAGTTCGATGTCCTCCCTGATAATCACCCTATATTTATTCCTCCATATGGAATGGGTCCAGTAGAATTGAAAGAGTCAAAGGATCAGTTGAAGTATTTTCTAGATAAGGGTTTTATTAGATCGAGAATCTTTTCATGGAGTGCTCTAGTTCTCTTTGTTAGAAAGAAGGATGGTTCTCTCTGTATGTGTATTTATTAATGACAATTGAAAAAGGTCACAATTAAGAATAAGTATCACATTCCAACGATTGATGATTTGTTCGATCAACTTTAAGGAGTGAATTACTTTTCAAAGATTGATCTTCAATCCAATTATCATCAACTCCGAGTGAGGTAGTGTGACATTCCAAAGATGGAATTTAGAACTCGGTATGATCACTTTGAATTTTTGGTTATGTATTTTAGACTAATGAATTCCCCTACAAATTTTATGGATTTGATGAATTGGGTTTTCAAGCAATACTTGGATATGTTTGTTATTGTCTTCACTGATGATATTTTAATCTACTCTCAGAGTGAAGAAGAGCATGCCGATTATTTGAGGATTGTGTTACAAATTCTCAAGGACCATCAGTTGTATGCAAAGTTTAGTAAGTTTGAATTTTTGTTAAGGTCAGTTTCTTTCCTTGGTCACATTATTTTCGGAGAAGGAATTATGGTTGATCCAAAAAAGACTGAGACAATTAAGAATTGGCTTAGATCATTGACATTTTTAATTATTCAGAGTTTCTTGGACTTATCCAATTATTATAGATGGTTTGTGGAAGGTTTGTCTAATTTTCATCTCCCTTAACTACTTTGACTCAAAAGAAGGTGAAGTTCCAATTGTCTGAGGCATATGAGTAAAACATCCAAGAATTGATGGATAGGCTTAACTTTGCTCAAGTGTTGACTTTATTAGAAGGTTCTGATGGGATCGTTGTGTATTCTGATGCTTCATCAGTTGGTATTGGTGGTGTTCTAATATAAAATGGTGAAGTAATAGTTATGCTTCAAGGAAACTCAAGGGACATGACAAGAATTACCCTACTCATGACTTGGAGTTGGCGATGGTAATATTTTCTTTGAAGTTGTAAAGACACTCTCTCTATGGTATATGTGTGGATGTTTTCACCGATCATAAGATTTTGAAATATGTGTTCACTCAAAAGGACTTCAATATTCGACATAAGAGATGACTTGAGTTGTTGAAGGATTATGATATGAGTGTGCTATACCATTTAGGTAAGGCAAATATGGTGGCCGACACTTTTGGTAGATTTTGTATGAACAGTGTTGCTCATATTGAGGATGAGAAGAAAGAGCTAGTTTGGGATGCGTATAGATTAGCCTGTTTGGACATTCAATTAGTTGATTCCGAGGATGGTGGTGTTATTATTCAAAATGGTTCCGAATTGTCTCTTATGGCGAATGTTAAGACAAAAAAATATAGTGATACCTCTTTGGTGGAATTCAAAAAAGAGGTTGTTGAAAAATCCATTAGGGCTTTCTCCCAAGGAGGAGATGGTATTTTGAGATATCAAGGCCGATTATGTGTTATGAATGCTGATGGCTTGAAATTTTTGATATTTCCTGAAGATCATAGTTTGTGGTGTTATATACATCCCAAATCCACAAAGATTATTGAGATTTGAGGAAAGTGTATTGGTGGAATGACATGAAAAGAGATAGTGCAAAATTTGTGGCTAAGTGTCTTAATTGTCAATAAGTGAAGGTGGAGCATTAAAAATTGAGAGGTTTGTCTCAAGACATGGATATTCCTACTTGGAAGTGGGAAGCCTTAAATATGGACTTCTTTATAGGTTTGTCTCGTACCCATAGGAAATATGACTCTATTTGGGTGATTGTCGAATGACTAAGTCAGCTTATTTTCTTCCTGTTAAGACTTCATATACAATCGAGGATTATGCTAGATTGTATATCCGAGAGTTGGTTAAGCTTTATGGTGTTCCATTGTCTATCATTTTGGATTGAGTTACTTAGTTTACATCCCAGTTTTAGAGATCCTTCCAAAAGGGTCTTGTTACTCAAGTGAAGCTTAGTACAACTTTTCATCCATAGATGGATGGTTCGGCTGAGCGTACCATTCAAAAATTAGAGGACATGTTGAGAGCATGTATTACTGATTATAAAGGAAATTGGGATGCTCATTTTTCATTGATAGAATTTGCCTATAATAACAGTTATCACTCAAGTATTGAGATGTCTCCATTTAAAGCTTTGTATGGTAGGAGGTGTACATCCCCTATCGGTTGGTTCGAGGTAGCTGAAGTTGCTTTGATAGGACCCAAGTTGGTATTTGAGTCTATGAAGAAGTTTAGACTCGTTAGATAAAGGTTAAAGACAACCCAAAGCCAAAAAAATTCTTATTCAGATGTGAGAAGAAGAGAACTTGAATTTGAGGTGATTAGGTTTACTTGAAAATTTCACCCATGAATGGTGTGATGTGTTTTGGTAAGAAAGGAAACCTAAGTCCCCGCTATGTTGGACCATATAAGATTTTGAGGTAGATTGGTAAGGTAGCTTATGACTTGGATTTGCTTTCGATTTGGCATCAGTGCATCCGATGTTCCATGTGTCCTTGTTGAGGATGTTTGTTGGTGATCCTAGCTCCAATGTGTTATTCGACAAAATTGAAGTTAGAGAGAGTCGCTCATATGAAGATGTTATGGTTGAGATCTTGGACCGATAAGTTAGAAATTTTTGGAACAAGGAAATAGCTTCAGTTAAAGTGTTATGGAGGAACCAAGAGGTTGAAGGTGCTACATGGGAAGTCAAAGCCGATATAATGTCCCGATATCCTCATCTCTTTCCTTTCGTGTCTAGTTGAGGTATTTAGTTCCTTCATGATCCAATCATCCTAAAACATGTGTTTAAGTTGTTCTCATCGTTTAATATGCATTCATGTTCATGAAACGAGTTTTAAAGTCATGTTTTAAATTGAAATTAAATATTTTATGTTTTATGCATTGTCAAGATGTTTTTCATTCATTTTCGGCTGTTATGTTCCTTTTCTATTACATTCATGCTATCTTGAGTCCTATTTGAGGATGAATCTTCCTGGGGGGGAGAGATATTCTAAGACCCCGGAAATTGGAAAGACGGAAAAATAGGATCTCATGGTGAATTCCCATAAAAACTCAACTTTTGGCACCGAGTGGTCTTCACAGTACCCACTACGTGCCGTGAAGAGGGCCATGGCCCATAAAAGGCTACCGGTTCCATGCCCAACCAAACAGTCTCCTAAGGTGAGGGCCACAAAAGGCCACCATGAGCTGTAGTAAGGACCACGGTCTATAATGGCCTCCGTGGTGAACCCCTCTTGCAGGCTCCTCTCATGATCCTCTTCACGCCCATTTTCTACCGACTGTACTACCCTCCAAATTTTGTGAAGGTCTCCATGGAGGAAATCTTGAAATTTTTCCTACAAACCCCAAAGTTCAATTCCAAGTCTATCACCTCCGAAGACCACCACGGACTGTGGTGGGTTTTGTGGTGGGAAAGCTCCCAAAATCACTTTTCAAAAAAATCCTAAGTCAAACTTCATGATGGGGACCAGTATCTGTATTGGCTTTCATGGGCCATGGTGATGGTCCATTATGGTTCCAAATTTAGTTTTAAGTAGGGGTATTTTGGCCTTTTCCCAATAATTCATTAATGAATGTTGACGGTTTTTGGGACTAGTTTGTACGTATTAACTACTCTAAAGTTTTCTAACCCTCCTATTCTCTCCATAATTCCTAAATCACAAAACCTTCTCTCCCAAGTTTTCTCTCCAAGGTCTTCTTCTCTCTCAAGCAATTCAAGGGATTTTCTTCAAGGTTAAGCTTTATTCTTTTTAATATAAGGCTCATAAAGGACAAGGTATGTGGGACTTCATCCATAGGTACCTTTCACCCATGGAATCCAAAAGATTTCTTCACAATTATCTTATGATTTCTTTAATTAAAAGCCCTGATTTCATGATTTACATTAGGTCTTCTTAATTATGATATCTTTCAATGTTACTAGCCTAATTATGTATAATTCACATCATATTGCATGATTTCAAGTTGCATTTCAATGACCTATGCTATATGCTAGTTTCAACTATGATTTATGAGATATGATCATGATTTTTAAGTTATATTCTATGATACCTTTATGAATGAGTTTAAAGATGCTTTATGCAAAGAAGTTTATGAATGATGATTCTATGATGTTTCAAGCAAGTTAAATAACGGTCTTCAACTAGCCCAAACCTCAAACTGTGGGTGAATCTCAACGCAGCGAATAATGGTCTCCAACTAGCCAATAATATTAGCTCAGCTAAGATGTAAAGAGTCCAGACATCGAGCTGCGGATAAGTCTCCAAGGGGATATAGACCGTAGCCAAAGTGTATCAACTTTGTAGAGGTTAAAAGGGCAGTATGACCATACCTTGAATCTGGAACAATAATGGCTCCAAAATATCTCATATCAACACTTCACCATGGAGCAATGTCAATTCTCAGATAAACATCCCAACACTCCAAGCTCAAACCATACCCAATCCTAAGTCTCCAAGAAAATCCTAGAATCCCAAATCGTCAATATAAAGGCCATAAGAAAAGGGAAAAGGGGTAGGAGGTCATAAAAGCTGAGGCAACGCCTAATTGCTACCAGACCCAAGTCTGCTATGACAGTCTAATGGGAGCTAGGTCATCTGAGTCATGTCGGAGTAGGAACAAGGCCTAAAAGCTCTAAATATCGTGAGTCTATGACAAGTACTACTCTAAGCCTCGACTAAGGCAAAACATGCTCTCAAATTCATTAAAAACTATGAATAAAACAGGAAATGAGGTATGGATGATCATTAAACAAGTACGACCAGCTCACAAATTCCGAAATTACCCAAAAAGAACCTAAGACATGATTTCTAAATAACTAAGCATGCTGATATCATCCATGTTGGCCTGCTTGTATTAAAATTGATGGGCTTTAATGAAAAATCAAGAAATATTTATCAAGAAAGAACTATCTAATTAAAGCTCAAAAAGCAGATGATTGAGGCCATATGAAGCCCAAAAGGGAGCCAGCTCAAAGCCAAAGTGTTCTAGTTTAAAAGTTTTCTTATTTAAAAATTTCCTAGTTTAAAAGTTTCCAGTTTAATGTTTTCTAGTTTAAAAGTTTTCTAGTTTAAAGTTTCCTAGTTATTAATTCCATAAAAGTAGGATTGGATTCACATTCTATTTAGGATAGGTTTTTTCTAAATATAGGGGTGGATTTTTTTATTTTTAAAAGACATGATGATTATTATTATTTGATAGGTTTCTCTTCTTTTACACCTTTGTGTGTGGTGACTATGGATTTATCTTACAACCTTATAAGAACGACTATTTAAGAGGTAAGATTAATTTTTAACTTGATATTTTTTGTTCTTATTCATAAATTAAAGATGGTGATTAGTCTAATACTAATTGTGTCTCTAATTTCTTCGAAATAGGGGTCTAGATCACTTTTGATCTAAGTTCTTGAATTGACTCTATCAGTATTATAATTAGTTTTAATCCACTAATTTTGAATACTAAGATCAATTAGGGTTCTTAGCATTTTTTTTGAAATTTAGGCATTTTATTCTCAAATTTTACATATCTTTCAATTTCTATCTTTAATCTATATAATTTTGCTTCCAAATTATTTTTTTATTTATTCAAGTAACCCGTTTCTCATCAAGTTGTATTAGAGAGGTTCTATCAAGGTTCCGTTCTTGATAATCTTAGGAGTTTTAAAACCAATAAAATGAAAAAAAGGGGAAAAAATTAAGTTGTTTTTAGAAACTTCGAGGTTATTGTGTTTTTTGATTTCCTACATCAAGAAGAAAAATCAAGAATAGAGGAAATTTGAAATTTCTTGTTCTTGTTACTCAAATTGATTTTTTTCTTGTCTCATCAATCCCAATTCATCTGGGTATTGGTAAATTCTTTTTCTTTCTACATCTTACTTCTAAAAGTTGTTAATAATAGGGTTTATAAATAAATTCTGAAGGATCCATCCAAATATTGTAATTTGAGTGGTAAAAGGCAAGAGAGTGAGATCAATAGAGAGGGAAAAAAGGACAAATTGAGAGATATTTATTTCTTTAATATTGTTTGAGATGTCTAAAATAGGTAAGGAATTTGAATCTGAAACTCAAAACAACATCAAATGTGTTGATGTGTTGATCAAATGATTGGAGGAGAAGAATGACAACATAGCTAATTTAAGAAGAGAAAATATTTTTCATGCAGGTGTGGGATAAATGGTAATATTGGCTCTATGATTATTGATAGTGAAAGTGGCACTAATGTGGTAAGTTCATATGTTGTGGAGAAGTTGGAACTTACATGCAATAAACACTCTAATACTCATTTGCGGCAATGGTTGAACGATTTTGGTGAGCTTAAGGTAACTAAGAAATGAATGATTTCTTTTTCCATTGGAAGATATTCTGATAATGTTATTTGTAATGTCATTCCAATACAATATTTTCACATCATGTTTGGGCGCCTATGGAATATTAATAGCAATGCAATTCCTGATAAGAAAAATAACAGAAGAAAATATATACTTGCACCTTTAACTCTATCCCAAGTGTATCAAGATCAAAAAGGTGTGAAAGAAGTAATGAAAAATATTGAGATAAGAGAATGAGAGGAGTAAGGAAGTGCATGCTGACATTACAAGAGAGAAAAAAGCAGAGGACGTGTTGTGTGAATAGAATGGGATATCAAGTGAGGAAAAAAGTGATACAAAAGAAAAGAGAGATGCCCATGAGAGCATAAAGTATCGGGATGGTCGTGAGGTATAGAGAGAAAAACAACAGAGTTTTAGTGAGGTTATTTCTTATTCTAACTCTAACGTTCCTACTTTTTCTTCTAGTTGTTTTGACTCTCTTGAAGGTACTCTTGGGAAAGTTTCCATTGAAAAACCATCATTGGATGAGCTTAATCCGAAGATAGTTAATACTACATGCCTCATTGAGAAAGTGCATGTTGAATGATAAAGGTAAAGAGAACTATTTTGGTCCCGCTCAAGATAAGACTCATAAAAAAAAATTCAACATGAAAATTGTGGATCGAACACCAATGAACAAGGGAAAACGAGGTTTTTATTCATTTACTACATAAAACCAAGTACGGTATGTATACGTTTATTCACATTCTCGGTATTCCTATAACACCTAACGTCTAATTGGAGGTAATGAACTATACTCTTAATTCTTATGTTTATGACTTCATTAATTTTGAGGATGATGATATTTTACTATATAATAAGTCATTGTAAGACCCCGTAATTCAAAAGGTCAAAACGAAGGAAAACTTTGGAGAATGGGCTTCATTTTGAGTTTTACGACTCAACCTACGAGTCGTAGGAGTGACTCATAGGACTTGTGTTGAGGCTGGAAATTGATTAAGTGAAGGAAAGAATCCACGAGTCAAGATTAATACTCATATAAGATAAGACGATTTGTAGAAATGACTCATCAAGAATCATCAAAGACCCAAATTTTCAAGTTGTTCTAACACTACTGAATGAATCGATTCTATGACTCGTAATCAAGTCGACGACTCATAAGAATGAGTTGTAGAGAAACTTTAGAGACTCAGTCCTCAGATTTTTATCAGAACCTGTAGGACAGGTTCTTCTTACAATTCATAGAAGGTCCTATGATTCGTAAGGACCAGTCAGTCATATGGTCTGTTTCGACAAGTTTTAAAAGCGGCATTTTGATCCTTTTTTATGTTTTATCACTGATGTGTGGTCATTTTTGGGGATAAAATCTAACCTATCTAATGAAACTAAGATATCACAAACCCCCCATTCCCTCACAAAGTCCCAAATTCATAAAACCCTTCTTTCCCAAAGCTTTTCTCAAGGTCTTCTTAATCTTAAGCAAAGTCTAGGATTTACCAAGAATAAGTCTTCATTTTCAAGCATTGTGTTAGAGATTTATTCCCCAAGGTATGTGGGTATTTATTCATGGATTCTTCCATCTATGGAATCCAAGTATTTTATAACTTAGTAGCTCAATTTCAACTGTGAATTTTATGGGTTTTTATATCATAATTCCAAATGCATAGATAATTGAGTATTTGAAGTTTCTTTACCTATCTTAACTTATATTGGCTCTTAATTTTATAGAATTGTTGATTTATCAAAGGTCCTTATATGAAGTCATGAAAGGACTTTAAAGTGAATTGGTGGGTTGTTTCAAGTATATTTTTAAATTAGTGCATTCTATTACTCTCATGCATTCTAGCACTGATTTTAATGAGTTGAAGTTGAATTTCCTAAACCCTTCATGTTTACCATGACTTTCTAAGAATGTTTAAGTTGATTGAAAAGGGTTTTAACCCACTGTTTACAAAGGCTTATTTACTACGAATGTGAAGGTTCTTAAAGAATGATCGAATGATGATGAAAGGGTTTCTTGGCCAAAAGAAAGGATGCTATGTGATGAGGACGATTCTCATATTTGAATCATTAAGTTTTAAGGATCTATTCTACCGAATGATGATTTGATGTCTAAAGCTATATGTATGATTAGGTTATTATGATATTTATATACTATTCCGTAGGATTTGACTTAGCACCGAATGTAGCATGTAGATGGGGACTCGACCTAAGGGTTCGTTAAGTAAAGTCTCATGTTGCATTAACTATGTGTCATCATAGGGACCCTTGTAGACTTTTTAGGGTAGTGGGTCCATGTATGGACATCTAAAGTTGATGTTAAAGAATTGAATGAAGTTTGATGGAGTTCTACCCAGCAAGTAGTCTCTCTGTGCCAACGTAGGGGGTTATGTTGGATTCCATGCAATAGCTCGCATGGTCTTAGATGTCGGTTTGGTCCTTTCTCATATATGTATACTTTAAATGTTATTTATTGATTTCTCATGCATGTATTTCATTATGTTCCATAATATATAATGTTTTAATGTTTCTTCAATGTTATGCATTCCTACATACTTAGTATATTCAAAGTACTAATGCATACTCTATTGTCTACATGTTATCACCATGTAGGGACCGGTGCTCCTCCTCGTTCTCCTCCACGTGGCTAGATTAGATTAGCTTAAAGGTTGCTTGTTGTGAGTTCCCATATTTCGGGAACAACATCCCTTTTTATTCTAGCTTATGTTATATAAAACATTAAGACTTCTATTATGGAATTCTTGATACTTATTTTGAGGGTGAGCTAGGAACATGTCTTATCCCCCGCCAATTCTATTAGTAGAGGTATGTTTGGACACAAATGTATGATGATCTAAGGTTGATAATGACTCTTATTCTATGATGTTCTGCCTTAGTCATGTTTTCCTCTTTTATTTCCCCTTATTGTTCATTGTCGTTAGTTATGAAGGCTAAATGAATGCCAAGAGTCTTATTTGAGATACCTTCGGGTTGTTATTCACTGTGTGACATCTAGGCCCTAGGCTTGGATCGTGGTAGTCACTAATTTCAATCACCAATTCAATAAGAGTAATTTGAGATTTTTTGAAATTGATCATGACATAGGTGATTGTGCATTCCTATTTGTTGAAAAGAGGAGTGATGTTTGTGCGAGGAGGATTGCAAATGCATTTGATAATTCTTCTCTTATTCTATTGTCAAATAAGTTTTTGTGTCATAACTTGTTGGAATATGATTCTTTATGTGTGATAAGTCATAATTCTTCAAGTGTTGGTGATTGTGAGTTTAAAAAGGTGTTTTCCACTAGTGAGGAGGAGGTACATGACTATGAGCACTTCAATGCTTATGTGAATAGCTCATATATAGAAGAATTGTTGAGTGGTATAATTGAGGATGCTTGGATATATCATAAAAGCATCCAATTTGACGCATGATTAAGGGATATTGAATCATCTTTGCCATGTTCATTGGAGTACTTTGTTGATAAAATTAAATTAGAGTTGTATGTATCATTTTTAATGGCATCTAGACAAGAATTTTGTTGTAGTTATATAAGTAGGAGAATTTTCTATTGGCGTGATGTCCACATGCTTTATAAAGGTGTATTTATACATGCTAGGATTAATTGAGTTAAGTGGACACATTGTCACTATCTTATTTTGTTCCTACCGTTGTTTCTTTCGAGTAATGGATATTCTTTACTAATGCTAGTCTTATTAATCTTGCGAGATTCAAATTCGAGGACGAATTGGTTTCAAGAAGATGGGAATAATAACATCAGTGTTGGTCTACTTTCATTAAAATTGATGGGATTAAATAAAAAATCAAAAAAATAATTATCACGAAAGAATTGTCAAATTCAAGCCCAAAAAGAAGAATATTGAGGCCACATGAAGCCCAAAAGGGATCCATCCTAAAACGCTCAAAGCCAATGTTTCCTAGTTTAAAAGTTTCCTTATTTAAAAATTTCCTAGTTTAAAGTTTCCTAGATTAAAAGTTTTCTAGTTTAAAGTTTCCTAGTTATTAATTTAATAAAAGTAGGATTTGAATCTCATTCTATTTAGGATAGGTTTTCCCTCTATATAGGGGTGGATTTTGTTGTTTTTAAAATACATGATGATTAATATTATTTGATAGGTTTCTCTTGTTTTACACCTTTGTATTTGGTGGCTATGGATTTAACTTACAACCTTATAAGTACGATTCTTTAAGAGGAAAAATTAATTTTTAACTTGATATCTTTGGTTCTTATTCTTAAATTAAAGAAGGTGATTACTCTAATACTAATTGTTGTCTCTAATTTTTTTGAAATATGGGACTAGATAACTTTTGATCTAAGTTCTTGAATTGACTCTATTAGTATCATAATTAGTTTTAATCTGCTAATTTTGAATACTAAGATCAATTAGGGTTCTTATCACATTTCTTGAAATTTAGGGATTTTATTCTCAAATGTCACATATTTTTCTATTTCTGTCTTTAATCTATAAAATTTTGCATCCCCACTATTTTCTTGTTTATTCAAGTAACCCGCTTCTTATCACATGTTCAAGAAGCTACCAAACCCAAATTTCAACTAATCATCATATATGACATATTCAATCTCAATTTATGGAGAGGAAAGTCATACCCTAAATTTAGGTTGATTGTGCATGCTCAAAATCAGGTCTTCAGAGCTTTTCTCTTCTGCACGAACATGAAATGTTGTCACACTATTAAAAATTAATTCATAACATTAATATGATCGTTTAGACACTAACATCACTTGATACATAGATGGACCAATTTTGGGGTCTAAAACATAAATGTGAGACCCACACTGGAAATTCTGGAATTGACTTCGTAAAAAGGTCTTATTTAGATTCATGAACTTCTGTCCCAAAACGGAATACAATTTGAGGCTCGATATAGCATGAATCACCACATGTATTTTTATCTCCATTAAAGCTAAAGAAAAGGGACCTAGCAGCAGCTAAAACCCAAAATTTACCTCAAACAAAAATCTTACAAGTCATTCCAAACACTAGAATACATAGGAATGATAATTCCCAACAACCCATCCTTTTAATTACCCAAAAGGAGCTAAAATGAAGGAGGTATCAAATTTTGAAGTTTCTAACAATGGTTGAAATGCGTGCATAGTCTTAATTAAAAGTCCACAGAATTTCCCCTTGCAAATGCAGAGGCAAAGGTTGTCTAGCCTTCGTGAACACGAACCTTCACCCAACATTGCCAAAGAAAGCAAGGCTTCTATTTGAGAATAAAACAAGGCCCCTATGATCGTGGAAGGAAAAACCCTCCACCTTCGAGAACGCGGCCAAGGATCCCTACAAGCACGAAGGTCAAGTAGGCCCTGCACCAGATTTTGCTATAGCATCATATTTTTGAACTCTAAATTCTCCAATGGTGTGTTCTGAATTCATTCGAAACCCTACACGTGCAAAGAAACTATGCTGCCCTGCCAAATTTGATATTTTGGACTCGATGCCATAGTCAAAATTTCCATCCAAGGTCATCTAAAAAAAGTGGGTCGTACGCCCAAGTGTTGTTTTTAGGCAACTCTATAAGGGGGATCGAGATTAGATCGGAAGCCTCTGGAAGAACGCAAAAGGTTGTTCTAGATCAAACTCAACATTCCGAAGCTAACTATGCTGACATAATTTTCATCTAAGTATGTGTTCTAAGAATGTTGACCAAGATCAAACATTGGCCAAAGCTTAAAGTCTAAATCACCTAATGGTTCAAACTTGCACAGAATGCCCCGCAACTCGAGTGGACCATGTTACTAGCCTAAAATGACCCTCCGAAATGAATGGAACCAACATAATTCATTCTAAGGTAATTTACCTAATTATTTGATAAAAGTCAACTATTCAAGTGTGAAAATCTTCAAAATAGGGAAACGGGCATTAAAACCAAAAAAATAACTAAGCGACTGGACAGTTAGTGCCTGCAAGTCATAACTTACTTGGTGTCACTAGGAGCATTCTAAAAAATTAAAATAATACACTGGCATGGAAATAACCTGGAAGGTCATTACAGCAATAGAGTTGAACTCTATAAAGTTTTCATTGTAATCTCTTTTTTGCATTATAAAACCATGCCTCCAAGAAGATCTTATGTGTCACGACCCGATATAGGGCCTAGTTGTAACGTAGAGATCGAAACCAAAAGGGATCCAACCAAGCCCTTGACATACCATAAAGCATACATAAGGTAAAGTAAATGCGGAATCAATAGAAGAGTCTCTACACCATAAATTATAAACGGAGAATGTAACTTGACAACATAGACTCAAACATTTGTCCAACTAATGCCTCTAATCATAAACATGGGCAAGGTCTAAAACATGTACCTATCTCACCCTCAAATAAAGAAAATAAATGTCATTGAAGGATGAAACCACTAAAAAACCGCCCTCGATGGATGAGGACTCACCAAGACTTTGCCGAATGCAATCTACTAGCCATGTGGATGGATACAATCCTCAACCACAACCCCTATATTATGAGACAATGTAGGCAACACTATGCATTAGTACTTTTGAATGTTTTAAGTACGAGGGCATGACATGTAATGTAAATCATAAGATGCAACGATCAAGTAAAGTACATGGAAAGAAGAGGTAAGTAAAGTCATGAGAGAATCATAATGATCAAGCATTTGAAAAGCATAGTTGATATCATGAAAGTACTGAAGAGGTCATACATATGTTAGATAGGAACCATAACCGACAATAACACCATGTGAGCTATAACATAGAGTCCCATTGTCTCCCCATACAATGAAAAAGAAGGAGAATCTATTTGCCAAGGTAGACTCTACCCTGCTAGGCGGGTCATAACATACACTATTCGTGGATCCACTAGCAAAGTCATAAGGCAACCTATAGTGGCACATAGTTTAAGAGACATGAGACTACTACTAAGGCTTTTGCAGGTCCCCTACCTCAAGTCCACTCGGTGCTAAGTCAAATCCCACGGAATATATTAACATGGTAAACATTCTTAGCATATATCATAGCTTGTTCATAAACTTCATAATTCATAGAATAGCTCATTTTATAACATAATTGCAATGTGAGAATTGTCTTTTCATCATTACAAATCATACTTGCATACTTCATATCATTAGGTCCTAGGTCACCACATAAGTCCCTAAGTCACCTTACTTCATAACTTGCATGAAATTCATAGCTTGAACATACTTATGCTTCATGATTATTATTCACACTTGAATTTAGAGTTAAACTCAAAAACATAGTCATTTGAATGAAAGTCATGATAATACCTTTAAATCAATTGATTCATAATCATACTTCATAATATCATCTTCGAAAATAGGCTCATGCATAGGCAATCATAATTCAACTTACAAATCACGTAATTCATGTAGGAACGTACTTATAATGATCAACTATAATGAGTTAAAACATAATTCAAAAAGCCCAATAAGATTCATAAAACAAGGATTACAAACCCAATTGAAATTCATGAGATTTTGAGTAAAACCTTGGGAATCCATGGGTGAAAGGGACCCTTAGATCAATACCTACATACCTTGATTGAATTTGAACTTATAATTGATAAAGGAGACTTGTTCTTGGAGAAACCCTAGCCAAGCTTGATAAAGATGATGAATCCTTGAATGGACCTTGAGAGAGAAGTCTGAAAGTTGATTGAGAATTAATTAGTGAAAAGATAGGTTTAGAATTATTTAGAATATTTTCATACTAAATCTAGTTACAAAAATGTCCACTTATATTAATAAAAGAATAAGGAAAGGACAGGAGTACCCCTCATTAAACTATAGTTGGAAATCACCACGGAGGACCCATTATGGTCCGTGATGCTCATCACCGCCCGTGGGGGTGTCTGTGATATTTGACTTGGAATTGAAATTTCTAAAGTTGCAGGGGAAGGTTTCAGAACATACTCCACGGGACCCTTCACGATCTATGGATGATGGACGTGGTGTAGTCCCTACAAGGGTGACTAGTACGAATGGCACCACAGTTTGTGTAAAGATACATAGCCCGTGGTGGTCTATCATGATCTTTTCTTTGGGATCATTATTTGAGAACTCAGGGGAGGGGTCACCACGTAGGGCTTCACGGCCTGTGGTGCTCACCAAGGTCCGCGGTGCCCTATCGTAGACCTCACCCTGCGAATCTAAGCCTTAGGGTCACCACCACGGTGATTCACCACAAGGAATGGTTCCCACCATGGCCATGATGGCCTTCGTGGTCATCACCTGGTGCCAAAATTGTCGGTTTTCAAAATTTTCATATTTTGATCCTCATTTTTCCACTTTCCAAATTTTGCAGTCTTACAGTTTATCCCATGTGGGGATATTCTTCCGCGAATGGGACTCAAGATAGCATCAATGGAATAGGAAAGGAACATAACAGCCCAATATAAATGCAAAACATCTCAAAATGCATAAAAACATGTAATCTTTAATCTCAAGCAAAAACATAACTTTAAAACTCATTTTATGAACATGAACGCATACGAAACCATGGAAACAACTAAAATGCATGATTTGGGATGGTTGGATCATGAAGTAGGTAAATACCTTAACTAGGCACGAAAGGAAAGAGATGAGGATATTGGGACATCATATTGGCTTCGGCTTCCCATTTAGCACCCTCAACCTCTTCATTCCTCCATAACACTCTAACTGATGCAATTTCTCCATTTCTTAACTTTCTCACTTTCTAGTCCAAAATCTCAAATGGAGCCTCTTCATAAGAAAGACTCTCATTGACCTTAATGTTGTCTAATGGCATAATGGAGCTAGCATCACCTATAAATTTCCTCAATAAAGACACATGAAACACCGTATGCAATGATGCAAAATTTGAAGGCAAATCTAACTCATAAGCCACTTTACCAATTTGCTTCAAAATCTGGTATGGGACAATATAACGCAGACCTAGCTTCTCTTTCTAACCAAAATATATCACACCCTTCATGGGTGAAATTTTTAAGTAAACCGAATCATTTACTTTAAATTCAAGTTCCCTTCTTCTCACATCTGAATAGAAATTTTGTCGGCTTTGGGCAATTTTTAAACTTTATCTAATAAGTCTAACTTTCTCCATAGCCTCAAATACCAACTTTGGTCCTATAAAAGCAATTTCACCTACCTCAAACCAACCAATAGGGGATATACATCGCCTATCGTACAAAGTCTCAAATGGGGCAATTTCAATGCTAGAGTGATAATTGTCATTATAAGAAAAATATATTAACGGAAAATGGTCATCGCAATTTCCTTTAAAATCAATCACGCATTCTCTCAACATATCCTCCAATGTCTGAATGGTACATTTGGCCTGACCACCCATTTGTATATGAAAAGTCATACTAAGTTTTACTTGGGTACCTAGACCCTTTTGGAAAGATCTCCAAAACTGAGATGTAAACTGAATACCTCGCTCAGAAATGATAGACAATCTAACACCATGAAGCTTCAACAATTCTCGGTTATACAATCTAGCATAGTCCTCTGCTGAATATGAGGTCTTAATGATAGAAAATGAGCCGATTTAGTAATTTGATCAACTATCACCCAAATGGAATCATGTTACCTACGAGTATGAGGAAAAAACTTAACAAAGTCCATATACAAGGCTTCCCACTTCCAAGTAGGAATCTTAATATGTTGAGCTAATCCTCCCAATTTTTGATTCTGAACTTTCACTTGTTGGCAATTTGGAAACTTAGGCACAAATTCTACAATATCCCTTTTCATGCCATTCCACAATATACTTCTGTCAAATCTCGATACATATTTTTGGAACCAGGATGAATAGAATATCATGAACTATGAGCTTTGGAAAATATCATTTCTTTTAATCCATCAACATCCGGCACATATAATCGTCCTTGATATCTCAAAACACCATCTCCTCTTTGGGAGAAAGCCTCAATGCCCTTTTTGGAAACTGCTCTCTTCAATTTAACCAAAATGAGATCATCATATTTCATTGCCTTTACATCCACCACAAGACATGATTCGGAACCATTTTGAATAATAACAGCACCAACTTCTGAATCAACCAATCGCACACCCAAACAGGCTAGCCTATGCATAGGCCAAATTAGCTCCTTATGTTCATCCTAAATATGAGCATAAATGTTCATCAACAATCTACTAAGAGCGTTAGCGACCACACTTGCCTTACCCGGATGGTATAGTACACTTCTGTCATAATATTTCAATAGTTCAAGTCAACTCCTCTATCGAAGATTCAAGTCTTTTTGAGTGAACACATATTGCAAACTCTTGTGATCACTGAAAATATGTACATAGACACCAAATAGATAGTTTATCTACAACTTTAAAGAGAAGTTTATCCACAACTTTAAAGAGAATACCACCGCCGCCAATCCAAGTGATGAGTTAGGCAATTTCTTCTCATACACCTTAAGTTGTCTTGAAGCATAAGCTATCACTTTGCCATTTTGCATTAAAACACAACCAACACCAACTCGAGAAGCATCACAATACACAACTAAACCATTAAAACCTTCCGATAAGGTCAACACCACAGCGGAGATAAGTCTATCCTTCAACTTTTGAAATCTCTTCTCACATGCCTCGTACCATTGGAATTTCACCTTCTTTTTAGTCAAAGAAGTCAAGGGAGATGCAATGGAAAAAAACCTTCCATAAACTGTCTATCATAACCAGCTAAGCCTAATAAACTATGAATATCAGAAGGACTCAACAGTCTAGGACAATTCTTAACTGCCTTGATTTTTTTTGAATCAACCATAATTCCTTCTCCAAAAACCATGTGATCAAGGAAAGCAACTGACCTTAGCCAAAAATAACATTTGCTATACTTTTCATACAACTGTCGATCTTTGAGAGTTTGCAACACAATCCTCAAATGACTGGCATGCTCTCCTCAAATGACTGGTATGCTCTTCCTCACTCTATGAGTAAATAAAAATATGATCAATAAAGATGATCACAAACATATCCAAATACTTCCTAAATACCCTGTTCATCAAATCCATAAAATTTATAGGGGAATTTGATAGTTCAAAAGACATAAAAAAAATTCAAAATGACCATATCGAGTTCTAAAAGTCGTCTTTAGTATATCACACTCCCTTACTCGGAGTTAATGAAAACCCAATCGGAGGTTAATCTTTGAAAAGTAGGTTGCTCCTTGAAGTTGATTGAATAAGTCATCAATCCTTGGGATGGGATACATATTCTTAATTGTGATCTTGTTCAATTGCCGATAATCTATACTTATTTGGAGTGATCCATCTCTCTTCCTAACAAATAGCACTGGAGTACCCCCAAGGTGAAATGCTTGACCTTATAAGATCCTTATCCAACAAATTGATCTTTTAAATCATTAAGTTCCACCAGAGCCATACAGTAAGGAGGAATGAAAATAGGCTATGTATCGGGTAGGAGATTAATACCGAAGTCTATTTCCCTTTCGGGAGGAATGCCAAGGAGAGTTTTGGTAAAAACTTTTAAAAACTCATTAGTACCTAAAAACTGACTAAAAAGTAGGAGTCTCAGAGTTAGTATCTCTAACCCAAACTAGATGGTAGATGCAACCCCTGAAAATTATTTTTTGAGATTTAAGACATGAAATGAATCAACCCTTAACCATCGAATCATTATCCTTTCATTCGAGAATAGGCTCATTAGGAAACTGAAGCTTGACTTTAAGGGTTCTACAATCAATGGTTGCATAAAAGGGATGTAACCAATCCATACCAAGAATGATGTCGAAATAGGTCATGTCAAGTTCAACAAGATTGCAACGGATAACTTTATACAAGACCGACATGGCACATTTTCTATAGAATCTTTTAGCCATATTCAACTTACCTACGGGAGTATAAATGGAAAAAGGCTCCATTAATATTTAGAGGATAACATGAAAACTCATACACATATAAGGAGTAACAAAAGACAAATTTGCACCCATATCAAGCAAGTCCTAAACATCATAGTGAAAGACCCGTAACATACCGGTAACAATATCGGAAGTCTCTTTCACCTTTTGCCTACCATGAAGAGCATAGAACCAGTTGTTGCATTGACCACGCTTAGGTTGAGCTTGGGCACTTTGTGGAGCTTGGCCACCTTGAGCAACATCGCCTTGAGGATGATCTTCTCTACCCTTGTTGATAATATGACGGCACTCGGATTGCCTATGGCCAATTTTGCCACATCAAGAAAGCACCCATTCCCATCAAACATCTTCCTCCATGATTTTTCCCATATTTTTCACACTTGGAAATGAAAGGCTAGTAGAATTCACACTCCTCATTGAGCCTTAGGGTATGGAACCCTATCATTAACGAACTTCTTTTCGAAACTTTGGCCTTATTAAGAATAGACACTACCACTACTAGATTTAGCATTTGAGAACCCACCTTCATACTGGGATCTCTTAGAATCTCTCATTCTCATCTCTTTGAGTGTCTCTCCCTCAATTTCCTGAGGAAAAGTCATAACCCGAGATATGTCCATCTGCTTGATAAGCATGAAGGTACGATATTCTTTAGCCACCAAGTCAAATACTCCTGATATAAATTGACTCATCTGGGCACATAGATTGATAACTAATGAAGGAGCATGCTTGGACATCTTGGTGAAATTGAGGGCATAGTCCCTTATCCCCATGTTCCATTGTTCAAGATTGATAAACTCTAAAACCTTGGCTTCCCTTAGCTCAAGTGGAAAAAAGCGACCAAGGAAGGCAAGTTTGTAGGTCTCACATTCAATAGGTTCTTCATCTACCCTATCTATCCTACATTAAGTATACCATACTTGTGCCACACTCTTGAGTTGGTAAGCTTCCAAATCTGCTTTCTCTTTCGATGACACACCCATAATGCTCACGATCTTGTAAACCTCATCAATATATTCTTGAGAATTCTCATTAACTTTTGAGCCATAAAACTCCAAAGGGTTTATTCTTGCAAAGTCACTTACCCTAGAAGCTGGAGTAGGAACATTAGGAGGAACCGCAACTCCTTAGTTGGACACAAATTGGGTTAGTATCATAATGGAGGTCCAAAACTCCGCATTGGTCACTTGGTCAGGTAAGGGACCATTGTCTTGAGGAATCAGGGGAGCTTGGGCTTTATTAGCATTGTTCTCTATTGGAAAAGGTGGTCTTCTTAGAGGAATTTTTTTTAAATCGCAAAGGAAGATCTTTAGGGAAAGGAAGTCTTATGGTAAACTCTTAAGCAGGACATAGACCATGAAAAAAATGAGAATTTCCTAAAATGCCTTATAGCCTCCTATCCATAGATGTATTTCTCTTCATAACCATGAATAAGACTCTACTTGGCATGGCATGAAGGACACTCTAGGACATCTTAAACCTTGTGCTTTGATACCAAGTTTGTCACGATCCCATCTAGGGCCTAGTGGTAACATGGAAATCAAAATTCTACAGGTCTCCAACCAAGCCACTTGACATACCATAAAGCTTACATAAGGTAAAGTAAATGTGGAATCAATATAAGAGAGTCTAAACCATGAATCATAAATGAGAATGTAACTTGAAAACATAGACTCAAATAATTATCCAATTAATGCCCATAATCATGAACATCGGTGGGGCCTAAGACATGTCCCTAGCTCACCCTCAACCAAAGAAAATAAATATCTTTGAAGGATGAAATAACTCATAAACTGCCCTCAATAGATGAGGACTCACCAAGACTTTGTTGAATAAAATCTACTAGATACTTCGATGGATACAATCCTCAACCTCAACCCCAATAATATGAGACAGTTTAGGCAATAATATGCATTAGTAATTTTGAATATACTAAGTATGAGGGAATTACATGCAATGTAAATCATAAGATGCAGTGATCAAGTAAACTACATGGTAAGAAGAGATAAGTAAAGTCATGAGAGAATCATAATGATCAAACATTTGAAAAGCATAGTTGAAATCATGAAAGTACTTAAAAGGTCATAAATATATGAGATAGGGATCATAACCGATAATAAGACTATGCAAGCTATAACATGGAATCCCACTGTCTCTACATGCAATGAAGAAAGAAGACAATCTACTTGCCAAGGTAGACTCTACCCCGCTAGACAGGTTATAACATACGCTATCTGTAGATCCACTAGCTAAGCAATAAATCAACCTATGGTGGCATATAGTTTAAGAGACATGAGGCTGCTTTTAAGACTTTTGGTTGGCCCCCCACCTCAAGTCCACTCGATGCTAAGTCAAATTCCACCAAATACATTAACATAATAAACATACTTACCATATATCATAGCTTGTTCATAAACTTTATAATTCAGAGAATAGCTCATTTAATAACATAATTGCAATGTGAGAGCTGTCCTTTCATCATTATAAATCATAGTTGCATACTTCATATAATTATGTCTTAGGTCACCACATAAGGCCCGAAGTCACCTTACTTCATAACTTGCATGAAATTCATATCTTGAACTTAATTATAATTTATGATCATGATTCATACTTGAATTTAGAGTAAAACTCATAAACATAGTTAATTTGAATGAAAGTCATGATAATACCTTGAAATAATTGGATTCATAATCATACTTCCTAATATTATCTCTAAAAATAGGCTCATGCATGAGCAATCATAATTCAACTTTAAAATCATGTAATTAATGTAGGAACATACTTATAATGATAAATTATATTCATTTAAAACATAATTTAAATAGCCTAATAAGATTCATAAAACTAGGGTTACAAACCCAATTGAAATTAATGAGATTTGGAGTAGAATGTTAGGACTCCATAGGTGAAAGTCACCCATGGATCAATCCCTACACACCTTGATAAAATTTGACCTTAGAATTGAAAAAGGAGACTTGTTCTTGAAGAAACTCTAGCCAAGCTTGATGAAGAATATGAAACCTTGAATGAACCTTGAGAGAGAAATCTTAAAGTTGATTGAAAATTAATGAGGGAAAAGAATAGGTTTAGAAGTATATAGGATATTTTTGTACTGCATGTAGTCCAAAAAATGTCCATATACATTAATAAAATAATAAGAAAAGGACCGGAGTACCCCTTATTAAATTGTAGCTGGAACTCACCATGGAGGACCCATCATGGTCTGTGATGCTTATCACAATGCATGGTGGTGTCTGCGACGTTTGAATTGGAATTGAAATTTCTCAAGTTGCAGGGCAAGATTTCAGAACTTCCTCCACGAGATCCTTCATGATCTATGGAGTGTATCACAGTCCATGGACCATGGACATGGTGCAGTCCCTACAATATGATCTGTAGGAGTGACCACCACGGTCCCTGAAGATATACACGGCCCGTGGTGGTCTATCGTGATCTTTCCCTTGGGATATTTATTTGAGGTCTCAGGGGAGGGGTCACTATAGAGTGCTTCACGGCATATTGTGCTTGTTACATCCCGCACTTTGGCGCATTCAAAAAAATTAATTTGCAAGGAATGAGGTTGTGATTTATTTTATTTATTTTATTTAAGATTGGTGTGATGTTCATGGAAAAAAAATTGATGTGGAAATACGAAAGAAGGCCGAGGGTAAAATTGGGAATTTTGGAGATTACTTTGTGAATTGCAAAAAGAAACAAGACTTGTAGCTTTGGGTCTTAAATAATAATAATTGCAATAAAGTAGTTTGGGCTCACATAATAACAATAGTAATAAAAGAATTGAGGCCCAACACAAGAAATGGCCCATGTCTTGGAAATTTAGTTCATTAATTAAGTGGCCCATCAACTATTTAGTATATATGTCTCTAGAAAGTTCAAGACTCCAAAAAGAGAGCTAAGTCATCTTCCTAGAGAAGAAGGGACCGAAACTAGAAAACAAAAGAGGAAAAAATCCAAGTTCTTCAACTTTGATCCAAAAATCTTGTCTTCTTGAATTCTTGTCAAGTTTGAGGCCCTCTTCAATGTGGCATAATTAATTAAGCGAGAAAACTACGTTTGTGTCAAGTTGAAATTTAAAGAATAAGGTAAGAATTCTATCTTCTCTTGTTATGGAAGAAGTGGGTGTGTTGTAGCTAGTAGAATTAAGTGAAAATCATGTAATTATGATGTATGTGTGTGTGACCATGTGGCTGTACAAGTGGGTGTGTGTGGCCGTGTGAGGTGATGGTTGGGAGAAGAGGAATTGAACTTTATTTAGCTTGTTAGTGGTGTCGTTATGGCAGTTATAGTGTAATTAATAGTTTCATGATTTGAGACAACCTCAAAATTGGTTATAAGTTGTTATAGGGAATTATGTGATTTTATTATAGTTTATATGTAATTATGGAAGTAGAATTCTATTATGGAAATTATTGTCATCCTTAACGAATTTGGAAGAAGGTAATGCAATTTGGTAGTTTTCTTGTTTTCGTAGAAGTTTTGGATGGATTATAGTTTTGGTGGAATTTTTGGTATATTGTATGAAATAATGTTAATTTCTTTTGATTTATATCTAAATGGTTTTAAAATAGTTAGTGAGTGAATATGAAATGTTGATATTAGTGTCAAGGTGTGAAGTTGGAGTACAAATTATTGCTTCATGTAACAAAAAGAAAGAAGAGAAAGAAGAAAGAAGAAGAAGAAGAAAGAGTATTAATGTTACAATGTATTTTGTAGTAATTGTTGATGTTGTCGGTATTGTTGTGGTTTTTGTTGTTGATATTTCGGCCGAATTAGATTCTTGGAGATGTTGAATTTATAGAGGAGGTGTTGCCCAAATTTTTGTAGACTAGTAAGGACTAGAAATTAACCAATTGTGACCAATTGTAGAGTTTGGAAAAAATGAGAGTTGAGTTTGAGTGAGCGTAAGAAGCGGATAAGGTATGTAAAGCTCTTCCTTTCCTTCTTTTGGCATGCCTTAGGTGTAATAAGTCTTAATTTGAGCCTCGAGGGAAATCCTGTCCATGGAAATCTGAGTTTAAATTTCCTACAAATCATTCCAGTGAAATTGAACTTAAACCTATGTATATTGAAAAGAAATGTGCAAACATCCGTACTTTTACTTGTGAGATCGGATCATCCTACAACCTTGATAGATGACTCCGTAGAGCCAAATATTTGAAATTCATGTATACCAACTCATCTCGGCCGGAGGTGGGCCCACTAACTCCGAAACTCGCCTAAGTTGTTCTACTTAGTTATTATTGTACAGCATAGAGGGAAAACTTTTGCCTATGATTTTTCCTATTAAAAAATAATGTCTTAACCGTCCCCTTATATTCTCCTACCCACTTTGGAATTGTAAATATAACTTCGGAAATGCTTGATATATGTATATGTGTGGCATTAGTTTCTTACTACTCCGTTCGTGCATACTACTGTGACATCATTTGCCGGAACTCAGGTCGGCTTTGTAATCATACGCCCTATAATGAATTCGGCAGTATGATGTGTTATGGATCCCGAGACCCCGCCATGAAGCCGAGTACCATTTATGGTATTATGATGTGATATTGCATATGATATGTTCTGATGATATGATGTGTTGTGAAGATATGATATGTTCGGGGTTGTATGAAGATTTGAAACCTTATGGAGTATGATGTGTTGTGGTACCAACATAGGGGTGGTTACCACATTCCTAAGCCATAGGCATGATTTTTATTTGCATTATGTACATATGTTTCCGTACAGATTTTGATGCCCTGATTTGTATTTGCTCCTTGTACCTTTCCTTTTGGTTATGGTTGAGATTCTCTATATTTCATACTTTACATATTCAATACACATTTCATAATGAACACTCTTTCTCCAGGGGGCAGCGTTTCACGCCCGCAGGTACCAACGTTCGTGATCCGTCCATATAGGTTACACATATTCTTCTATTACAGAGTGCTCCTTGAATCGGAACCTTCAGTTTGGTATATGTATTTCCTATGTATATGCATCTATATATATTTGACCATTTGGGTACGGCGGGGCTCTGTCCCATCATATGTTTCCACTATGATCTATAGAGACCTGTAGACATACGTGTGGGTTATGGGTCGTGTGTGTTCATCTGTTTATGATTGGTGTCTTAATACGGTCCCTTACGTTATAATGGCCAAATCAGCCCACATGCTTGTATATATATATGCACCTATCTGGCAATGCGCGTTCCATTGCCCTTTTGTTGGATATGATATTTTCTGCACGCACGACCGCTTAAGATAATACTTGTTTACTGTTCTAATTAAATAAAGAAGACTCAATCAAAATTCTTCTATAATATGATGAATCAGTATGTAAGTTCATCTGGGTGTTCAGATAGGACGCCAGTCGAGGCCTACAGGGATGGATCATGACAAAGCTCACCACGGTCTTTGGTGCCCTGTCATGGACCTCACCCTGTAGGTCTGATACTCAAGGTCACCACCATGGTGGTTCACCACAAAGTGTGGTTCCCACTGTAGCATGTAATGGATTTCGTGGTCATAACTTGGTGCCAAAATTGTAACTTTTTAGAATATTCATATTTTGATCCTCGTTTTATAACTTTCCAAATTCTGGGGTATTACATTACCTAAGAAGGAATTTGAATGTGAATGAATATGAGGAGTATTAACACATGAAACTCCAATTGATCCATTAGTCGAGCAAGTCTCTCATGCCGAATTTAAGGTTGCTTTCCAACTGCTTGCCAATCTATGGCGACACAATCTAACTGAGTATGGTACATATCATGCACCTAAATGTAGGGACGGATGCTACAAGATTTCTTAACTTAATATGAATGAATCCTTCAGAATGTCATGGTTGAAGGTGGACAAGGATCCACAAGAGTTCATTGAGGGCATTCAAAGGATTATTTATATTATGGGTGTGACTTTAGTGGGGTGATCATGAGTGTCATTCATCCCTACATTATGAGACAATGTAGGCAAAATATGTATTAGTACATTTGAATGTACTAAGTGTGTGAGTTATGCATGAACAAGTAAAGAACGTAATCAATATGCCATAGAATGCATGACCAATCCTAATGAACATGAGTATAGTTTAAAAACAATTTAAATCATAAGAAACTCTTGTTCAATGCATATCATAAAACATTATCATAAACTCATAACTTGACTTCGTATAACTTCAACTTCAACTTGTATAGGATAGGACCATTAATTAATAACTAAGACCATGCGAGCTATTATATGGAATCCGATGACTTCTACATCGAGACAAGCCGATGACTCCTAAATCAAAATAGGGGAGGCTATCGTGCCAGGGCATATTCCAAAAATAACTAAACTCAACTCAACTATGATATATGTGGATCCACTCGCTAGGACATAAAGAAAACCTATGTGGGCAACATATTTTGGGACTGTAGTTTGCTAGTAGGATTTTCTTGGATAACTAACTGGGTTATCGGGCCAAACCCCACATAGAAGCCCTTTTGGTTCTTAGTCAATAACCCAATGGAAACTCATAAATATGATCATAACATAGTAGGGAAAGATAGTAATAGCTTATCAATCCATATTTAAATCGTATTAGGAATAGCTCATCTATTTAATGATTCATAAGAATCTATAACTTCAGTGAGAATTGTCGTTATCACCATCTTTAAAAATCTTTTGATCTTAACTCTAATCATCATCATAACTTTAACTTTAGAATCATAAATCTCAACTTTAACTCATATAAAACGTTTATTGAAAATTATTTAAATCATGATAGACTCATAAACTCATCTTAAATTCATAATCATAGCTTGAAAATATAACTTTATGCATGGGCATCTATAAATCAACTTGAAATTATGCTATTCATATGAGAACATGCAGATAAATATCATTGATAACATTTAAAAATGAAACCAAATCAGCCCAATGCAATTCATCAAAACTAGGGTTTATAATCAATTATAAATTGAATGAAAACTTGAGAAATATTTGGGACATCATGGGTGAAAAGAGCCCATGAATCAATATCCACATACCTTGAGTGAGAAGACAACAGAATTTGGAAGAATTTGAGAATTTTGATGGAGATCTTGATGGAATTTTTTGGAAGTCTTCAATGGAGTCCTTGAGAGCCTCTTGTAGAGAGAGAAATATTTGAGTAGGTGAATTGTAGAAAAATGAATGGAATTAAAAGTTTAGGGTAGTTTATAGAGTAGAATTAGGCTCTAAAAATGTCTAGGTTCATTAACTAACAACTTGAAAAAAGTTTAAAGTTCCCCTACATAGAAATTGAATTCGGACGAAAAACATCTTCCAAGTCCGTGACGCGGAGCTTCTCCCGAATAGGCCAATATTTATCGGATGAGTTTTTTGTCGATTTTGACTCGGGGAAATAAATTACACTGAACATGAAAAAAAGGGTGATGCAGAGTTGCCGCACACCACACTGTTTTGTGCAATTTTGACAAAATTTAACTTTTGATATAAGAGTCCTAAAAATCCACCGAGACTATTTTCCTATAGGTTTTGACCCCCTGATCGACATTCCGGATTCATATTTTCCAAAAAGAATAAGGATAATGCATTACGCGAGTGGCCTATTCCCAAGTCATTCTTAAGGCCTTTATGAGCGTTTTGAGGAATGTTACAGAGTCTTTATTAGATCTTGGAGAAAACCTTTATTTTGTGACACCTTATCTTTCTATTAAGTTTGATGTCAATCCCAAAATCTTGTAAGAGCCTTTCTATGTCTATACTCCTATTGGTGATTCAAATTTAGCTAAACGGGGTCTATAGAAATTCTCCGATCTCAATTTTTCATAAATTCACCTTAGCAGTTCTTGTAGATCTTGATATAAGCAACTTTGATTTTATTCTTAGTATGGATTGGCTTCATTCATGTTATGCCTCTATTGATTATAGAACTCATGTTAAGTTTTAGTTTCCAAATAAACCTATCTTAGAGTAGAAAGGTAGTAATTCCATAGTTAAGGGTTAGTTTATCTCGTGTCTAAAAGCTCATAAAATAATTTTCAAGAGTTCCATCTACCATTTAGTATGGTTAGGGATACGAATTCTGAAACCCCTACTCTTGAGTTAGTTTATGTTGTGAATGAGTTTTCGGATGATCTCCCTTATATTCCTTTTGAAAGGAAAATAGACTTTGGTGTTGATTTTCTCCCGGATACCCACCCTCTTTATAATCCTCCGTATAGAATGATTCTGGTTGAACTTAAGGAGTTGAAGGAACTATTAAAGGATCTCTTGGATAAGAGTTTTATTAGAGCGAGTATCTCTCTATGGGATGCTCCAATTTCCTTTGTTCCAAAGATGGATGGTTCTCTTCACATGTGCATTGATTATCGATAGTTGAACAAGGTCACAATAAATAATAAGTATCACATCCCAAGGATTGATCACTTGTTTGATCATGTCACGACCCAAGCCTAGGGCCTAGAAGAGAAACGACAAATGATGAACCAAGAGATACCTCACCCAATCATCATACCATTCAATTTACTTTTCATAGGTAATGACATTAAACAAAAGAAGAAATAAAAAAGGAAACGGGACTAAGGGAAAACATAATGGAATAAGGGTTCGTTATTGAGTTACAAACATTCATACATCTATGTCTAACAATACCTTCTACATCATAAACTTGGCGGGGATAAGACATGTCCCTAGCTCATCCTCAATCAATATAAAGAGAGAGTCAAAATAAAATGTCTAGAAGTCTCAACATTTAACTAGCTAGAAAGACAAAGCACTATTGCTCTCAAAACATGGGAATTCACCCAAAATTAGCCTTCAATGATCTCTACTAGACACGTGGAGAAGAATAAGGAGGAACGTTGGTCCATACATTTGATATCATGAAATAAAAAGAGTATGCATTAATACTTTGAATGTACTAAGTTATACCCTCAGTTTGATAGTTTGAGTAGCTCGGGCATGACTAGGAATTTACATGAAGAGCCTAGTCAAGGTCCAATGCAATGAGTCACAATTAAGTTCAATTGACAAGACCTTTGAAATTCCATGGCTAAGGCATGCAAGGAAAGACATGGATAAGGCATTACAAATTCTGGGCAAGCTAAGGCAAGGCAAGGCTGTGGTCGTGGCAAGATCGTGGCTAAACAAGTATGGGCTAAGTGCTGGACAAAGGGATAAAGGTTGGAGAGACTAGACCACAATAGCAAGTTGTGCGAGGAAGGACCTAGGCAGAGTGTAGGCACGTGGGTAGGTATCACGACTCAACCTCGTAGGCCGCCACTGGGAACCGACTTGGACTCCCCGTATACCTAACTATCATCTGTGGTCAAATTGAACTATAAATAAAACAATATCATGTAACAGAACCCCATTGGGCAATAACATTTTCATAAACCTATAGCCCTTTTAATTTATGTTGTAACATGAAAGGGCATGCAAGCCGACGAGGCTTTCATAACATAATAACATATACCATAAATCATGTAGGCTCAGCTAAATCAAACTGATATACACAACCCACATACACATGTCTGCAGACCTCTAACAATATCAATGACAACATATGGCGACATAGGGCCCCCGCCGTACCCCTAAATAGACAAAACAGTTCTATACATAAGTGGTCAGTACCAAAATCTAGGCTCCGATAAAATAGAGCCTCTTCCAGTTGAGCTGAGCTGAATCCTAAGCTGACAGACTCCAAAACCTGTATCTATACCTACGGACATGAACGCAGCCCCCCCTCCCCCCCGATATAAGGGGGGTCAGTACGACATATGTACTGAGTATGTAAAACATAACACAATACGACTAGAGGCATATCTGAAATAGAGAAGTAGGGGATAAAATATCAAATTAGAAACCTATACCTAGAAAAGTAAAATCATGCATGCTCAAATTTTTAATAAAGTCGGCCATATTATGGATCCGGTGAATCATATCTGTAGTACCATCACCTCCTTATTACCACACATCATCACATCATCATATATATACATATGTACCCATCCTTCTAGTGAGGGTGTGATGAACAATGCAGTAGAATTGTGCATGATTACTATTCTCAGCCCCAAGGTCGACGAAATAAGTGTTACAGTATGCACGAGTAGAATAGTGAAAAACAAAACACAATTTAAATAATTATCTAAGACTCAATGAAGTCATCAAGTGAACCATCACTTGGAAGTAATTGAAGTACCTGTTAGGTGTCATGGAGGACTGTATGGAGCGTCAGGAACCATAGACATATGTCATAATGTTGCCAAACAGCTTATAGGATCCAAACGTCTGTCCTCGTGGAGCCCTTAAGAATAAAGGCCTATACCTCCAGTTACTATTTAACCTATCGAAGACTCAAAGATAGTAGCTTACTACTTTAAAGTTTGACATTCAAAAGTAAGTGAGGGTCCTGAAGTTATATTCAGAACCTGGAAATGGAATTACCCCTAAAGCTCATATCATATCCTGCTTACATCTAAGATATGCCAAAAGAAAGAGAAAAGATAGGCTTTACATACCTATACATAAAACATACCAAGAGAAGCTTCATATACCTCTTATGAGTTACACTTTATCCTGTTAGCCTCATCGTCCTTTGAACCTATTCAATACGAAATAAATATGAATATAAACAACCCTTGACTGTACAGCTCCTTTAATTATACATGAGTATTCACATAACTCATTTCTTTGCTCGTCTTCTTGACTAGTTCCTTAACTAGTTAAAGAGTTAACGAAAATCGGGTAGCACCTCCCCTATAATATGCCCTATTCGAATTTCCAATCACACCCCTAATAACTATAGCCAACCAAAAACAACAACCTGTAACATATATACAAGTAATTTACACCAACATTACACAAACAAACACCAAATAACTCACTCCAAACTATCAAAACGTGAATGCTGGACAACTTACTGTCTTGCATTGTCGCTTTGTTTCGAAGGGGTAATTGAGGGAAACAGGCTTTATGTCCTCCATGAAATTTATATACATGTGTCTTAGGGTAGCATACAATTTCGAATCACCCCTACATCAATTCTGTACAAAATGATATGCCCAAAATACAACAACAGTCCATGTAAGATGTCCAAAACCAAAATCTGGGCAGTACCTCTTCTATACTTTATCACCCTTTTTCGAGCTGATAAAAGTAACACTGGATTTTTAAGGCTAAATTAAAGTTATAGAACTATGAAATACCTTTCCAAAACATATTGAATCACTCTAAATGAATCTGTACACAAGAATTTATACTAATATTACTAACAACAGTCCCATTCAAAAACAGGTTTGTTAACTAGCTCTTAACGTTTTCTCTTATTGTTCTTTCAAATTTCTCTCAAGTTTCCAAGTGTAAGGCTGAAGAAACTACTCATTATTCATACTAATACACATATATACCCTCCACGTGTCTGAGGAACACCTTAGATAATTAATTCACGGAGAAAAATTGGAGACTTACCTTAGTTTTCTTCAAGCCGTGGCTGCCTCTCTTTTATTCTCTACATTTTTGTTCTTAGTTGTTGCTGAATTTTTGAACCAAGAAATAACCTATGAGTCATTTAACATGTAGATATATGTTTCCTAAGGGGATGACATGTGGCAGCCCCTAAGGGTGACATGTAGATATATGTTGCCTTAGGGGATGGCACGTGACAGCCCCTAAGGGTGACACGTGTCCAGCCCCTATTGGGCCAACACATACATACTGCCAATTAGGGGCTTCCACGTGGAAGTGAGGTCCACCCCCACCCCCAAGCAAGCAGGTGGGTTACCTGCTTGCTTGAGGTACTGCCATGTGTCATCTTCTCCTTGATGCGACGTGTCATCCTCTCCTCTTTCCCATGGGTTCGTAATCTCATTCGTAATCTCGCCTCACTTTAAGAGCCTATGCAATCCTTGCTATGTAAGCTTGACATGTACTCAAGTAGCTTACGTATGTAAGACTTCTAAATTAGTGGTTTACATAGATAAGTTGAGTCCTACGAGTCATCACTTGGTCTCCAACTTATTTTGGATTCTTATAACGTTATCTCTAACCTCCTCTACTATGAGGTGTCCCATTCTCCTTTCCTTAGAGTTGTTTGATAGTGTTGTAGATTATCTAAATCACATGGTAACTTCCAAGGATCTTAAGAGACATTCCGAGCTCAATAGCGTGGGGTGTAATATCCTTCCCCCATTTAGAACATTTGTCCCCGAATGTTAAATAAAACTTCCCTCAAAACTTTATACTGATTGTACGGAGATTATTTTCTATTGCAATCACACATATTTTAATCCAAGTAATTAATATACGAGTTTCAGGATTTGGGATTACCTATATATATCGGGAATGGGTATGAATACTTGTGTTTTATGTCCTCTTCAATTTCTCAGGTCATCCCCTTTTTTGGTTTTGGTTCTGCCACAGTATCTTGATAGGAGGCACGTCTTTAGTCTACAATCTTTCAGTTTGCCGATCTAAGATGGCGATAGGTTGTTCCTCACAGGATTCCATTTCCTAGACATCATCGATGGAATATACCCTGAGTGGCTCATCAGTACTATTGCAAAGTATCCCTATCTCATGGACTGGGCGTATAGTTTCCAAATAAGGTGGTAAGCTCAACTTACCAGCCACTTTGCCCATCTTACGAGCAACTTGATACCGTCTAATGTATTTTGGGTTAAGTTTCCTTTTCTAGGTGACCTTGTTATGAACATCCAATCATCAATTTGAACTCTGTATATTGATGGCGATTATTTGTATATCACTTTTGCTGACTCTAGGTTGTTAGTCAATAGCCTGCTTAATCATGTCAAGGCCTTTTTAGCTTAGTCTTTTTAACATCGACCCATCTAATAGGGGACTTACACGTCTTTCTCTACCAGTCTTGTACAGGGCCATTGGGATACTGGAATAGTAATTATTATTGTAGGCAGCTTGATAAGTGATAGATAATCATCCCAGCTATCTTCGAAGTTAACAACACCATCTCATGACATATCTTCTATCGTTTAAGTGGTATGCTTTAGCCTGTTCATCAGGTTTAAGGGTAAAGTAGTGTACGAAGACTTATCTGTCTTCCCAGTTTCTTCGCAGACTGATCCTCGGTAGTTAGCTATAACTTAGGCTCCTTCGTCTGGGATAATAGCTATGGAGACTCCGTAAGGTCCTACCACTCTTTTACCCTATAATTTTACATCTTCTCAACTGAGTAGGTAGCCTTTGATTGAAGGAACATGGGCTAATATCGTTAATCACTAGGTAACATTCCCTCTAGAGTCTTTTGTAGACGGAGTGAGAAGTGAGTCTTGTAGCCTTGGTCATATTATAGAATTTTTGACCTCGTGTATTACTTCCCATCTTCAGTAAATGACATCAACTGGTACCCTTACCTTTTGGGTTTTGCTGTTTCGCCCTCAGAGCTAACTGCCAAGTGGTCTCGAAATTCCCTCGCCCACTAGCCTATATAGTCATTCTGTGGTTTGCCTCTCATTAACTGGTACTATGGTGAAGAACTGTGGCATTCGAGTGCGTCGTTAGTTAGAAATTAGCTAATCCTTCTTTTCTTGCTTAAGTCCTTTTTATAATACCCTCAACGTAACGCATATTACTCTAAGAACATAATCTCATGTCATTTCTCCGCTGCTAGTTCAGATTCTTCCATCTCGCACGACCACATCCGCACTATCGCATGAAATTCCACCAAAATTTAGAAGTTAAGCATGCTTGGGCGAGACAAATACTGAGATGGTGACCTCCTTGGGAAGTCCTCATGTCGCATTTCATGGTAATCTTTGCAATAATGTGCGGGCCACTCAACTTAGCCCAAAATTTATCTTAGCATCGTCTCACTAGTCTTTATGTGTTGCCTTGCCCTTTCCTCTGTTATCTTGTAACCGGTATAGGGGTGGATCTTTAGTTCCATTACGACCATGTCCCTTTTTGGTCATTTTGGTTTAACTCCTCCTATTGTATTCCCCTTTTTTTGTACGCACCCCTTCATTGGTGTTGGCTACTGAGTACCGCTAAAGTTCGTTCATATAGTGACCTTTAGAGCCGCTTTGAGTTTAGTCTATCCTTAGTTGGTATAGTCCTGAAGAAGTTTGGAATATGAGCTCGCCATCTTGTAGTAACCAGCTAGTTCTGCCCGTCTTACGTAAACCATTTTACACTTTCCTTACCCCAGCTGGTAGCACTTTATTGTTGTTATCTCGTGTCTTCCTTTACCTTTACAAAACTGTGAGAAGGTGCTCAACTTTACATGAGAAATACCCTAGCTTCGTCTCGCTAGGTCTTACCTTTTCGCACTTCTTTCCTTTCCCCTATTCACTTTATGCTCTTGTCATTTCCTACCACAGGAGGCTTTTTATTCTTTTGTCCTTAGTTATACATCTATCGTAACATCATTTGCGACCAACTCTATAGCTAATATTTTGGCTTTTGGTCTAGCATGCTGTCATTATCTTTTGTAGTGTCCCTTGAGTTATTCGATATCCTTTCATTGCTATATTCTTTTGCTTTTATACGTACCCACCTTCTAGCATTATGTTATTCCAGGTCTTGCTGGAAACTTCTTAACATTATCTTGCATAGCATTCTAACTTCTATCCAATTATTGACGACTTCCATATCTTCCCAACTTGGTTCAACAAAGGATCTTATTAAATTTTGAGCATCCATATCAAATATGTTGCCATATCAATTGCCTCCATCTTACCCTTGCAATTTTCTCACTTGCTTCCCCTCTTTAGAGGGTACCTATACCTTTATCTGCTTATACCTTGCTCTATGTCTCTATGCCCAGTTTTAAGTTCGTCCAGTTTCCTTTCCTAGTCTACTTGGTACTGTATTATGTCCCCGTCTTTCTGCATTTTTTTGCCAACCTGATTATCCACGTACAAAACCTTGGCTAAATCACAAAGCGATTGGAACCTTTCCATACCTAGTGCGATATCTCCTCTATTAATCTGTACTTAAGTAATGGGACCCATGGAACAACTCGCCTAAGGCCACATTCTACTTATCCTTATAAAAGTTAATATACACTTGTAGCCATTCTAAATTTTCTTTTAACTAGGCAACATTTCTATTCCGATATTCATTGTCCAATGTTCTCTTGGAGTAGTGGCTTTCCTAATCTATATCCTTTGTTTCTTGGGATGAATGGAAGCTGTGCCATTTATTCCTTAAGTTTGCCGTCTTTGTCTCTTAAGAGTTCCATTACTTTCGGGGAGACATTGTGTACGCGCATTACTCCTTTATACCTTATAGCTCTTTCCCTTACTGTGTACCCAACATAGGCTTTTAACTTAGTCAATGTATACCAAGTGCACCTTACTAGTGGGTCCTACTTTATCCCTGTATAATTATATCACACCGTTCAATTCATACTTATATATCCCCTTTTTAGTCCGTACTCACATTCAGTTCCTTACATCTCTTTGAGGTGCTTCTGTCCAAAGCTCTTCCCCCAATTAGTCGATGGAGAACTATAAATTGTTATTGTAACCCATTTCCCAACCATTGTAGGAAAAAACTAGAATCTCTTAATCATCACAGTACTTCTTTTAATCCTTGACCTATCTGGTTTTCTTCTGAGTTTATCCTCAAGTTATGAACAAATCATCTAATTTACAATAGGAGTTGGGGCTTGGTACTTTCAAAAAAAGTGAAGCTCAATTACTGGATATTTTATCCTTCCACCTGAACTTCTCCCCTTTTGTTTTCTCCAGCACAATTACGGCTGGAGATACTGTGGTCTGAACTGTACTGCTCAGATAGGCTTTTGTTTCTCCGTAATAAACTTCCCCGAGTAAAAAAGGTATCCCTTATTGACGACATAAAGAGTACCTCTTACTGCTTTGGTTAAACATAACAGGGGTACTTGGTATCACTTTCCAAGACATCTTATGAATCTATGTTTCATTCTCTTTTCTTGTCTTGAGAAAATTTTGGCAGAGTTTCCTCTATATTTCTTACTTATCCCAAACCTGCACGCAGAAAATACCAACAATTTCTCATAGGGCCAACACAGACATATATATATATTTATATCATATCACGGCTACACAGGGCTTCCAATATCTATAATAGTATGAATATAATGGACTTACCTCGTATGTCCACCTTCGAACTGCATCTGTTGCACTTCCTGTCTACTTTTCAGGTTTCGCCTTTACTTCATAATCATATGTCAATACCCTACCCAACAGATATCTTTTGTACCTTTACTTTACTTACCTGCGTGCTTCGTAACTTCCCATGTCATCAATTACTTCCTTCTATTGGTGTCGTCCTTCTATTAAGATCCAAGATTAGTATAAGGAATTGTCCTATGACTCGGATCTATAGAATAATCTCAGATGTAAAAGAAAGGTAATATCCTAAATGTCCTATAGACTCTTGTTTATAAATGTGGCGCGCAACACGTCAATACATAAGATTCTACTAGATACGGTCTGCAGATAATTCAAGGATGAACTGCTCTGATACCACTTCTGTCATGATCCAACCCCGTAGGCCACGATTGGGGTCTGACCTGGATCCCCCGTATACCTAACTATCATCTGTGGTCAAATTGAACTATAAATAAAATAATATCATGTAACAGAGCCCCATTGGGTAATAATATTTTCATAAACTTATAGCCCTTTTCGTTTGTGTCGTAATATGAAAGGGCATGCAAGTCGACAAGGCTTCCATAACATAATAGCATATACCATAAATTATGTAGACCCAGCTGAATCAAACTGATATACACAACCCACATATATATGTTTGTAGACCTCTAACAATATCAATGACAACATATGGTGGGACAGGGCCCCCACCGTACCCCTGAATAGACAAAACAGTTCTATATATCAGTGGTCAGTACCAAAAGCTAGGCTTTGATACAATGGAACCTCTTCCAGCTGAGCTGAGCTGAATCCTAAGCTGACGGACTCCAAAACCTATATTTGTACCTGCGGGCATGAACGCAGCCCCCTCGAAAAAAGGGAGGTCAGTACGACATATGTACTGAGTATGTAAAACATAACACAATACAACTAGAGGCATATCTGAAATAGAGAAATAGGGGATAAAATATCAAATTAGAAACCTATACCTAGAAAAGTAAAATCATGCATGCTCAAATTTTCAATATAGTCGGCCCTATCAGGGATCCGGTGAATCATATATTTAGTACCATCGCCTCCTTATTACCACACAACATCGCATTATCATATATATACAAACGTACTCGGCCCTCTAGTGAGGGCGCGATGAACAATGCAGTGGAATTGTGCATGATTACTATTCCCAGCCCTGGGGTCGATGAAAGAAGTGTTACAGTATGCATGAGTAGAGTAGTGAGAAACAAAACACAATTTAAATCATTATCTAAGACTCAATGAAGTCATCAAGTGAACCGACACTTAGAAGTAATTGACGTACCTGCTAGGTGTCATGGAGGTCTGTATAGAGCGTCAGGAACCATAGACATGTGTCACAATGTTGCCAAACAACTTATAGGATCCATACGTCTGTCCTCGTAGAGCCCTTAAGGATAGAGGCCTATACCTCCAGTTACTATTTAACCTATCGAAGACTCGAAGATAGTAGCTTACTACTTTAAAGTTTAACATTCAAAAGTGAGTGAGGGTCCTGAAGTCATATTCAAAACCTGGGAATAGAATTACCCCCAAAGCTTATATCATATCCTGCTTATATCTAAGACATGCCAAAATAAAGAGAAAAGATAGGCTTTACATACCTATACCAAAAACATACCAAAAGAAGCTTCATATACCTCTTATGAGTTACTCTTTATCCTGTTTGCCTCGTCGTTCTTTGAACCTATTCAATACGAAAGAAATATGAATACCAACAACCCTTGAATGTTCAGCACCTTTAATTATACATGAGTATTCACATAACTCATTTCTTTGCTCGTCTTCTTGGCTAGTTCCTTTACTAGTTAAAGAGTTAACAGAAATCGGGCAGCACCTCCCCTATAATATGCCCTATCCGAATTTCCAATCACACCCCTAATAACTACAGCCAAGAAAAAACAACAAACTGCAACATATATACAAGTAATTTACACCAATATTACACAATACAAACCCCAAACAACTTACTCCAAACTATTAAAACGTGAATGCTAGACAGCTTACTATCTTGCATTGTCGGTTTGTTTTTAAGGGGTAATTGAGGGAAACAGGCTTTATGTCCTCCATGAAATTTATATACATGTGTCTTAGGGTCGCATACAATTTCGAATCACCCCTACATCAATTCTATACAAAATGATATGCCCAAAATACTATCAACATTCCGTGTATGATGTCCAAAACCAAAATTTTGGCAGTACCTCCTCTATACTTCATCACCCTTTTTCGAGCCGATAAAAGAAACACTGGATTTTAAAGGCTAAATGAAAGTTATATACCTATGAAATAGATTTCCAAAACATATTGAATCACTTGAAATGAATCTGTACACAAGAAGTTATAGTAATATTACAAACAACAGTCCCATTCAAAAACAGGTTTGTTAACTAGCTCTTAACATTTTCTCTCATTGTTCTTTCAAATTTCTCTCAAGTTTCCAAGTGTAAGGCTTAAGTAACTACTCATTATTCATCCTACTACACATATATACCCTCCACGTGTCTGAGGAACACCTTAAATAATTAATTCATAGAGAAAAAATAGATACTTACCTTAGTTTTCTTCAAGCTGTGGCTGCATCTCTTTTATTCTCTACATTTTTGTTCTTAGTTGTTGCTGAATTTTTGAACCAAGAAATGACCGATGAGTCATTTAACATGTATATATATGTTGCCTTAGGGGGTGACACGTGGCAGCCCCTAAGGGTGACACGTGTCCAGCCCCCATTGGGCCAACACATACATGCTGCCAATTAGGGGCTGCCATGTCGAAGTGGGGTCCACACCCACCCCCAAGAAGGAAGGTGGGTCGCCTGCTTGCTTGAGGTGCTGCCATGTGTCATCTTCTCTTTGATGCGACATGTCAACCTCTCCTCTTTCCCATGGGTTTATAATCTCGTTCGTAATCTCGCTTCACTTTAAGAGCTTATGCAATCCTTGCTATGTAAGCTTGAAATGTACTCGAGTAGCTTATGTATGTAAGACTTCAAAATTAGTGGTTTACATAGGTAAGTTGAGTCCTACGACTCATCACTTGATTTCCAACTTCTTCAGGATTCTTATAACATTATCTCCAACCTCCTCTACTATGAGATGTTCCATTCTCCTTTCCTTAGAGTTGTTTGATAGTGTTGTAGATTATCTGAATCACATGGTAACTTCCAAGGAATTTAAGAGACATTCCGAGTTAAATAGCATGGGGTGTAATAGCAGGCGCGAGTTTGGGCAGCTAGAGATAGATTTTAGCACCAATAGAGAAGGTTTTCTGTATGTTCATCACACATACGTTGGCAGTTGGGTGGTTGGACAGTTTCTAGCCACTTTGGCCTTGTCGGCATTGTAGATAGACTTATTTATTTGAAATTCAAATTTGGCCTATTATTTAGGGATGTCAATTGAGTTTGTATTACACATGAATGGCATCTAACTGGGTGTTGTGGCCTATTTAATGGCACAGGTAGACCAGTCATAGGCAGAGAGTCGTTGGATTAGAATTTTGTAAGGCTGATTTTGTCAGTTTTTTTGTAGCATGAGTTTAATACAAAGTTGGGACTTGTTCTTGTATGTTCTGGTGTGTTTCTATATTCATATCCATTGTCTAAGTGTGAAACAAAATTGAGGGAAAAGAAAGAAAGGGTTTAGTCTAAATATTAGGCTGTCGAAGTGGGTTAGACCATCATGAGTTAACACCTTTACAACTAATATCAGAATAAAGGGTTTCGACACTAACAATAACTGGAGAAAATAGTTATAATGACTTACGGGAAAAGGTTGCATGATTAGAGGCCATTTTGGGCATGACAAAAAGCAATAAAGGCACGGTTGTTGTTTTGACGCAGAATTCAGGGCATCAATGCAATGATGTAGATTTATCGTGGGAATGTTAATGGACAGTTCACCGAATTTTGGGCTTTTCATGAGTCTGTGGGTATACAAATAGGCCTTAACAAGGAAAATGAAGATCTAAAGTCGAAGGTGGCTATTGCAAATCTGCCCAGAGAAGGCGTAGAACATGCTAAGATCAAAATTCCTTAACCTAAGTCATTTGATGGTATTCGTGGTGCCAAAGAACTAGAAAATATTATATGGGATCTAAAGCATTACTTCGCTAGTACTTAAATCTGAGTCTGGGGTCTAGCACCACTCCTACACTCCCCCGAATGATGACCCAAACTTCCACACCTATAGCACACATTCGATCCCACTGGGCATTTCTTGTAAAGCCGTTTGGGCTAACTAATGCCCTAGCTACTTTCTACAACTTAATGAACAATGTACTTTATGAGTATTTTGATGACTTTGTAGTAGTCTACTTATATGATATAGTCATATATAGTATGACTCTAGAAGATCATCTATTGCATTTGAGAAAGGTGTTGCAACGACTTAGAGAATACCAACTTTATGTCAAGATGGAAAAATGTGAGTTTGCTAGTTGCGAAATAACGTTTTTGGGCCATTTGGTAATCGAAAACCAAGTGTGCATGGACCCTAAGAAAGTGTAGGCAATTGTAGAATGGCAATCACCCAGCAGGGTTAAAGAACTGAGATCGTTTTTAGGTCTTGCAAACTATTACAGGAAGTTCATAGCAGACTATTCAAAGAAGGTTGCCCTATTGACAGATTTGCTAAACAAGAATGTGAAATGGACTTGGTCAGAATCAAGAGAGAAGGCTTTTCATTCATTAAAGAAGGTCATTGTATCTGAACTAATATTACGGCTACCTGACTTTGATCTTCCATTTGAGGTACAAACTGATGCCTCTAATTATGTTGTTGGCGGTATACTAGTGTGGGGTGAACATCATGTTGCATTTGATAGCAGAAAAATAAATTCTACAGAACAAAGGTATTCTATTCATAGGAAGGAGATAGTGCCAGAACTCTATTATCTTCAAATCTAGAGGGTGTATCTACTTGGGACGAAGTTTGTTGTCAAGACAGACAATGTGGCTAATGCATACTTCAAAATCTAATAGAAACCTAGTTCGAAGCAGGCTAGATGGCAGGAGATATTGGTTGAATATGACTTTGTGTGGGTACATAAATCAGCAAGCAAAACCAAGTGGCTGATGCATTAAGTCGCAAAGAGGTATTTGCTACTGTTTATGCAATTACTAGACTTGAATCTGATTTTCTTGATAAGATCAAAGTTAGTGCTGCATATGATTCATTATATGTTAAGTTAATGTATAGAGTGAAGGAGGGTACAGTAAAATGGTATTGGATCAAGGACGATGTGCTGGGGCTGAGCATTAATACCAAAATACCAAACTGAACAAAATTATTTCAATTTTTCAGTTTTGGTTTTTTGGTTTTCGGTTCATATTTTTTGCTATTTTGGTTTTTCGATTCAATTTTCGGTAACACATTTTGTTGTATTCGGTATTTCAGTTAACCGAAATTAATACATACCATATTAATATATTATATTAGTCTATTGATATTTAATTATTAAATATTTTTTATAAATATTTTCTATTTTACTTTTCTACCCTTACCCTAGGTTTTACTTTTTAGTTCATTACTTCATTTTCCTGTCTTGCTAATCTTCGATTGATCACTCTAATCTCTCATTTCTTGATAGATATAAGACAAAATTATTTTTTTATGCAAAAGGGCTTGACACATATAGAAATATTTTAAAGAATATAAACTTGTGAAAAAATAAATTTGAAAAAGATCACTGCCAAATGTCATATCACGTAAAGCTTGAATGAACATCTTGGTTCGAAGCTTTGACGTGTTATAGCTAAGAGGTTTCGTAGTTGACTATGAACTCTAACGGTATTAGATATCGTTGGGTTTGACTTTGAACTTCTAACAATGATAGGGATTATTTGAAGTTAACTTTGAACTTTTGAAGTTGACTAAGATCTTCTGATGATGTTGGTGATCATTCCAAGTTAGTTTTCAATTTTGCTCAACTGGGGACCATCTATAGTTGATGTCAAACTCTTGATGATGAAATTTTTGAGGTCGTCCTCAAAAGTTTCTATCATAGTTAAAGGTCTTAGTGAATCTCAAACTGTTGATGGGAGACTTGTGGAATTTTTGAGACCCTTTCAAAAATTGTCCCTGATGCTTCTTTTGATGCTTCTCAATTGTGATTTTTTGGAGAAAGATCTTCTTCTTTAGAATTTTTGAGTCTCTCTCAAAATTTCTGTCCCAGTATCCATTATTAAGAGAAAAGAAAATCTTACGGGAAATATGACTGAGCCATTGTGGCCCCTATGTATCTTGTTGAGGCAGAAATCAGGTCAAACATAGTTCCCCTCTCGGAAAGTAAATGAGAAATATGAAATTTTGATTAGAAAATGATTGAGGCCAACATAGGCCACCTACGTATCTCATTCTTGAGAATTCAGGTCAAACGTAGTCCATATACAAAAAGGAATATGGAAAATAAATGAAGGGGTGACTGAAGACAATATAGGCCGCCTATGTATCTCATTCTTGAGAATTCAGGTCAGACATAGTTCATTACGAAAGAAAATATTGAAAATTTATAAATGGGTGAGCGAAGTTAACATAGGCCGCCTACATATCTCATTCTTGAGAATTCAGATCAGATGTACTTCATTACAAAAGGAGTGGTATTAAAAAAAGAATAAATATAAAAACAATTACAAGCAAATGATGCAATTATAGGGAAAGAGAGTAAAAGAAAATTTTGAATCTCCAAATATAGTATCTCTTGATAGCATCTGAGTTGATCGATAATTTAGTGACAGACAAGTCGATCTCTAGCCGTAGTATTTCATCAGATAAATATATCGATGTATTGTCATAACCCAACTCCGTAGGCCATGACTGGGGTCCGACCTGGACCTACGTATACATATTTATCAATTGTGGTCAAGTCAAACTATAGACATGCAATGCATATAAATCAAGTATAGTCAAACCGGACTACAAACAACACAATGTCATACATCAGAACCCTATTGGGCGATAACATTTTTATAAACCTGTAGCCTCTTTCATTTGTATCATCTCATGAAAGGGCACACAAGCTGACAAGGCTGCCATAACATAATAACATATATCATACATCATGTAGACCCAGCTGAATCAAATTGACATACACAACCCACATATACATGTCTGTAGACCTCTAAAATATTAAAGATAATATATGGCGAGACAGGGCCCCCGTTGTACCCCTGAATAGACAAAACAATCTTATACATCAGTGGTCAGTATCAAAAAACTAGGCTCCGAAATAATGGAGCCTCTTCTAGCTGAGCTGAGCGGAATCTTAAGATGATGATCTCCCAAATCCTGTATCTGTACCTGTGGACATGAAACGCATCCCCCTGAAGGAAGGGGGTCAGTATAACATATGTACTGAGTATGTAAAACATAACATAGCACAACTGGAAGCATATCTGAAATAGAGAAGCAGGGGATAAAATATCAAATTAGAAACCTGTACCTGTACTCTATGAATTACAAAAGCATACATGTTCAAATTATACCATATAGCCGGCCCTACCAGGGATCTGATGAATACATCTGTAAAACCATCATAGGCCCTGTGCCATCACCACCTTATTACAACACATCATCATATATATACATACATAACCCGGCCCTCTAGTGAGGGGCGGTGGACAATGTAGTGAATTGCATGAATCTGATAACCGGCTCGGGACTCAGCAAAGAAGTGTTACAGTATACACGAATAGAGTAGTTAGTAACTATATGCAATTTAAATCATATCGGAGACTCGACAGAATAAGAAAGTTAAGTTTTTGCCTGAGGACCCGAGTAGTGGTGTAGTCATCTCGAGTGTCCTCTAAATGCCCTTATGGTCTGTCTCAATTGTAATCTCGGGGATCCTAGACATGTATTAACATAGGGAAAAATCATTTATGGAATAAAAACACTTGGTGTCATATAGTCTTTAAGACTTGGAGCCTGTACATTCATTATCTCCTTAATACATAGAAGTTTCCAGAGAAATAGTTCAACTATTACAAGAGTTCGATATTCAAAAGTCAATAGGAGATGTTTAAGAATGGATTTACCCCAGAGCTCGTATCATATTTTACTTACAACTAAGATATTCCAGAAAAGAAAGAGAGTAAGCTCTACATAGTTTGTACCTCTCTTCATGTGGTCATCCTGTACATATTTCGTATCCGGCCCATCCTGGGGCTCGGTGAACAACTATGGCATCATAGTCTCATTTTCATACCAAGTACATATCAAGATAAGGGAGATATAGCTTTCCACACACTACTTTTTGACATGTAGAAGCCTTAACAGGCAATAATCAATTCTTACAGAAGTTCCAATACTAAGCAGTGGATAGGGGTTATGAGGCGTACTTGGAGTTCTGGGAGTGAAATTATCCCCTCATTTCATATACCATTTAATTAAGGCTAAAACATGCCAAAAGGGAAGAAAGACAGCTTTACATACTTATTCCAGAAACATGCTAAGAGAAAGCTTCACATACCTCGTATGGGTTACTCTTTACCATATTCGCCTCGTCGTCCTTTGAACCTATTCAACACGAAAGTATTACGAATATCAACCACTCTTGACTTTCCATCACCTTAAGTTATACCCTAGTATTCATGGAACGTATTTCCTTATTTGTTTCCTCGACTAGTTCTTTAATTAGTTAGGGCGTTAATGAAAATTGGGCAGCACCTCCCCTATAATGTGCCCTATCCGAATTTTCAATCTCACTCCTAATACCTATAGAAAACCAAAAAAAAACAACATGAAGCATATGTTTAAGCAATTCACATTAAAAATATACAACATAAACTATAAACGACTCGCTCGAAACTACGATACCAAAATAAGGTTTGTAGTTTCCATTTTACAAAACCTTTAACCGTACGAAGTGGGGGGTCGTGTGGATGAAACCAACATCTCCCCCACCTTCTTTAGGACACTTTTAGTCCCTGCAACAGACACCACACGACCAGTATCATCCCCCACACATACAATGCCTCATTTCGACTATAATTTAACTATAACGATTCTAATTTAGTTTATTTCGAACGTCGAACATTTCCATGATTTTTCTTAAAATTACAGCAGCCTATAAGGTGTGTAATACACCCTATAAAAAACACCATAAACTTCAAATTAGAAGAGAAGACCTTACCTTACCCGAAATTGGCCAAAACTCACCAAAATTACGCCTCGCAACTTCTCTAGCGCGATTTAAACGCCGTGGCTGCTTGCTGTACGATTTGTGCTGCACCAAGCCATTAATTTATACTACTAATACCTTATTTTTCTCCCAAGCCATCACGTTTTTCTCTCTACAATTAGGGTTTGTTTTCTTTATCTTTGGCTGATGTTTAAGTGTAGGAACTGCTGTATAAGTTACATATACACATATATGGGTGATCCCAAGAGGTGAAACGTGTCAGACCCTAAGGGGAACATGTGTTCAGCCCCTATTGGGCCACCTTGTCCATGAAAACAAGGTGGGGATGCCATGTGGCAGTGGGGCCCACCTCCCTAAGCAGGTGGTTCACCTACTTGAACCCAAGAAGGTGAGTCACCTGCTTGATTGAGGTGCTTCGATGTGTCACGTCTTCATTGGCTGCCATGTGTCATCTTCTCCTCCTCCTCGTGGGTTTGTAATCTCATCATATTTTAAGAACTCGTGTAATCCTTACCACGTAAGTTTGGTATGTCCTTAAGTAGCTCAAGTATGTAAGACTTCTAAGTTAGTAGATTCCGTAGGTAAATATAGTCCTACGACTCATTACTTGGCCTCCAATTCCTTTCGGATTCTTATGTCTCAATTTCTAACCTTCTCTACTATGGGGTATCACATTCTTTCCTCCTTAGAGTCGTTTGTTAGTGTATGGACAGTAGGGGTCTCATGGCCACTTTCAATAAGACTAAGAACGCGTTTCAAGGTTCAAAAGTGCGGGGTGTAACATGTATTGTTTAAGCAAATTAATGAATTCTCTCCTCTAGGTCTTTGTCAAGTGGACATGGAATCTAATATCTTGGGCACATTCATCAGCTCCAAGATTTAGGATTTCAATCTAATCTAGATTCAACTTATCTTGACTTTTGTCCTGGTCTAATTCTTCGGTGAGGTGTTCGGGTACCATCTCATTGTATCATTCGACCTCATCATTCACTTTATTTTGATCATTTAGCTTGTGATATGACATGATATTGATAGGTTTTAAATTAGTGTTACTGATAGTCTTCGATGAAGCATGATTGACCTTTTGTTTACACTGACCTTCTTTAGGTACTGAAGAAAAAGCTTGATGGGGTGCCATGATCATAATTTCAAATTTCTCTCTTTTGCTTAGTGAGGCTGTGACTTTCTCAAGACTATCAGGATTGAATGTTACAATCGCCTTATCTGTACACCAATCTTATTCAATTTCAATCATATTAATAGTTACCCCTTCGTGATTAGGCAAGGGGTTATTATTGGCATTGGGAGTGGCGGTTTGAAGAACGACAACCTGATGATCTCTCAGGTCTTGAATTTTATGCCTCAAGTTGATACAGTCCTTGGTAGTATGTCGAGCACCTCCTGAATGATAAGCACAATAAAGATTGGGCCTATAAAGTTTGAAATTGTGATTGATATTCTTTGGGTCGATCATCTGTATCATGCCTGCCGCTTTCAATCTCTTAAAAAGCTATGTTTGCCTTTCAATCAAAGGAGTAAAGACTCGAGAGGGTTTATTCTCTAGGTTTGGGTAAGGAAGATTGTAATTGTTTCGTAGAGGTGGAGGTACTTGATGGTAGTTTAGAGGAGTTTGACGAGTAGGTGGTGACATTTGGAAATTTGGGTAGTGTAGAGTTTGGTATCTAAGAGGAATATTTTGGTAGTGTGGAGGTGGATAGTTATGAGAAAGAATTTGATAACTATATTAGACCTAGAAAATTGGGTAGGAATTTTGTGGAGCTGGGGGATTGGTTTTGGAGGGTGAGGCTTTTTTGGAGCTAAACTCGGACGATCTCTTTGTTCTTTTATCATGCGCATGAGAAATAAAAGACATATCTTCCTTTTTTCTTTTTCAACAAACCTGAGGAGACAGCTTGGACAGCCACACGGGCAATCCTTCTAGTCTTAAGCCCTTCTTCAATAGTCTCACCTATTTTGACTATCTCAGCGAATTTTGCTCCTACAAGCAACAAAATCCTGTCATAATATTTAGGCTCTTGAATGCGTACAAAGACTTTGATAACATTTTTTTCAATCATGGAAGGTCGAACTCTGGCAACTTCTTTTCTCCAACGGTAGGCATACTCTCGGTAAGTTTCAGTAGACTTTTATTTGATTTTCCCTAAAGAGTAATGATCGGGAACGATTTCCACATTGTAGGCAAATATCTCGATGAAGTCCCTAGCTAACGCATTCCAACTAGATCATTGCTTTATTAATTGAGAGGTAAACTATTTCAAGGCTTCCCCATTCAAACTTCGGCTAAAGAGTCGCATCAACAAAGCTTCATTTCTTCCAACTCCCATGAGTTGGTCATAATATGCTCTCAGATGAGCCAAAGGATTTATGGTTCCTCCAAAAGTGTCAAATTTTGGACTTTAAACCCCTTTTAAAGGTCCAAATTTAGATGAATACCCAAATCTTCATAATTCAACCCAACAGCATCTGGGGTATAGTAAAACTCTTTCATAGCCTTTACGATCTCCTCTATAATACTCTTCTTACTCATTTCCTCTTTGGACCTCCACACTTTCTCATTCTCCTCGTTGCTATTAGGTTTGAGATATGTAGTGTAAGAAGGATATGATTTTGGTAGTGTTGGAACATAGAAAATGGGTTTTGAAGGTATGGGTTAAGAGGTACGTGGGTTTTGAGCATTTTGATAAGGAGTCTGGTACATGGGACAAAATGTTTGAAAATTATTGATATTTAGGCCTTGAAGGGGAGGGAAAGTTTTGGAGTTAATAGTATTTGGGGCTTGAGGAGGAGGAAAGGTCTGAGAATTTTTGAAATTTGGGCCATGAGGGGGAGGAAAGGTTTGAGAGTTATTGGCATTTGATCCTTGAAAGGGGGGAAGGTCTGAGAATTGTTGGCATCAAAGCCTTGAAAGAGAGACGGTGCTTGATATGAAGAGCTAGCCTGATGTGGGTTAGGAATGGTTAAGTCAATCATTGGTGATTTTTGATTTGGAGCGACCTGAGGGTTATTTGGGATATTTGCTGGTGGATTTTGAGGATGAAGATGAGCGGAGGCCTTCCTTCGCCTAGAACCGGCATGTTGGCAGTGATAGACAAATTTGACAAATCTCAATTTTTCTGTATCTCAACTCTCATCTCGGCGATCTGTTGCACCAACCAGCTCATTCTATTCAGAACCGATAAGGTCCATCACAACAATCTCAGTCAAATCAGTGTCATTACTATTGCTAGTCATTTTTCTTTTTTCTATTATCAGATTTAGATCGGGGAAGGAATAGTTAGGAACTTTGGATCTCATGAAGTATGGATGCTCGCCATCTTATCAACAAAGATCAATTCTAACTACCTAAAAAGAAAAAAACAACTCAAAGGTAAAACATATTAGTTTGCATTCATAATAGATAATGATACATATTACACTAAAAGAAAAATAAACATATAAGTGTCGCTTTGTTTGAAGACAAGATAACACTCAGGTATTTTGGAAATGACAAAATAGACAAGAATTTGCCTATTAGATTTTGGGACTAGTGAATCGAGAAGGTTGACTTGAGTTTAGCCAATTTCTTCGTGCATCTTTCACAGTTGTATCTTGACATTTGTTGATGTGAAATTTCTACTTCCTTGTAAAAATGAAGGGGGGAAAAGAATGCTCTTGGATAATAGGAGTTGGGCCTTGAAAGGATGCCTACGTATCTCACGAAGGAGAAATCAAACCGTACATAGTTCGAATAGCTTGAATATCTTTTCTACTTGAGATGACAAATAAACCTTTTTAAGATGAGAGAGAGCGAGATTTGAGATTTGAAAGTGAACTCCGAATTTTTTTGGAAACCTTAAGACTCGACGAGTGTTTGAACAAACTTTTGATAGTGACTTGATATTTGTGCCTATGAGGCTCTAAAACAATTTTGAAAAAGAGTGGACTATGTTTTCGAATGAAACAACATATTCACACAAACAATTATAACATGTAGCACATAAACAGTTATTGTGCGTCATAAATAGATATGTGACCCTTTTGTGTCAAGTGTAGGCCTAGTGATTTGAAAGATGTATAACGTTATTTAAAACATTACATTGCCTCAAGAAATCATATTTATACAAACCTTAAGAAATAAACTGAATAGGGATACATGACATGAAAAGGGAATATAAATAATCACTCCCACGCAGGAGTACAATCCTATGTTGTGCCTCAAGGAAAGGTACTTCATTCGTGACATCTCCGAACGTCAACGCCTTTTGAATAAAACAACTTGTGAAGATCTTTTTCGACTAAACTATGCTATTAAAATAAATTATCAACACCAAGGGACAATGCTTTGCTAAACACGTCTAAAAACCTTCAAATTTAAACACATAAGTATGATTCTCCGTTTAAGCCAAAGGCCATTTTGGACTCAAGGTGGTCTTTCTAATGGGCTCAACACGCCTTGAGTGTTTGGTCATCTTTGGCCAATGCTTAAATAGGAATTTGACTTCGCTCTACACCAGGTGGACTGAAATTGGCTTTAAAAAGAGACCGGTTACCTAAGTTGGACAAACTGTGAGATGAATATAATAAACAACATTGGACAACCACGAACCAACTACCCGTTTATTACTTCAAAAAATAAATGATTATATTTAGAAGAAATAGCTGCAGATAACCACGTTATTTAAAGAAAGGGCACGAGATTCATATTACTATTTTAAGAAGGTTTTAGCACTTAAATAGCCTCTAACATGTGGTTATCCAACGATGTAAATCATTTGGCTATTTAGAAAAAATATTTAAAGAAAAAACACTTAAGCTCATTTTGAAATATTAATTATTTGAAACACTTTGAAATATTTGAAAGGGAAATTTTGGTCAAAATGACTAAGTAAAGGATATCATTAGGTAAAATCGTTTTAAAAGGGAAATTTGGTCACAAAAGAAAATGGTTCCTCTTTTAGGGGTGTTTAACAAGTCAAACCTTACTACCAATTAATATCTAAATAAATATAAATAACGTAAATAAATAAATTATTACAACCCAATTAAATAAAAATGAATAAAATAATGAAAATATGGAAATTTGACACACCACTTAGTTTCCGTACGTCTGGACTAAGTATTTGGACCATCTACATTTAGGGCTTTTGGCCCCGATTCCCTGTATATAGGTTGTATATACACTATATATCAGTGTATACAACACTGTTTTCCACCGGTATTTCGTGTATATAGGCTGTATACAACCAATTTTTTCTCCTCGACATGTGTTATTCAGCTCCTCAGCAGTCAGAACAAAATGGGATCGACCCGAGACTCGAGACTCGACGATATGCAATGGAGAGAGGAGTCCAAAATGAACTCGGATAGGGATCATATGCAAACAAAATGAGAAATAAAAATTAACATTTGATAAATGGTAAAGTTCCAAAATGATGTGATATAACTACTATAATGTGTACTTAATTAATCAATTACCAATGGTCAAAAAATAGGAATGGGCAGGGACTAATACAGCAACAAATTAGTTATGCAAAGCTGAGACATAAAACGCTTAAACTAATCTTTGCCTATTTAGACAAGAAAGATCAGAAAGGGAACTAAATCATTTTGAAACTATTTTAGCAGTGATGAGATGAAGAACAAACAGATTAAAATTTTTATAATTTATTCATTCAATGATCAACTTAAGAGCACAAACAAACTCAACAAAAAGCTTGAGATAATCAGGACAACACAAACTAATGTATAATAAAACAGTGAAGGCAAAATAAAACCTTATTCTGAAAAAGAAATAAAAACACTTCAAAAAGCAAAAAATTTCTTGTCCAAGGATACTCAAACAGACACAATTTAGGACACAATTTAGATACAAAATCATACTCAGGTTGCCAAACACGTAAAATAATAATGCTAGGCTTGGATAAGAAACTGTAGAAAATAACTATTTCAACTTAGTAGACAAGAGATTAAGATAATACAATCTCATGCTTGATTAAAGAAATCACTCTTATAACCCAAAGATGATACTTTTTAAGAGCTAAGGCAAGACATTGGTGAATCTTAAAGAAAACAGGGGGAAAACTAAGCATTTAACCACACAAACAAATACAGACACTCATGCTCCCACAAAAATTGACATTAATCATTCTAATAGAGAATCCACAATTTTAACAATAGTCCTTTTATTCTAAAAAGAAAGCCAAATATTTTTTACAGTTTTTTTATTTTATCACAGCTAGCAGGATAAAAATGAGCAAAAGGAGATTAGGCAAAGTTTAGACGAACAAATGATTCGAAACAATTACAAACTTAAGACATGTTGTGAATCTGATATTAAACAAACATTTATATTGCAGAGAAACATGCAGTTATACACTTCGACGAAGTTAAGACGAGAAACAACAAATACCCACAATTCGATATCTCATTTATAAGCATGTCTTAACAGAAAGGGAGAAAAACCAAAGATCTGAAACTCAAACTTATATTAGTAGGCACAACAAACTCATTTCGTACGAAAAGAAGACACATATATGTAATGACCACCAAGGTCATTTTCATGCTTTTGCATGTTATTACCATTTTACCTCTTTCCGTAGCTTCTTTATAGCTTATATATGATGTCAGGATGGGTGGCTCGCTTCCTAAGGTGTCCGGTTGAGTTTTGAGATGGTTTGGCCATTTTTGAGGCTTAAGGTCTGAAAGAGTTGACTTTAGTCAACATCCAAAAATTCGGGTGTCGTATGAGAATTCTGACGGTTCCATCTGCTTTGGAAGGGCCATTTTGGTCTAGAAGGAAGGTTTGTTTGGGTTTCGGAGTCTTCGTTTTGAGTTTAGGTGGTTTTGCCATTTTTACTTTAAGGTTTGGCCTAGTTTGACTTTGGTCAACATTTTGGTTTAATGCACTCGAATGAAAATTTTGTCAGCACAGTGAGCTCCAGAATGCCAAGTTTGGTCTAGAACGACCTTTGGTATGGTTCCCCAGGTGATCATTCAGAATGAGTTTTTGGCCGTTTGTGCATTTTAAGTGTTTTTCTTTGAAATTCCTTGAGTTTGGTCAACATTCCGTCGAAACAACCTCCATTGGGAAATCTGTTGATTTCGTTGAGTGTGGAATGCCATTTTCAGTTGGGCCCCGTTGAGGGATTTCGAATGAGTTTTGAGCCCCGTTGAGGGACTTGTTTCCCTTGGTGAAAATGCACCAGCACAGCTGCTGGTGCACCTCAAATTTATTCTATGCTTTCACGGGCCCTTGATCGCGTTCGCAGAGGTCGAGCCTTTTGTTCTTCGCATTTGTGGGCTTCAGGCCGCGTTCGCGAAGGTATGGAAGGTTGTACTCCACTTTCGCAGACAAGCCTCCGCATTTTTAGAGAGTCAACTTGCTGACTTTTGTGTTTGCGGAGCGTGTCTCCGCGTTCGCAAAGAACATTGAGGGGGCCTGGCAGTGAGGTCTTTGAAGACCCGATGCCATCCCTTTTCTCTCTATTTCCAACATTTTAAAACATGATTTTTGGAGAAAATCTTGATCATTTTCAATCATTTTTGTTCTGGTGCATTGGGGATTCTTATGGGAACGTTCCGAGACCTTTTTCTATCCTAAAAACCTTGTAAGTTTTGCGTAAATTTCATTATATCTTGCATTTTAACACTATTCTAGGGCTTGAAATTGGTTGGGTTGTTTGAGTTCTTCTAGTGCTCGGAATGTGCCCTTTTTTGGGGAACAAGTTCCTTGCATTATTTGGGACCGTTTGAAAGAGTTGGGTTTTTGATTTTGTGCTCGGGTCCTAATGCTGAATTTTGACCCAATTTTAGTTCCGTTTGTAATTATAGCAATACGGGTATCGTAGGCCTTGTTTTGTTATGTTCTTCGATAATTTGATAGAGTGTCATTAGTTGGAGGCGGCCCAAAAAGGAAAGACTCAAATTTAGCGGTTCGGGTGCAGTTTCAGCTTTTAGGTAGGCTATGGCTTACTCCTTTTAGAATTGGCTTGGCTAGAATTGTATATTTTGAGTAGTAATGCATGATTAGGTTGGTGATTTAGGTGTTGATAGTCCATTGAGAAGTTAAGAGTTGATGATCATCGTTAGTGATTAGTTGGGGCTTTAGTTGTTGGATCCTTATTCTAGGTGATTTCTTGGCTTATTTATATCGCTTAGAATCCTTAGAGCTTGCTCCTACGTGATTTAAACATAGGATGCCGTTTGTTTGACTTGTTTGGTTTTGGTTGTCAGTTGGTGTTATTTTGGTATATGCCTATATCTTGCTAGCTTTTAATATTGAAATGTTGGGACCGAGGCCGTGTTTTTGGTACACCGGAGTGTCACGTTAGTGATTTGGCACCTCTGGCGGGATTTTTACTCAACTCGACTGATATATGATTTTTGACTTACTACTTTTATTGAATTGCCTTGCCAGTGTTAAAACCCCTTTTTAAAGAATAAAATGGAAATTTCAAATTTTTGATTTATAAATAAGTGTAATGATTTAAAGAAAATACCGGTGACATTTTAATTATGGCAATCCTATTGAGAATCTCGAGGCGTGAATTCTGGGCGACCCATTGATACATTATTATTATTATTATTATTATTATTATTATGGACTTATTATTATTATTATGGACTTGATGTGTGAATTTCAGGTAGCCCGTTGGTACATATCTCGGGTTATTATTATTACTACTATTATTGAGAAGCACGAGGTGTGAATTTCGGGTGGCCCATTGATACATATCTCTGGTATTATTATTATTATTGAGAAACTCGAGGTGTGAATTTCAGGTGGCCGGTTGGTACATATATCGGGTTATTATTATTACTACTATTATTGACAAGCATGAGGTGTAAATTCTGAGTGGCCCATGATACATATTCGGGTTACTATTACTATTACTATTATTGGGAAGCTTGAGGCGTGAATTCTGGGTGGTTCATAATATTTTTGAGGATATTGAGACTTACCTACGAGTTTACATTGAGTATTATTTTGGTATTTTTATCAGATGGGATTATTGATGTGCTTACTTGATTGGTCGGACTTGCTCGACTGCTGTATGATTTTTCCCGTACACCTTTCCTTGGATTTATAGTTTGTATTCTTCTCTTATTATCATTAGTATCATCGTGCTGCTTATTATATACTTTATTCCTTTTGAGCTCGGTCGGCCTATGATGCCTACTAGGTACCCCGTGTTTTGATACTCATACTACACTTCTGCATCTTTTTGATGCAGCTCCCAATTCGAGCCACCCTCAGGTGTGCCTGATCATCCGTAGCGGTGTCAGTTCCAAATTATGGTGAGCTCCTAACGTTCAGAGACTTGCTACACCTCTCTTTTGCTCTGACTTGTATTTTGTATTTTGGACAGTTAGATTTGTATTGCATATTTATACATTTTGTCAGCTTTTGTACTTAGCAGCTCCTTTAAAGGTGACACCAGATCCGGGGTATGGTCTAGTATCAGTTCGTCATTTCTTTTGATCACTATCGGGCCTTTTGTATATTTTGTATTGTATTTACATATATATACCTTGGCCTGATTTTTCTTTAGTTATATTCGTTCGCTTCCGCCTTCTTATGTTATTAATTATTTAATTAGATTTAGATTTGTCTTCCACTTGTCTTGGGTTTGGCTTGCCTACTCAGGTGTTATGGTAGGCGCCATAATGACCCGGATTTGAATAGTGAAAATTTAGTTGTATTCAATGCTAAAACAACGAATAAAATATCAGCTATTTTTGACCGATTATAAGGAACATTAAGAAAATCAGAAAGTTAACCACAAACAGTAGCTATATAATCATGAACCACAAATTTCAAAACACCCAAAATGTCATCTCAAGAGCAAGAAAATGAAGATGAAACAGTTATAAGAGAAATGGGTTACCTCCTTTGGAACAGGAACCGAGGAACCGAGACTGACGAGCTGGTCACGAGCGCTTCTACCACTGAATGAAACTCCTACGAAACTCTGAAGGAGACCTCCGATGAAAGCTCTGAGAAAAGACCCTAAGAAAAGCAAACCCAGAACATTGTAGTTATGGAATCACTACTTCTTCCCTAAATTTTCTCTTGTCTCTTTGCCGATCTATTTACTTGTAAACTCTAGTTTCTATTTCTCCTCTTTTTTTTTCGTTTCCCTATATTCTGTAATCTCAAAAATTCCAACCCCTAACAAAGAAAGAGGATAGGGTATTTATAGAAGGAGATTTAAGGCTCGAAATAGGGGGTGGGGGGGGGGAAGAGGACAGATTCTATGGATAATAACAAATTCTAAAATTCAAATCCCTAAAACCCCTAAAGAATATGCCGAATATTTCCCCAATATGCCAATTTCTTCAACAAATTCGGACGGATTTGAGGGTATATGGATGGTAGAGATGCGAGAGAAACTTCTTGAAACTACTACATGGCTCAATCTTGCGAGTAAAGGACGAGATGTGAAGCCTCTAGCTGGGTTGTATTGTTTATTGGGTTCGTCGCTGAGGAAGAAGACGGAACAGTGAGGGTACGCGTATATGCATGGTATTGTACGCGTTTGGAATTACATTTTTGAGTGTATGTGCGCACTGGAGAATTTGTTGAAAGAATGTATATGCCATATGTATGTATGTAGAGGTTGCTGGATCCTTGTTTGCTTTTTTTTCCTTCGAAATTTTCATCTTATATATATAAAAGTAAGCTTACAAGTACCTTCCCTACAGAGGCTAGCAGGGCAGTAGTGAACTCCATCTTATAATAATGCCAAGGTAGTTCTGGTAAGGCTACCCAGATTGGCACTGTTGGGGTTTCTTCATCAGGTTTAAAAGTAGGTGTCCATGTCTGAATCCTCATGAGTTGGACCTCTATTGTCATTCTCTGTTTGGTCCAGACAGTATTGTAATCCAACTCATTTTCCAAGTCAATGTAGACATGTCTAGCATTGAAATGAGCAATTTTGACACCTCCTGAGAGCTGAGTTTGAATGATAAATCTCCTTCTTATCAACTCTATCTTTGGCATGGTGTGGGTAAATTTGCCAACCAAGGTGTATTTGCATCTTTGAGCTAGTTTGTGCATGAAGTCTTCTTTTTCAAAAAACACAGCAGGCAGGCCCTATTTGGTTGTGTATTCAGGGGTGGCTAATTCAATAGGAGCCTCATTCTTTGCTTGATTATTTCTGAGTTTGGCAGCAAAGGTCTGAACTACAGTGTAAGGGGCAGGCTGAGGGACCTGGCCCTTTAAGTTGGGAAAAATATTTTTCTGGGGTTTTGGTTAGTGGTATTTGGTTGAGGTTGGCTATTGACTGATTTAGTTCCAACATGTCTAGGACCAATATTAGCAGAGCTGCTGGGCACCTTAGGTTGACTAGTCTAAACCTAGATGTCAAAATTACTAGACACCTTAGGGAGGCTATTGTGGGTGGTGGTAGGCTGTTGAGTGTGTAGCTGGTTGCTAGGTTAAGGAATAGAATTGTTAGGCATTTTGGTAGGAATTTCAGGGCTGCTTTTAGAATTGATTTTGGTATGATCAGTGCCCTGCAAGGAGTTACCTACAGCATTACTAGGGATTACATTTGCATGAGGTTGCAAATGAACTCCACTGGATTTCAAATTGGCAGTCTCAGAGTATATCAATTTGGAAGGATTGGTCTTACCTTGGAGGTCTGCAACATTAGCACTGTTACATTGCTGTAAAGTTCCTAGGGCATGTTTATCATTTTTGGAAAAAGGATACATCGACTTTGCATTATCAATTGTGTGCATATCATCCTTTAGCTGATTGAATTGATCATATTGTTGATATTGGTCTTGAACCAATGTGTGTTCTTCAGCTTGATTATCAGTGAAAATGTGCATATCACCTTGACGAGTGTCTTGACGACTTTTTGAATTTGAATTTGTTGTTGATGATTCGAGACACCTCTTGTAGCTGGGAAGTTGTGCATTGCCCTTAGGGACATTTTGGATTTGATCTTGTGACAAATGGTTCGCCGGAGCTCCAGCGCCAGCACTCTCATAGTGACCCTGTTGATTTGGCAAATTCGAGCTAATTTGAGAGGATTTGATTCCTTCTCTAGTGTTTGTGAGTTGCTGAAACTTCTTTTCATTAGGATGTAGTCCAATAACTTGAACATTATCCAAATTCGAAACTTGAACATTTTTTGCAAAAAACTCGACTGTGGCACCTCCAGTAGCACCAAATTTGAAATTCGAATTGGTGGGCATATATTCCAGACAGTTCACCTGGTGGTGTGTATTTGTATCATTGAAACGCCCCGTTTTGCATTAGTTTCCACCTGAAAATGTCGCCTGAGCTCCGGCAACCTCTCCGGTACCATCGTCCCCAATGATTTCACCGTCCATTTGGGTTAAAATTTTGGTGGTAGGAGCGCCATGAGGTGCGGAACAAACCCCAGGGGGTCCGCCGTCTCGAATGTCGCCGGAGCCTCTTCGAATATAAAGGCGCAACTCCGGCGACTCTGCGATGTTTCTCTTAGGAGTCGCCTGATTAGTGCTCTCAAATGGTGCGGTGGTTTGATCTAATTTTTGGACTGTATGTAGTCAAAACGTTAAGGAATCATCTACCACAGCTCTTGATACTCGAATCAAACCATGTTTCTGAGAATTGATGATCTTGTGTGCAATTCTCAGCTCCTCTTCAAAGATAGTGATTGCATCAGTATTTTGTTGACCCATCGATGGTAGTTGAGTCAAACCAGCTTCACTTGAAATTGCTATTGTGTTTTCAGTGTTATTTTGCAGATTCAAAGTGTCATTAGCTGGATGAAGGGGTGATGTTTGATGATCTATATTCGGTGGCCAAGGGAGCTTCACCGGCGGCGGTGAAGCCATTCAGACTTGTCGGAGATGATGAACAGTATGAGAGAGAGAGAGGAGATAACCGTTGGAGTCTTTTGTTAATTGGAATTGGGGATGGGTTAATAGGATTGGGCTTCAGTCGTGGGCTTTGCTGTGTTATAAGGAAATTATTGCAATGTTGCTGGGTTATCAAGGGAATAAGGGAATGGAATTTAAATGATGAAGGGTCGGTTGGTATTGGAATATTGTAAGTAGGGCTACTTATCGGGCGGATCAGATGGATTATTATGCTTAACGGTTTGACCTAACGGTTATCGGCTTTTAAAAGTAATAATCCGCTAGCCAACCTATAAGATATCGGTTGGTTCAGTATCGGATTAGCAATTATCGGATGGTTATCGGGTGGTGTATCGGTGGTAACATGTAAGCTACAATATGTAAGTCCCTGTATTTCAATCAACATCCCAAAAATAAGCTACGATATGGATAATTAATTTTATACCACTAATTTAATAACGCTAAAATCAGTAAAGCACATATCAAAATTAACAGAAATAATTAAAGCATATTCGAAGTCAATTTAGATATAAAGTGAGGATTTAGCACATTAACATAAAAAATCAGTGAACTAAAGATCTGAAACCTCAAAGAAATTCATGCTTTAGACAAAATTCACAACAAGAGTAAACATGCATCAAAAGAACATATTGAAAAATCAATAGACACAAATGACTAAGAGGACCAAGAAGGCTGGAATCGTTGGAAAGTATGGTACCCGTTATGGTGCTAGTCTGCGCAAGAAGATTAATAAGATGGAGGTTACTTTTGTGAGTTTTGTGGAAAGCATGCAGTAAAGTGGAAAGTAGTGGGAATTTGAGGTTGCAAAGATTGCGGCAAAGTCAAAGCCAGTGAGGAGTACAATTCGTAGACTGAGGGAGCAGACTAAGAGTTAGAGCAATCGTCCCCTTCTAACGGTTGTAGCTTATGATTTGTCTACTTGTTTCGACAAATTTTTCAATTTTGAGAGAGAAGAGAATGAGAGAATAGAGATGAGAGTATGAGACAGAGGCAACAGCCAGCAAGTGCAAGTGTGCAACTGACAACTTATTTAGATTTAGGTAAAATTAGGGTCTTATAATCTAAATGGACTTGGCCTATTTAATTAAATGGGCGCGGCCTATTTAACTAAATGGACTTGTCCTATTGAGGCTTATTTTTAGGTTTACAAATTATAATTACCATACATATTTTATATGTTTAGGGATAAAAATATAATAAAATATAATAAATTCTTAACGGGTTAACGGTTTACCCAGTAACAAAATAGAGTAATCTGTCCCCCACACCGATAAGCCGTTAATTATAAAATTTAAATTCATTCCCCAGCCTCTAATCCGATAACCCAATACCAATAAGTCATTAAACCAATTTTGTGGTTGAGTTATCGGTAGCGATCGATTTTGAACAGCCCTAATTGTAAGTATAGGTGTACTATATATTGTATATGTTTGTTCTTGTTGGCAAAGGAAAATGAGGTGGAATGGTGATGGTTTGCCACGTGGAAATTGGGTTATATTGTTGATGTGTAGTAGTAAATTATGTTGCTGGAAATTGTATAGGGAAAATAGATATGTTGCAAGGTAACGATGTAGTGTTGGAGGGAATTGGGTATTGATAAATAAGGAAAGTGGGCTCTAAACTGAAAAATGGAATTGGAAATTGTGTAGAATGGCTAGAGTTTCAAATTAGAAAAGGGTACTGGTTTCAATTATGGCCAATTGAGTGAAGAAATTAGCCAATTTGAGATTAATTAGGGAATTAGGCTAAAATAAAAATAAAAAGAATTAACACTAATTAATTCACGAGCTTCTTAATTCTTACAAAATAAATTAATTAACCTAATTAAAAACTAATTAATTCAAAAAATAAAAGCTACTAATTTAAGAAATAATTAAAAACAATTAAAATCTTTTGAGATGATTTTCGAATAATCATAAAAGTAATAATTAAGGGTATAATTATATAGAAATATATATATTATCCTAAAACTATAAAAATGATAAAATTAAGTAGGAATAACATAAGAATATTTTAATTTTTATAAAAGCTAATTATTTCAAAATGTTCGAAATTAAAGAAGCTCGATAATTAATTTGTGTCATGGAGAGGCAAAATTGGGTGTCAACATCACATGCAGAGAGTCATTGGGTCAGAATTTTGTAAGGTTGATTTTGTGTGTTTCTTTGTGGCACAAGTTTAATACAAAGTTGAAACTTGTTCCTGTACGTGCTGGGGTATTTTTATATTCGTAGGCATTGCCTATATGTGAAACGAAATTGAGAGAAAAGAAAGAAAGGGTTGGGTCTGAGTGTTAGGCTGACAAAGTGGGTTAGATCATCGTGAGTTGACCCCCTTACACTAAGTACGTAGGCATGTAATTCAATGAAAATGTTAAGGCAATGCAAGATAAGATACAAAAGTAGATGCATGCATGACAAATCAACATAAATAACTTTAAAATGTTCACTTTGTGGGAAGATGACCATAACAAATATTGAAGATCATGCGAGCTATTACATGACATCCGACATAATCCCTATGTTGGCACGGGGAGACTTCTTGCCGGGTAGAGCTCCGTCAAACTTTATATTCATTCCTTAACTTTAACTTTAAGGTTTTTTTGTGGATCGACTAGCCTAAGCCTACAAAGGCTCCTATGTTGGTGCATAGTTAATGGGACCGGGGTTGCTAATAGGATTTTCTTATCGAATCCATCCTCAATGCCCGATTCGTTGCTAAGTAAAATCCCACAGAATAGTTTAATATCATAAAAACATAATCATTTACATAGCCTTAAATCGTCAAAGCACCATTAGGTAGAATAGCTCATTAAAACATGATGATTCAGATGTGAGATTTGTCCTTATCACATAGAATCCATTCTTTGGCTAAAAAGCTCTTTCATCATCATTCAAACATTCTTTCATTTCATAAAACTCCCTTTAATCATAGACATTTGCTTTCATAAACATTCATTTTGGACTCGAAGATTTCAATTCAAACTTCATTGAAACATAGTGAAATTAGGTGGGTTCTATGCAAATAAAACTTCAAATCATTAACATCAACCAACATGCATGAGAGTAATGGAATGCATCAGTTAAAACATATTTAAAACAACCCACTAATCCACATTAAAACTTCTTTCATTCTTTCATATAAGAACCTTTGATAATCAACCACTTCATGAAATTTAGAGTCAATATAAACTTAAAATAGATAGATAAACCTCAAGTAATCAATAATCTTTGCATTTGAGTCATGATATGAAAATCCATAAAAATTCATCATCTGAAATTGAGCAATTGAGTTTAGAAAAATACTTGAGTTCCATAAGTGGAAGAACACATGAATGAGACCTATATCCCTTGGGAATTAAAGCCCTAATGTAGCTTTAAGAATGGAGGCTTGAAGAACCTTGAAGTGAAACCCTAGACTTTGCTTGGAACCCCTAGGAGAACTTGAGTAATTGAGTCTAAGTATTAGAATAGCTTAGGGTCCTTAGATAGAGTCAATTTAATCCTCAAAATGACCACACTTTGGTTGTTAAAATATGTAAAATGACTAAAATGCCCTTTAAATATCTGGGCAGAACTGACCTACAGTCTTTCTTACAACTCATAGAAGGGTCGACGAGTAGTAGGAATGACTCATCCTGCAGGGTCTAAGGAAGTTCCAGAGAACTGACGCTCAGGACTTCTTCTACGACTCACTTCTTAGTTGTTGACTCTTCTACGAGTTGTAGAATAGGCTCGTCTTGCAGTGTTTGAGGAAGACCCTGAGGAGTGATTCTCAGAAGTTTCTCTATGACTCATCTCTACTATTTGTAGCCTTGATGATGAGTTATAGACTGAAGTTGCCCTGTAGGGTATGAGAACCTTGCAAGTCAAGGACTCTGAAGTTTCTTGATAAGTCATTTCTATGACTCATCTAGACCTATACGAGTCATTAAGTGGAATCGTAAACTAGTTCTTCCCTTGGTCAAATTTTCAATCCTTCTAGGACTCTTACGAGTCAGTCCTATGACTCATAGGATCTTCTACGACTAGTATAGTGAGTCGTAGAACCTGATTTCTTCCCATTTTTTTAGAATTGTTCCTTCATTTCGACTCTTCAACTTACGGGGTATTACAATATCTCCCCTTGGAAATATTCATCCTCGAATGAGAATCATTAGAATAGAAAAAGACACAGCATGAGGAATAGTAAGCCAACATAAATACCAAAACACTTTGAAAGTCATAGAACATGAGATCTTTAAACTTAGCATAAAACAACACTTTAAAATCAACTACATCAACATGTATGCATATGAAGACATTGGAGAAAAACTGAAATGTAGGAGTCTTAATCATTTAAGTATGAATAACTTAGTTCCTTAAGCTTGAGTAGAATGAAAAAGACGAGGGTATCACTTCATCATATCCAACTTCCTTGTTTCTCAATCTCATAACTTGCCGGTCAAAAATTTCAACTAGGACCTCTTTGTAGGTCAAGTTTTCTTCAAAATTCGCTACTTCCAATGGCACAATAGAACTAGGATCACCCATACATTTCCTCAATATAGACACATGGAACACTGGATAAACTATGGCCATTTCCAAAGGCAACTCCAACTCATAGGTAACCTAACCAACACGTCTCATGATTTTATAAGGCCCCACATACTAGGGCTCAATTTCCCTTTCTTACCAGAATGAACCACACCATTTAGGGGTAAAACCTTGAAGTACACCCAATCATCCACATTAAACTCTATAGCCCTTCTTTTAATATTGGAATAGGACTTTTGGAGACTTTGAGCCCTCTTTAACCTTTCTCTAATGACTTTCGTATCAAATCGGGACCTAACATGATCATCTCACCTACTTCGAACCAACCAACTAGAGAGCTACATCATCTTATATACAAATCCTCAAACAGCGCTATCTCAATGCTTGAGTGGTACCTATTATTATAGGCAAACACAATAAGCGATAGATAGTCATCCCAACTCACTTTGAACTCCAACATAGAAGCCCTTAACATATCCTCTAGTGTTTGAATTGTTCGTTCAGCTTGCCCATCAGTTTGAGGATGGAATGCAGTACTTAGCTTCACCTTGGAACCAAGTCCTCTTTAAAATAATCTCCAAAAATGAGAAGAAAATTGGGTACCACGATCCAAAATAATTGACAAAGGAATACCATGCAACCTTACCAACTCCCGAATATACTACTTAGCATAATCCTTGACACTAAGAAGTATTGACTTGTAGAAAGTGAGCCAACATAGTCAATCTATCAATAATCACCCAAATTGAATCATGACGTTTCCGAGTATGAGACAAACCAACTATAAAAACCATGTTCACATCTTCCACTTCCAAGTAGGGATTTTGATGTCTTCTGCTAGGCCATCTGGCCTTTGATGTTCGACTTTAACTTGTTGGCAATTTAGGCATTCAACCATAAATTTGCTATGCCCTTTTTAATGCCTCCCTACCCATATAGCTTGTTTAAGTATCGTTACATTTTAATCAAACCAGGATGAATGAAATATGAAGAATTATGACCCTCCTTCAAGGTCAAACCCCTTAGTCCATCAACATCCGAAACACATAACCGACTTTGATAATAAAGTACCCATCTCCCCTTTGTGAAAAAAACTCTACCTTCTTTTCTTTCACAAACTTCTTTAACAATACAAATGTCGGTTCAATGTCTTTCTTTGATTTAACATCCACCATCAAAGATTATTCAGACTTGTTATGGAGAAACATACCACAATAATCGGAACCACTCAACTTCACCCCTAATCTAGCGAACCGATGAACATCTTTCATCAACTCTCTCTTCCCTTTTATCCACATGAGCCACACTCCCCATAGATACTCTACTAAGTGCATTGGAAAGAACATTGGCCTTATCCGGATAGTAATGCATACTCATATCATAGTATTTGAGGATTTCAAGCCATCTATTTTGCCTTAGATTGAGGTCCTTTTGGGTGAACACATATTGGAGACTTTTATGATTGGTGAACATATCCACATGTACCTCATAGAGGTAATGCCGCAAAATCCTTAAAGAAAATACAAAGGCCACCAACTCAAGATCATGGGTAGGGTAGTTATGTTCATATACCTTCAATTATCTAGAAGTATAGGCTATGACCTTGCCATTTTCCATCAAGACACAATCCAAACCAATCATTGAAGCATCACATATACCATAAATATTTCTAATCCTTTCGGCAAAGTCAAAATAAGAGTAGAGGTAAGTCGATCTTTCAAAGTTTGGAAACTCTTTTCACACTCATCCGTCCATAAAAACTTTTCCTTATTTTGAATCAACTTCATCATAGGAGATGAGATGGAATAGAACCTTTCAACGAACCTTCTATAATAATTAGCTAGACCCAAAAAGGTCCTAATGTCCGATCGAGACAATAGTCTAGGCCAATTCTTGACCGCCTCTATTTTCTTAGGATCAACCTTGATCCCATCACCGGACACTATGTGACAAAGAAACGCCACCTACTTCAACAAAAAATCACACTTACTAAATTTGGCAAAAAATTGCTTTTTCCTCAAGATTTGAAGTACAACCCTCAAGTGATTCTTATTTTTTTCTGTTATATTCGAATACATTAAGGGAAGGTATAGGATGGTTTGAAGGAAAACCTTTAAGGTACAATCAGTACTAAGGACAAAAGCTATAGTGGAGCCCTAACATCAGATGAAGGAAGTAACAAATGATACAGGTTTACATACAGAATAGTATGGCAATGATAAGGCATCTTCTGAGCCACTTTAAGCTCCTACAAATGTTCATGTAAAGGGTAAAATATGATGTGTGGTAAGAGAACTGGAAAAAATAAAGGGAAAAGAAATATCACCTGTTCTCTATGCCTACGGATAATACCCTCTTAAATTGACTATATGGGTTCATAAGAGGCCTTTGGATGACAACCAATACAGAGAAATCTTGAAGCACTCGTAAGACCCTATGAGTCTAGTTAACATTCGAGGACGAATGTTCCAAAGGGGAGAAGGATGTTATACCCCGTACCTTTGTGCTTCGGAATGTCTTCTTAAGCTTTTTGAAAGTTGTCCCATGACCCAGATTATCTATAACATGATTAAATAACTCTAAGGAAGGGAGGACGTGATGCCCCTTAAGAGTGAAGGTTGGAAATAGGTCTATAAGGATTTGAATGAGTTGGAGGCCATGTAATGAGTCATAGGACTCGACTTACTTGCGTAAGATATCAACTTGGATGTTTTACGTACTTAAGCTATTGAAGTACGTGTTGAGCTTACATAGCAAGGAATATATAGGCTCTTAAAGTAAGACGAGATTACGAACCCAAAAAAATGAAGCAAGAAGGTGACAAGTAGGTGACACACCTACTTGGGCTAAGTAGGTGACCCACCTACTTAGGGTGGACCCCACGCTGCCATGTGGCAGCGTATGATTGGTTACATGGCGTGAGGTGGCACCCTAGGGGGCTTCCACAAGTCACCCCTGAGGGCTGCCACATATCCCCTTTTAAGAACACATATATATACGTGCATATTGCTAATCAACATCATTTTCAGCATCTTAGCCTTAGAAAAGTTGAGAGAAAAGCTAGAAAACAAGAATAAGGGAGCTACGGCTAGGGTTCTTCCAAGTTAAGTTTCCCAATTTGTTTTTGTGAATTAATTATTTAAGGTATCCTATGGGGATATGATGGTGTTTAACAACATAAAATTTATTGTTAGGGCAAAGAGGAGGTTTTTGTTCTTGTTAACAGACCCATTTTTGAATGATACTGCTGTTAGTAAAACGAGTATAACTCCTTGTGTAAGGCTTTGTTTCAAATGATTCAAGATGTTTTGGATATATATTTCATAGGGATATAACTTTTATTTAGCCTTTAAAACCCAGTTTTGATTGTCTCCACTCAAAAAAGGGTGATGAAGTATGGGGGAGGTGCTGCCCAGATTTTATTTTGGAAATCCTACATGGATTGCTCTTTGTATTTTGGGAATATATTTTTATACAAAATTGCGGTAAGGGTGATTTGAAATTGTATGCGAACTTAAGACACATTTCTATAACTTTATTTGAGGCCAAAAATCCCGTTTCCCTCAATTACCCCTTCGAAACTAAGTGATAATATAAGACAGTAGGCTGTCCAAAATTCACGTTTTAATAGTTTTGGTGAGTTTGATGAGTTTAACGTAAGGTAAGGTCTTTTCTTTTAATTTGGAGTTTATGATGTTGTTATTAAGTGTATTACACGTCGTGTAGGTGGCTGTAAATATGAAAATTCCTTAAATATGCTTGACATTAGGAACAATTTAAATTGGAGTTGTTATAATTAAATTGAAGTCGGGTAAGGTGTTGCGCTTGTGGTGCTGCGTCTGTAGGTGGTCTGGTGATGTATTGTAGGGCCTATAAGTGTTCTAAAATACATATAGGTGCTGCTGGTTGCAGCCACATGACCCTCCGCTTCGTACGGTTAAAGGATTTACGAAATAGAGACTTGAAACCCTATTTTGGATATCGTAATTTTGAGCAAGTTGTTTGGAGTTTGTATTGTGTACCGTTGATGTGAATTCCTTGTATATATGCTGCAGGGTGTTTTTGTTGGTTAGCTGAAGTGATTAGAGATGTAATTGGAAATTCGGATAGGGCATGTTATAGAGGATATGTTGTCCGAATTTTGTTAACTTCTTAAATATCTAATAGACTAGTCGAGGAAAGCAAATAAGGAATTAGTTCCTATGGATAGTTGGTGACAGAATTGAAAGCTGGAAAGTCAAAGATTAATAATACTAGTATTACCTTCGTGTTAAATATGTTCAGAGGACGACGAGATAAGCCAGGTTCAAAGCAATCGATAAGAGGTATGTGAAGCTACCCTTTCTTCTCTTTTGGCATGTCTTAGATGTAAGTATTATTTATGTGAAATTGGGAGTTATTCCATTCGTAAAGCTCCGAGTATAGTTCATAATTCTTATCCACTTCATGATGGTGGAACTCCTGTAATAGTCAAACTATTTCCTTTTTAAGGTTTTTTTTATATGATAAAAGGTAATATATGTAAAGCCTATTCCTTCTCTTCTTTTGGCATATTTTCAAGTTAAGTAGTGAATGATATGAACTTGAGGGTAAATCTACTCATAAATACCAAGCGTAATTCATGACCCTTATTTACTTCTTAATGAAAACACTCTTACAGTAATTGAACTAGGACCTCTCAAGCCTTCCATACGTTAGGAAGTGAGGAGTACGTAAAGTATATCCTTCTTTTCTATTAGCATATCTCAGTCCTAAGTGGATTGTGTATGTAATGTGGGAATAATTCCATTTATAGAACCCTGAGTATGGTTCGTCAATCTTATTCACTTCACGATATTAGAACTCCTGCGATAGTCTTCTACCTGACAAAACGTAGTACACGTGAAACCTATCCCTTCCTTCTTTTGAAAAAGTAGGATATAAGTGAAGCGATATATTGTATGAGTTAAAGGTGATCCCATTTATAAGTTTCAGGTATAAATCATGACTTGTACTGACTTCTTTAGGTTAGGATTCTTAAAGTGGTGAAACTCCTATTCCTCGACCCTTCTATTAGCTAAGTAATGATTGGATGTGTAAACTCTTATACCTAGAGACTCTTTGACACATCTTATGATGATATTCGGGAGATGGTTGTTAAGTTACCAGGTTTTGTGTGCACGTATATGCATTATTATATGTATAGGGATCGGGCCATACGTTCCTCGGCACTAATGTGTTATATGTATAAGGATCGGACTATACGTTCTTCGGCACTAACGTGTTATATGTATAAGGATCGGGTCGTATGTTCCTCGGTACTAACATATTATATATATGGATTGGGCCGAACGATCCTCAGCACTAATATATTATATGTGTAGGGATCGGGTCGGAGGTTCCTTGGCACTAACCTATAATATCTATATGGATTGGGCTATACATCCCACGGCGCTAATAGTATGCATAAGCCCACGATGATAAACTGATATATTTGTAATGTCGGGTCCCCAAGTGGGCCAAATACGGTACGTGATAATGATATACATGACCTTACTTTGTCAGGTGCAGGTATAGTACCCTATTAAATGCTATATTTGATTTCCTGCCGCCTATGTCAGTTGTTATCTCAGTTACATTATGCTTATATACTCAGTACATATATCGTACTGACCCCCTTTCTTCGAGGGGCTGCAATTCATGCCCGTAGGTACAGATATAGGTTTTGGGAGTCCGCCAGCTTAGGATTCCACTCAGCCAGTTTGGAAGAAGCTCCATTGATTTGGAGCTGAGTTGTAGTACAAAACCTCCTATGTATACATTTGTTTATTCAGAGGTACGGCGGGGGCCATGTCCCGCTATATGTTACTATTAATATTCTTAGAGGTCTGTGGACATATGTGTGGGTTTTACATGTAAGTTTTTTTCAGTTATGTATACATGATGTATTGTAAATATTAAGATACTATGGCAACCTTGTTGGCTTGCACGCCCTTTCATGATAAGATATAAATAAAAGAGGCTACAGGCATGAAAATGCTATAACCCATTAGGGTTCTTATGTATAGTTCTTATATTGATCGTTACATCTGCTAGATACGTATACAATGCCCAGGTCGGACTCTAGTTGCAGCCCATGGGGTTGGGTCATGACAGAAGTGGTATCAGGGCAGTTCATCCTTGGAGTGTCTACAGACCGTGTCTAGTAAAGTCTTGATTATCGATGTATTGCATGCCACATCTATAAACACGAGGCTATAGGACATTTAGGATATTTCTTTTTTTTCATATCTAAGGTCGTGCGATAAAGCCAAGTCATAGGAAATGGAACTTTTTATACTAACCTCTGATTTCAGATTAAAGACGATGTCAATAGAAGGAAATGACTGACGATATGGGAAGTTACAAAGCATGCAGGTAAGTCTAGGCACGAAAGATGTTTGCCAGGTAAGGTATGGAAATACGATTGACATGTAAAGTTGGAAATTGAAAGGAAAAAGTAGATAAAGTTGAAAAGTGAAAGAAATATGGACGGAAGGTCTAACAGACACAGTTTGAGTTAGACATGTGAGGTAAGTCCCTCATTTTATACTATTGTTGATATTGGGTGCCCTGTGAGGATGTAATATGATATGATATGATACGTATATATGTATATTTATGCGTGCTGGCCCTGTGAGGCACTGTTGGTATTTTCTGCGTGCAGGTTTGAGATAGTAAGAAATACAGAGAAAACTCTGCCCAAATTTTGCAAGAAATATAAAGAGAATGAGCTACAGGGTTGTAGTATGTCTTGAAAGGTCGTTTCTACAATAATGATAAAATTTAGATAAACTACAAGTATGGCTAACCTCGAGAAATAATTTAATTATTGAACTAATGGCAATAGAAACTGGGAGGTCGATATTGATATGGTAAACCGAAGTTGGAAAAGACTTGTGACCCTAAGAAGATAATTTAAGGAAGACTGTTAGATCTGGATAGAATGATATATTAAGGTACCGACTAGATTGATATTGTAATATATATGTAACAAAAAAAAGGAAAGGATGAGAAATCTCCTCTATAGTGAAATAGGAGAAAACTTGAGAGTAAGTAAGAGAAGCGAAAGAAAGTGTGACAAACTAGATTGTGAGTGCGTGCCGGTACAGTGAAATGTGTAAAGCAGAATAAGTTAAGTGGAAGACAAAAAGACAAATAGTGAATGAATAAGAAAGACTTACACCGATTTATAGGGAATGTTAAGAATAAAAGGTCAAGTGGTATTCACTGGAATAAAGCTAGTATTATGACGAAGCTTGAAATACGGATCATCAAAGTATAAGTGCTCCCGAGTGGAGAATTTGAACCAATTATGAGCATGAGCTAATTACTGATTGGGATAAATGAAATGTGGCTTTGAATACACTGCTACATTAAGGATATTACTCGAGTCCCAGTGTTCAAGACTGGAGTTGGTACTGTAAATTGAGGGTTCTAAGCACCTCATAATGGTATTAAGGTTTCGTACATGGGTAACCCAAAGTATAGGGGATGTAAAGGAAGATATGGAAATTATGTAGTATACTAAATAGGTTAGAAAGGACTCCTATGCATTTGGAAAGTTAGAAATAAACAGATAATGATATGGATACACCCTAAATGGGGGAAGTGGATAAGAGAAATATAAGCATAAGAGAAAATCAACTGACTCTATCATGTGTAAATGGGAACGCTTAAACTTCAAACGAGACCCCATAAGGGATGGATGCAATCATACCAGCACTAACGCACCAGATCCTATCAGAACTCCGAAATTAAGTGTGCTTGGGCAAGAGTAGTACTAGGATGGGTAAACCCTTGTGAATCCCTATGCGGCTGTGATATGAGATGACATGGATGTATGTATATGTTGGCCTTGCATGGCATTGTTGGTATAAAGAAGAATTGTGTATATGTGACTCCACCGTGAAAGATCATAAGACCCTTTAAGATAGGGGATGTAGCTTTGCAAAACAACTGATGCAACTTACAAATGGCGGTATGCCAAGAGTAAAACCAGGTGATTACTCGATAAATGAAGTCGGTAGTAGCCATATAACTACTATATTCAAATACATTAAGGGAAGATATAAGATGGTTTGAAGGAAAAACTTTAAGGTACAATTAGTACTAAGGACAAAAGCTATAGTGGAGCCCTAACATCAGATGAAGAAAGTAACAAATGATACAAGTTTACATACAGACTAGTATGGCAATGCTAAGGCATCTCCCGAGCCACTTTAAGCTCCTACACATGTTCATGTAAAGGGTAAAATATGATGTGTGGTAAGAGAATTGGAAAAAAGAAAGGGAAAAGAAATATCACCTGTTCTCTATGCCTACGGGTAATCTACCCTCTTAAATTGACTATATGGGTTAATAAGAGGTCTTTGGATGACAACCAATACAGAGAAATCTTGAAGAACTCATAAGACCTTATGAGGCTAGTTAACATTCGAGGACGAAGGTTCTAAAGGGGGGAATGATGTTATACCCCGTACCTTTGTGCTTCGAAACGTCTTCTTAAGCTTTTTGAAAGTTGTCCCATGACCCAGATTATCTATAACATGATTAAATAACTCTAAAGAAAGGAGGACGTGATGCCCCTTAAGAGTGAAGGTTGGAAATAGGTCTATAAGGATTTGAAATGAGTTGGAGGCCAAGTAATGAATCGTAGGACTCGACTTACTTGCGTAAGCTATCAACATGGATGTTTTACGTACTTAAGCTATTGGAGTATATGTTGAGCTTACGTAGAAATGAATATATAGGCTCTTAAAGTAAGATGAGTTTATGAACCCACGAAAATGAAACAAGCAGGTGACAAGTAGGTGACACACCTACTTGGCCTAAATAGGTAACCCACCTACTTAGGGTGGACCCCACGCTGCCATGTGGCAGCGTATGATTGGTTGCATGGCGTGAGGTGGCACCCTAGGGGGCTTCCACATGTCACCCCTGAGGGCTGCCATGTATCCCCTTTTAAGAACACATATATATACGTGTGTATTGCTGATCAACATCATTTTCAGCATCTTAGCCTTAGAAAAAGTTGAGAGAAAAGCTAGACAACAAGAATAAGGGAGCTACGGCTAGGGTTCTTCCAAGTCAAGTTTCCCAATTTGTTTTTGTGAATTAATTATTTAAGGTATCCTATGGGGATATGATGGTGTTTAACAACATAAAATTTATTGTTAGGGCAAAGAGGAGGTTTTTGTTCTTGTTAACAGACCTATTTTTGAATGATACTGCTTTTAGTAAAACGAGTATAACTCCTTGTGTAAGGCTTTATTTCAAATGATTCAGGATGTTTTGGATATATATTTCATAGGGATATAACTTTTATTTAGCCTTTAAAACCCAGTTTTGATTGTCTCCACTCAAAAAAGGGTGATGAAGTATGGGGGAGGTGCTGCCCAGATTTTGTTTTGGAAATCCTACATGGATTGCTCTTTGTATTTTGAGCATATATTTTTATACAAAATTGCGGTAAGGGTTATTTGAAATTGTATGCGAACTTAAGACACATTTCTATAACTTTATTTGAGGCCAAAAATCCTGTTTCCCTCAATTACCCCTTCGAAACTAAGCGATAATATAAGACAGTAGGCTGTCCAAAATTCACGTTTTAATAGTTTTGGTGAGTTTGATGAATTTAACGTAAGGTAAGGTCTTTTCTTTTAATTTGGAGTTTATGATGTTGTTATTAAGTGTATTACACGCCGTGTAGGTGGCTGTAAATATGAAAATTCCTTAAATATGCTTGACATTAGGAACAATTTAAATTGGAGTCGTTATAATTAAATTGAAGTCGGGTAAGGTGTTGCGCTTGTGGTGCTGCGGCTATAGGTGGTGTGGTGATGTATTGTAGGGCCTAAAAGTTTTCTAAAATACATGTAGGTGCTGCTGGTTGCAGCCACACGACCCTCCACTTCGTACGGTTAAAGTTTTTACGAAATAGAGACTAGAAACCCTATTTTGGATATCATAATTTTGAGCGAGTCGTTTGGAGTTTGTATTGTGTACTGTTGATGTGAATTGCTTGTATATATACTGTAGGGTGTTGTTATTGGTTAGCTGTAGTGATTAGGGACGTAATTAGAAATTCGAATAGGGCATGTCATAGAGGAGATGCTGCCCTAATTCCGTGAACTTCTTAAATAACTAATAGACTAGTCGAGGAAGGAGAATAAGGAATTGGTTCCTATGGATAGTTGGTGACAAAATTAAAAGCTGGAAAGTCAAAGATTATTAATACTAGTATTACCTTCGTGTTAAATAGGTTCAGAGGACAATGAGACAAGCCGGGTTCAAAGCAATCGATAAGAGGTATGTGAAGCTACCCTTTCTTCTCTTTTGGCATGTCTTAGATGTAAGTATTATTTATGTGAAATTGGGAGTTATTCCATTCGTAAAGCTCCGAGTATAGTTCATAATTCTTATCCACTTCATGATGGTGGAACTCCTGTAATAGTCAAATTATTTCCTTTGTAAGGTTTTTTTTATATGATAAAAGGTAATATATGTAAAGCCTATTCCTTCTCTTCTTTTGACATATTTTCAAGTTAAGTAGTGAATGATACGAACTTGAGGGTAAATCTACTCATAAATGCCAAGCATAATTCATGACCCTTATTTACTTCTTAATGAAAACACTCTTACAATAATTGAACTAGGACCTCTCAAGCCTTCCATACATTAGGAAGTGAGGAGTACGTAAAGTATATCCTTCTTTTCTATTAGCATATCTCAGTCCTAAGTGGATTGTGTATGTAATGTGGGAATAATTCCATTCATAGAACCCTGAGTATGGTTCGTCAATCTTATTCACTTCACGATATTAGAACTCCTGCGATAGTCTTCTACCTGACAAAACGTAGTACACGTGAAACCTATCCCTTCCTTCTTTTGAAACAGTAGGATATAAGTGAAGCGATATATGGTATGAATTAAAGGTGATACCATTTATAAGTTTCAGGTACAAATCATGACTTGTACTAACTTCTTGAGGTTAGGATTCTTAAAGTGGTGAAACTCCTATTCCTCGACCCTTCTATTAGCTAAGTAATAATTGGATGTGTAAACTCTTATACCTAGAGACTCTTTGACACATCTTATGATGATATTCAGGAGATAGATGTTAAGTTACCAGGTTTTGTGTGCACGTATATGCATTATTATATGTATAGGGATCGGGACATATGTTCCTCGGCACTAATGTGTTATATGTATAAGGATTGAACCGTACGTTCCTCGGCACTAACGTGTTATATGTATAAGGATAGGGCCGTACGTTCCTTGGCACTAACGTATTATATATATGGATCGGGCCGAACGGTCCTTAGCACTAATATATTTTATGTGTAGGGATTAGGCCGGATGTTCCTTGGCACTAACCTATCATATCTATATGGATCGGACTATACGTCCCACAGCGCTAAAAGTATGCATATGCCTATAATGATAAACTGATACATTTGTAACGTCGGGTCCCCAAGTGGGTCAGATATGGTACATGATAATGATATATATTACCTTACTTTGTAAGGTGCAGGTACAGTGCCCTATTAAATGCTATACTTGATTTTCTGCATGCCTATGTCAGTTGTTATTTCAGTTACACTATGCTTATATACTTAGTACATATGTCGTACTGACCCCCTTTTCTTTGAGGGGCTGCATTTCATGCCCGCAGGTACAGATATAGGTTTTGGGAGTCCGCCAGCTTAGGATTCCACTCATCCAGTTTGGAAGAAGCTCTATTGATTTGGAGTCGAGTTGTAGTACCAAACCTCCTATGTATATATTTGTATATTCAGGGGTACGGCAGGGGCCCTGTTCTGCCATATGTTACTATTAATGTTCTTAGAGGTCTGTGGAAATATGTGTGGGTTATACGTGTAAGTTCTGTTCAGTTATGTCTTTATGATGTATTATAAATATTAAGATACTATCATAGCCTTGTCGGCTTGCATGATCTTTCATGATAAGATACAAATGGAAGAGGCTAAAGGCTTGAAAATGCTATGACTCACTGGGGTTCTTATGTATAGTTCTTATATTAATTGTTACATCCGCTAGATACGTATACAGGGTCCAGGTCGGACCCTAGTCGCGGCCTATGGGGTTGGGTTGTGACATCTTCCTCACCCCGAGAGTAAATTAAGATGTCATCAATAAACACCACCACAAAAGTATCAAGGTAGGGTTTGAACACCCTATTCATTAGATCCATAAACACCGCTGGCGCATTCATCAACCCAAACGACATCACCTTAAACTCAAAGTGACCATACTGTGTTTGAAATTTCATCTTGGGAATGTCACATTCCCTTACCTCAATCGACGACAGTCGAAACAGAGATCAATCTTAGAGAAATAACTTGCCCCTTGAAATTGATCAAATAGATTGTCTATTCTAGGAATCGGATACTTGTTCTTAATGGTCACCTTTTTCAATTGATGGTAGTCTATGCACATCCAAAGCGACCTGTCCTTCTTAAACAATATGGGAGCACCCTATGGTAAAATATGTGGCCTTATGAACCCTTTCTCTAGCAAGTCTTTTAATTATTCCTTCAACTACTTGAATTTCATCGAGGCCATTTTGTAGGGAGGAATATAGATAGGTTGGGTATCTAGGAGAAGATCGATACTGAAATCAACTTCTCTTTTTAGAGAAATATCGGAAAGGTCATAGGGGTACTTATTAACTACGGGAATCAAATCAAGAGGAGGACTTTCAGAGTTGACATCCCTAACCCTCACGATGTGGTAGATACAACCCTTAGCAATCAAATTTTAGGCTTAAGACACGAAATTAACCTACCCTTACCGAATAATGACCCTTCTATTCAATAATAGACTCATTTGAGAATTGAAACTTGACTCGATGAGTACTACAATCTATAAAGACATAAGATGCATGCAACCAATCCATCTCAAGTATAACATCAAAATCTACCATGTTAATCTCAATGAGATCAACAAGAACAACTGTATGAAAGATATACACGGGACAACCCTTATAGACCATTCTAGTAACAACCGACTTACCAATGGGGGTAGACAACAAATAGGGATCTCTTAACATTTTTGGTAACACATCAAACCTATTAGCAAGAAATGTAGTAAAGAATGAAAAATTTACACTCGGATATAATAATGCATTCACATCAAAAGAAAATACCATTAACATACTGGTAACAATATTGCGTTCTTCCTCAACCTCTTGTATCCCATACAGGGCATAAAAATGGTTGATGCGTTAGCCACCTCCTAGAGCTTGTTGATCATTTGCAATTTGGAATTGATGCCTACAACCACCACTCTAAAATCCCAAGCATGATGACCCATCTTACCACACTTGAAGCATGTATTAGAGCCGACTAAACATTCCCTTTTGTGCGTCCTTCCACATATCTTGTAAGTAGTGAAAGCTTGAGCACCAACATTCTCTCTTGGAACCACTGGGTTAGCACACTAGTCCTTATTGAACCTAGGAGGAGGAGTATTGGTGGAACCTTGCCCCATGAATAATTTCCCACCTTGGCCCTTTTCGCTACCAATATAACTAGACCTTTGAGGATTGAACCCTCCACTATCAACTCTAGCCTTCTTGAACCCCTTTTACCTCTCCTTCAATTTTTCTTCTTTAATTTGTTCTGAATATGTCATGAGTTGGGAGATGTCCATCTCCTTAACCAACATGGACTTCTTGCAGTCCTTGTATACCAAGTTAGAAATGCCAGAAATGAACTTGCTCATCCTTTCCCTTAGGTTGGAGACCATGAAATGAGCTTACTTAAAAAATTTAGTGAATTTGATGGCATATTCCCTCACACTCATGCTTCCTTGGTGAAGGATAATAAATTCTTGAATCTTTTCCTCCCTTAGCTCCAATGGAAAGAACTGGTCTAGGAAAGAACCCTTGAACTCTTCCTATTTTATGTGCCCTATATCTTTACCCCTGTCAACAACATATTGCTCATACCAAACCCTTGCCATGCCCTAGAGTTGATAGGATACTAGCTCGACCTTCTCATTTGGAAGCACACCCATGATAGAAACAATCTGAAACACCTCCTCAATAAACTCCATAGGGTCCTTATCTACCTTAGAACCATAAAACTTAAGCGGATTCATCCTCTTGAAGTCCCAAATTCCAGAAACTGGATTTGGCACTTGAGGTGGAGGAGTAACAATTCCTTAGTTATTTTGGTTGGCTAGGGCTTGGGCCAACAAAGTGATAATGTTTCGGAACTCCGCATGGGTCACTCCTTCATTATGATGTGAAGCAACGGGCATCGAAGGATCTTGATCCGTATCTTCAACTCTTGCCCTAGGTGGGGGTAATTTTCCTTGAGGCATGATCTAGAAGAAATAACCATGAACAAGACCTTATTTGATGCGGTGTATTAGACTTTGAGAACCATTCAAAACATCAAGCTCTGATACCAAGTGTCACGACCCGATCTAGGGCCTAGACATAACACGGCGATCAAAAATCCAAAGGGATCTGACCAAGCATCTTGTTATATATTAAAGCATACATAAGGTAAATAAAGCATAACATAGCATAAAAAAGAGTCTATCATAGAATATACAGGGGATATAATCCAACTACATAAGATTCTACATGTTTTTGTCCAAAATATGCCTCTACTAATGACAAATGGATGGGGGATAAGGCATGTCCCTAGGTCACCCTCAAAATGAAAGATAACAAGTATTTTGAAGTAAGAAATAATAACTCATAACTAATCCTCAATAGGTGAAGACTCACCACAACTCCATTGATGAGAATGCTCATCTAGCCATGTGTATGGATATGATCCTCAACCGCTACATTATGAGACAATGTAGGCAACAAATATGAGTAAGTATATTTAACTGTAATAAAGTATATGGGCATGACATGTAATATAAATCATAAGTAATTTATGATCGAATAACGTACATAAGAATACAAAAAAGTGGAGTCATGAGAAAATCATAATGATTATAGCATTTAAGGGACATAGTTGAAAATCATAAAGAAATATAATAAGCGTATACATATGTGGGATAGGAACCATAACCAACAATAAGACCATGCATGCTATAACATAGAATCACATTGTCTTCCCATACAATAAACAAAAAGGGGAATCTACTTTCCAAGATAGACTCTACCCTGCTAGGCAGGTTATGTACATATGCTATATGTGGATCCACTAGCTAAGCCATGAAGGCAACCTATGATGACACTTAGTTTAAAGAAATTAAGGCTGCTATTAAGGGTTTTGGTATGGCTCCCACCTCAAGTCCACTCAGTGCTAAGTCAAATCCCATAGAATACATACATAGCATAAAAATCATGATGAACATATATCATAGATACAATTATAGGTTTGAAATTCATAGAGTAGCTCATTTCATAATATAATTACAATGCGTGTATTGGCCTTCCACATTATAAATTATTCTTGCATATTTCATATCATGAGGTTCCTAGGTCACCACATAGGGCTTTGTATGACCTCAAAATTTGGAAAGTTAGAAAATGAGGATCAAGACAAAAAATATTGAAAAGATGCAATTTTAGTGTCAGGTGATGACCATAGAGGCCATCATGGGCAATGTAGAGCACCACGCCTCGTGGTGAGCCACTATAGTGGTGACCCTGAGGTTTACCCCTCTAGGGTGAGGTCCATGATAGGGCACCATGGACCGTGGTGATTAGCACGAAATGTGAAGCCCTCCGTTGTGACCCCTCCCTAAGGCCTAAAAACATAATCCCATGGATAGGACCATGACTTGACACCACAGGCCATATAACCTTTTCATAGTCTGTGGTGGGTTACATGGTGGTCACTCCTGCAAAACCACTTATAGTGCCTGTACTACGTCCACTCTTAATGGGTCATGGTGCATTCCACAGATTGTGAATGGTTCCATAGAGGAAGCTCTAAAACCTTTCCCTACAACTACCAATTTCCAATTCCAAGTCAATCATCAAGGACACCACCACATGCCGTGATGAGTCTCACTTACAATTTAATGAGGGGTAATCAGGTCTTTTACCTACTCCTTTATTTATGTATGTGGATGTTTATGAGACTATATTAATAGAGAAAATATCCTAAATACTCCTAAAACAATTATTTTCCATCATTAATTCTCAATCAACTTTAAGACCTCTCTCTCAAGGTTTCTTCAAAGTTCACCTTTTTTGGCTAGGGTTTCTCAAGAAAAAGTCTTCTTTCTAAATTTCAAGCTTGAATTCATTCAAGGTATGTGGGAATTCATCCATGAGTACCTTTCACCCATGAAATCCCAAACATTTCTCCTCAATTCCTATTGCAATTTCTTCAATTGAAAGACATAATTTCATGATTTACATTAAGTTTTTCAACTATGATACATTTTAGTGTTATTAGTCTAATTATGTATAATTCATATCATATTGCATGATTTCAAGTTAAGTTTCATTGAACCATGCTATATTTTAGTTTCAATTATGATTTATGAGATATGGTCATCATTTTCATGTTATGTTTTATGAATGCTTCATGCAAAGGAGTTCATGAATGATGATTCAATGATGTAATAAGCAAAGTTAATGATAGGGCATGTTATGTCCATAAAAACGTTTATGACCAAAGATATATAATGATGGAAGTCCTACACCCACATTGCATGAGATATATGATAAATGAGCTAATCCTATAATTTTACTATGATGATGCTAAATAAGCTATTTTTTATGATGTTTGTAAATATGGATTGATAGGTAGTTACTATCTTTCCTTATGATGTCTATGATCATGTTTTACAAGTTTTCTTGGGATACTGACTAAGCACCAGGAGGACTTCTAGGTAGGGTTCGATCTGGTAACATATTTTGTTACCCAAAAAAATCGTATTAGCAACCTTTAGTCCCAAACTACATTGCCCTCATAGGTTTACATATGCATATATGGTAAAGCTAGTGGATCCATATACCCTAGTTAAATGAGTTACTTATGGAGTATGACCTGGCAAGGTAGCCTCCCCTGTCTTGTTGTATGAGTCATCAAATTCCATGTATTAGTTTGCACGGTCTTATATGTCGGTCAAGGGTCTTATCCCACACAATTTCAATTTAGGTATGAGCTCTTATGATGATTATAAGATTCTTTGATGCATTGATCAATGAGATAAATATTTTAATGTTTTTATGATTTTAGACATGTTTTAAAGGTATTAGTCTTGCATCCATGATTCATATCAATTATGTCCTGTGTCTATTATTCATGCATGTTGTCACATACTTAGTGCATTACATTTATTAACGCATATATTGTGATACAATATAGGGGCCAGCGATTATATTCATCCTTCTCCCGCTCGTGGCTAGAATTGTTAACTTTTATTATTGGTGAGTCCTCATGTTCTGAGGACAAGATATTTTACTTCCTATGAGTATTGTTACTTCCTTACTTTTTTATATAGGGTGACATAGGAGATTGTCTCATGCCTCCATCTAGTATTAGAGGCATGTTGGATAGTATGACTCTATGTTCTCGTGTACTCTCCTTTGCGACTTATGATCTATTTAAGATATTGCTTCTGTATTATGATTCAGTCTTTATTTACATTCACCTTATGTATTCTCATGTATGTTATTATATGAGGCTTGGTTGGATTCCTCTGTGATTCTAATCACTGTGTTGCGACTAAGCCACAGGTTGGGTTGTGACAAACTTTGTATCAGAACAGAAGGTTCAAATAGCTTAGGGAGTCTTGTTCATCGGTGTGAAGTACACTACATCTATGAGTAGGAGACTATGAGGAGTCTTAGAAAACTCTTCACTTTTTCATAATCTTATTGTGCTCTATAGTTTAAATCTAAGGTTTCTTCTTCTCATGCTTTCTCTTTACTATTACAAAATCATGCCTCCACGAAGATACCCTATTCAAAGGAATGTTGTTGATGAGGAACAACATGCTTCAAATGACCCCGTGGATGACCAAGTGTCGAATGCAGAGTTTTGAGTGGCTTTTCAGATGTTAGACCAAGTTGTGACTACTCAAGTGAATACAGCGGAGGTAGCTTATCAGAATGTGACTACTCCAACTTCGAAGGTGAAAGATTTCACAATGATGAACCCTTCCAAATTTCATGGGTCCAAGGTTGATAAGGATCCCCAAGACTTTGTTGATGAATTATACAAGATTGTGAGTTTCATGGGAGTGTCTTCGGAGGAAAAGGCAGAGTTGGCAGCCTACTAACTCAAAGGTGTCGCCCAACTTTGGTATAATCAATGGAGAGCGGAAAGGGTCAAAGAGAGTTCCATAGGTTGGGAAGAGTTTAAAGTTACCTTTCTTGATCACCTTTCCTCACTGGATCTAAGGGAAGCAAAGGTGTTGGAATTTATCAATCATAAGCAAGGGAGCATGAGTATGAGGGAATATGCCCTTAAATTCAAAAAGTTGTCCAAATACGCTCCTTCCTTGTAGCCGACTCTAGTTGTCACAACCTGACCTAGGGCCTAGTCGTAACACGACGATTGAAACCCCGAATGTCTCCAACCAATCCTCTTGTACATATCATAAGAATACATAAGGTAAAGAAAAAATAAAAACATCATAAGAGATTCTAAACTACTAATAGAAATTTAAGAATATCACATGACAACATAAACTTAAAACATTTGTCCAACTAGATGCCTCTACTCATGAATATGAGAGGGGGCTAAGACATGTCCCTATCTCACCCTCAATATGAAACATAGAAAAAGTATTTGAAAATAATAACTTACTCAATAACTAGTCCCTGATAAATGAGGACTCACCACAAACACCACTGGATAGGAAAACTTAACTAGCAATATAGATGAGTATGATCTTCAACCTCAACCCCTACATTATGAGACAATGTAGGCAAAAAATATGCATTACTACGTTGGAATGTACTAAGTACGAGGGCGTGACATGTAACGTAAATTATGGAATACAATGGTAAAGTAAATCACATGGTAAGATGAGGTAAGTAAAGTCATGAGAAAATCATATTGACCAAAGCATTTAAAAATGGATAATTTAAAATCATAGCATACATAAGAGGTCATACATATGTGGGATAAGAACTATAAGCGATAATAAGACTATGCAAGCTATAACATGGAATACTGTTGTCTCCCCATACAATGAAGAAAAAAGGGAATCTACTTACCAAGGTAGACTCTACCCTGCTAGGCGGGTCATACATACACTATATGTGGATCCAATAGCTAGGTCATTAAGGGAACCTACGGTGGCATGTAATTTATGGTACATGAGGCTGCTACTAAGGCTTTTGGTAGGGCCCCCACCTCAAGTCTACTCGGTGCTAAGTCAAATCCCATGAAATACATGCATAGCATAGAAATCATAATTACATATATCATAGTCATGATCATAGGTTTGAAATTATAGAGTAGCTCATTTTTATAACATACTTGTAATGTGAGAATTGTGCTTTCATCACTACAATAATATTTGCATAATTCATATCGTTAGACCTTAGGTCACTACATAGGTCCCTAAGTCACCTTTTAGACCTTAGGTTACCACATAGGCCCCTAAGTCACCTTACTTCATAACTTACATGAAATTCATACCTTGAACTTAGAGTAGAACTCAATTTCATAATCAATTGACTTAGAAAATTCTGTAATTGACTTGAAAACATGCATGATCATAAACTTTATATCAGTCCATACATAATTCATATAGATAATATCCCTTGGAAGTATAATTTAAAATACTCATAATTTACGTCATGAACCCTAGAGATCAAAATAGGAGAATTTATGGGAAAACTCTTCAATTTAATAGAATAACCATCAATTTATATCAAAATAGACTCATGATCATACTTTGAATCATAATTCATGCAATAGTGTAATATCCCCTAAAAATGTTGTATACGATGTTTCAATTCTCGCCTAAAAATGATACATCCTCTGTATTTTGGGCATAACGTTTCATCATATTATCCAAATTATGTGATTTAAATTTTTGAGTAACCAAAAGATCATTACCTATAACTTTTATGAGATCATATTTTATGTTTTGGAGGTTAAGTAGGTCAAATAAATTAATTGTTGTAAGACAGGATGTTGTGATGGAATGGACTGTTTATAGAAGGAAAAATAATATCTCAATGTGGGATTATCCAAATTGGTTGATTCTTAAATGATATGAAACTATACTTCCATACCTACAATTCTTATTAAGACACCAAATCCTAATAAGGAATTTATCTTGTTCAAACGCATCTCCGAAAAAAGGTATTTTGTTAAAAAGAACTCATCTCACCTACCATAGAAAGATCTAGATACATTTGAAATCACTCATGACATCAATTGTCCTCCATTTAACATCACCCATGACATCAATATATTCCATCAAATTTTCAGATTTTTCTTTATAATTATTTTATTTATTGTTAGGTCCCTCTTTCCCACCTATAAATACCCACCTTATTTCCTCATTTTATTCATCAAGCTTTCTCAAGAAACTCTTCTCTCTATACACTTCTTTACTCATTCTAAAATATAATTTTAGTTCTTAGTAGTGAAAAAAATACTATTTCGGTAATTCATATACTCCGGGTAGTACAAAAAACATTCCGACAGGGAGAAAAACTAGGACTCAAGAGTGTTCATTAAGTGTTTCGGTTCCAACTAAAGCTTCAGATTTTAGGTATGTAAGGATTCAATGAGAATATTCCTTCCACTCCCATGTCTAAATTATTTTGATTATATGATCAATTATATTTATTTTTTAAGCTCTACTCTAAGTTATGTGGGTGTTTAACCATTGGTTCTTCCACTCATGTAGTCCAAAATCTCTTTCAATTAAGTCTCTTAATTTCAAGAAATATTTTCTTATTATAATTCTTATTTTGACTTAATAGTATGAATCATGGTTAAACTAATAATTATTGGTCTATTTAGATGCAACATAATTTCATATGTATGAATTGATGGTTTGCAAGTAATTTCTCTATTTATCTATTTAAAGGTTCTTGAAATTCATAGTGGGTTGTTTAAAACATGATTTTTAATTAATGAATTTCAAAGTATTGATGTATATTTATTTACATACATGTTTGCAGGTTGAAGTAATTTGAACTCACCTAGTTTTACTATATTTTCAATAAAGTTTGACTTGAAAGTCTTGACTCCAAATGAATGTTTATGAAAGCAATATTTATGATCAATAGGGAGTCTTATGAAATGAAAGAATTATGAAATAATATGAATAATGGATTCTTTATGCAATAAGGACAACTCTTGCATATTTGAATTACCAAATGTTTTAATGATCTATTCTACCGAATATGATGTTTGAATTCTTAATTTATATGCTATGAATATTTTGAAGTATTAAACTATTCCGTGGGATTGACTTAGCACCAAATGGGGCATTGAGGTGGGATTCGGTAAGGGAATCCTAGTAGCAACCCCTTGTCTCAGTAACTATGTACCAACATAGTAGCCCTTGTAGGCTTAGGCTAATAGATCCATGAAAGCCCTTAAAGTTAAAGCTAAAGAAATGAATGAAGTTGACGAAGTTCTACCTGGCAAGTAGTCTCCCCGGCCAACGTATGGGGTTATGTTGGATTCCATGTAATAGCTCGCATGGTCTTAAATATCGGTTATGGTTATTTTCCCACAAAATGAATGTTCTAAAGGATATCTATATGATTTATTATGCATGCATTACATTATGTTCCATATTACATAAATGTTTTAATGTTTTTTCAATGTTCATGCATCCTTACATACTTAGTACATTCAAATTACTAACGCATACTCTTTTGCCTACATGATATCACCATGTAGGGATCAGTGCTCCTTCTCGTTTTCCTCCACGTGGCTAGTTGAGATTCCATTGAAGACTACTTTTGGTGAGTTCCCATGTTCTGGGAATAATACTCCTTTATTTTTCTAGCTTATGATATGTTGAGATATTTTACTATGGCATTTTTTCTATTATAATTGAGGGTGATCTAGGAACTTGTCTTAGCCCCATTAAATCTAAAAGTTAGAGGTATTGTTGGACATATGTAAGTTGAAGATTTACTATTATGATTTCCGCTTGTTTATTTAGCATCATTATCTATGAACGACTAAAAGAATGCTAAGAGGCTTGTTTGAGGTACTTTCGGGTTTCTCATTCGCCATGTCACGTCTAGGCCCTAGGCTTGGGTCGTGACAAATAGGAATAAAGATCATAAAACCCATAAAATACCTTACTTTAATTTGATAGAAAACCTTGAGAAATTGATTGGGCTTCATGGATGAAAGGATCCATGAATCAATACCCACATACCTTAAGTGAGAACACCAAATAATTTGGAAAAACTTGAGAGTTTTGATGGAGAGCTTGAGTGAATTTACTTGAAGTCTTCAATGGAGCCGTTGAGAGTCTTTTGTAGAGAGAAAAATATTTGAGTAGGTGAATTATAAAAGAATAAATAGAGTTAGAGGTTTAGGTTAATTTATCCAGTTGAATTACGTGCTAAAAATGTGTAGGTTTATTAACTATCAATTAGGGAAAAGTCTAAAGTACCCTTCATTAAAAAATATCTGAAAAATGGATCCCGAATCCTGCTGGTGCTATAGTGGCACGCCGCACCAAAGGTTACTGTAACTAGTTTCGGGCGCTCTGCTGGTGCGCCGCGCCAAGACCGTAAATTGCTGCAGCGGTAGTCTTTGGTAAAATGATCATAACTTTTAACACCGAACTCGGAATGAGACAAACTTGGTGGCATTGGAAAGAATATTCAAAGAAATTTAATTGGATAGGTTATAGAACATGTAATTACTTATACAATAGGATATATGCTCATTTGAAGTTGACCCTATTTTGGAATGATACAAAAACTTAGCTGATGGAAATTCTTTGGACTTGGCTTGGTGTTAGAGATCCCTTATGACCCTAAAACACATCTAATACACTTTAAATACTTAGAAATTGATCCTAACTAATATGTAAAATTAGAATTCGATTAGTTCAAGCCAATATGCCTTTGAAGAATGGTTTGAGTCTTGACATATAAATTTTCAAGGTGTTACAATATCTACCCCTTAGGATTATTCGTCCTCGAATGAGATTCAAATAATATAGGAAGGACATGGAAAAAAAGACTAGCAACCCACCATGAATATGAGGACACTTCGAAAAATGCATAGAATATGTAAACTTCATACTCAACATAAAACTTAGTCCTTGAGAAAAAAACATTTTCATGAATTATACATGCATATGAATGACATATGAAACTGAAACGTAGAAGTTTAATCAATTTGATCATGAACAAATTTGTACCTTTAGGCTCGAGTGAAAGGAAAGAGATACGGATAACGCTATATCATGTTTGATTCTGCTTCCCACGTAGCACTCTCAACTTGTTGATTCCTCCATAACACTTTAACGAATGCAATGTATTTATTTCTTAACCTCTTCACTTGCTGGTCTAAAATCTCAATCGGGACATCCTCATGAGTCAAGCTCTTCAATACTTACATTCTCCATTGGCACAATAGAATTTGGATCACCCATAAACTTCCTCAACATTGACATATGAAATACTGGATGAACCAATGCCAACTCAAGTGGCAAGTCTAACTCATATGCTACTTTGCCAATGCACTTCAATATCCTATAGGGTCCTATATATCTAGGCTCAATTTACCTTTCTTACCAAACTGCATTACCCTTTTCATAGGTGAAATCTTCAAATACACCATATCATCTACATCAAATTCAAGATCTCTCCTCCTAGTGTCCGAATAGGACTTTTGACAACTTTGAGCCATTTTCAATATTTCTCTTATGAGCCTTAATTTATCCATTGCATCAACTATCAAGTCTGTACCAATCAATAGCCATCTCACCTACTTCAAACCACCCCACCGGAGATCTACATCTTCTCCCGTACAAGGCTTCAAAAGGAGCCATTTGGATGCTAGAGTGATAACTATTACTGCAGGCGAACTCAATAAATGGAAAATGCTCATACCAACTTCCTTTAAGATCAATCAAACATTCCCTTATCATTTCCTCCAAGGTTTGAATTATTCTTTCAGCTTGTCCATCAGTTTGAGGATGGAAAGCGGTACTTAGCTTGATTTTAGTGTCAAGACCTTTCTGAAATGACTTCGAAAAATGTGAACTAAATTGAGTATATCTATTTGATATAATCGACAAAGGAACACCATGAAGTTTCACAAGTTCACGAATATACAACTTATCATAGTCTTCAGCACCATAAAAAGTCTTGACCAGTAGAAAATGTCCCTATTTGGCCATTCGGTCCACAATGACCCAAATAGAATCATGTTGTCTTCTAGTATGAGAAAAACCTGTGACAAAGTCCATATTCACATTTTCCCACTTCCATGTAGGAATTTTGATTTCTTGAGCTAGATCTCCCGGTATTTTATATTCAACTTTCACTTATTGATAATTAGGACACTTAGCCACGAACTCTGCTATGTCCTTCTTCATACCATTCCACCAATACACCTTAGGGCTCTCTACCTTTATAGGAAATTCTTTCCCAAGAGTACTACCCCATACTACCATATTCAACAAACTTTCTATAGTATCCAGCTAAGCCCAAAAAACTTCTAATGTCCAAAGTAGATAATGGTCTAGGCAAATTCTTAACCGCCTCCGTTTTCTTTGGATCAACTTTAATCCCATCACCGGACATCACATGGCTAAGAAATGCAACCTCCCTCAGCCAAAATTTGCACTTTCTAAATTTAGCAAATACTTGCTTTTCCCTCGATGTTTGCAAAACAATCCTCAAGTGACCCATATGATCTTCCTCATTTCGAGAATAAATTAAGATATCATCAATGAACACCACTACAAACATGTCCAAATAAGGTTTAAAAATATGATTCATTAAATCCATGAATATAGCGGGAGAATTAGTCAAACTAAACGACATTAATACAAATTCAAAATGACCATACCGTGTTCAAAAAGCCATTTTAGGAATATCACACTCCCTTACCCTCAATTGATGATAACCGAAACAGAGGTCAATCTTAGAAAAGTAGCTTGCTCTTTGTAATTGATAAAATAAGTCATCTATTCTTGGAATTGGATATTTATTTTTTATGGTGACCTTATTTAATTACTAGTAGTTTATACACATCCGGAGTGACCCATCTTTCTTCCTAATAAATAACACGGGAGTACCTCATGGTGAAATACTTGGTCTTATAAAACCCTTATCCAACAAATCCTTCAATTATTCTTTCAACTCCTTAAGTTTCATCGGAGCCATACAGTTAGGAGAAATAAAAATAGGTTGGGTATCGAGAAGGAGATCTATGCCAAAGTTAATTTCCCTTTTGGGACGAATACCAAGCAAATCATTGGGAAATACATCAAAGAACTCATTAACTATAGGGACTGACTTAAGAGTAGGTGTTTTGGAATCGATGTCCCTAACTCACACAATATGATAAATGCACCCTTTGGAAATAATTTTTCGGGCCTTAATACATGAGATGAATCGACCTTTAACCACTGAATCATTACCCTTCCATTCAAGAATAGGCTCATTAGGAAAGTGAAACTTAACCACAAGAGTCCTACAACATATAGATGCGTAAGCAGCATGTAACCAATCCATACCAAGAATGATGTAAAAATCAGTCATATCAAGTTCAACAAGGTCACATGGAATAACTCTGTACAAGACCCATACGGGACACTTTCTATAAGCTCTCTTGGCTAATACCAAATCACCAACGGGAGTATAAACTGAAAAAGGTTCTATTAACACTTTGGGGAACACATCAAATCTCATAGAAATATAAGGAGTAACAAAAGACAAGTTGGCACCACGATCAAGCAATGCATAAACATCAAAGTTAAAGACTCACAACATACCCGTGACAACATCAAGAGACTTATCAATCTCTTGCCTAGCATGAAGAGCATAGAATTGGTTGTTGCATTGGCCACCGTTAGGTTGAGATTGGGCACCTTGTAGTACTTGGCTTCCTAGAGGATGACCTTCTCCACCCTTGTTGGAAACAAGAGGGCACTCGGATCGCTTATGGCCCATCTTGTGACATCCATAGCAAGCACTCACTTCCATCAAGCACTTTTGTCCATGATTCTTTCCACACTTTGAACACTTAGGAAAAGAAGGGTTACTAGCATTTACACCTCCTTCTCCTTGAGCTTTAGGGTATGGTACCTTATACTTAGCAAACGTCTTCCTTGAGCTTTGGCCTTATTGAGAGTGTCCACTACTACCAATGGTCCTAGCATTGTAGAACCCACCTTCATATATGGAAAAAGTCATAAGCTGAGATATGTCCATCTCCTTAACAAGTATAGCGGTGCGACATTCCTTAGCAATTAAGTCGGACACCCCTGATATGAATTTACTCATTTGGGCACATGGATCGATAACCAATTAAGGAGCATACTTGGATAGCTTAGTAAAGTTGAGGGCATAGTCCCTCATCTCCATATTGCCTTTTCAAAGATTTATGAACTCCAACACTATAGTCTCCCTTAACTTGAAAGGGAAAAAGTGATCAAGGAAAGTATGTTTGAAAGCTTCTAATTCAATATGACCTTCATCCACCCTCTCCAACTTCCATTGAGAGTACCATGTTTGAGAAACACCCTTAAGTTGGTAAGCCACCATCTCCGCCTTTTCTTCCGAAGTCACCCGCATAATACTCACTATCTTGTAGACCTCATCAATGAACTCTTGAGGATCCTCATCAACTTTTGAGTCATAAAACTCCGGAGGATTCATTCATGCAAAGTCCTTTACTCTTGAGGCCGAAGTAGGAACATTAGGAGGAGTTACAACACCTTGGTTGGTCACCACTCGAGCTAGCATAGTAATGGTGATTTGGAACTCTGCATTAGTTACTTGGTCTGGTAGGGGACCATTGTGTTGAGGAGCCGGGGGAGCTTGGGCTTCATTAACATTCTTTTCGCCTGTAAATGGTGGTCTTCTTGGAGCCATCTTTTTGAAAATCACAAAGAAATACCGTTAGAGAAAAGAAGTCTTACGGTAAACTCTAAAACACAACATGGATCATAAAAGAAGTAAGAATTTCTAAAATGCTTCATATCCTTCTACTCATAAGTGTGGCATGCTTTACATCCATGAATAAGACTCTACTTGACGAGGCATGTTGGACACCCTAGGACACTATTAAAACTTTATGCTCTGATACCAATTTTGTCATGACCCGACCTAGGGCCTAGTCGTAACATGATAATTAAAACCCTGAAAGACTCCAACCAAGCCTCTTGTACATGTCATAAGCATACATAAGGTAAAGAAAAAGCGGAAACATCATAAGAGAATCTAAACTATGAATAGAAATTTAAGAACATCACATGACAACATAAATTCGAAACATTTATCCAACTAGATGCCTCTACTCATTAATATGGGCAGAGGCTAAGACATGGAAACTCACCTAAAAGTCTCAACATTTAACAAGCTAAAAAAACAAAAGACTATTGCTCCCGGAACATGGAAACTCACCCAAAAGTAGCCTTCAACAATCTCTACTAGCCACGTGGAGGAGAACGAGGAGGAACACCGGTTCCTTCTTGGTGATATCATGTAGGAAAAAGATTATGCGATAGTACTTTAAAAGTACTAAGTATGTAGGCATGCAATTCAATGAAAACATTAAGGCATTGCAAGATAAAATACATAAATAGATGCATGCATCAGAAATCAACATAAATATATAAAAAATGTTCACTTTGTGGGAAAATGACCATAACCGATATTTAAAACCATGTGAGCTAGTACATAACATCCAACATAACCCCTTATATTGGCACGGGGAGACTACTTGTTGGGTAGAGATTCGTCAAACTTTATATTCATTCTTTAATTTTAAATTTAAGGGCTTTTTGTTGATCCACTAGCCTAAGCCTACAACGACTTCAATGTTTGCACATAGTTAATAGGACAATATGTTTGTACTAGGATTCCCTTACCGAATCCAACCTCAATGCCCCATTTAGTGCTAAGTTAAATCTCATGGAATAGTTTAATAGCACAAGAACATAATCGTTTACATAACTTTAAATCATCAAAGTATCATTAGGTTGAATAGATCATTAAAACCTGATGATCCAAATGTGAGAATTGTCCTTATCACGTAGAATTCATTTTTTGGATAAGAAGCCATTTCATCATCATTCATTCATTCTTTCATTTCATAAGACAACCTTTAATCATAGACATTTGCTTTCATAGACATTCAATTTGGAGTCGAAGCTTTTAATTCAAACTTTATTGAAACATAGTGAAATTAGGTAGGTTTTATGCAAGTCAAACTTCAAATCATTAGCATCAACTAACATGAATGAGAGTAATGGAATGCACCAATTAAAATATCTTTAAAACAATCCACCAATACACTTTAAAACTTCTTTCATGCTTTATTATAAGAACCTTTGGTAATCAACAACCTCATGAAATTTAGAGTCCACATAAACTTAAAAAAGATAGATGAACCTCAAGTAATCGTTCATCTTTGCATTTGAGCCATAATATGAAAACCCATAGAAATTCATCCTTTGAGATTGAGCAATTGAGTTTAGAAAAATACTTGGGCTCCGTGGGTTGAAGAACCCATGAATGAGACCCACATACCTTGGGGATTAAATCCCTAATGGAGCTTTGAGAATGGAGTCTTTAAGAACCTTGAAGTAAAACCCTAGACTTTGCTTGAAACCCTTGGGAGAACTTTAGAGGAAGGGACTTGAGTGTTTTAGTCCAAGTGTTAGAATGAGGAATTAGAATAGCTTAGGGTCCTTGGATAGAGTATATTTAGTCACCAAAATGACAACACTTTAGTGTTAATACATGGGAAAATATTGAAATTCCTCTTGAAAATCTGTGCGGAACTGACCCCACAAGTCATCCTTACATCTCGTAGAAAGGTCACGAGTCATAGGAATGACTCATCTTGTAGGGTATGTGGAAAACCTTGAGATATGAGACTCGGGACTTCTTCTATGACTCGTTTCTTGGAGTTGTAGACTCTTTTATGATTCTTTGAATGAGCTCATAGTGTAGGTTCTGAGGAAGACCTTGAGGACTGATCCTTCAAAGTTTGTCTACGACTTGTCTCTATGAATTGTAGCCTAGAAAACTAGTCATAGATTCAAGTCGTCCTGCAGGGGCTGAGAACCATATAAGTCAAGGCCTCTTGATGAGTCATTTTGGAGTCTCGTCTAGACTTCTATGAGTTGTCAAGTGGACTCGTAAGTCCCTTCTTCCCTTAGTCAAATTTCCAAGCCTCCTGGAGTCCAACGAGTCCGTCCTACGAATCATAGGATCTTCTACGACTAGTATAGTGAGTCATAGAACCTGATTTCATCCTATTTTTTTCCTAAATTGCTCCTTCATTTTGACTCTTCAACTTACGGTGTCTTACAAATCAACTTCAAGGTACTAGTTACTTTTCAATTATTGATCTTTGATCAGGTTAACATCAGCTTAGAGTGAGTTTGTCATGACTTGACCTAGGACCTAGTGGTAACACGGTGATAAAAACCCCAAAGGGCTCCAACCAAGCCTCTTGACATATTATAAAGCATATAAAAGGTAAAGTAAGGCGGAACATAGCACAATAAAGAGTCTGAACATGAATCATAAAGAGATCATAAAGTAAACTACATAGACTCTACATATTTTCATCCAACGAATGCCTCTACTAAACAAAAAGGGCGGGGGATAAGACATGTTCCTAGGTCACCCTCAAATGTGAATGAAGTAAAAATTTATTAGGATAGAACTATGTCATAACTCACCCTCAATAAGATGAGGACTCACCAATACTTCGCTTAATGGAACTCAACTAGCCATGAGTATTAATGTTATCCTCAATCCCTACATTATGAGACAATATAGGCAATAATTTGCATTAGTACCTTTGATTGTACTAAGTATGTGGGCATGATATGTAATGTAAATCATAGGATGCAATGATCAAATAACGTACATAATAAAAACGATAAGTAAAGTCATGAGAAAACTATAGTGATCAAAGCATTTTGGCATCATCGTTGAAATCATAAAAGAATATAAGAATAGTGTCCATATGTTCGATAGGAATCATAACTGAGAATAAGACCATGCGAGATATAACATGGAATCCCGATGTCTCCTCATTAATGAAGGAAAGGGGAATATACTTGCCAAGATAGACTATACCCTGCTAGGAGGGTCATGTATATGTAGGCAACCTCCGGTGGCACGTAGTTTAAGGGACTAGATGTTTCTTCTAAGGCTTTGGGTAGGGACCACACATCATGTCCGCTCGGTGCTAAGTAAAATCCCACGGAATACATAGCATAACATAGTAATCATAGTTAACATATATCATGAAACTTGTACAGAGGTTTAACATTCATAGAGTATCTCGTTTTCATAACATACTTGCATAATTCATATCATGGGGTTACTTGGTCACCAACATGGATCCATAAGTCATCTTTTCTATAACTTGCATGAGATTTGTAATTTGATCATTCTTAAAGTACATAATCATAATTCACACTTGAACTTAGAGTAAAACCCATACACATAGTCAATGTAGAGGAAAATTATGAGAGTACTTTGAAATCATTGAATTCTATAATCATACTTTATGTATATCATTATTGAAAATAGCTTCATGCATGGACATTCATAATTCAACTTGAAATCATATAATTTACATAACAACATACTTATAATGATCATTGATAACAATTAAAAATATAATTGAAATAACCCAACACAATTCATCGAAATTAGATTTTAAAGATAATGAAATTTCATGAGATTTTTGAGGAAAACCTTGGGTCTCCATGGATGAAAGGGACCCATGAATCAATCTCCACATACCTTGGTAAAATCAACCTAGAATTGAAGAGGAACCTTAATGAACTTGAAACCCTAGCTTGAATTTGTAGAAGAAGCTTTGAGAGAGTCTCTTAGTCTTGCCGTAGGGAAAGTTTGAAGAATGAATTAAATAGGAGGGACATTTCAAGAATTAGGTATATATACACTTTGAACTTGGACATGTATAGGTTCATTGAAATGAACTTCATAAAAGACAGAATTACCCTTCATTAAATTTTGAAATTTTGACGTACGAAAAGACTCATACGAGTCATAGAAATAGTGACGAGTCATCAAGATGACTCCTGCAGGTTTTGGAAAAAATCTAAAAATTATGTCTCTAAAGTTGAGTTTATGAGTCATTTCTATGACTTGTCATTATGACTATGAGTTGTCTATACTTGTTCTGTAAGTCTTGAATTTTTTGAGTTTTGGGAGCCTCTAAGCTTTGCTTACGAGTCATGTTTATGACTAGTTATTGAGTCTACGACTCGTAATCTTCATTCATCCGGTAGGTCCTTAGAACCTGCATATTCGCTCCTAATAACTATCACTATAAGTCATTGTTACAGCTTATCGACTGGACTACGACTCCTCCTAATGAGTCGTACAGGTTTCTTCACAGGATGGCCCTGAACCAGTTCAAGGACCTACCCTACGAATCATTCTTATGTATCGTAATAAGCTCTACAATCATAAGAAGCAAACTCTATGAGTCGTAGAGGGACTCATAGATTTGAAGTTAGTCCATATTTTGAAAATTTTCTCCTTGGTTCTGACTTTTTGACTTCTGAGGTCTTACACAGTGAATGTGATATTTTAAAGATGGCATTTAGAACTCGGTATGGTCATTTGAATTTTTTGTTATATCTTTTGGAGTAACGAATACTCACGCAACTTTTATGGATTTGATGAACAAGGTATTCACGCAATATTTCTATATGTTCATCATTCATCATTTTATTTATTGATGACATTTTGATCTATTCTCCGAATGAGGATAAGCATACCGATCATTTGAGGATTTTCTTGCAAGTTCTCAAAATTTAATAATTATTTGCTAAGTTCAGTAAGTGTGAATTTTAGTTGAGCTCGATTGCGTTCCTTAGCCATATTATATTTTTTTGTCACGACCCACCCCATAGGTTGCGATTGGGGTCTGACCTGAACCCCCATATACGTATCTATCAATTATAGTCAAGTTGAATCATGTGCGATGTGATACTATATACAAAAATCTCAATGGGTCAAAAACTTTTTTTTTATAAACCTGTAGCCTCTTTCACCTGTGTCACAACAGGAAAGGCATGCAAGCCGACAAGGCTTCTATAACACGAAAATATTTACAATACGTCGTACGAGTAAAACTGAAACAGACTTACAAATAACCCACAAACACATGGCTACAGACCTCTAAGAGTAATAACTGTATCATATGGTGGGACAGGTCCCCCGCCGTACCCCTGAACAAATAAATATATACACAGGAGGACCAATACCAAAAAGCTAGGCTCCGGAATAGTGGAGCACTTCCCATAGCTGAGCGGAAATCCTAAGCTGGTGAGTCTCTGAAATGAACATCTGTACCTGCGGGCATGAAACGTAGCCCTCCGAAGAAAGGGGGGTCGGTACGATATATATACTGAGTATAGAAGCACAACATAACTGAGATAACAACTAAACCAAGGATGCAGGAAACCAAGTATAACATTTAATAGGGTATTGTACCTGCACCTTACAAAATAAAGTCATGTATACCACTATCACATACTGTATCCGGCCCGCTCGGGGACTCGGTGTTACAAACACATCATCTATCATGATAGGTATATATATGCCATTAACGTTGTAGGATGTACAACCCGGTCCCTATATATAGAAAGTATATGCTGAGGAACGACGGCCTGATCCATGTATTATATAATAATGCCGAGGAACGACGGCCCGATCCATATATCACATAACGATGCCGAGGTACGATGGCCCGATCCGTATAATGCATAATAATGTCGAGGTACGACGGTCCGATCTGTATAATGCATAATAATGCCGAGGTACGATTACCCGATCTGTATAATGCATAATAATGCCGAGGTACGACGACCCGATCCCTATAATGCATAATAATGCCGAGGTATGACAGCCCAATCCATTTAATGCATAATAATGCCGAGGTACGACCGCCCGATCCATATATAATGTAATATGCATATATGTACATGTAGGACTCAGTAGCATATCAAATATCCCTTAACCATTTTCGTAAAGTATGCCCAAGAACCTCCAGGTTTAGGAGCTTACACATCCAATCACTATTCAGCCTATAGAAGGCTTGAGGGTCGTAGTTTAACTACTTTAAGACCCTTATCATTTAGGAGTGAACTTGAGTAATGAGTTATACTCGCAACTTACAACTGGAACTACCTTTACACTCAAATAATATCTCATTTCATTTACATTAAGACGTCCCATAAGAAAGAAGCGATAGGCTCTACCTATATTACCTTTTATCATATAGAAGCCTTAAAAGGTGATAACTCACCTATTACAGGAGTTCTACCATCACGAAGTGGATAAGAATTATGAACTATACTCGAAGATTCATGAATGGAATTATTCCCATGTTTCCTACATAAACCCTTCATAACTTATATCTAATACATGCCAAAAGAAGAGGGAGGATAAGATTTACATACACTACTTTTTATCATATAGAAGGCTTAGAAGTCCATAACTCAACTATCGCAGGAGTTCTAATATCGAGAAGTGAATAAGATTGATGAACCATACTCGGGGTTCTATGAATGGAATTATTCTCACATTACATACACAATTCACTTAAGACTAAGACATGCCAAAAGAAAGCTTCACATACCTTGTTTGAATTATTCGTTATCCTGCTTGCCTCGCCGTCCTTTGAACGTATTCAACATGAAATTAGTATGAATATCAGCCCCTTTTACTTTTCAGCACCCTAGGTTACATCTTAGTATTAATGGAATCTATTTCCTTAGTCGTTTTCCCGACTAGTTCTGTTATTCGCTAAGGCATCAATGAAAATTGGGTAGCACCTCCCCTATAATGTGCCCTATCCAAATTTCCAATTAGGTCCCTAAGACCTACAGCCAACTAAAAACAACAACCTGCAGGAATTCACACCAACAATATACAACATAAACTCCAAACGACTTATTCAAAAATGCGGTAGCACAATAGGGCGTCTAGTCTTTATTTTGTAATGCCTTTCATTATACGCAATAAGGAGTCGTGTGGCTGCAACCAGAAGCATACACACCCCTTTTAGAATTCGTTTAGTCCCTGCAACAATACATTACACCCCTGCAGCAACAACTTACAAGAACGACACTTTATTTCGACAACAATTCACTTCTAGCGACTCCAATTTAGTTTATTTCGGGCGTCAAACATATTTATCATATTTTCACATTTCCAACCACTTACACAACATATAATACCCTCTATAACAACACCATAAACTCCAATTTAAAAGTAAAGGCCTTACCTTACATTAAACTTGTCAAACTCGCCAAAACTATCAAAACGCGAAATCTGGACAGCCCACTCTCTTATATTGTCGCTTAGTTTCGGAGGGGTAATTGAGGGAAACAGGATTTGTGGCGTTAATGAAAGTTATATAAATGTGTATCAACATTGCAAAAAAATTTGAATTACCCCTACAGTAATTTTGTACGAAAATATAGGCCGAAAATACTCATAGCTGTCCGTGTAGGATTTCCAAAACAAAATCTGGGCAGTACTTCCTCTACACTTCATCACCCTTTTTCGCGAAGCTAAAAGCAAAAATGGATTTAAAAGTCTAAATAAACGTTATGGAACTATGAAATATCTTTCCAAAACATATTGAATCACACAAAACGAAGCTATACACAAGAAGTTATACCAATATTACTAACAACTGTCCCCTCCAAAAATGGGTCTGTTCCCTAGCGTTTTCTCTTTACGTTTCTCTTAGTTTTCCAAGGGAAGAACTGAAAATATGGTTCCGTAGGAATCATAATATACATATATACACCTCCATATAATTGAGGAACACCGTAGATAATTAATTCATAGAAGAAAAGTGAAGAACTTACCTTAATTTCCTCCAATTTGTGGCTGTTGTTGTGAGCTCTCTTTCTCTCACGTTTCTCTCTATAATTTGGCTGATTTTTGGACTCCAAATGACTAATGAGTCATTAACATACATATATAGGGTCCCTTAGGAAGTGACACGTGTCAGACCCTAAGGGTGATACGTGTCAAACCCTTATTGGGCCACGGATCCATGCTTTCAAGGAGGGGCTGCCACGTGTCCTTGTGGGCCCCACCTCCCAAGTAGGTGGGTCACCTACTTGATTGGCTTCCATGTGTCATCTTTTTCCCTTCCTCGTGGGTTCATAATCTCGTCTTATTTTAGGAGCCTATGTAATCCATACTACGTAAGCTTGGTATGTCCTTAAGAAACTCAAGTATGTAAGATGTCTAAGTTGGTAGCTTACGTCGGTAAATCAATTCCTATGACTCATTTCTCGGCCTCCAACTCCTTTCGAATTTTTATAACCCTATTTCCAATCTTCCTTATTATGAAGCATTTCGTTCTCCTTTCCTTGGAGTTATTTGATAACATTATAAACGATCCGACTCACATAACGATTCTTAAGAAACTTAAGAGCCTTCCCAGAAACTTGAGAATCTTAAGAAGCATTCTAAGGTACCAAAGTATGGGGTGTAACATTTTTGATGGTATAAGAGTTGATCCTAAGAATGCCGAGGCGGTTAAGAATTGTCCAGGACCTCTTTTTCGGTTAGATATTTAGTGTTTCTTAGGTCCTGCCAGTTATTATAGATGGTTTATGGAAGGATTCTTCTTAATTTCTTCAAACTTGACTATATTGACTTAAAAGAAGGTGAAATTATAATAGTCCAAAGTACATGAGAAGAGTTGAAAGATCGACATACTTCTACCCAGTTTTGACTCTATCTGAAGGGTCCAATTATTTTGTTATATATTGTGATGTCACCAGGATTGGTCTTGGTTGTGTGTTGATGAAAAATGGAAAGGTAATAGCCTATGTTTATATATAAGGCAACTTAAGTTTCATGAAAAGAACTATCCAACTCATGAATTGGATTTAGCAATAGTGGTGTTTGATTTGAGGATGTGGAGACACTATCTTTATAGTGTCCATATGAATGTGTTCACTAATCAAAAGAGTTTGGTATGTTTTCAATAAAAAGAACTTGAATATTTGTCAAAGGAGGTGGCTTGAATTATTGAGTGATATGAAACAAATGTTCTTTATCATCCGGGTAAAGAAAATGTGATTGTCGATGCTCTTAGATGTTGTCCATGGATAGTGTTTCCTATATTATGGATGAGAAAAAGGGGTTGGTTCATGATATGCATATACTAGCTCATTTGGGTGTTCAATTAGTTGATTTTTAGGATGGTGGTGTATTGTGCAAAATGGCTCAGAATCATCTCTTGTGTCGAATGTGAAGGCACAACAAGTTAGTGATCCAACTTTGGTTAAGTTAAAGAAAGTGGTTTCTAAAAAATCCATTGATTCTTTCTCCTGAGGAGAAGATGGTGTGCTTCATTTCCAAGGTCGACTATGTGTTTCCGATGTTGATGTATTAAAGTAAATGATATTGTCGAAAGCTCATAGTTCTCGATATTTTATACATCCAGGATCCATAAAGATGTATCATTATTTGAGGGAAGTTTATTGATAGAGTGGCATAAAGAAGGATATTATGGAGTTTGTGGCTAAGTGTCCTAATTGTGAACAACTGAAGGTTGATCATAAAATGTCTGGAGGTTTAGCTCAAGACATTGATATTCCTTCTTCGAAGTGGGAAGACTTGACTATAAACTTCATCATGGATTTACCTCGTACTCGTATGCAACATGTTCAATTTTGGTTGATGTGGAATGAATTACCAAGTCGGCACATTTTCTTTCTATTAAGACTTCTTATTCAGTCAAGGATTATGCTAGGCTTCTCATTTAGGAGTTGTTAAGTATCATGGTCTTTCATTTTCCATCATATAGAATAGACATACTCGATTTACTTCTTAATTTTGGAGATCGTGTTAAAAGGGTCTTGGCATTTAAGTTAAGCTTAGTACAACTTTTCACCCTAAGACTGATGGCCAAGCCAAGCGGACTATTTAAAATTTAGAGGATATATTGAGAGCTTGTGTGATTGACTTCAAGAGTATTTATGTCACGATCCGAGCCTAGGGCATAAACGTGACATGGCGATTAGGAACCTGAAGGATCCCAACATAGCAATCGTAGCATACATCACATACATAAGGTAAATGAACATAATGAAATAAGCGGAAGAATCAACTCAACATACAAGTCAAGGGAAAGTAACCTCAATCCCATTGTTCGAAATGGACTACAACAATCTTTCAACGTCTAAACATGCCTCTATACTAGATTTGATGGGGTCTTAGGAAAAACTCCTAGATCACCTGAATCATAAAAGAAGTCAAAGTAAAATATGAAATAAAGTCCTATCCTAGATGAATGAGGATTCACCAATAACAACTCAAGAATGCTAAGTAAACTCTAGCCATGAATGTGAGGAGCGTGAGTAATGTTCGTCCCTATATTATGAGACAATATAGGCAAAATATGCGTTAGTACATAAAAGGTACTAAGTAAGTGAGATATGCATGAACAAGTAATAGGACATGAAAATATGACATAGGATGCATGATAAATCATAAACGAATAAACATGAATAAAGCTTAAAAGCATTTGAAAGAAAATGAAAAATTATGGTCAATGCATCATAAACTTCATAGTAAAACTTAAATCTTTACATATAATGTGTGTGGGATAGGACCTTTAACCGACATCTAAGACCATACGAGCTGAAATATGGAATTCGATGTCACTCCCACATCGAGAAGAGAGAGGCTACTTGTCAAGGTAGAGTCCATGAGAACAAGTTTAACATTATGAGCTACATGTGGATCCACTAGCTAACCGTAAGGCAATGGCAACGTAGTTTGGGACTTTCAGTTGCTACTAAGATTTCCTTGGGTAACTAACTACGTTACCGGACTGAACCCCACTAAAACGTCCTCTCATTGCTTAGTCAATATCCTAATGAAATTTATTAAAAATATAAAAGCATCATCATTAACTTCATCATGAAAATAATCATTAGAGTTTCCCATTAACTTGGTCGATTCGTTAAGAATCCATAAACTTTGGTGAGAATTGTCCATATCACAATATTAATTCATAATTTGAGTGAGAATTTTCCTTATGAAACCATAATACCTTTCTTTGATCATCATTGATCAATATTATACCTTTCATCATTCAGTCATAAATCTCATTTCTTTCATAAAAGCGTTTTTTTGAAAATTATTGAACTTCATAATCATACTACATGTAAAACATCATTGAAAAAAGCTTCATGCGTGGAAATTCATAATTCAACATGAAATCATACAATTAATTTAGAATCACACTTATAATGATCATTGATAACAATTAAAAACTTAATTGAAACAGTCTAATACAATTCATCAAAACTAGGATTATAAAACCACTAAAATTAAAGAGATCTTTGAGGAAAACCTTGAGACTCTATGGGTGAAAGGAGCCCATGGATCAATCCACACATACCTTGGTGAATTAACTCAGAATTTTACGAAGAACCCTGGTGTTCTTGAAACCCTAGATTGAGTGTGTGAGAGAACGTTGAGAGAATTGATTAAACTTGCCTTAGGTAAATTTAGGATAATGAATTAGAATAGGAGGGGAATTTGAAGGGATGGGTTTTTATAGGCTTTGAACTATATTTAACTAAACTTGGGGAAAAGATAATATTACCCTTCATTAAACTCAGATTTTGGAACCACGAATTGGACTCTACGAGTCGCAATAACTTCTACTACTCATTATCTTGAGTTGTCTTGCCGGTCTGAGAATCCTTGAGATCTTGAGTCTCTTAAGTTGCATCTACAGTCGTTCTTACGACTCGTCAAAGGATTCACATATTGTAGACCCTTTTCATCCTCTAGGGCCTGAAAACCTGCATAAATCTGGGTTTCTGAAGTTTTATTACTATTTAACCTTGCTACTCATCAATAGGACTATGACTCATCCTATTGAGTTGTAGGACTTCTTTTGAGGATGGTCCTAAAAAAGTTCAAGAGCTCCATCTACGACTCGTTCCTATGAATCTTAGGAGTGACTACTAGTTGTTTGGGGAGTCGTAGACTCAGAGACAATCATACTTGCAATAAAATATCCCCCCCTTGGGAACATTACTCCTTGAATAGATTCAACTAGTGTAGGAAAGACACAGAAAGAGGACTAGTAACCCAACATGAATATTATGCACCTTAACAAAAGCATGACAATTTCAAACTTAACATAGAATATGACTTAAAAATCAATCCTTATGAACATTCATGCACATGAAGACATAGGAAGAATTGAATGCATAAGATTTCAATCAATTTGAATAAGAATTACTTACTAATTTAGGCTTGAGTAAAGGGAAAGAGATACGTGTATTATTTTATCATATTCTCCTCTGCGTCCTAAGTAGCACTCTGTACTTGTTGATATTCGATAATACTTTGATGGACGCAACCTCTTTATTCCTAAAACTTTGCACTTGTCGGTCTAAAATTCCCATTGGAACTTCTTTATAAGTCAAATTCTCCACAATAATCACATCTTCCAATGGTACAATAGAATTTGGATCTCCCATAAACTTTCTCAACATCGACACATGAAACGCCGAATGAATCATATCTAATTTAAATGGAAAATCTATCTCGTATGCCACCTTGCTAATACTTATCACTATTTTATAAGGTCCAACATACCTAGGACTCAAATTTCCCTTTCTTACCAAAACGTATTACACAATTCATGGGTGAAACCTTCAATAGACCCAATTATACACCTCAAATTCAAGGTCTCATTTCCTAACATCCAAATAGGACCTTTGATGACTTTGAGCCGTCTTCAATCACTCTTTTATGAGTCTCACCTTCTCTATTGCGTCTAACACAAAATCTGGACCGATCAATGTCATCTCAATAACATTAAACCATCCCATCGAGGACCTACACCTTCTCCCACACAATGCTTCAAAAGGAGTCATTTGGATGATAGAGTGATAACTATTATAGGCAAACTCAATCAATGGTAGATGCTCATTCCAACTTTCTTTAAAATAAATAACACATACCCTTAACATATCCTCTAAAGTTTGAATGGTTCTTTCATCTTGACTATTAGTTTGTGGGTGTAAAGTTGTACTTAACTTGACTTTCATACAAACACCATTTTGGAACGACTTCAAAAAATTCAAACTTAATTGAGTACCTAGATCCGATATAATAGAAAAGAGAAAACCATGAAATCTTACAACTCATGAATATATATATTAGATAATATTTGGAACCATAAGAAGTCTTAACTGGTAGAAAATGTGCTGACTTAGTCATCCGAACCACAAAAACCCAAATAGAATTATGTTTCTCCTTAGTACGAGGAAAACTCGTTAGAAAGTCCATGTGCACATCTTCACACTTCCAAGTACGAATCTCAGTGTCTTGAGCAAAACCTCTTAATTATTGATGCTCAACCTTAACTTGTTGACAATTTGGATACCTTGCCATGTACTGATCTTGGGAGAATTTATGCATCCAATAACCAAAATAACACATGTTCATATTAGAGTTTGAGAACCAATTATTATAATCTAATTCATTTTTAGAGTTTTTGTGTATGAATATAGCTAACCAACATGATTAGACACTTTCAGGACTAAATGAGGAATAATGTACATTTAAAAGATGATCGGATTGAAAGTGGAGCTTAAAGGAGAAGTTGGGAACAAATGTGAACAAAATGCATCATATAGGAGTGTGTCTGCATCGTGCATTAAGATTTAGCAAATTATTTCCTACAATTGGAGTTTATTTGAAGTAACAGTGTGATGCGCACCAGGTCCATGTTGCGGATCTGGTTCTGGATAGAACAAACTCCGCCAAAGAAGAAAATGAAAAATTCAACTGCACAGAAACACCTCCGCATCGTGGAATCTACTACAGGGATTGCAACTTCACATTTTTTGAGGCTATAAGCAGTCCACTTGTATTTTATTTTTTAAAAATTTCAGTTTTAATTAAGGTTTTGACTAAGGAAGATGACAAGAGAACTCTCCTATGGTTTTATTTCTTCTTCTCTTTTATTTTTAAGTTGTTTCTTTATGCTATTAATTATGTTTTTGATGCTTATAAACATTATGAGTGGCTAGAATCCCTTGTTCTAGGGTTGTAGCCATAAGATGAAGGTTTAATATAGTTTACTTTGGTTGAAAATAGTGTCTTTCATATAATTGGTCTTATATTCTCATTTATACTATTTTGATGCTTGATCATCATTAATATACATTTGTTGTTTATCTGGAACTCAAAAGACGGAAAGGATATAGAACACCAGAATATAAGAAGTATGTTTACTCTAGAATTGCCTAGGATAATTCGTGTATAAGATGCCCGTGACACATACCTATACACCATACTTGGTTAAAAAATAAGATGATAAGATTAATGCATCTCTATTGGTTCATGCCTATCCCCACTCCACGATGTAGTTAGGCTTCCAACAAAGGTAGGCAATTAGAGTTTGGGAGACCATGATTGTAAAATCAATCCTGTAAATCAGTAATTGAAAGACCCATTAAATTCTAAAGTAAAGTGTGTTAGACTTAGAATCTGCATGTGCTACAACCCTAGAATTACTACCTCATTTGATCACAACTCATTAAATTTCTGAACTATTTCTTAATTGTAGTTTCAATAACTTAGTATACAATATAATTGAAATCAACCTTTTTGCAACACGTGAACAATTTAGTTAATTGGAGATATTACTCATGCCTTAGTAAAGCCCTTTGGGTTCGACAATCTGATTTTGAAAGGATTCATTTTATTACTTATAAGACATGTACACTTGTGTGTGGTCAAGTGGCAACAAGTTTTTGGCGCTGTTGTCGGGGACTTTAAATTTGGCAATTGTTTATTTTCAACTTTTCTAAGTTGTTTGTGTTAGTGTTAACAACTTGATCTTAGTTGTGATTTGTTAGAGGAGAATTCACAAAGGCACACTAGATAGAAGTGGGAACATTGTAGAGCTGCTAGTTGAGCCTAAAATATTCCTACATCAGCAAAGAAGGAGAGCGGCTACTCTATATCCGGTACTACAGGTAAATTTAGGTGATAATAAAAAAGTGCCTATAGAGTTCCTTATGGAAATGAAAGCCATGATAATATGTGACATGGTAGTTCCACTCACAGCGAATGTTACCTCTAGCATTCAGAAATCGCCAGTTGGAGGAAGACTTAAACTAAAACAGAGCATGGTGCAACTGTTGCACTCTAATGGATAGTTCACGGGGGTTGACTCATGAAGATCCCCATGTCCATGTTAAAAAACGTATTAGAAATCAACGATACTTACACTCCAACTGGAGTGTCACCTGATTATGTAAGGTTGACCTTATTTCCTTTATCTCTATTGGGAGAGGCTAGAAGGTGGTTAAAATAAGAAAAACTACATTCCATAACTACATGGAATGATTTGGCTCGCAAATTCTTAATTAGGTTCTTTTCTTTGGGGAAGATAGCAAAGCTAAGAGCTGCAATTCTAAGCTTCAAGTAGAAGTTAAGCAAAAATTTATAGCAAGACTGGGATAGGTATAAATCTCTACTTATTAGCTATCCTCATCATCATCAAGCTAAAGAGGTGTTGGTCCATACCTTCATTGAAGGGTTGGAACCTAACACCAAAATTCTTCTTAATTCAACTGCAGGTGGTCTGGCTTTGGAGAATACATATGATGAGCTATATACATTGCTAAACCATATATCCTAAGTTAATCCAGAATGAAATGGAAGAAATACTAGGTCTGTTGTCCAAAAATGGGTAGGTATGCTTGAGTAGATGCTGTGATAACTTTGATAACACAGATTGCAGCAATGCAAACCATAATGTCGACTCACTTTAGCAACCTAGCTTTGGAGAAGCAACAAACTCCTGTATATGTAGTTCAACAATAGTAGATGTGGTGTGAAGTGTGTAGCAGCATTGAACACATATCAGAATATTGTGGTGTAAATCTGAAATCAGTAAATTTTATAAGGAATGCACAGAGGGGTGGAGGCCAGAAAAATTATGGCAACACTTATAAACTCAATTACAGGAACCATCCAAACTTCTCTTAGGGTGGAAACCAACAGAACCAACACCAAGGATAAGGAAAATATAGACCACAAAGAGGAAGCCAGCACTACAATCAACAAGTCCAGAGCAGCCAACAATCAAGTAGTGCAGTAAACATGAGCATGGAGGACATGCATAAAAAACTTATAGCTGGCCAAGCTAAGCTAGCTGCAGACATTCGTCAGTATCAAATCACTACTCTGAATTTAGAGAAGCAAGTGGGAGAGCTAGCAAGTGCTCAAAATTCTTGCCTACAAGGTGGTTTACCAGGTAAGACTAATCCAAACCCCAAGCAGGTAAATGTTGTAAGCACATGAAGTGGATGACCACTAGCAGATCTAGCACCACAAAACAAAAGTAGTGAAGGTAACGTTAAAGCTATGGAGGGTGAAGTTGGTGAGCATAGCTTACCATAAGTAGAGCAAGAACCAAATACAAAACCACATCCCCCATTCCCACAAAAAATTAAAAAGAAGAAGGAGGAGGAATGTTTTGAAAAATTCATCAATATTTTTAGTTTAAACAGGTACAAATTAACTTATTTTTGATTGATGCGTTGTAGAGTATTCCTAAATATGCCAAGTTTGTCAAACATATTGTGGAAAACAAGAGAAAGTTAGCTGAATTTGAAATAGTGGCACTCACTGAAAAGTGTAGTTCAAGGATCTTAAACAAAGTAGAGCTACCAGCCAAGAGAAAAGATCCAGGTAGTTTTACGGTACAAGTAACCATTGGTAAGTGTAGTATTGCAAGAGGTCTATATGATTTAGGTGCAAGTATAAACTTGATGCCTAGATCTATGCTGAAGAAATTATACTTGGGAGAACCTAAACCAACCACCATTTTGTTACAATTGGCTGATTGTTCTGTAGCTAAACTTGATGGTATTATTAAGGATGTGTTAGTTCAAGCAGGATCACTCATCTTTCTTATTGATTTTGTTGTATTAGATTTTGAGTCTGATCTAGAGGTTCCCTTTATCTTGGGACATCCCTTCTTAGCAATAGGAGATGCACTTTTTGATGTTACTGCAGGTAGATTGACTATGAGAGCACATGACAAAGTTGAGGTGTTTGATGTTTATCAAGCACTAAAATTGCCTGTAGTCTATGAAAAATTGTCTGCTATCACTGCTATTCATAAGGAAGTGGAAGCTCAGTGCATTTTAGCAAAAGACCCTTTAGAAATAGTTTTGATTGGTCAAGATATTGAAGGTGACATGGAAGCTAAGGACCTAGCGAGTGTGCTAGACATCCCAAATGTCAGCATGTGGAAAAAGAATGTGGAACTATTAGATAGAGAATTGGTTCCTTAACCTAAGCCATCTCTTAAAGAAGCTCCTAACTTGAAGTTAAAGCAAATTCTAGCCCATCTTAGATATGCTTTCCTAGGAGTTAATAATAGTTTACCTATAATTCTTTCATCGTCTTTGTCTGAGATGCAGGTTGCAGAAGCACTGAAGGTGCTAAAAAGGCACAAGAATGGAATTAGAATATAAATGACTGATCTTCATGACATAAGCCGTTCTTTGTGCATGAATAGAATCTCCATGGAAGAAGGACATAAAGCTAGCACACAACCACAAAGCTGGTTGAACCTTTTCATGAAAGAGGTAGTCAAGAAAGAGATAATTAAGTGGCTAAATGCAGGCATAATATACCCAATCTCTAATAGTAAGTGGGTAAGCCTAGTTTAGTGTACCAAAGAAGGGAGGAATGTCTGTGGTGACAAATAAGAAGAATGAGTTAATCCCCACCAGAACAGTGACTGATTTACATATCTGCATAGATTACAAAAGGTTAAATGATACCACGCGAAAAAATCACAATGCAGTGCAATTTATTGATCAAATTATCGATAAGTTAGCAGGCTAGGAGTACTATTATTTCTTGGATGGATATTCAGGATACAACCAGATTACCATTGCACTAGAGGAAAAGGAAAAGACAATGTTCACATGCCCTATGAGACATATGCATTCAAGCTTATGCCATTTGGTCCTTCCAATGCTCCTTTCTCTTTTTAGAGGTGCATGATGGCTATCTTTCATGATATGGTGGAAGAGTTTGTATAGATAATTATAGATAACTTTTCAGTATTTTGAGAGTGTTTTGATCTTTGTTTGCATAATCTAGAGAAAGTATTACCAAGGTGTGAGGAAATAAATCTTAAACTAGGAAAAGTGTCACTTCTTGGTATAGGTGGGGATTGTGATAGGGCACAAAGTGTCAAAAGATGGTTTGGAGGTAGACAAAGCTAAAATCAAAGTCATTGAAAAGCTTCCACCACCGGTTTCCTAGGTCACATGGGATTGTACCGGCGATTTATTAAGGATTTTTCAAAGATCTCCAGACCCATGTACAACTAGTAAGTGGAGTAACTGCCTTGGTAAGCAGTTGTTATGAAATACATAGTAAGTGGAGTGTTCCCCCCAAAGCAAGCTCCCCAAAAAAGAAGAGGCTAATGCATAAAGCAAAGTTCTATATATAGGATGAACCTTACTTGCTCAAACAAGGTGTTGATAGGATGATAAGAAGATGTGTTCCTAAATTTGAGGTCCAACATGTTCTACAAAGTTGCCATTCATCTGCGTATGGTAGACATCATGAAAGGTAACACACAGCTTATAAGGTATTGTAGTCTGGTTTCTTTTGGGCTAATTTATTTAAAGATGCTGCAAGTTTTGTGAAAAGCTGTAACCAATGCCAAAGGATGGGCTCCATATAAAGAAGGCATGAGATGCCGTTGAATAACATCGTGGAGGTAAAGATCTTCAATGTGTGGGGAATAGACTTCATGGGTCCCTTCCCACCATTGTATGGAAATTAGTATATACTGGTGGTGGTTGATTACATTTTTAAATGGGTCGAGGCCATTACATTGCCAATGAATGACTCTAAAGTGGTAAGTCGCTTCCTCAAGAAGCATATTTTCACAAGGTTTGGCACTCCAAGGGACATCATCAGACATGGAGGTAAGTATTTCATAAACCAAACAATATTGAATCTGTTAGCTAAGTTTGATGTCAGGCACAAGGTCGCCACAATATACCATCACCAGAATAACATACAAGTTGAAGTATCAAATCATGAGGTAAAACAAATCCTTCAGAAAACCATTAATGCAACAAAAAAGAACTGGACTATCAAGATAGATGAAATGCTCTAGGCCTACCGGATGGTGTACAAAATACCAATTTGCATTTTACCATACCATATGGTATTCAGAAAAGCATGTCACCTTTCGGTGGAGCTAGATCACTAAGCATATTAGGCGATGAGAAAGCTGAACCTAGACCTAGATCTAGCAGGTAGAAAGCATATGGATCAGCTCTATGAATTGGAGGAATTCAGACTCCACGCTTATGAGAATGTGATATTGTATAAAGAGAAGATGAAGAGATGGCATGACAAGAATAAAATGGCTCGGACATTTGATCCAATAGAAAAGCTATTGCTCTTTAATTCGCGTTTGCATATTTGTTATAGGTAAACTTCAATCAAAATAGAAAGGACCATTTGAGGTGGTGAGAATGTCGGCATATGGAGCCGTAGAACTATAGAATCCCACCAAGTCGACCACGTTCATGGTAAATGACCAATATTTTAAGAACTATTTTGGGAAAGACGTTGATCGTGAGGAAGAAAAAATTGAGCTTCAAAATGAATAAAGCTAAAGCTTAGTCATGCCACAGCTGTAAATCAGGCGCTACACGGGAGGCAACCCATGAGGTAGTGTAACATCTTGTTTTATCATAGGTTATATTTGATTTTTTTTATTTTCAAGTTTGCTAAAATTTTATTTTATTTTAGTGTATACATAAGATCTTATAATTTTTACACAAAAAAAAGAAAGCGTGAAGGATTTCTAAATAGAGTGGTCCACGACAGGTCCGCATCACAAACCTACTTCTTCACCGTTCATATTTGGCCCAGGTATGTCTCGCATAAATTATTGAAAAAATTCACTCTAAAGAAGGTGCACGCCAGGTTTGCATCGCGGACCTAGTTTATTTCTATGTAAAGTTAATTTTTAGAATTTTGGAAGACTAATTAGTGTGGTTCGTGACGTCTATGCATTGCATACGTGGGAAGATTTTCAGGCGGCCGCATTAAAAAAATGGGCTTGACTTGTTTTTAATTGTTTTAACCTGGCCCAGTCTAATTTTAACCCTTAAAATTCACTTTTAACTTTATAAATTCAACCCTTTCACCCACCTCACTTCTTCTTCTCTCCAAATTCCCTCTTCTCAAGCAAAAATCTGCGATGCACTTGTGAAATTCAAGTATAAATTTTCAAGTTTCTTCTTCACCCACACAAGGTATGTACTCTTGAACTAATTTTATGATATGGATAGTTGAATTTTACATGTGTAACTTCATGGGATTTGAGTTTTGCTTCCATAACTTTGTTTCTTGCTTTTTTCCTTGATTTTAAATGTGATAAATATGTAAAGATTGATGAGAAATTTTTTATTGTGAGACATTGGTTATGTGTTAAAATTTTAATGTAAAACAGTAGTTTTAATATTGTGGGGAGTAGATGTTTGTGGTTTTGATTGATCACGTATGTTGAATTCTTGACTAAGCATGCATAATATATTGTGTTCAATTTGGTTTGTTTTGTGAGGTTAGTGTGAGGTGAGTTTCTATTGTCCTTTTTTTGGGGTTGAAATTATGCTTGAAATTATGGGAGTTAACTTAGGATGACATTTTGTTGCTGAATCATGTCTACTTATTTTTGAGGTGCATACTAGGATAAGGGAGACTTCTATGAATTCGTTATATATTATTGTTTTTACCCTGTTGATTGATTAAAATATGTATTGATGTGGAAGCATGTAGGCACATCCTTTTCAAATGAAGGAAAGTCTAAGTACCTTCATATCACTTGGATGCTACTATAATAATTAAGTATGGGGTTAAAGGCCTTCTAGAGAGCATGAAGCATGATGAGATGATCACAACCTGCATGTTTGGCCTGGAGATTCTCCGACATCGCATGGGGTGCCATCCGTCGATTGAAGAAGAACTACGTAAGGTGGAAAACCAATATCTATTAAACGAGCATACTATGGCTGTATAGAACTTGGGCCTGACTTTTATGAGCCTACTGAGGATGATATCCCCACTAACGAGGATAGAAGGAGGGTAGGTTCGGATGTGGAATAAGATTTTGAGGCAGATGATTTCACCCCATTGGCTGTTGATGATCTGGCAGCCGGAGGAGATATGGTCGAGTAGACAGGGAAGCCTACTATCTCACTTGTTTAGATGTTTATGTGTGTGACATTGAGGGCAGTGTCAATTCCTTAAGTGTGGGGTAGGGGATTGAGTTTCTATTTTTTAATGTATGTGTTATTTTATGAAAGTTATTTAGTTATTTTTGTCATTAGTTGAATTGGTTAGATATTTTTTTTGGTTTTCACCCATTTGTTTTCAGTTCTTTGGCCATGGATAGTCCTCTTGAACCATAAAAAGATATGTTATTTATTATAATTTTTTTGTTTATTTTCATTGTGGTAATATGTATGTGAAGTGTTTTGCTAAACCACAGAATTGCGCAAATAGCTAGCAAAGGAGTTGAAAAGCATTGGCTGAGTCAAGACACCTATAACTCTGTAGTTAGACTTTGAATGTGTAAGCTTAATTTATAATTCATGTGATTGATGGGGTTGAAATATCATTAAAGTTGTCATTCTTAAATTAAGCATGTGTCATGTTTGTGAGAGGTTGATTTTGCATAGTCCTTGTTACTCTTGATTGCTAGAACTTGCCCAACATGTTTTTTTAGAAAAAACAATGGAAGGTTAGAATTAGGAAAAGGATCTAGGAATTTCTTTGGCAGCCTCAGTTTGAAATGAGAAAGAGTAAGACCCCATTAGGATGCAATTCCATAGTTAGCCCTGTTGAGCCTTTGACTTGATTCTTTGGTAGCCTTGTTTGAAGCCTATTTCCATGTTTTTCTGAACTATTATTTTGATCCAAAAATCCTAAGCGCTTTAGGAAAGAATAAGCAAAGAAATGGGGGGGGGGAGGGAGTTTACAACTTTGTGTTACTAAAAGTAAAGCCATTAGTGCAAAAGTGAAAAAAAATCTTGTGTTAGGGAACAAAAGCATGTGAAAGTAAAAATAAAGCCAACTATATGGTGGTTGTGAAGAAATAATAAAGAGTAAGAATAAGAATCCATTCCCTAAACAGATAAGTGAGCTGAAAAGGGAAAGGAAAAGCTAGAGAAAGAATAAAGTGGGAGAATGAGGTTATGAAGAGCATGAATAAAATGAATAGATGTAATGCATTAAAAGCACTTGGGAACCAAGTCACTATACATGTCCAAATAAATACCTACCTATCGCCTAGCCTACATTACAACCCAGAAAAGTCCTAAGTGATTCCTAATTCCTAGCTACATTAATTGAGTTGCATAGTACAGTTAGGGCAAGCCTATGGTTTATCTCAAGCAACTTGTGACTTCATTTGAGAGAGTGAGCGAATTTTACATAATACCCATTGTCATTGGGATTAGATGTAACCGCGAGAGTATATGCGTAATTCCTTTTTTATGAGGGCACGTGTTTAGTAGAAGAATGGTCATATTGAATGAGGTTTGATTAGCAATTCATGTGAGTTTGCTGTATGTCAGAGTTAACTTTAGAGGTTAGGATGTTGTGGGTCAGTCAGTTGTTTAAAAAAAGTTGACGTGCTATTTGTTAGATTAATGTGGTTTGGTAGGACTGCTTTACATGCATGATGTGTGTTCTTGTATTATTAGGATTGAGAGTTTGTTCGTGGACGAACAATACTATAAGTGGGGTGGTGATCTTGGGTGAATTTATTAATCCAATAGTCAAAATAACCCATGTTCATAGTAGAGTTTGAGAGCAAATTCTTATAATCTCATTCATTTTTGGAGTGTTTTTGTATGAATATAGCTAACCAACCCGATTAGACACTTTCAGGACTAAATGAGGAAGAATGGACATTCAAAATATGATCGGATTGAAAGTGGAGCTTAAAGGAGAAGAAGATGAAAACTTGAACTGCATAGAAACACCTCCGTGTCACAGACTCTACTTCAGGCATTGTAACTTTGCATTTTTAAAGCTATAATAGTCACTTGTATTTTTTTTAAAAAAAAATTAGTTTTTAATTAAGGTTTTGACAAAGGAAGATGACAACAGAACTCTCCTATGGTTTTATTTTTTCTTCTCTTTCATTTGTAAGTTGATTCTTTATGCTATTAATTATGTTTTTGATGCTTCTAAACATTATGAGTGGCTAGAATCCCTTGTTCTAGGGTTTTAGCCATAAGATGAAGGTTTAATATAGTTTACTTTGGTTGAAAATGGTGTCTTTCATATAATTGGTCTTACATTCTCATTTATACTATTTTGATGCTTGATCACTATGAAAATACATTTTTTGTCTACCCAAAACTCAAAAGATAGAAAGGAGATAGAACACCAGAATATAAAAAGTATGTTTGTTCTATAATTGCGTAGGATGATTCATGTATAGGATGCCTGTGAAACATACCTATACACCATACGTGGTTAAAAAAGGATGATAGGATTAATGCATCTGTGTTGGTTCATGCCTATCCCCGCTCAATGATGTAGTTAGGCTATCAACAAAGGTAGGCAATTAGAGATTGAGAGACCATGATTGTAAAATTAACCGTCTAAATTAGTAATTGAGAGAACTATTAAATGCCAAAGTGAATTGTGTTATACATGGAATCTGCAAGTGCTACAACCCTGGAATTACTTACTCATTTGATCACAACTCAATAAATTTCTGAACTATTTCTTTATTGTAGTTTCAAAAACTTAGTAGACAATATAATTTAAATCAACCTTTTTGCAACACACACGGACAATTCAGTTAATTGGAGATATTACTCAAGCCTAATTAAAGACCTTTGGGTTCGACAATCCGGTTCTGAAAGGAGACACTTTATTACTTGTAAGACACGTACACTTGCGTGTGCTCAGGTGGCAACATGTACAGCGCTATGTCCTTTTTCATGAAGTTCCACCAATATACCTCTCTCCAATTACTATACATCTTGCTGGATCCTGGATGAATAAAATACCGGGAACTATGGGCCTCATACAACATCAATTCCCTTTGACCATCGATATTAGGTGCATACAAGCAACCTTGATAATGTAGCACACCATCTCCCCCTTGGGAGAAAGCCTCAATGGATTTTTCAGAAATCGAGTTCTTCAATTCAACCAACACCGGATCATTATCTTGCTTAGCCTTGACATTCACCACAAGAGAAGGTTCTTAGCCATTTTGAACAAGGATACCTTTATCATTGTAATCATCCAACTAAACACCTAAACAAGTCAATCTATGCACATCTTCAACCTATTCTCTCTTACCTTCCTTGACATTTGCAACATTATTCATGGACAATCTACTTAGTACATCGGCAACCACATTAACTTTACCCGGAAGGTACAACACACTCATATCATAATCTTTCAAAAATTTGAGATATTTCCTTTGATGAAGGTTCAAGTCCTTTTTCTTAAACACATATTGTAAACTATTATGATCGGTGAACACATCCACATGGACACCATAAAAAAAGTGTCTCTAAATCTTTAAAGCAAACACAACAACCGCTAGTTCCAAGTCAGGAGTCAGATAATTCCTTTCATGCACTTTAAGTTTCCTCGAAGCATAGGCTATCACCTTACCATGTTGCATCAAGACAAAACTAAGACCAACCCTTGAGGTATCACAATACACAACAAAACCATCAGACTCTTCTAGTAAGGTCAAAATAAGAGAAGTAGTAAGAAGATCTTTCAACTCTTGAAAACTCTTCTCACAAGCTTCCGACCATACAAACTTCACTTTCTTTTGGGTCAACTTAGTCAAAGGTGATGAAATCGATGGAAATCCTTCCACAAATATTATATTATATCCGTCTAGGCCCAAGAAACTTCTAATATCCGAAGAAGACAATGGTGTAAACTAATTCTTAACCGCCTTTTTTTCTTAGGATCAATCCCTTCGCCGGACACAATGTGACCAATAAAAGAAACCCCCCTTAGCCAAAACTCACACTTATTGAACTTCAAAAATAATTTCTTGTCCCTTAGAGTTTGCAATACTATCCTCAAGTGATTATCATGCTCCTACTTCCGAGAGTAAACAAAAATATCATCAATAAACATAATTATAAACATGTCTAAATATTTATTGAACACTGTATTCATCATGTCCATGAAGGCCGGGGGGGAATTGGTCAACCCAAATGACATAACTAAGAATTCATAATGGTCATACCTTATTTGAAATGTCATCTTGGGAATATCACACTCCCTCACCCTTAATTAGTGATAACCGAAATGAAGATCTCTCTTAGAGAAATAACTTGCCCCTTGGAATTGGTCAAACAAATCATTTATCCTCAGAATTGGATATTTATTCTTTATGGTCACTTTGTTTAATTGTTGGTAGTCAATACACATATGAAGTGAACCATTTTTATTCCTTACAAATAAAACGGGAGACCCCTTGGGGATATACTAGGTCTAATAAAACCTTTGTCTAAAAAATCTTTCAATTGATCCTTTAACTCTTTCAATTTCGTCGGAGCCATTCGGTAAAGAGGAATAGAAATGGGTTGACAAATGGGAAGAAGGTCTACGCTAAAGTAAATTTTTCCTTTTGGGAGGAACACCTGGTAAGTCATCGGGAAACACATCTAAAAACTCATTAACTGTAGGGACTGAATCTAGAGTAGGAGCTTCAAAATTTGTATCCCTAACCTGTATAGGATGGTATATGCAACTCTTGGAAATTATTTTCTGAGCTTAATGGAACAAAATGAATTGGCCTTTAAACATAAAATTACTACCTTTCCATTCTAGGACCAGCTCATTAGGGAATTGAAACCTAACCACTAGGGCTCTACAATCAATAGAAGCATAATATGCATATAGCTAATCCATAACAAGGATAACATCAAAATCGGTCATATCAAGCTCAACTAGATCACATAGAATAACATTATGGAAATACAAAACTGGACAACCTCTATAAACTCTTTTAACCACAATCAACTCACCTACGGGAGTATAAATGGAAAAAGGCTCTAATAATATTTTGGGGCTAGCATCAAATCTCATGGCCATATAAGAAGTAATAAAGGAAACATTTGCACCCAGATCAAGTAAGGAATAAATATCATAGTGAAAGATCCATAACATACCGGTAGCAACATCGGGAATCTCCTCTACCTCTTGCCTACCATGAAGAGCATAAAACCTATTATTGGGTTGACTACCCTTTGGTTGAGCTTAGGCACCTTGTTGAACTTGGTCTCTACGGGCAACTTATCCTTAATGTTGACCATCCTTAACCCTACACTCCTTGGCATGATGACCTGGCTTGCCACATCGAAAGCAAATATTCAAACTCTCTAGATACTCTCCCTTGTGGTTTTTCCCACAATTATGACATGCAAGGGTAACTTGGCCAATTGGGGCACCTCCTTGAGTTTTAGGGTTGGGTACCCTATTCTTATCAAACCTTGGGGTAGTCGGATTCGAAGAACCTTGATTGGAATTACTTTGGCTCATATAAGGATGCTCAACATTTCCAGACCTAGCATGAGAGGAATCACCACTATCGCTCCCTGCCCTTTTGGACTCCCAAGTTTTCTCCCTTGTCTTCTCATCCTCTATTTTCTCCACATGGTTTATAATTCTATAGTTGTCTATTTCCCGAATCAACATGTATATCTTTCATTCCTTCGAAACCAAATCCAACAAACTCGACATGAACTTCCTCATATGGGCTTTAGGGTCTGCAACCATGAATGGAGAATACTTTGACAATTGGTTGAAATTGACGGTATGCTCCCTCATATTCATACTTCCTTGCTTAAGATTGATGAACTCTTGTATCTTCGCCTCCCTAAGTGCTAATGGGAAAAAAACGATCAAGAAACACTCCTTTGAATCTTTCCCAAGTTAGGGAAAAAGCCTTAGAGTACCACTCTATCGCATGACATAGATCATAAAAGAAGTGAGAGTTTTCTAAGACACCTCCTAGCCTCCTATCCATTGATGTGGAACACTTCATACCGATGAACAAGACTCTACTTGATGCGATATGTTAGATTCCCTAGGACACTCCTAAACTTTGTTATATGATACCAAGTTTGTTACTACCTAAGCCTAGAGCCTAGACGTGATATGTCAATTGAGAACTCGAAGGATCCCAATGAATCCATCTTAACATACATCGCCTACGTATGGTAAATGAACATAATAAAATAAGTGGAAGAATCAACTCAACATAAAAGTCAAAGGAAAGTAAACTCAATACCAATGTCCAAAATGCACTACATCAATCTTTTAATGTCTAAACATGGCTCTATACTAGACTTGATGGGTCTAAGGACAAGCTCCTAGCTCACCTGAATCATAAAAGAAGTCAAAGTAACAAATGAAAGAAAGTCATGTCCTCGATGAATGAGGACTCACCAATAACAACTAAAGAATGCTAAGTCAACTATAGTCACTACTATGAGGAGCATGATTATCGTCTGTCCCTACATTATGAGACAATGTAGAAAAAATATATGTTACTACATAGAAGGCACTAAGTATGTGAGATATGCATGACCAAGTAATGGGACATGAACAATATGACATAGGATGCATGACCAAACATAAATGAATGAACATGAATAACGCTTAAAAGCATTTGAAAGCACATAAAAAATTATGGTCAATGCATCATAAACTTCATATTTAAACGTACATCTTTGCATACAACTTTTGTGGGGCAGGATCTTTAACCGACATATAAGACCATACGAACTAAAATATGGATTCCTATGTAACTCGCACATCGATAGGAGAGAGGCTACTTGCTAAGTTATACTCCATGAGAACAACTTTAACATCATGAGCTATATGTGGATCCACTAGAGAAGCCATAAGGCAACCTATGGTAGCAACATAGTTTGGGACATGCGGTTGCTACTAGAATTTACTTGGATAACTAACTACCTTACCAAAATGAACCCCATATAAAACTCCTCTCAGAACTTAGTCAATATCCCAATAGAATTCATTAAAAATATAAAAGCATCATCATTATCTTCATCATGAAAATAATCATTAGATTTGCTCATTAACTTGGTCTATTCATTAAGAATCCATAAACTTTGGTGATAATTATCCTTATCACCATCTTAAATCATAATTTGAGTGAGAATTTTCCTTATCAAACCATAAGAAATTTCTTTGATCATCATTGATCAGCATTATAACTTTCATCATTTAGTCATAAATCCCATTTCTTTCATAAAAGCTTTCTTTTAAAAATTATTGAACTTCATAATCATACTACATGTAAAACATCAATGAAAATATCTTAATTGTGGAAATTCGTAATTCAACTTGAAATTATGAAATTAATGTAGAATCATGATTATAATGATCATTGATATCAATTAAAAATATAATCGAAATAACAGAATGTAATTCATAAAAACTAGGGTTAGAAAACTAATGAAATTTAAAGAGATTTTTGATGAAAACCTTGGGACTACATAGGTGAAAGGAACCCACGAATCAATCCGCACATACCTTGGTGAATTAACTCAAAATTTGAAGAAGAAACTTGGTGTTCTTGAAACCTTAGCATTAGTGTGTGAGATAACCTTTAGAGAATTGATTGATCTTGCCTTAGGGAAATTTAGGAGAATGATTTAGAATAGGAGGGGAATATGGTGTTTATAGGCTATGAACTTTGTCATAAAAGTGTCTAGATGCATTTAACCAAACTTGGTGAAAAGATAATATTGCCTTTCATTAAACACGGATTTTTGAACCACGAATTGGACTCTACGAGTCGTAATAACTTCTACGACTCATCATCTTGATTCGTCCTACAGGTTTGAGAATCTTTGAAATCTTGAGTCTTTAAAGTTGCATCTACGAGTTTTTCTTAGACTCATCTAAGGGTTTATTGGTCGTAGACCCTTGTCATCCTGCAGGCCCTAAAACCTGCATAAATCTTGATCTCTGAAGTTTTGTTACTAGTCAACCTTATGACTCATCAACAGGACTATGACTGATCCTTTTAGTTAATGTTTTTTGGAGGAATCAACTCGTTGAGGGTAGTACTTAGGAGGCTGAAGCTTATATGATGTCCTGTTGTCTTCATCTCTTTCCCTCTTCTTTAGTAGAGCTTGAGGTATTAGTTTCTCATGTTTATTCTTTTCGATTCATGGATCTCAGCTATTCTTATGTTTCTATATGCATGCATGTTCACGAAATAGGTTTAAAAGGTCATGTTTTAGCTTGGGGTTGATTACTTCATGTTTTATGCATTTTGATATGTTATACACACATTGGATTGTTAGATCTCTCTCTCTACTATATTCGTACTAGCTTGAGTCCTATTTAAGGATAGATGTTCCCAAAGGGGAGATATTGTAAAATCTCATAGGAATATTTCTAAGGTTTGGAAAATTTAAAGTCTTCTCCATAGAAGGGCATACGACCCATAAGAGGGTTCATAGGTGGAAAGTTAGAATATTTGGAAAGTTGGGTTTGTTATAGTTGTATAGGATCGAGCATGGTTGTGTATCATTGGGTATTTCACTACTCGTAGACTAGGGCCATATGGTCATAGGGTCAATTCAAGTAGATTAATTTTTGGGTCATGATTTCTATGAGGGTTTTTTGATGGATTGTAGGGGGACCTACAAATCATAGGTCTCATCCGCAACTCACTTTCGACAGATTAATCCCTATGTTATTTTAGACATTTTCCGTTTATTTAACACCTAATCTACATCATTTAGAACTATATTTCTCGACTTATATCTACCTAAACCCTTCAAATTTCCCTATTTACTTCCATCCTCCTAAAATTCTCTAAGGTACTCAAAGGATTTTCTCTCAAGTCATCTTCTCCAACAATCTAGGGTTTCAAAGAACTCAAGTCTCCGCTTCAAGGTTTAAAGATAGATTGCAGTGAGTTATATGGGAATTTCATCTATAGATCTTCTTCCATTCATGGAGTACCAAATAATTTTCAATTTCTCTTTTATCATTTCTTCCTGGACCCTAGATTTTACTGATCTTACATTAGATTCATTCAATTATGCTTTTATTCATTCTCATTTATCTTATTACACATGAATTGATCTTAATTACTTATTTTTGATGAAATTAGCATGAACACATGCATTATACCTATTTTATAATTATGAACTATGTTTGTTGATTATGCATGAGTTATGATTTTGTTGAAGCTACGATTTAAGGATATTTATTGATGAAGTATAAATTATGGTTTTATGAAGACAAAGGTTTCTTGGAAAGTAAATTATTCTTATTATGAAGGATTTCCTTGATTTTTCAATGCAAAGCTTATCATGATCTAGATGCTTTAGATAAGTGTCTTGTATGATTATTTATGAGAACATGGAATATTGAAGGAGCTATTTTTATGATTCAAGTATGTTATGATGAGTTTGGTTGTACTAGAGTCTTACCATTTTCTAAGATAATGATATGTTCATGTACGATATTCTATTTAGAGAATTTTGTAGAACCCATTGGACTTTGGGATGGAGTATCTCTCATTAGTGGAGGTCGGGTCTCTAGAAGCAAATCCTTAGTCCCATAACTACATGCCACCATAGGAAAAAGGATCACTCATTAGTTGAGGCTTGATTCATTAGTAGCTTAGTGGATCCACTTAGGTGATGTTTATGGTCCTTACCTTGTCAAGTAGGACACTCTTTTTTCGTTGTTGTAGAAGTACACTGGACTCCATGTAGTAGCTCACATTGTTTATGTCAATTATTTGTGCCTCTCACTCTGATTCATGATTCTTACTATGCAATGTTCTCACTATGACTCTCCTTTGATATTAGTATGAATATTGCATTGACCATATTTTTATGATTCTAGTGATGCTTCTAAGGATTTCAATAAGTTTTAGCCTGGTCATTGCATTATCACGTTTTATGTCATGCATTGCACATTCTGCAAGCTCATTACATCCTATAGCATTAATGTGTACTTGTTGTTCCTATATTTTTATCATATTAGGGGTTGTGATGTTCCTCCACACAATATGGATAGTATTGATTTCTTGTCGATGTTGCATTGATATGTGAGTCATCATGATTTGAGATACAACCATTATGATTTATTTATGTATTTATTTCAGAGTCATTTCACTTTCAGTCGTTTGGTGAGCTACGGCGAGTCCTATTCCCCATCTATGATATGAGAGGCTATGTTAGACTAGAATGTTTTTTCTTATAGATGTTATATTTAGATTCTAATTATATTGATATTTCAATTTTTAAACATATCTTCCGCATTTCTCTTATGTTGATTGTAGGCTATCCTAAGTTATGTTATGCTAAGTCTTACCTTCTATTTATTAGGAGATTAAGTTAAGTGCGTGTAAGATATATTATTTAAAACTTCTTAATCTTTTATAAAATACTAAATATCCCAACCACCACTATTGGACCCCAAATTGTCCCAATATAAATTATTTTTTAAATAAACAATTATCCATCTTTTCATCTCCCCTATTTCTCTTCTCTTTGAATTTGTTTTCTTTGAGTTCTTCTACAACAACCATTGCTTGTGACTCACTTTTAGCTCCACTTTTCTCTTCATCTTCTTAATCATTCGTCTCCTTCTCAGACCATAATCCCCAGTGTGCATAGAGGTTAAAAATTATTTAATAGTTAGGGTTTTTAATTTTTGAAAAACAATTAGGGTGTGCTGATTTAAAAACAAGAAGAAGGACATGGATTTCCTTTGTTTTAGATGTTTTAATGTTGTATTCCTTAGATGTGGATTGTATTTATAGTTGTTTCGGTGGTGGTATGACATTGATGAAAATTTGAAAATATCACAAAAATCAAAAAATAAGTCTCAATTCAAATAGAAAGACAACATAGACTCTGTTAACATCCAACATGCCTCTACTAGTCTAGATAATGGCATAAGATAGGTTCCTAGCTCACGCAAAATAGAAATTCATAAGGAACATATAAAAGAGTAAATGTCTCATCCTGGAATTACGAGGACTCACCAAATGGTAGAATAAAGCTCAACTCTAGCCACAAGTGGGAGGCGTGCAATGCTCATCGGATCCCACATTATGATACAATGTAGGTAAAAGTAGGCGTTAGTACATAGAATGCACTAAATATATGATAAGTATGCATGAACAATGGAAATAGTACATAATCAATATAAGCATGGGATGCATGACAAATATCTTGAGAACATGAGTAAAACTTGAAAACATTTGGATAATATTAGAATCATGTGGTCAATGCATCGTAAAGTTCATAAGAACTTTTACCATATCATATACCTTGGTGTGGGATAGGATCTTTAACCAACATATAAAACTATATGAGCTATAACATGGAATTCAATGTAATTCCCACATTGAGAAGAGAGAGGCTACTTTCCTAAGGCAGACATCGTGAGAACCTTCTTTAACATTGAGTTATTTGTGGATCCACTAGCTAGGAAGTATTGGCAAAACCTATGTGGGAAACATTGTTAGGGACTAAATATTGTGACTAGGATTCTCTTGGCTCACTACTTGAGCTTTCAGACTTAAACCCCACCTTAAAGTCGTCTCGGTGCTTAGACATTATCCCATCTGAAAGTCATAAATCATAGTAATTAACATTATTAGGAAAGACAATAATCGATATCAATCCTCATCATAAAATAATCATAAGAGCAGCTCATTAACATGATTGATTCATATGAATTCATGAGTCGGTGAGAGAATCATTCACTATCTCTGACATGAGTGTGTGAGGAAAATCCATCACAATATTTATACTTTACTTGATACATCATTGAAATCATAGTTCATCATCATTCAATAATTTTTATGGGTAATTCATAATCCTTGATAATCATTCATAAATCATTCATCGAAATCCTTTATAAATCATAATCCTAAATACTTAGACTCATTCTTGATAATATCATATAGCAAGGGTCCATGAAAATCAACTTGAAATCAACCAATTTAACCTAAATTGTGATTAATTGGATCAATAATAATGAAATAACCCATAATTGAGATGAACCAATGCCATTTTATGAAACTTTAGGACTTTAAATAAGAATTCACAAAGAAAATTAGAGAAGAACCTTGGGACTCAATCAATGGAAGGATCCATGGATAAGTTCACACATACCTTACACAATTTAGATCCCTAATGCACATGAATTTTGGAGACGAACTTGAAACCCTTGAATTCTTGCTTGAGGAAGAAGAAGACCTTTGAGAGAACTTCTAGAGCGAAGATTTTGTGATTTGGGTGTTAGGGTGTGAATATGGGAATTACGAGGGTTTATGATAGTTAATAAAATATGATTAGTCCCTAAAAATAGTCCAAATATGTTAATGAACAAATAGGGAAAAGACCAAAATACCCCTTAAACTTAATTGAGCAGGTTGCCTTGATGGGAGGTCACCATGGCCCGTGAAAGTCACCATGTTCTTTGATCATGGTCACAGTCCTAAAGGGGAAAAACATGCTGAGGGGTCAACTTTCACGATTGGCTTTATGGCTCGTCTAGGGGATCATGGGTCGTGAACCCTTCCATGAAGTAGGCAATGACTTGGGTTTCCAAATCTTCCGTTACACGGACCCCCTTATAACCCATCAAACCTTCCACGGGTCATAATAATGCTTATAGAACTTTCCTTGATCAAGCCCTGGGAGGAATGGTATACTACTGAGATGACCTAATGCAATTTCATAAAAATTTCAGGCTTTGAAAAAGAATTCACAAAGAAAATTTGAGAAGAGCCTTGGGACTCCATGGATGGAAGGACCCATGGATGAGTTCCAACATACCTTAGACAATTTATAGCGTGAATGCACTTGAATTTTGGAGACTAGAACTTGAAATATTGCTTGAGCAAGAAGAAGACCTTTGGGAGAGATTTTAGGGAGAATATTTTGTGATTTGGGTGTTAGGGTGTGAATGAGGGAGTTAAGAGGGTTTAAGGTAGTTAATAAAATTGTATAAATCCCAAAAAAACATCAAAATATATCAATGAACCAATTGGATAAAGACAAAACACCTCTTAAACTCAATTGAATGGGTCGCTTGGACGGGAGGTCACCATAGCATATTAAATTCACCATGGTGTGTGATGATGGTCATTATTCTGAAAGGGAAAAATTGGATGAGGGATCGACTTCAATAGTTGGGTTTGTGGCCTGTCCAAGGGATTGTGGATCGTGAACCCTTCCATGAAGTGGATAGTGACTTGTGTTTCTAAAGATTCCCTTACACGGACCATCTTACGACCCGTCAAACCTTCCACGAGTCGTAATGATTCTAGTAGGACATTCCACAATGAAGCCCTGTGGAGAGGTGGTTATGGCTGGGTTCCACTATTTTTGGAATACTCCACGAGCCATAGAGCCTTTCGTGAATCTCCCTTCTTTTAATCACATGATCAGTGCACTACCATGGTTTCCATTTAGGGTTCATGGTTTTCTTCACGGCTTGTAGAGGGCTCCGTGAAAAGGCATAACCTGCAATTTCCTATGATTTCCTTTTTAAACTCCATGTTTCTGACTTTCTAACTTTTGTGGAATCCTATAGTAATTGTTGCAATAACCTCAAAACCTGTCTGATTGTTTTTGAATAGATGAGGTACTTGCTGCAATCACTCTCTCAATTGTTGAAAGAAATAATCAGTTAATGAATTTGTCACAACAACCTAAGTAGTTGATGAAGCAATCTCTTAAGTTGCTATAACAAATTCATTAACTTGCAGCATTAATTTGTTGATGCAGCAGTTGCTTAAATTATTTTACCAAATGCCTTAAGTTGATTTAGAAACCTAAGTAGTAGTTGACGAAACAACTGCTTAAATTGGTGCAGTAAATTCCTTGAGTTGCAACCTTAAGGTGTTGCAGCTATATAAGTTGATAGAACAAGTTATTATAAAAACTTAAGAAGTTGATGAAGCAACTACTTAAGTTTCTACTGAAAATCTCTTAATTTCATACTTAACAGCTTAATTAGTTCGTAAAGGAACTTCATAAGTAACTCTAGTTTTAATTTCTTATGTTCCAACCTTATATTGTTCCATTAACATAAGTTGTTGCAACAACAAATCAAGTTCTCACAGAAACATAAATAGTAGTTGCAACAACTTAAGTTGTGGCAGCAACTGCTTAAGTTGTTATAGCAACTTCTTAAGCTGTTATAGCAATTCACTCACTTGCTTGGAAAAAATATGATTTTTGTACTATTTACTCAACTATATTAGTTTTTTTTCCTATTTTATTGAAGAATTAGCTACATTAATATATAGTTTATGTTTTTTTTCATTTCTGAAGATAAAATGACTGCAAGAAATAGAAACATTAATTCAAGCACTACTCTTCAAAAATCAAGAAGAATCAGTATACAAGCCTAAAGAGAAAAAGAAGTTGAGGGAGCAACATCCATTAATAAATTCTCATTACTTGATCATGGGACAATGGAAAGCCTCTAACCCTTGACATACGAATGAGTGCTTAGATCACAAAATTAAGCTATACAAGAGCGGCCTGAAAAAGAAAAAGAAAATATAAATAATAAAGCTGATTCTTCTTCAAAACAGGCAAGCAAATCAAATCACAACACTAAAATTCTGAAAATAGAGATTTCGCTATTGTGGAGATGGTGATAAGGTTGGTAATATTGAGGATGATATGTGTTGCACGAAAGAAGAACAAAACACCTTCACGATAGGCCTGCCCCTTCATCTTCTGCTGTCGAGTCTACTCGTGGAGATCCTTCAATAGATGTTATTGTCAAGACTATTAAATGCTTAGATTACGACTTGCATACATTGACGGAAAATAGCCTTCCAAAATTTGATAGGTGGTATTGTTGTTCGATCATTTATGCAAAAATCATTAAGTGAATTTAAAAATATTCTTAATAAAAATAAATTAGAAAGATTTTACTTGTGTAGTATAAATGGAAAGTATGTAGACATGTCCGATGAAACAACTCCACAATTTCATATGAAGTTGGCATATTAACTTCTTCAATGAAAAATTATAAGTGATGAAATAAAGGTACTTTTGGATCAACTATTATGGAATGCCGTCTTGTTTTGGCATAAAGAATTTACAATTATAATAGGCTTAAACTGCCATAGTACTCTTAGTATTTCCCACTAGGAAAAGTCATCCAAGTCAACTAAAATTATTGAGAGGCATAGCAAATTTCTAGAGTTAGCTGGAAAAACCTTTAGAGAGAAGGATTTATGTAATGACCCTCAAGGTTATTTCCTCCATTTTCTTATCATTTCTGGGTTAAAGTTTTTTTGTAGAAATCCCAAGTCATTTATGACTTGCTGGCAATAACACATAGGTCACCTAGTAGTTCATTTGGGTTTTATGCCCATTATCTTATTTTGGAACACATGGAGTTTGAACGGTTAACTTTGATCAAAACTCTAGGAAAACAACCTCATAATAGACTTATGATGGTTCTTTCAGCTCTGAAATGGTCATTTTAGGCTAATAGCATGTTCGACTCGAATTTTGAGGCTTTTGGTGCTAGTTTGAGCCATTAGCCATTTTAGCCCCTAATCTTTAGCCTAAGTTTGACTTTGGTCAACATTGTTGGAAAACCTTCTTGGATTGACATTATGATTTGTAATTGTTTCTATGAGTTGTAGAGATAACTCATATAACCCTGTGACATTTAGCAAATATTTAGAAATAGAAGTCACTTCTATGAGTAGAGATGATGTCTCATCAAAATTTCTACGAATCATAGAAATGACTCATAGGAGAAGTTCAGAGACACAGAGATGCAAGGTTTGGGGAGAAGTTTCCAGGACGATAAGGGTCTACGACCCATAACACCTTCTACAGGTCGTAGACTCGACTCGTAAAATAGTGTATAGATTACAACCTAGTTCTATGACTAGTCTTCTATGACCCGTAGAAGTTTCTACGAGTCATAAAGCTAACCCTTAGACGACCAAAACTAATTTTAATGAAGGGTAGATTGGTCTTTTCCCACCCTTTCCAAAATAAAACCTCAATGTTTTAGGACTATTTTAAGTCCCTTAACAGTTTCCTTTACACCAAAAAATTTCATTAACACTTAAGATTTTTGAGTGCAAGAATTGGATAAGAGAAGAAGGGCGAGGGTTCAAGTTCTTCAAGTGAGGCCATCAAATTTTCGATTGTTCTTCAAGTCCAGTTATGTAAGGCTGAACTAAACCATGGACTTTGTTTTTCCATGTGCCCATGATTGTGATAAATTAATTGTAAATGGATCGAGTCCCCATGATTGTTTTTCTTGAGAATTTATTTATTAAACTTAATATATTTAACTGATTATTAAGAAATTGATACTTCTCTACAAACTAGTTTCTAAAGCAACTAATTTGAACTACTTGCTTTATAAACCCTTATAGCATATTGATGAATATTGAATGCATATGCTTAAGGGTTGGGTCTAAAGACTTGAATTTGTTAATGCATGGTTGTGATTGGGATGTGAGCATGATGATAGTGTGGATGAACTTGATAGACCTTTATGTTTTCATAATTGAACCAAAGTAAATGGTCCCAACTGAAAAAATTATCATAAATGATTCTCAAAACTTCTCTTAAATAAATGATTGAGAATGATTGACAAATTTATTGGTTGAAAGGATCGACTTGATAGAACGGATGAAATAATAAGAGTTCATTTGAGACTTATTGATTTATTTTGATTTGGATGGATTATCTTGTTAGGTTGGAGTCTTGGGAGGAATATCGAGCACCGAATTAGGTAAGAGTAAGTAAAACCTCAAACCTAATAACTATATCGTCAAATGTAGGAGAGGATTGAACTGCTAAGTCAGATATTTCCTAATATATTATCCTGACATGATAGGACTCGATTGGTTTTTGATCCATGTTTGGTTTTGATTTGTTCTTACCCTGGCATGATATTGAATGGATGTGGCAGAAACATCAACTTGTTGTACTATCACTGGCTCAAAAGTGATGGTTTTTGGATAAGAGAAACTCCCATATAGACCTTGATAGTACTCTGAGTGGATTGTATTAGATTAGATTGTACATGATTGGTCTCTGTCTAAATCTTATTCTTGTTTAGACTTAGGACATCTTGGTTGAGTTGTTCACCTTCTCGATTGGAATCACTGAGCTGATTTAATTCTACCTTGATGTATGTTTTATTCTTTTATATTAAATATTTGTACATTCCATGTACTGATATCCATTTTGACCTGCATCATTTCATGATGTAGATATAGATTCTAAAGATCACCAATAAATGCACCGTTGAAGATATATTTGCTTTCCAACTGATTGGTGAATCCTCTCCTCCATCCGTAGGATCCATATGTTTTATTCTTTCTTTGAGACTAGTCCCTCTATTTTGATTTGAGGTAGCCACCAACGTGTCATTGGCTGGTAGAGGCTTCATAGAATAGATTATTAATGTTCTTGATTGGTATTGTCCTTTAGATAGTTTCATTCATACTAGTCTTGTTGATTTGATTTAGCTAGATTGTTGGCCTTTGGCCTTATCTGGAATTGTTTTCTTAATGAGTTAAGTCTTCCACTGATAGAATGTTGATTAAATAAATGTAAAACTAGTCAAGTGATTCGCTTAGGGACTAGCAATAGTCTCTGCGTGCTGGTCATGCGTAGAGTACCCTCCTGGAGTGTGACTCCTATCCTTATAAATTTCTGAGTTCTATGTACTCTCATGTCCTTCCATATGCATGCATGTTGATGAAGTTGATTTTAAAAGTAATGTTTTATACTAAGTTTGAAAATCCCATGTTCTATGCATTTTGATATGTAATTACCTTCATGTTAGGTTGCTAGTCCTCTTTCCGTGTATGTTCTATTCTAGTTGGATCTCATTCAAGGAAGAATGTTCCCAAGGAGGAGATATTGTAAGGTCCCGAGTGGTTGAAGATTGGAATGCGTTATAATAGGGTAAAATAGAGGGAAAATGTCTTCAGAGGATTTTTCAGACTCGTATTTTGCAAGATGGAATTTTCAAGAAAGCACCAAAATAGAAGAGTCCGTGACACATGCGTGTTGTGGACCTGTTTCCTGTTAGTGTTAATTTTCCTGAGCTCAAGTTGAGCTCAAATCTGGCAAAAACTGAACTTCACAAAAAAAATGAACTACGGGAGAGCATCTCTGTGTCGCGAACTTTTTTTCCAGCTAGTTTAAATATTTGTGAAAATTTTCTATTTTAAAAAAGGGCAACTTAGACATTTCCTTAAACATGTGTTAGTAGGTTTTGACTATTTATGGGATTATTTTCCACCCTTTTCACTACCTACAACCCTAGAATTCACTCCACGTTTTCCCCAAATCACCTCCTACAAGATTTCCTCTCAAGCTAAGGATTGAAGCTCCCCATTAAAGACCTAACATTATGATTTCTTCAAGTCCATCAAGACTTCTCCAATTCTTCTTCAAGTTCTTCTCTAAGGTATGTGAGTTTCTTTATTAATGGGTTCTTCCACCCATGGAGTCCCAAAAGCCTTTCCAACTAATTCCTTTGAATTCAAGTGTTAATTCTTTATGGGTACTTCTAACTTCTTCTTACTAGCATGAAACATGACTAAAATTGTGGTTATTGACTAAAATTACATGTAATTGATTTCTACCTATGAATTCCCTAATTTTCTATCTTGGGTTTATAAATTTTCAAATGGGTCTTGTTCAATCCTTCCCACATTGCTAGATTATGGTCAAATTATTGATATTATATTCAAGTAAGCTTATATTACTACTCAATTGCATGAATTGTTGAATTTCAAATAATTTTATATCTCAAGCTATTATGGATTGCTAAAAAGAATGGTAAGTTATTTGAAGTGTGTTTTGAATTCACTCAATTGATAGTTTTTATTCATGATTCTATTGAAAGACATGTCTGAAAGTTGAACTGAATAGGATCAACCTAGTTTTACTATGTTTTCAATGAAGTTTTACTTGAAAGCTTTTGACTCCAATTGAATATTTATGAAAGCAATGTCTATGATCAAAAGGGAGTCTCATGAAATGATATGAATGGATTCTTTATGCAATAAGAACAATTTTTTCTTACTTGAAATACTAAAGGTTTTAAGGAGATATTTTATGATTATGTTTTCATAAATTATGGACGGGTAGTAGACATGGCCCCTCCCATATGATATTGGCTTTATGTCTTATGATTTGTCTATTCCGTTGTCAGCTTACTTATCATCAAGTGGACCTTGGGGTAGCCACTCTCTCCCGTAGTTGAGATAAGAGACCTGTAGTAAAATCTCAGTATCCCATAACTACGTTCCACTATAGGATAAAGCATGACCCATAGAAGTGGCTTGATTCCTTATAAAGGGTCACCCATAGTTGATGCTCAATCCTTTAAGTAGTTTATTGGATCCACTTAGGCCTGACGGATTCTATCTTGGCAAGTAGTCTCAACCTCTTCCGATATCGGGGTAACATTAAGATTCCATGTTATAGCTCAAATGCTTTATGTCGGGTAATGGTCTCTCTCACAAAGGTACAAGGTCCCTCTCCCAATGTTTAAGATATTTCATATGATGTCTACTATATCTTTCAGAAAGTAAAGTATGTGCTCTCACAAAGTTAAAGATTTCTTTTAAAAGGTTTATGGTATACTTATTTTGATTCAGGGTACTTTACCTGTATATGGTTTCTTATAATGACTCATGATTACCTTTATAATATTTGAGTTTCTTTTATGATTTATGATGGTTTCTATATTTAATTGACTAAGATTCACATACTTAGTACATTCAAATTACTAAAGCATATGTTTGCCTACATGATATCACCATTTAGGGACCAGTGTTCCTCCTCCACCGATATCACCATTAGGGACCAGTGTTCCTTCTCCAACTCCACGTGGTTAGTTTGGATTGCTTGAAGACTATATTAGTTGAGTTTCCATGTTTTGGGAATAATACTCCTCCCCTTTCTAGCTATCACGACCCAATCTAGGACCTAATCGTAACACGACTGTAAAAATTTAGAAGAGATCCAACCAAGCCTAATGTACATATCATAAGAATAAATAAGGTAAAGAAAAACAGAAACATTATAAGAGAGTCTAAACCATGAATAGTGAACAAAGAATGTCACTTGACAACATAGGCTCGAAATATTTTTCAAACTATATGCCTCTACTCATAAACATGGACGGGGGCTAAGACATGTCCCTAGATCACTCTCAATATGAAGCATAACAAAATTCTTTAAAAACAATAACCAACTCTATGACTAGTCCCCGATAAATGAGGACTCACCACAAACACAGTCGGATAGAAATGCTTAACGAGCTACGTGGATGAATATGATCTTCAACCTCAACCCCTATATTATGAGACAATGTAGGCAAAAAGTCTGCATTAGTACATTGGAATGTACTAAGTATGAGGGCATGACATACAATGTAAATCATGGATGCAATGGTCAAGTAAAACACATGATAAGATGAGATAAGTAAAGTAATGAGAAAATCATAATGCCCAAAGCATTTAAAAAGCATAATTTAAATCATGACATATATAAGAGATCATACATATATAGGATAGGAACCCTAACCGACAATAAGACCATGCGAGATATAACATGGAATCCCATTGTCTTCCTATACAATGAAGAAAAGGAGAATCTACTTGCCAAGTTTGACTCTATCCCACTAGACGGGTCATACATACTTTATATATGGATCCAATAGAAAGGACATGGAGGAAACCTATGGTGGCACGTAGTTTAAGAGACATGAAGTTGCTACTAGGGATTTTGGTAGGGCCCCCACCTCAAGTCCACTTGGTGCTAAGTCAAATACCATAAAATACATACATAGCGTAGAAATTATATGACATACATCATAGTAATGATCATAGGTTTGAAATCATAGAGTAACTCATTTTCATAACATAAGTGCAATGCGGGTATTGTCCTTCCACATTACAAATCATACCTTCATAGTTCATATCATTATTCCTTAAGGCACCACATTAGGCCCTAAGTCACCTTTTCCATAATTTGCATGAAAATCATAATTTGAATCATGCTTATAGTTTATGATCATAATTGAAATACATAATCATAATTCATACTTAGAAATTTGGGTAAGTCATGAATGCATGATCAATTTGCTTGAAAATCATGAAATTGACTTGAAAACATACATGGTCATATACTTTCTATCAGCCCATACATAATTTATAAAGATAATATCATTCAGTCAATTGATTAAAAATACCCATAATTAATATCTTGAACCCTATAGATCAATGTAGGAGAATTCATGGAAAATCTCGTCAATTCAATGCAATAACCATCAATTTTCATTAAAATAGCCTCATAATCATAATATGAATCATAATTCATATAATTGGAATATAGATCATAAAACCCATAAAATACCATACTTTAATTTGATAAAAAACTTGAGAATTTGATTGGGCGTCATGGATGAAAGAATCCAGTATCAATATCCACATATCTTAAGTGAGAAGACCAAATAATTTGTAAGAATTTGAGAGTTTTGATGGAGAGCTTGAGTGAATTTCTTTGAAGTATTGAATGGAGTCCTTGAGAGTCTTTTGTAGAGAGAGAAATATTTGAGTAGGTGAATTAAAGAAGAATAAATAAAATTTGAGGTTTATGGTAGTTTATAGAGTAGAATTAGGTCCTAAAATATCCAGATTCATTATCTAACAATTAGGGAAAAGTCTAAAGTGCCCTTACTTAAAAACTGAACTCAGACAAAAACCATGGCCCAGGTCCGCAATGCGGAGGTGTTTCCTGATTGGCCAGTTTTGAGCGAATGAGATTTTGGCCAAAGTTTGACTCGGGGAAAAACTTCATTGAATGGGAGCAAGTCCATGATGCGGAGATGCCGTGCACTTTACTAGATTGCGCAGTTTCTTGAAAAATCTATCTTTCGATATCCGGGTCCTAATAATCCACCAAGACCATTTTCCCGTAGGTTTTGACCCCCGGATCGATATTTCAGACTCGAGTTTGCTGAAAAGATTAAGGATAATGCATTACGTGAGAGACATATTCCCAAGGCATTCTCAAGGCACTTGTGAGCATTTTGAGGAATGTTACACTAGCCTATGCTATGTTGAGACATTAAGTTACCTATTTTGGTACTTCGTTCTTATTTTATTTGAGGGAGAGCTAGGGACATGTCTTAGGCCCCACCATATCTAAAGGTAGAGGTATTGTTGGACATATGTATAATGAACCTTGGTTAATATAGTTCTTGTTATGATGATCTCCTATATCCTCTCTTTCCCTTTTTGTTTTCGCTTTTATTAATGTCATTACCGATGAAAAGGCTAAATGAATGCTAAGAGGATTGTTTGAGATATCTTCAAATTTCCTATTCACCATGTCACGTCTAGGCACTAGGCTTAGGTCCTGACAAACTTGGTATCAGAACTCGAGGTTTTGAAGGGTCCTCAAAGTCCAACATAGCACATTGAATAGGGTCTTGTTCATGGTTTTGAAACATGCCACATTATGAATAGGATACCATGAGGCACTTAGGAAACTTTCCTTTCTTTCGTGATTCATGTCGTGCCTTAGAGTTGTTCTTAAGACTTCCTTTATCTAATGGATTCTTTCGTATTCTCTAGATAGTGCCTTGAGGAAGAGTACCTCCATAAAGATAAAGAGATGTCGATGAGGCCCAAGTTCCGTTGGTTCCAAAGGCTCTACATGAAGAAGGAGTCACACATATAGAGTTTCAGAACATCATCACATTGTCGGACTGAGCTATGGCCAACCAAGATAATCAAGGTATTACTCCTTCTCCTCCTCAAGAGCCTACCCTGGCTACTAGCATTCGAGACTTCAAGAGGATGAATCCACTCAAATTTGATAGTTCCAAGGTAGATAAAGACACAATGGAGTTTATTGGGGAAGTTTATTGGATTTTTGCAATTATGGGAGTACCTTAAAATGAAAAGGCTGAGCTAGTGACCTATCAACTCATGGGTGTATCAAGGGTTTGGTATAAGCAATGGGTGGTTGAGAGGGTGAAGGTATCAAACCCATAGAGTAGGAAGAGTTCAAGGGTCCCTTCTTAGATCGCTTCTTTCCTTTGAAGCTAAGGGAGGCAAAGACTTAAGATTTCATCAATCTATGCCAAGGGAGAATTAGTGTGAGGGAGTGAGCCATCAAGTACACCGAATTGTCTAAATATTTCCCTTTCATGGTTTTCAACCCAAGGTCAAGAATGAGAAAATTCCTCTCCGGTGTTTTTCGTTTGGTGTCCAAAGTATGTAAGGCGGCCATGTTGGTCAATGAGATGGACATCTCCCGACTCATGACATATGCGGAACAAATAAAAGATGTAAAGCTAAAGAAGAAATCTAGGGACTTCAAAAAGGCACGGACTGATAGTGGTCCATCTTTTGCTAATTCCTCGGTGTCTAGGCCTAACAAGGAATAATATCTCTTTTACCCTCATGAGAGATATCGTAGGAATCACCAAGGAGAATGCATGGCCAGTAAGGAGGGTTGATACAATATGGTGATATGGGGCATAACATGAGAGATTGTCTGGTGGAAACTAAAAGAGGAAGAGAGATAGGCCAGGCTACTTGATCTGGTATGTTATGGGTTTCCTTTGGTCATGATAATGGTTTGTATGGATTGATTTCGTTTTCATTGTGCCATGATTGACTTGATAATTTGAATGTTTGAGTTCCCGTGCTAGTTGAAGTGTTAGCTTCTCATGCCTATTATAACACCCTGTGTTATTCTAGCCTTGCCGGAGTCTGAAAGCCATGAGAAAATTCAATGAGATGAACTAACCCAGTTGATCATGAGTGTTCTCTACAACCCATAGATAGTTCTACAAGTCGTAGGAATAACTTGTAGACCTTCCTAACACTTAGTAAAAATTTTGAAGTTGATATCCATCCCTACGATTGACCTTATGATTCGTTAGGTTTTCTATGAGTCGTAGAGATGACTCATAGAACCCCATGACACTTAGCCAAAATTGAGAAATAGAAGTCACTTCTACGAGTGGAGTTGATGACTCGTCAAAGAGTTTACAAATCATAAAAATAACTCATAGGAGAAGTTCATAGACTCAGAGATGTAGGGTTTGGTGAGAAGTTGCCAGGATGAGAAGGGTGTATGAACCGTAACACCTTCTATGAATCATAGACTCAACTCATAAAATAGTGTATCGATTACAGTACGGTTCTAAGAGTTATCTTCTACCACCCATAGAAGTTTCAATGAGTTAAAGAGCTGACTTGTAGATGACTAGAACCAGTTTTAATGAAGTGTAGATTGGTCTTTTATCACCATTTCCAAACCAAAACCTCGATGTTTTTGGACTATTTTGAGTGCCTTAACAGTACCCTTTATGAAAAGAGCCCTCATTAACATTTAAACCATTTTAGAGCAAGAATTGAAGAAAAGAAGGAGGGCTAGGTTCAAGTTCTTCAAGTGAGGCCATCAAATTTTCAATTGTTCTTAGATTCCAGGTATGTAAGAGTAAACTAAAACATGGAATTGTTTCTTCCATGTACCCATGACTGTGATAAATTGACTTTGAATGAATTGAGTCCCCATGATTATGTTTTTTTGAGAATTTATTTCTTAAATTTCACTTGTTTTACTGATTATTGAGAAATTGATACTTTTGTACAAACTAGTTTCTTGAGAAACTGATTTGATCTACTTAGTTTATAAACACTAGTAGCATAATGATGGATATTGAATGCATATGCTTAAGGGTTGAGTCTAGAGCCTTGAATTTATTAATGCATGATTTTGATGGGGATGTAAGTATAATGATAGTGTGGGTGAACTTGATAGTTTTTTATAATTTCATAACTGAACCCAAGTAAATGGTTCCAATGGAATGTTGTGATAAATGACTGTCCATACTTCTCTTAAATAAATAATTGGAAATGATTGGGAAATTAATTGGTAAAAAGATTGACTTGATAGAACAGATGAGCTGATAAGAGTCGATTTGAGACTTATTGATTTGGATTGATTGTCTTATGATCTTTGAGTCTTGAGAGGAGGATCGAGTACCGAATAGGTTAAGAGTAAGTAACAACTTGAACCCAATAACACATAGAGAAACATAGGAGCAGATTGAATCATTAAGTTGGGTGTTTCTTAATTTATTATTCTGACATGATAGGGCTCAATTGGTTGTGAATCCATGAAATTGTTGATTCTTTCTTACCTTGGCAAGTTATTGAATGGACATGGCAATAATGTCGACTTCTTGACTATCACTAGCTCATTAGTTATGGTTTTCGAATAATAAAAACTCCCATATAGATCTTGATAGTACTCTGATTGGATAGGATTGTACATGATTGGTCTCTGTCTAAATCTTATTCTTGTTTAAACTTAGGACATCTTGATTGAGTTATTCACCTTCCCTATTTAAGATATCTAAACTGATTTGATTCTAAATTTTTGTATGTTTCATTCAGCTATATTACATACTCATATATTTAACATATAGACGTCCACTTGGAGTTGCATCATTTTATGATGCAGAGATGGGTTATAGAGATCATCAATAGGTGCACTATTGAAGATCTGTTTGATTTCAAGCTGATTGGTGAGTCCTCTCCTGCATCAGGAGGATTCATATGTTTTATTCTTTCTTTGAGACAAGTCCCTATATTTTGATTTGAGGTAGCCATTAACGTATCATTAGCAATAATTAGACAGTTGTTAGAGGCTTCATAGACTAGATTGTTGATGTTATTGATTGGTAATATCTTTTGGCTAGTTTTATTCATATTAGTCTTATTAATTTGATTTAGCTAGATTATTGTCCTTTGGCCTTATTTGGAATTATTTTCTTAACAGGTTAAGTCTTCCACTGATAGAATGTTAATTGAATGAATGTATGAACTAGCCAAGTGATTTTCTTAGGGACTAGCAATAGTTGCTGAGTGTCGGTCATGCGTAGAGTACCCTCCTAAAGCGTGATAAACTTTGTATCAAACCATAGAGTTTATGTGTCATAGGGTGTCTATGAAGACATGTCTAGTAGAGTCTTGCTTTTTCAATGTGTCATGCACCATATTTATTATTAGGAGGCTATAGGACATTAGAAAATTGTTTCACTTCTTCACACTCTGAGTTTGTGCTAAAGAGTTTAACTCTAAAAGTTCCTTCCTAATTCATGCATTACACGGTGCAGGTAATACCTCCTAAATACACTCTTATCCAAAGGAACGCATCTGGAGTGAGAATTAGGGGATGACCTACAAGGTCTGCTGAGGCACACCAAGAGCCTACTACTCAGCCAGCTCCTACTTTGGAAGCTGAATTCAGAGGTGTTATCACCATGCTCATTGCGCTAGTAGCTGGAAAAAGAGACAACCATAGTATACCAGCTCCTAGCTCTAGTTCTAAAGAGTCATCTATTGCAATGAGGATTAGAGACTTCTTGAAATAAAACCACCAATTTTCACTAGTTCTACGGTTAAGGAGAACCCCCAGAACATTATCTATGAGATGTGAAAGAAACTGAAAGCAATGCATGCTACTAAAATTGAGGGGATTGAGTTGGTTTCCTATCAACTCAAAGATGTGGAAAACGAGTGGTATGACTAGTGGGAAGAAGGTATAGGTGAAGATGTGGAGCCTGCAATTTAAGATGAGTTTTAGGAACCATTTATTGATAACTTCTTTCTCCCATAGTTGAGGAAAGCAAAGGTGGAAGAATTAATGTGAAGGAATATAACCTTAAGTTTATACAACTATTTATATATGCTTTGGAGATGGTTCCAGATATGCAGACTAAGATGAGAAAATTTGTCTATGAATTAGGAAGACCCTTCCCTTATACCAAGAAGCAATTTAGAACAAAAGGATAAGTCCCGAAGAGCGAAACGGACGTCCAACGCTAATCTATCCACTAGTAGGTAGTGGTAGGAGAGATCCAATTCCTTACTTCGATGGGGTACAAGTATCTATGTCATAAAGTGTGACCCAAGATCCATGATAGATTTAGGACTTAGAGTCTATGTCCCACCACCTTCACCCCTATCTCTAAAGCTGCTAACTTCATTAACCGAATCTAATTCATTGGCAAATGAAAAATCTATCCTTTTAACATGCAGAAAAAAATCCTAGAAAAGAGGAAGAGTCAGTAAGACATGGGAAGATCTAGGATAGGCAGCCAACCTCCTAGAGTATGTGAAAAAGGAGTGCAAAGCATATTGTTGATTTCTGACATGGATATTTTAAGGTTGATGGTGTATTCTCAGCAGGTAGATAGTTTATTCTCAGTAGGTAGATGATGATAATGGGAAATATAAGGAATATCACTTGAGCAAGAAAGAAAAATCAGCTAGCCATGAGAATGAGTACAGGTAGAGTATGGGCAATCGGTCCTTCTTTTAGAATAGGTCTTCCAACTATGCTCCATCAATGGCAAGTGCTCTAAACAATATAATAGGTATGATCAACATGTACAGATTCACAAGAATTCTAGAGCCCAGGGTTCCCAATCCTAATATAATGTGGCTCAAAGTTCAAAAAAGAAGCCACTTTGTGGAAAACTTAATTTGGGAGAGTGTAGAGAGGGAAGGAATGGTTGTTATAAATATAGTCTAGTGAGCTATTTTTAGAGAAAGTTTTTGATGTGGGGAAGCTGAGCCTAGTCTTCTACTACAACACCAGTTAGAGGTAATTAGAGAGATAACACTTAAGGTACAGGCAGAAGTACAAATCATCTATACGCTATGGCAAATCGATATGATCATGAGACCTCACCAGATGTAGTCACTCTATGATTTGAGTGTTTTCTTTTTATTGTTATGTTTGCTTGATTCTAGTGCCATTTTTTCATTTGTAACCCCTTATGTGTCTAATATGTTTGATAGAGTCCCTGAATTACTTCTTGAACCTTTCAATTTGTCTACTCCTATTTGTGAGTCTAACTTAACTGAGAGGGCTTATAGAGATTATACTATGTCTATATATCACAGGGATACCATAACTGACTTAGTTGAGTTGGACATGGTTGATTTTGATATAATTCTTGGCATGGACTAGCTTTATGCCTGTTATGCCTATGTTGATTGTAGGACTTGAATTGTTAAGTTCAAATTTCCAAATGAGCCTTTCTTAGAATAGAAGGGTAGTCTTGTTGTGCCTAAGGGTAAATTTATTTCCTATCTTAGGGAAGGAAAGTTAATCTACAAAGGGTGTATTTATCACATCGTACGAGTGAAAGATAATCATATAAAGTCTTCATCCTTTGAGTCTATCTTGATTGTTAATGAGTTTCTTGAAGTCTCTCCTTAGGATTTGCCTAGAGTCCCTTAGAGATAGACTGTGGGATTTATGTCGTTCCTGATATGCATCTTATCTCTATTCTGCCATATAGAATGACTTTTGCTGAGCTAAAAGAATTGAATGAACACTTAAAAGATCTCCTAAATAAGGGATTCATTAGACCGAGTGTCTCACCTTGGGGCGCTCTTATCCTATTCATGTGAAATAAAGATAGGTCATGTCACGACCCAACCCCATAGACCGTGATGGGTGACCGAACCATAAATCACTCTGTCTCCTACTTGACTTGTAGTGTAACAATAGGTAGGAAAACATATAACCTGACGAGGCTATCAGAATTTATGGGGTCGTCCCATAACAAGTACACCTGTGAGACGATAAGGCTGTCATGACAAGGGAACGCACACTCCTACCCCTGCAGCTATTCCTACTGATGAAGTTACCATGCAAGCTAGCAAAGGTGCCATGGCCAAAGACCTGGGATCTCATCCCAGTACTAGTGGTAAAAGTTCTACTATTCAGAAGATTAAGCTGAGTAAGAAAAGAAGAGAATCCATCAAAAAGAAAATAAAAGAAAAGAACTCTGCTGAGATATGTCAAACTCCCAAAATGGACAGTGTGATAGTACAGCAAGGGGAGCAGGGGTGTCAACAATTTGTCTTAGATGATGACCAGGTGGGGATGGATATCACTCCTCTCTAAGCCCATTGCATTCCCACATCTCCCAGAAATCCAGCTAAAATCATCCCTGAGAGAGTTACTAATCTACCTCAGCTCACCTGCACCCTCAACACCAACATACAAGATCTTACAGATGAGTATGTTGTGTGTGAGTCTGAGAATGAGGAAGATTTTGATGACCAGCCTCTGCAAGACCATGATGATGATGATAGTGTGAGTGAGCAGTTGATCAATATCTTCAGTCCCTCTTCTGATAATGTTTATGAAGATGAAATTAAGCAAGTGACTAGTTCACATGGATTATCTCCTAGAGGGATTCATAGGACCAGACTTAGCACTAAACCAAAATCCTCTTCTACATCTGTCCCCACTGGCAGGCCAAGTACCAGGCTCCAAACTCTCAAACCTTGTAAATGATTAGCATCCTCAGTTGGAATGTGAGGGGTATTAATACCCAAGGAGCTATGGAGAGAATTAAGCTTCTCAAAAACATCCATCATATCTCTATCATTGCCATTTTGGAACCTTTCTCTGACAATACTCAACTGCAGTACTTCAGAAATCTTCTCAACATGGACTATGCTACTCATAATCCTAATGGTAAGATTTGGATTTTCTGGACAAAAGATGTGAGCTGCACTATTTTGGAAAATGAGGAACAACTGATCACTTGTGACATTAATCATGTTATGAGCCCTAATCAATTCATTACTACCTTTGTTTATGCCAAGTGTAAGGACCACCTCAGAAGGCCTCTATGGGATAGCATGCTGCAACAGCCCATTACCTCTCTTCCATGGTGTACTTTAGGTGATTTCAATGTTATTACTGGCCCTGAATAAAAACTTGGGGGGTCATGTATAATATGAGAAAGAGTCTTGAGTTCATTAGTATTATAGAGGCTAGTGCCCTGCAAGATCTTGGCTTTACAGGACAGAAATACACCTGGTGCAATCAAAGAGGCATCATGTCCAGAGTATGGAAGAGACTTGATAGGGGAATGGTTAATGATAAATGGCTGGAAACCATGCCTCTTACTTCCATAACTCATCTTCCCTCAGTTGGTTATGATCATTGCCCTCTTCTTATGGAAATGATAGATCAACATCATAATCCCATCAAATACTTCAAGTTCCTTAACTGTTGGCCCGAACAACCTTCCTTTATGGATCTTGTTGAGAACTGCTGGAGCAGGTCCATTGAGGGTAATCCTATGTGGATCTTTCATATGAAGATGAAGAGGCTTGCTAATACCCTTAGTAACTGGTCTAGGAACCAATTTGGTGATATCTATGCTAAAGTTAAAGAGTATGAGGAAGCTGTTAGACAAGCTGAAGAGGACCTGATTAACATACAATCCAATGAAAACAGATCCAAGCTTCATGCCATCAATGCTGAATACATCAGGTATATGAAAATGGAGGATACTATCCTTAGGCAAAATACTCAGGTGCAGTGGTTTAAAGAAGGTGATATGAATTTTAGTTACTTCCATGCTCTGATTAGAGGCAGAAGAAGGAAGCTGTACATTCACAGGATTCAGACTGAGGAAGGCTCATGGGTGCAAGGTGATGCTGAAATAGCTGAGGCAGCCTGTGAGCATTTCCAGCAAATCTTAACTGGGGAAGAGAATTACATCTAGCGGCATGACCTTCAATGCATCAGTCCTATGGTTACTGACCAGCAAAATGAGACCCTCCAAGCCACCCCATCTATGGAAGAGCTGAAAACTGTGGTCTTTGCCATGAACCCCAACTCAGCAGCTGGTCCTGATGGGATGAATGTCAAATTCTTCCAAGTATGCTGGGATATCATCAAAGAAGACCTCCTTAGTGTAGTCAATTCCTTCTTCTGTGGTCAGACTATGCCTAAGTACTTCTCTCATGCTTGCTTAGTTCTCCTTCCCAAAGTAAAGCACCCTACCAAAATTTCTGAATTCAGGCCCATAAGTCTGAGTAATTTTACTAACAAAATCATTTCCAAACTTCTTTGTCTTAGATTAGCCCCTATTCTGCCTAACCTCATCTCCCTTAACCAATCAGGCTTTGTTAAAAATAGGAGCATCTCTGAGAATATCATGCTGGCCCAAGAAATTATCCACCCGATAAAAAAGCCTAACATAGGAGGCAATGTTATGATCAAACTTGACATGGCCAAAGATAATTTTTTAACTAGTAATTTCTTAATTTTCATGTGCAAGTGGATTTTTAATTATACTAAGTTTGATTAACTCGTATTAAGACTGATACATTATCTTAAAATTGATATATTAAGTTAATTCTTATACAATACCTTGTTTATGATATAAAAGATTTAAAATGATACATTATATTTATACTGATGTATTTGTTTAAAAATATACAATATAATATGCTATATTAAATCCACAGAAATTTACTAAGTTTGTTTCACTCGTATTAAAAATAATACATGAGTTTAAGATTTATATATTAAGTTAACTCTGATACATTACCTTTAGATTGATACATCATATTTTAAATGATACATTAGATTAATGCAGATGCATTTGCATATAACTTTATACAGATTAAAATCATGATACATTTGACTAGATTTTAATTTAATGAGAATAAAATATACTGAAATATGTTAAGTTTGAATAACTCATATTTATACTGATACATTAGTTACAGATTGATAAATTAGGTTTAAAGTGATACATTAGATCGAGACATATATATTGTATCAAGAAATGATACATTAGCTATAAAGTGATACATTGATTATACATATACAATAAAATATGATACATTAAATTATCTATTCATGATAAATTATATATACACTTTAATAAACTAGATACTTAGTAAAATTGAACATTTGGTAGTTACACATCATACTCTGTTATATAATGCATGATACATTAATAATGAACATGACAACTACTAAAATAGATTAAGAAGGATACGTCAAATAAAAGTGATACATTAGATTAAGATTGATACATTTTTAAGATCATCCTCCCATTAAAATATTTTTTAGAAGTTATTTTAAGAAGTATCAAATAACCAAAATCATATTATTTAAAGTTTTGGATACTCTTTAATCAAACACACCGGCACTCAAATGCAAATAAATTGAAAGGTTGGATAGTAACACAAACTAATGTATCATACAATATAATTTAAGAACTGATTCCTCCATAAATGAAAAATTATTCAAAATTAACATGAATGTATCCTAAAAATATTTGTTTCATTTCTCTTCTGGAAAGAAAATACAGGTACGTCGATTTTGACCCTCTTATCCACAACGTCCGCAACTGATTGTGTTTGATGTTGGCTTTTCATCTGGATTTCTCTTCCTCTGTTTCTTTGGTCTTCCAGGCATCCTTTTGAATCTAGGTGGCAACATAATTTCATAGAAAATATCATCTGGAACTAACCAATATTCCATATCTAGCATTGAAACCATTTGAACTTCATATGTATTTATCAATGCAGCTGGTTTGTAGTAATCAAAGAAGTGGGGATGCATATTTGTAACATTCTTGCTTTTTAAAATGACAATTGCGTGTGCATACGATATTTCATCAAATTAAAATCTCCCATAATTGTATATTTTATGCTCAAAACAGACAATATATCTTCATCCAGATTCAGAAAGTGAAATAAATTAAGAAGATAGAACAACCTGCAAATATACAAAAGTTAATATTTTGTTAGAGGAAATATATTATTGTTAGGCCTTTTTTGGAACAAATCTATTCAAATCTATATTTTAATCACAATTTCAGATACATAAGATATATAAATTACGATACATACCTTCATTCTTGAAGATTTAGATGCGTTTACAATCAAAATCTCTTCAAATCTTCTGCCTAATATTTCCTTTGTATATGCTGCTATTTCTTTATTTTTGTAGTTTCAAGAACTAAATAGAATTCTATCCTCTTCCAAGAAATCTAATACAGGTAGCTTTCGCGCCTCAATAAGGGAACCATTGATACATTCCGCTATATTAGAAGTCATCATTCTTTCTCTGTTCACCGTTTCATGAACTCTTGACCACTTTTTATACCCAGCATCCTCAAGGTATTCTCTAACCCTTGATCAACTTTATCCACTTTGTCCTTCAAATTTTCAAAATCTTCTTTTCAATAATCCTTTGCCATTAAATAAAACAAATCACTTAGTGTGGGTTTGCTCCTCCTGAAGTTTCTACAAACATTTTTTCAAAAATGCCATATACATGCATAATGTGTTGCATTTGAAAACACAATCCTTACGCTCTTTAGTATACTTTTATTTTTATCCAATACAACACATATTTTTTCACGCTCCCCGAATGTATTTTTGAATTGTTTGAAGAACCATGCCCATGAACAGTCATTTTTTGTGTCCACGACACCATAAGCTAATGGTAATATACATCCTAATCAGAAAAACACCCAATAATAATGTATCACAAATGTTATTGTTATTAATTTAAAATTCATACTCAGAAAATTGGAAAATACATACCTGCCCCATCGAGTGTGCTTGCTGATACAAAGTTACCTTTGTAAGCCCCACCAAAATGTGCTCCGTCAACAACAACTATCGGTCTCCAGAACTCAAATCCTCTCATCAATGGTCTTAAGGCTATGAACAGATACATAAATTCATTTTTTCTGACTTGTGCATTCTAATGTATGAATTTGGATACACAATATTTAGCATATATATGTATCTGGGTAGCTTTCTACATCCATCGATAGGGTTATCCCTTATCATCTCTAATGCATGTTCCTTAGCACACCAAGCTTGATGGTAAGAAATATCAACTTCGTGGACTTCTCTAACATCATTAGTTTATATCATTTGTTGTGTGAACTCTTTTATGATTGACCAATTTAGAAGCTATCACACAACTAACAAATTCAACTGTTGCCTGGACCTTGGTTAATATCCTATCTCTCAATGGACATGTATGTTCATCATTGAAGTACCTTACTTTGAATACATCTAAATTTTTCCAACAAGATGCCTTCATACAGCAACCACACTCTTCTGAAAAATATACCAATACATTGTTGCATCATATGTATCATATATGTTACAAAACAGTAATGTCACACGTAAAAATATGAAATAAACTACTAAAAATGAGCAAAAATTAATTATAAAATATATTTTAAAGTATCAAGAATAATTTATTAATCAGAAATGTCAATTTCACATTAATATATTATATATCAGATAACAACTAATCCATACTCATTGATATAAGTTACTACTATTGATACATTATAATCTAATGTATCAAATACATGGTAGCTGTCATATGACTTCGTACATAATAGAAATAAAATACATTATCAACAACATTAAATTTTATGTATCAATATATTGTATGTTCATATTAAAAAGCACTAAACAAAAACAATAAGAACATGATACATTCATAAAAATCTCATACCAGATCATCATTTTATCAATTCACCAACAAATGATTGAAATTACAATGTATCATTACTTATCTATTTAAAGATGTAATGACCCGTTAGATAATTTTGAGAACGAGTCCTCCTCCTTTCATAGAAGATCCTTTTCATAAATTTAAGTTAAAAATTTTGGACCTTTCGGTAACTTTGGTTAATTAGTTGAGGGATAATTTTACAGAATTAATTTAATTGGTGGGCTAAAGTGTTAATTTATTTAATACTTATACCACTTTTCTTATATTTAATAAAATAGGTTAGTAGAGTTTGTCACTTTTAGTCTATGATTAATTTAGAAAAGAAAAAGAAGAAAATAAATAATAATAATAATAATAATAATAAATAATAGTTAGGTATACGGGGGGTACAGGTCAGACCCCAGTCGTGGCCTATGGGGTTGGGTCATGACAGAAGTGGTATCAGAGCGGTTCATCCTTAGATTGTCTGTAGACCGTGTCTAGTAGAGTCTTGGTTATCGATGTGTTGTGAGCCACATCTATAAAGAGGAAGCTACAGGACATTTAGGATGTTACCTTTGTTTCACATCTGAGATCGTGCTTTAGATCCGAGTCATAAGAAAATTCCTCATACTAACCTTAGATCTTAACAGAAGGACGACACCAACAGAAGGAGGTAATTGACGACATGGGACATTACGAAGCATGTAGGTAAGTAAAGTAAGGGCACAGAAGATATCTATTGGGTAAGGTATTGAACTAATATGAAAATGTAAAGTTGAAGCCTGAAAGGAAAGCAGACAGGAAGTGCAACAGATGCAGTTGAAGTTGGACATACGAGGTAAGTCCAGTATTTTTATATTATTGTTAACATTGAAAGCCCTGTGTGGCTGTAATATGAGATCATATTGAAAGCCCTGTATGGCTGTAATATGATATGAATATATATGTGTTGGCACTTGGAGGCATTGTTGGTATTTTCTGCGTGCAGGTTTTGGGATAAGTAATGAGTATAGAGGAAACTCTGCCGAAATTTTCCTAGAACAAGAAAAGGGAATGAAACATAGAGTCTTAATATGTCTTGGAAGTTGATAACAAGTACCCCAATTATGGTTAACTAAAGCTGTAAGAGGTACCCTTCAGGTCGTTAATAAGGGATACCTTTTTTACTTGGGGAAGTTTATTACGGAGAAACAAATGTATGTCTGAGCAGTACAGTTCAGACCACAGTATCTCCAGCCGTAATTATGCTGTAAAAAAAAGAGAAGCTCAGGTTGAAAGGTAAGATATACAGTAATTAAGCTTCACTCATTTTTGAAAATACCAAGCCCCCGACTCCTATTGTAAATTAGATGAGTTGTTCATAACTCGAGAATAAACTCGGAAGGAGACCAGGTAGGTCAAGTATTAAAAGAAGTACTGTGATGTTTAAGAGATTTTGGTTTCTTCCAACAATGGTCAGGAAATAGTTTACGATAATAGTTTATAGTTCTCCACTGACTAATTGGGGAAAGAACTTCTAAACAGAAGCACCTTAAAGAGATGTCAGGAACTGAATATGAGTATGAATTTAAACGTGTGGTATAGCAGTATGGGGACAAAGTGAAACCGCTAATAAGGCGCACTTGGTAGATGTTAACTAAGATAAAAGCCTACGTGGAGTACGCCGTAAGATCATGGAGCTTAAGATATAAAGGAATGACGCATGTACACAACGTCGCCCCAAAAATAGTTGAACCATTAAGGGACGAGGACGGCAAACTTAAGGAATAATTGGTGTAACCTACATTCACCCCAAGGAATAAAGGATATAGGTTGGGGTAAAGCTACTATTTCAAAAGAACCTTGAATAGTTATCGCCAAAATACTAGCATTGCCTAATTGAAATTGGAACGACTACAAGTACTAGTTAAATTTTGATGAAGATAAGTAAAATGTGGCCTTGGATGAGTTATTCCACGAGTCTCCTTACTTAGGTACAAATTAATAGATGAGACGTTGCACTATGTATGGAAAAGGTCTCATCGCTTCATGATTTAGTCAAGGTTCTGTACGTGGATAATCAGATTATAAAATACATAGAAAGACAGGGACATAATACAGTATCAAATAGACTGGGGAAAGAGATTGGACAAATTTGAGGCTAGACATAGAGAGATAGGGCAAGGCATAAGCAGGTAAAAGTATAGGTACCCTTTAAAGGGGGGAAGAAAGTGAGGGAACTGCAAGGGTAAGAGGAGGCAATTGATATGGCAATATATTTGAGATGGACGTCTAAACTTCAATAATATACCTTTCTGAACCAAGTTAGAAGGTCCGGAAGCCAGAATGCCATATAAGGCGGCGTTAAGAAGTTTGTGACGAAACCCTGAATGACATAACATTAATAGGCAGCTGCGTATAAAAACAAAAGAGTGTAACCATGAAAGGATACCGAATAACTCAAGAGACACTACGAAGGATAATGACAGCATGCTAGACCAAAATCCAAAATGTTAGCTATAGAGTTGGTCGCAAATGATGTTATGATAGATATATAACCAAGGAAAAATGAATAGAAAACCTCTGGTGGTAGTAGATGAGCAAGGAGTAAATAAGGAAATAGAAAGAAGTGAGACAAGGTATTTCTTGCACTCTCTCATATTCTCGTAAAGGTAAGGAATGACATGAGAATGTGTCAAGAAGGTTATAAGCGGGGGTAAGGAAAGAAAATTGTGAAATGGTTTAAATAAGACGGACAGGACTAGCTGGTTACTATAGGATTGGCAAGCTTATATGTCAAATTCGTTTAAAACTATACCAGCTAATGATAGACAGAACTCAAAGTGGCTCTTAAGGTCACTATATGAACGAACTTTAGCGCTACTCAGTAGACAACCCCAATGAATGGGTGAGTACATAAAGGGGGGAATACAATAGGAGAAATTAAACCAAAATAACCAAAAAGGGACATGGTCATAGTGGAACTAAAAATCTACCCCTATACTGGTTGCAAGATAAGAGAGGAAAGGGAAAGGCAACACATAAAGACTAGTGAGATGATGCTAAGATAAATCTTGGGCTAAGTTGAGTGCCCCGCACATTATTGCAAGTATTACCATGAAACGCGACATGAGGACTTCTAAAGGAGGTCACCCATCCCAGTATTTCTCTCGCCCAAGCACGCTTAGCTTCTAAATTTTGATGGAATTTAGTGCGATAGTGCTAATGTGGTCGCGCGAGATGGAAGAACCTGAACTAGCAGTGGAGAAATGACAAAGAGTATGTTCCTGAAGTACTATACATTACGTTGAGGGTATTGTAAAAAGGACTTAAGCAAGACAAGAAGGATTAACTAATTGTTAATTGATGACGCACTCGAATAACACAGTTCTTTAACATAGTATTAGTTAATGAGAGGCAAACCACAGAATGACTATATGGGCTAGTGGGAGAGGGAATTTCGACACCACTTGGCAACTAACTCTGAGGGTGAAAAAGCAAAACCCAAAAGGTAAGGGTACGAGTTGATATAATTTGCGGAAGATAGAAAGTAATACCCGAGGTGGAAAATTCCACAATATGACCAGGGCTACAAGACTCACTTCTCACTCCGTCGACATATAACTTTGGAGGGAATGTTACCTAGGGATTAACGATATTAGCCCATGCTTCTTCAATCAAAGGCTACCTACTCAACCGAGAAGGTGTAAAATTATAGGGTAAAAGAGTGGTAGAACCTTACGGAGTCTCCATAGCTATTATCCCAGACGAAGGAGCCCAAGTTACAGTTAACTACCTAGGATCAGTCCGTGAAGAAACTGGGAAGACAGATAAATCTTCGTACACCACTTTACCCTCAAACCTGATGAACAGGCTAAAACGTACCACTTAAACAATAGAAGATATGTCATGAGCTGGTGTTGTTAACTTCGAAGATAGCTGGGATAATTATCTTTCACTTATCAAGTTGCCTACAATTATAATTACTACTCCAGTATCCCAATGGCCCCGTACAAGACCGGTAGAGCAAGACGTGTAAGTCCCTTATTGTATGGGTCGATGTTAACAATACTAAGCTGAGAAGACCCTAACATGATTAAGAAAGCTATTAACTAAAAGCCCAGAGTCAGCAAAAATGATATACAGATAATCGCCATCAACATACAGAGTTCAAATTAATGATTGAATGTTCATAACAAGGTCACCCAAAAAAGAGACTTAACCCAAAATACATTAAACGGTATCAAGTTGCTCGTAAGATGGGCAAAGTGGCCGGTGAGTTGAGCTAACCACCTTATTTGGAAACTATATGCCCAATCCATTAGATAGGGATGCTTCACGAGGGTACTGACGAGCCACCCAGGGTATGTTCCATAGATGATGTCCAGGAAATGGAATCTTGGGAGGAACAACCTATCGCCATCTTAGATCGACAAACTGGAAGATTGTAGACTAAAGGCGTGCCTTCCGTCAAGATACTGTGGCAAAACCAAAACTAGAAAAGGAGATGACCTAAGAAATTAAAGAGGACATAAAACACAAGTATTCGTACCTATTCCTGATGTCTACAGGTAACCCCAACTCCTGAAACTCGTACATTAAGTACTTGGATGGAAATATGTGTGATCGCAATAGAAAATAATCACCCTACAATCGGTATAAAGTCTTGAGGGAAGTTTTATTTAACAGTCGGGGATGAATGTTCTAAAGGGGGAAGGATGTTACACCCCACACTCTTGAGCTCAGAATGTCTCTTAAGCTTCTTAGAAGTTACTATGTGAGCCGGATAGTCTACAACTCTATTAAACAACTCTAAGGAAGGGAGAATGTGATACCCCATAATAGGAAAGGTTGGAAATAGGGTAATGAGAAGTTGGAAGGAGTTGGAGGCCAATAAATGAGTCGTAGGACTTGATTTACCTACATAAGCTACTAATTTAGAAGTCGTAATAAGCTTGCGTAGCATGGATTACATAGGCTCTTAAAATAGAACAAGATTACGAACCCATGGATAAGGGAACAAGATGGCATGAGGCAGACAATAAGAAAGTGACGCGAGGCAGCACCTCAAGCAAGGAGGTGCCCACCTGCCTACTTGGGGGTGGGGGTGGACCCCATTGCCACATGGCAGCCCCTAAGTGGTTGCATAGCTACGGTGATCCAATAAGGGTTGGACACGTGTCACCCTTAGAGGATGACACATGTCACCTCCTAAACTACCCTATATATGTATGTATTGTGACTAAGAACTTCAGTTCTTAGCCAAACCTTCAACAGCCAAAGAAGAGAGCAAACGTTAGAGCAAAAGTAGGCAGGTTTAAGAGAAAATTAAGGTAAGTTTCCAAGTTTCTCCCCATGAATTACTTACGTACGGTATTCCTTAACCATGTGGAGGTGTATATATGTGTCTTAATATGCCTACGGAATCATGTTTTCAGATTTACACTAGGAACAAACAAGAAAAAGTTGAAGGAAAACTTAGAAAGCCAAAAAGAGAGGGTTACGGGTTTGGTCCATAGAAAAGGTAAGACCCAATTTCGTTCTGAGAATTAATTATTTAAGGTATATAAAAGTTGTATAATGATTTTTTATAGCAAGAAATTCCACTTTGGGGCAGCGGAGAAGTGGCACAAACAGTCCGCAACTTTCAGCACGGTAAGGGGGTTTCCGAAGTTAATTTTCAGCAAGTTTGGGAAGCCATTTGTTAATGTATGACTTGGTTCTATTCTCCCAAGTTCTGGTAAGGGTTTTTAAATGATATTAAGGTATTAATTATGAAAAATCATGGCTTGGAGAAGCACCAAACGGATAACAAGCAGTCCGCGCAATTTCAGCAAGTTTGAAAAGTTTTTGAGTTACAATTTGGCAGTTTGGCCAATTTCGGGTGAGGTAAGGTTTCTCCTATCAATTTAGACTTTATGGTGTTTTTATGGAGTGTTTTATACTCCTTATATGTGTCTGGAAATATGGAAATGTCATATAAATGCTTGACGTTCGAAACAAACTAAATTGGAATGGCTATAATTGAATTGTCGTCGATGTAAAATGTTGTATTTGTGGGATACTGTTGCAGGTGTGTGGGGATTCGTTGCAGGGACTAAATGTGTTATAAAATTGGTTTGGGTGCTTCTGGTTTCAGCCACACAACCCCTCATTTCATCTAATTAAAGGCCTTGTGAAATAAAGACTAGAAACCTATTTTGGGTATTGTAATTTTCAGCAAGTTGGTTGGAGTTTATGTTGTGTAATGCCGCCATGTTTTACTTGTAGATAAGCTGCAGGTCACTGTTATTGGTTGGCGGTAGTAATTAGGTATGTAATTGGGAATTCGGACAGGTCATATTATAGGGGAGATGCTGCCCAATTTTCGTTAACGCCTTAACTAATTAAAGAACTAGTCGAGGAGACGAATAAGGAAATAGATTCCATGAATACTAAGGTGCAACCTAAGATGCTAGAAAGTTAAGAGTGGTTAATATTCATATTAATTTCATGTTGAATAGGTTCAAAGGATGACGAGGCTAACGAGATAAAGATTAACTCATAAGAGTTATGTGAAGCTCTCTCTTGGCATGGTTTTGACATAGGTATGTAAAGCCTATTCTTTCTCTTCCTTTTTGGCATGTCTTAGATGTAGGCTATGGATGATGTAAGGTTCGGGGCAACTTCACTCTTAGGTTCTGAATATGACTTCAGGACTCTTGATCACTTTTGGATGTTAAGACTTTTAAAGTAGTTAAACTCCTACTCCTCGAGTCTTCTATATGACTGTATAACAATTGATTCAGCTAAGCTATTTTTTTGTAAAAAAAGAAAGGCTCTGAGATAACCAATGCTCGGACTGCTATAAGATATTTCATACTGGTATAAGTCTAAGATTTCCAAAACTCCCTTTTACATAGTACTTAGTGACATTTAGAGGGTATACATCAGATACTTTCTGCCCTGATCTCTAGGGATGATTCACCTGATGACTTCATTGAGTCTCCGATAATGATTTAAATGTGTTTTTTTTCTCACTACTCTACTCATGTATACTATAACACTTCTTTTATTGCATCCGGGCTGGGAATAGTAATCGTGCACAATCTACTACATTGTTCATCGCGCCCTCACTAGAGGGCCAGGTACGTATGTATATATATGATGATATGATTATGTGTTATAATAAAGAGGTGATGGTATTACAGATATGATTCACCGGATCCCTGATAGGGCCGGCTATATTGAAAATTTGAGCATGCATGATTTTACTTTTCCAAGTACAGGTTTCTGATTTGATATTTTATCCCCTTCTTCTCTATTTCAGATATGCCTCTAGTCGTATTGTGTTATGTTTTACATACTCAGTACATATGTCGTACTGACCCCTCCTTTTCTCGGGGGGGCTACATTCATGCCCGCATGTACAGATATAGGTTTTTGATTCCATCAGCTTAGGATTCAGCTCAGCTCAACTGGAAGAGGCTCCATAGAACTTTTTTATCTATTCAGGGGTAAAGTGGGGTCCCTGTCCCACTATATATTATCATTAATATTATTAGAGGTCTGCAGACATGTATATGTGGGTTGCGTATATCAGTTTGATTCAGCTGGGTCTACATGATGTATGGTATATGTTATTATGTTATGGCATCCTTGTTGGGTTGCATGCCCTTTCATGTTATGATACAAATGAAAAGGGCTACAGGTTTAAGAAAATATTATCGCCCAATAGGGCTCTGTTACATGATATTATTTTATTTACAGTTTAATTTGACCACAGCGGATAGTTAGGTATATGGGGGTCCAGGTCGAACCCCAGTCGCGGCCTATGGGGTTGGGTCGTGACACTTTTATTGATGAGCTCGAGGGTTATTTTGGGGGTTTTATGATGTTTTCAAATGATAATGAGTCATAATTACAAGTTTACATTTGGGCTGTTTTCTGGTAATTAATGAGTCAAGATTATTGGTGTGATTACACGATATATTGTATTTACTTGATTATTTTATGTTCCTGTGCCCTTTTTGTTACACCCCGTACTTTGGTACCTTGGAACGCTTTTTAAGCTTCTTAAGTTTCTGGGAAGGCTCTTAAGTTTCTTAGAAGTCGTCATGTGAGTCGGATAATCTATAATGCTATCAAATAATCCTAAGGAAAGGAGAAGGAGATACTCCATAAGAGAGAAGATTAAAAATAGGGTTATAAGAATCTAGATAAAGTTGGAGGTTAAGTAGTGAGTCGTTGGACTCGACTTACTTGTGAAAGCTATTACTTGGGACATTTTATATACTAAGCTACTTGAGTACACATCGATCTTAAGTATCAAGGAATACATAGGCTCTTGAAGTGAGATGATATTACAAAATCACGAAAGAGAAATAAGGAAATGACGCGCCTACTCGAAGAAAGTAGGTGATGCACCTACTTGTACAAGCAGGTGATGCACCTACTTAGGGTCAAGTAGGTGACACACCTACTTGAGGTGGACCCTACTGCCATGTGGCAGCATATGGGAGGTTGCATGACGTGAAGTGGCACCCTAGGAGGTTTCCACATGTCACCCCTAGGGGGATGCCACATGTCACCTCCTAATAAAGGGTATATATGTGTGTTAGGATGAGTAATCTCTCATTTCATCATCTATTCCTTAGCCAAATTTTGAGAGAAAACTAGAGGACCTAGAGAGACTAGCAACGGGTTCCCTCCAATTTAAGGTAAGGCTCTGATTCTCGCTTCGTAAATTAATTATTTAAGGTAACATATGGTGATATAGAGGTTTTTAAAAACGTAAAATCTCATTTTGGGGCAGCAAGGAAGAGATACAAACAGTCTGTTAATTTTCAGCATGTTAAGAGAACTTCCGAGACAAGTTTTAGCAAGTTTTAGCAAGGTATGGCTTGGTTCTCTTCTCCCACGCTTTGGTAAGGGTTTGTAAATGATATTAAGTTGTTTATAATGTAAAGTGAATGTTTGTATCAGCACCAAGTGGACAACAAACAGCCGCGATGTTTCAACCACGCTAGACGAGCTTCCGAGACGACTTTTGACAAGTTTTTGCCAATTTCGGGTAAGGTGAGATCTTTCCTTTCATTTTGAAGGTTATGGTGTGTTTAGGGTGTTCATTATTCTCCTTTTATATGGCTGGAAGTATAAAAATATCATATAGGAGCTTGACGTTCGAAACAAACTAAATTGGAGTCGCTATAGTTAAATTATAGTCGAAATAAGGTGTTGTGCTTGTGGTGTGATGATGCAGGTGTGTGTTGGTATGTTTCAGAGCCTAAATTTTTTTTAAAAGAGGTGTGGGGACTTCTGGTTTCATCCATACGACCCCTCATTTCATATAATTAAAGGTTTTGCGAAATAAAGACTAGAAACCCTATTTTGGTATCGTAATTTTCAGCAAGTTGTTTGGAGCTTATGTTGTGTAATGTTGCCATGTTTTATTTATATATGAGCTGCAGGTTGTTGTTTTTGGTTGTCTGCAGTGATTAGGGATCTAATTGGAAATTTGGATAGGGCATGTTATAGGGGAGGTGCTGCCCGATTTCCGTTAACTCCTTAACTAGCTAACGAACTAGTCGAGAAGACGAGCGAGAAAATGAATTCTATGAATACTCATGTGCAACTTAAGATGTTGAAAAGTCAGGGATGATTGATATTCGTATTACTTTCATGTTAAATAGGTTCAAGAGATGATGAGGCGAACGTGCTAAGAGTAATCCGTAAGAGGTATGTAAAGCTAACGTTTCCTTCTTTTGGCATATTTTTAGCATAAGTATGTAAGGCTTAGACTTTTTTTGGCATGTCTTCGGCATAAGTATATTAAGCTTATTCTATCTGTTGGCATGTTTTGGGCATAAATATGTAAAGCTAATCTTCCTTGTTGACATGGTTTTTATGAAGCAAGTATATAACCTTTATATGATTCAAAGAAAGTTCCTATTCGTAGAGCCGCTAGGATGGCCAACTTCTTGATTTTACAAAAGATATTTGTTATGTCTTGATATGTGTATATGATTCCCAAAAGTTCAATTTCAATATAACCCATAGTAACTTTCAAAAGGTAGTTGATATGACTCTTGTCTTGATTTTGAATGATAGCTCATTTTGATTATTCCATCGAGTCTCACATATGATTTAAATTGCATATAGTTTCTCACTACTCCATTCGTGGATGCCTCAATGCTTCCTTCACTGAGCCCGGGCTAGGATTTGTTATCATGCGTACTTTTTTTCATTGTTCGTCGTTCCCCAATGTGAGGGGGCAGGTACGACCTGTACATGGGATTTGTGGAGTTATGATGGGCTATGTACACATATGATATAATATGATCTGATATGACCATCTGATATGATATAATCTGTTATGGAGATATTCCCTACTCTGGAGTTATGATGTGCTGTGGCACCAATGACGGGGCGGCGACCACAATTTGTTCACCGAGTCCCATAATGGGGTCGGATATGGCATATATTTTTCTTCATATCTTATCTATGGTTATGATAAGCATTTTGATATTTTTGCATACTTTGCTCATTTTTGCACATTTTGCTCTGGTAATGACTTTACTTATTACAGTTCATGCTTTACATACTCGATACATTTTCCGTACTGACCCTCTTTCTTTGGTAGGATGCGTTTTATGCCCACAGGTACAAACGCTCAGTTCACTGATCCGCTCGCTTAACACATCCACCCTTTTTGTTGGCAGTGCTCCTTGGTTTGAAGCCCTATTTTGGTACTAACTTTTCTGTTAGACATTTGTACATATTGGTTATAGGTACGACGGGGCCCTGTCCCGTCATATGACTAGACTATCATTCTGTAGAGGTATGTAGACTTGTGATGTGGGTTATGTATATATGTTTTGGGCTTGTGTTCAGTGATGGCCTTCACAACCTTCGTGTGCCACATCTATTTTTGTGCACTCTCTAGCGATCTATTTTGATTTCCTCATTTATTTATTCTGCTTACATACTCAGTGGGGCTTAGGATACATATGGGTGCCTAAATTGGGCACCAATCACGACCTACGGAGTTGGGTCGTGACAGAAGTGGTATCAGAGCAGTTTATCCTTAGAGTATATACAGACTGTGTCTAGTAGAGTCTTGTTTATCGGTGTGTTGTGCACCACATCTATAAATAGGAGGCTACAGGACATTTATGATATTAGCTTTCTTTCATATCTAAGATCGTGCGATAGAGACGAGTCATAGGGAATGAAATTCCCCATACTAACTTGTGATTTCAGCAAAAGGACAACATTGATAGAAGAAGGTAATTGATGATATTGGAATTTACAAAGCACACAGGTAAGAAAAGGCATGAAAGATATATGTCAGGTGAGGTATTGAAGTACGCTTGACATGTAAAGTTAAAAATGGAAAGGAAAAGTAGACAGGGTAGGGTAATAGGTGCAGTTTGAGTTGGTAGATAAGGTAAGTCTATCATTTTTTATTTGTTGTTGATATTGGGCGCCCTGTGTGGCTGCAGGATGATACGATATGAATATATATGTTGGCCCTATGAGACATTATTGGCATTTTCTGTGTGCAGGTGTTGAGATAGCAATATGGGTAAGGAAAAAGAATCTAGAAAAGACTAGTGAGACTAAGGGATGATTTAGAGATGACACCTAGATCTGGATAGATCGACATATTAAGGCACCGACTGAGTTGATACACCGGGATAAACGGTGATGAGCTAATTACTGATTGGGATGAATGGAATGTGGCTTTAAATGCACTGCTACATTAAGGATATTACTCGAGTACCAGTGTTCCAGACTGGAGTTGGTACTGTATATTAAGGATTCTAAGCACCTCATAATTGTATTAAGGTTTCGTATATGGGTATCCTAAAGTATAGGTGATGTAAAGGAAGATATGGAAATAGCGCAGTATAATAAATAGGTTGGAAAGGACTCATATGCATTTGGAAAGTTAGAAATAAACAGCCAATGACATGGATACACCCTAAAGGGGGGAAGTGGACAAGAGAAGTACAAGAGTAAGAGAAAATCAACTGACGTTATCATATGTAAATGGGAATGCTTAAACTTCAAACAAGATCGCATAAGGAATGGATGAATCTCGAGGCAAGCAATTGTCACGACCCAAGCCTAGGGTCTAGACATGACATGGCGAATGAGGAACCCGAAAGTACCTCAAACAAGCCTCTTAGCATTCTTTTAGCCTTTCATAGATAATGACGATAAATGAAAAAGGGGAAATCATAATAGAAAATATTCAACTTACATATGTCCAACAATACCTCTAACTATTAGATTTAACGGGGCTAAGACAAGTCCCTAGCTCACCCTTAATCATAATAGAAGAAATACCATAGTAAAATATCTCAATATATCATAAGCTAGAAATATAAAGGAGTATTATTCCCGGAACATGGGAACTCACCAAAAGTAGTCTTCAAACGAAGTCTCAACTAACCACGTGGAGGAGAACGAGGAGAAGCACTGATCCCTACTTGGTGATATCATGTAGGCAAAAGAGTATGCGTTAGTACTTTGAATGTACTAAGTATGTAAGGATGCATGAACATTGAGGAAATATTAAAACATTTATGTAATATGGAACATAATTTAATGTATGCATAATAAATCATATAGATATCCTTTAAAATATTCATTTTGTTGGAAATTAACCATAACCGACATTTAAGACCATGCGAGCTATTACATACAATCCAACATAACCCCCTACGTTGGCCGGGGAGACTACTTGCCAGGTAGAACTCCGTCAATTTCATTTATTTCTTTAACTTTAACTTTAAGGGATATTTATGGATCCATTAGCCTAAGCCTACAAGGGCTCCTATGTTGGCACATAGTTAATGAGACAAGGGGTTGCTACTAGGATTCCCTTACCGAATCCCACCTCAATGCCTCATTC